>NW_027518714.1:12833000-13452000 GCF_043159265.1 Tasmannia lanceolata | reverse complement strand
AAAAGAAAGTAAAAATCATGGAAATAATTTTTTTTTTTTTTACAAGCATCAACCACGATAGAATCTTATTACAACTTGAATATGTCTTATTATAACAAAGTATCGATAGAAATGGTAAATGACGCAAGGCGTCAAAATGCAAAGACTCCAGGAATAAACTCTCTGATCACACAGTCCCTTATCCCATGGTTCCTTCATTTGCAAATGCTCCGCCTTCTAATGCCTCAACTCCTGTGGTGGAGGAATCAACGTCAGAGCAGGGTCATCCAGAGACCGAGCAAAGTAAAAGAGACAATAATAACAGTGCATACAATATAATCCACATCCTCAATAATGTCTAGAAACAATATCATAAAGATTACAATGCCCATGGCAATATAAATAAAAGCAATGACAATAATTTCAATTTATACTATGTATGCAACAATTATGAGACAGCACATTCCCCAGGTACATCCGGCTTTTCCCCCATTTATTTTTCGGTCAGTTCTTTTCTGACTTTTTCATTTTATTTTTCTGCCGGTGTCCTTGCCGCACGACTACCCACTACCCCTGTCTGAAGGTAGTGACGTTATGGACTTGGATTACGGTCTCGCATTTGCCGAGCCGGGGATACTATCCCTCGGGGATACTTTCCCTTTTTGGTTGGTTTGCCAACGAAAGGCAGTACACGCTTCTCGCGTTGGCCTTTGGACCTTAGGTCCCAGGATGATTCCACCACACCCTTAAGTTCCCCTTCACTCTACCCCATGTATGCAACATGTATGGAATTACTTACCTTTGCCTTTCTTCCTGCATTCATTTGATTCCAGGCAAGCGAGTATAAATTCACTAAGCAGGTATTTATCAAGCAATTTATAAGCAGAGCTATATTGCATAGACAATTATATTGAATACCATTACAAGACAAGGTCTAGCTGTCACCTGCCTTTTCAAACTTGGAAATGTGAGTGAAATTAGAACCTGAAAAGTCCCAATAGAGTAGGAAATGATTATCCTGAAAATAAGACCACACATACCATTATTTGTATAGTGGTTTATGCGAATACTTATACCCCATTTCTGTCAGATTTGGATTCAAGAATTACTACACCAAAAGCTCATAAATCTGGTATGTTTGGAACCCAAAAACACCCACACGTACAGTGTATAAATCTGTCCTGTTTTGGGCTCGGAGATACACACACATACAGTACATAAATCTGTCCCGTTTTTGGATTCAAGAATTACACACCCAAAGCTCATAAATCTGGTATGTTTGGAACCCAAAAACACCCACACGTACAGTGTATAAATCTGTCCTGTTTTGGGCTCGGAGATACACACACATACAGTACATAAATCTGTCCCGTTTTTGGATTCAAGAATTACACACCCAAAGCTCATAAATCTGGTATGTTTGGAACCCAAAAACACCCACACGTACAGTGTATAAATCTGTCCTGTTTTGGGCTCGGAGATACACACACATACAGTACATAAATCTGTCCCGTTTTTGGATTCAAGAATTACACACCCAAAGCTCATAAATCTGGTATGTTTGGAACCCAAAAACACCCACACGTACAGTGTATAAATCTGTCCTGTTTTGGGCTCGGAGATACACACACATACAGTACATAAATCTGTCCCGTTTTTGGAGACATAAGATGCTCTCATTTTCAAACACAACCTGGCCCACTTTTGGTCCTAAAATCTTCGACCAACAGTGTGAAAATCTGGTCCCATTTGGACCTCAATACTTATATATATATATAGAACATAAATCTGGACATATTTGGTGATCTCGTTTAAGGTACAAAACAGTACTAGGATTTAAATTTTATAATTAAAATCTATAGATATATACGTACATGTAAGCACAAATTAAATATATACAAATTTCAGGTTTAAACCTAAGTGTATATGCCCATGTAATACAATAGATATTTCAGATTAAATACGGTAAATCAGGCACATAATTTCGCATATATCAATGTAAATATAATTTTTTTTTTTTTGATTTAACTATATAACAGTACGCACGTATTCATATGGTTAGGTAAGTCTCCTCCTTGTCTTTTCTTCCTCTCCCTCTATTCTTCTTTTCTTTCTTATTTTCTTATTTATTTTGTTTTGAACGAGTCTCTCTCTCTCTCTCTCTCTGCTGAAATTTTGGGCGTGAGAGGAAAGAGAAGACAAGGTCACGATTGTATATGCCCCTCCTTTTGCCTAGTTTCATTTGTTTACAACAACCTTAATTATTTATTTTTAACAGAGATATGGGTTTTGCATATGATGAAATCGTGAGATTTGAGCATGGTTTTTGTGATACATGAGATGTGAAAATCCAAGAATTTAAAAATAAAGACACTTACTTGTTGTAAAAGAATGATAGAGGTTGAAGAAGAATAGAAGGACCAATGGTTTCTTCTCTCTATTTCCTTACTTCTCTTTTCTTTCTTTTCTTTTTTTTTTTTTTCTTCTCTTTTTTTTTTTTTCTTCTTTTCTTTCTCTATTTATAGATGTATTTTCACCCACCATCTTCTTAAAATAAGATTAACAATAATGATTTCACCCACCATTAACAATAATGATTTCACCCACCATCTTCTTAAATAAGATTAACAATAATGATTTCTCCCACCATCTTCTTAAATAAGATTAACAATAATGATTTCTCCCACCATTAACAATAATGATTTCACCCACCATCTTCTTAAATAAGATTAACAATAATGATTTCTCCCACCATCTTCTTAAATAAGATTAACAATAATGATTTCTCCCACCATCTTCAACTACTCTCTTAAATTAAGACTAACAATAATAATTAATCTCATTAATTATTATTTTTATTGGTAAGTGCAACTATAGTGGTTGTGGCGTGACCCGCTATTTGTGGGTCCTGCTTGTTGTGGGGCCCGCTGATGTGGGACCCGCTTGTGTGGGACCCGCTGATGTGGGACCCGTTTGTGTGGGACCCGCTAATGTGGGACCCGCTTATGTGGGACCCACTGTAAATAGTAATTTTTGAAAAGTGACTATTTGGTAATGCCGATGATTACTCACCTATATATTTTTACCGGTTATTACAACTATCCAGCGTAGGGATCTAACTATCAAAGAAAGTATCCTCAACTTGAGATCTTGAACATGAGCTGTTCAACCTTGACTAACAGAGTTGGCTCTCGTAGGTGAGTTTAAAGAATAGTTTCCAGAGGGGAAAGTGAATGCAAGAAGTGATGCGGGAAGCAGAAGCAGGAGGTGAGGGCTCTTGACAAGAGAAAATGCTAGAAGCACTTAGGAAGCTAGAGAGAATGCAAAGAGACAAGTATGTGGACAGTGTCATGGGAAGTGAAAATGAAGCATGTGAGAAGCATTATTCAAAGTCAGCAAGAAGCTTATTGGAAGAGATAGGGGTTTTAACAGTTTAAAGAAGGTAAATGTAGGTTAGGGTTACAAGTAAGTTAAGGAGGGCTACCTGCTTGACTAGCATGACAAGTTCCCGGGATTTGTAGTTTCATAATTTTGACTTTCTATTCATTTAAATTTAACAGTAAATAGGAGTTGAATAAGTTTTTGAAGAAAATTTTACAAAAATTTCAAACCTAAGTTTGAAGTACTCTACGCTATTCCAAGATTACATCAGTTTTTTTAAGTTTTAAATACACTCCGTGAGAGTGTATTCAAAAGGTGTAATGGTCAAAGACACTACTGTTGCACTAATTAAAGAAAAACACATTCTTTAGCAAAAAGTAATCACCCAAACTGGAAGCATACTCTTGATTAATAGGAATCAGGCTTCTACCAAATTTTGGAAGCGAGAAGAATTTAGCTTCAGTTCCCAAGTGAGCTTCTACTGAAGCGAGCCTTATCTTCTAGGACGCTTCTCATAATTACAGTTTAAAGCTCGATCGTTTGGATCTGATGAATTGTAGTCTAATAATAAAGCTCGATCCTGAATTCCTGATGGTAATGCACTTTTTGGATCTGATGAACAGTTTGGATCTGATAAACAGTTTAAAGCTCGATCCTGAATTCCTAATGGCAATGCACTTTTTTGTAACATCGAAGGAGAATATACATTGGTAGAAGTCAGAGAATGGCATTAATGTTTGTTCTTCCAGCCTGCAGTAGATTGATAAGGATTGGAGTTGTGAATTCTTGTCTTTTCTTAAAGTTATTAATAGTTGAAAGTATGAGTTTCATTGACAGCGGTAGTTTATTCAAAATGATCAAAATTTTAATTTATGGAGTGAGTGAGCTGGAAAGTTTATTACTTTATTTTCAAAGAGGCAGCGTATGGTTGGTAGAGTTGACAATTGTTAGAGTTCAGGAAGGCTGTAATTGATTTTTGTTCAAGTTTAGAAAACGAAAACTTGAGTTACAGTCCAGCAACTGCACTACTTGTTATTCTTTGGATAGGGAGTTCTAAGTTCAGAATTATTTGTTGTATAAGGAAAACAAGGTAGGATTGCTGAAAATTGTAGATTGGAGTTTGGGTAGGATTATATATTTGTTTACGTTGAATTTTAATAAATACACACATGTAGTCAATTTGAAGGCATAGCTCATGAACATTATACAATGTTTCTGCGTTTAGCATAGAAATTCACATTTCAAGAGTTTTTTTAGACACTTCATAATTTCCACATATATTATTTTAGTATCCACTATTTTCTAATGGTTAAAAAAATCGATTTCAGTTGAATTGCCTTCACTTTATTATTTCTGGAACTACCTTTAAGTGTTGTGGACAGATGTGATAAGTTATAACCTGTCTTTCCACAGCGAAGGCATTCAGCTTGCTTCTGTCATTGTTTTAGATGCAAGTAGAAGAATCCATAAAACAAAGAGATAATGACCTGGCATTACCGACCAGTGTGATATTTCTTCATGCATTTATTTAGGTGTTTGAGAAATTCAAGAGTAGGAAAGAAGAAATGCGTACCTTCAATCATTAAATTTGACCTCTTTTATTTATTTCAACACGTTCTTTGTTTCATGTAGGAAAAAATGCATCCTTTATTTATGTTTTCTAGGGAACACCTTAAACTATTCTCTCATGTAGCCATCAATTTTTGCAGGGTGAGCTTATCTTTAGGCTTGGAGAGAGTTGGATATGTGGGTACACCTGATTGGTTTCGAGCCGTGGGATTGGCATGTCTACATGCCAGAGCAAGTGTCACTGCCAAAACCAGCTCTTGTGCATGAAAGTAGAAGCCGTTGATCTAACATGGTTATGAGATGTAGGTCCCATCCTTCAACCAGTAAGCTTGAGAGAAGTTTACCAGGCTGCTTTCCCATTACTACCATGACAACTCCAAAACTATATATGTCACATTTTTCAGTCACCTTCATCGTGGTAGTGATCTCTGGATAACAAAAAGGTAAACAACCTTGTGAGCAATCATTTCTTGATAAATGCTTGTTTCTTAAATTATCTTCCAATAGGTTTCAAAATATAACACAGTATAAAATATCACTGATACTAGAATCTATCTGCCAGTCTAGGTTGGCATGGAGGCTATCATTCAGACAGCTATTTTATTGGAAACATCAAATAAAATACCATTTCGTTTTCATTTTTGACCTTTGGAGGGTAGTCCAGTATATCAACTATTATTTGCCGGCCTTCTATTGCCCACCAAATCTGCTGATAGTGATCTCGGGCATACTGCAATAAACCTTGTGATCACAGCCAGGCAATGAATAATCAATGACCAACTTTCGCCATTTATTTGGTGTATGATTGACACCTGATCTTACCCCTTCATCTTTTAAAACTAAAGTTCCTAAATTAAGGTTTCCCAAACTTGGCGGTGATGTGTTTCCCTGACCTTTTTATTCATGTAAGAACTGACAAAAAGAGACTGCTACCATGATTCATGCAAGTCACAGTGCATGGTGACATGTGTCAATGGGGTGCAATTGGTATTATGACCAAGAAGTGGGCTTGTCTCGTTGCATCTTTGTTACAATTGACTCTACTAATATCAAGTCGGGTAGAAATTAACAGGATACCCTCAATTCAAGGGAAATTACAAGAATACCCCCAAATCGGATCGAAATTAATAAGATACCCCAATTAGGGTA
This sequence comes from Tasmannia lanceolata, assembly GCF_043159265.1. Lineage (NCBI taxonomy): Eukaryota > Viridiplantae > Streptophyta > Magnoliopsida > Canellales > Winteraceae > Tasmannia > Tasmannia lanceolata. Next base: position 13,445,922 of record NW_027518714.1, on the reverse strand, counting down.
GAAATGGCCCAAACACCCACGAGTCATGGGAAATTATTATAATACCCCTAGCTCAAAATCAAGTCTTGCAAGCCTAAGGACTCTTCCACTTACAAGGCTTGCGGACGCATTTGTTGAACGCGAAATTTTACAAAATAAAGGGGATAAATGTAAAATTCCTTGGTAAAAAAAAGAGGTAGCAGTTTCCAACAGTTTCAAGGAACCTCTATAAATAGAGGAAAGATCCTTTGGAAACAGATAAGATCTGATCGGATCTTGGGGAGAAAAAGCTACGCATTGGAAGAGAAGAAGGAGAAAAGAAGAAAGAGAAGAGAGAAAGGTGAGAAAATATTTTTGACACTAACAACTTCTCTTTCTCTTCTTTTTTTTACAGACTTCCTCCAAGAAGGAAAATGAAGAAAATCCCTTTAGAATCTTTCTTCTCTTTTCCTAAAGGTGCCATTTAAAAAAATAAAATCTTTCTAAAGGTCCCTTTAGAATCTCTTCTCAGAGGCCCTCTAAAGGGAGAAGACATTTCTCCTCCGGGAGAAAAATGATAAAGATGACAGACTTCCCTCAAGAAGGAAGATGAAGAAAATCCCTTTAAAATCTTTCTAAAGGTCTCTTTAGAATCTCTTCCCAGAGACACTCTAAAGGGAGAAGACCTTTCTCCTCCGGAGAGAGAGAAGATAAAGATGATAGTTCTCGAAAACGAAGATAAGAAAATTCCTTTAGAATCTTTCTAAAGGTCCCTTTAGAATCTCTTCCCAGAGACTCTTTAAAGAGAGAAAACCTTTTCTCCTCTAGGAGAGAGATGATAAAGAAGACAGTTCCCTAAAAGGAAGATGAAGAAAATCCCTTTAGAATCTTTCTAAAGGTCCCTTTAGAATCTTTTCCTAGAGACTCTTTAAAGGGAGAAGACATTTCTCCTCCAGGAGAGAGATGATAAAGATAACAATTCCCCAAAAGGAAGATGAAGAAAATCCCTTTAGAATCTCTTCTAAGATACACTCTAAAGGGAGAAAACCTTTCTCCTCCGGGACAGAGATGATAAAGATGACAATTCCCCAAAAGGAAGATGAAGAAAATTCATTTAGAATCTCTTTCCAGAGACTCTCTAAATGGAGAAGACCTTTCTCCTCCGGGAGAAAGATGATAAAGATAACAGTTCCCCAAAAGGAAGATGAAGAAAACTCCTTTAGAATCTCTTCCCAGAGACTCTAAAGGGAGAAGACCTTTCTCCTCCGGGAGAGAGATGATAAAGATTGACACTTCCCCAAAAGGAAGATGAAGAAAATCCCTTTAGAATATCTTTTCAGAGACCTCCGAAAGAGAGAAGAACTTTCTCCTCCGGTGAAGAAAATCCCTTCGGAAACTCTTCCAAAGGCCCTCTAAAGGGAGAAGACCCTTTCTCCTCCAAGAGAAAGATGAGATGACTCAAAAGAGTTCCTCTTCCAGGAGGACTCTCTTACAGAAGAGTCGAAACAAAAATCATCAGGGAGGTGAATTCATTCTCTCTTCAGGACTAAAAGAAACTTGTATACGAAAGGATTGTTACAGATAATAATCAAAACTTATACTTAAATAGGATCTTGATGGATAATCAGAGGTATTTTCTTCTTCAAGAAATGTAATTAACGACCAATAGAGCCGGAAGTGTACGTCCCCAACAAAATTAGTAAAACTTCTTCTCGCAAGAGGGAAATTTGATCTCAAATTATCAATGCATTTTATGTGTATGATTCTTTTTTCATACATGTGAAATTTGTTGCGAGCATTCTTCAAAAGTATGTTGGTAGAAGACATTTGGTGGGCACTCCTGTCTAAGTTGGCTGGTTGGCCTGATCCTTTTGGGGGTTAGCTTCCCGTAACATGCTAGCCTCCCCTTAGGCCTAGTAGGCTGTGGGCTGGAACCTTAATCGTATGCTGAAGTACTATACGAGGACCTTGCTTGTGCAAGTGAAGCACAATGGGAAATCGACTTGCGGTTCATAGGCATGCTCCAAGAGAGCTTTGGGTGCGAACTGTGAGTTTTCCAAAGGGATGCTCCAGTTTCTTTGGTCGAGAACGGGGGCGAAAGACACTGCATGCTAGGTTGGGTTCCACACTTGCACTGCGCATACGGACTGGTGCTAAGGTTGGACTTAAGTGATGCCTTAGCACTGCGTCACATCTTGTGGGTAGACCAATCTGTAGGTTTTCGATGAGTTCGTGCCGGGGTGGCTTCTTCCATCGGCCACCCCTAGCGAGATTCTTGTATTGCGGGCTAGTCCATGGGGGCATGCTTGCTCCTTGGATGACCAAGCCTTCGGGTTTGGCAGATTGGGATGTGGTATACTCAATGCCTCATTCCTTGGTGGGCTTCAACTATCCGAGCAGGAGAGTGGACATATTCTACAATCTGGCAGATGGTCCCGCAATTTGGGGGTGTGAGTGCTTAAGTCTTTGGGCTTGGCGGATTGGAGCGTGGCTAGACCTGGCCTCACCTCTAGATTGTTGGAGTTGCCTTGCGGGACTTCGGTCCCTGTGGATTGGTTCTTGGCATAGGTCTGTGTCTTGAATTGCCTGGTCATAAGACTTGGCGGAGTAGTGCTTGGCATCGACATGCCTCACAGTGAATGAACTTGCACTTGGCTTGAGGGCCTCATGTTCGATGAACTCGTGATGTAGGCTAATCATGAGTTGGTTCATAGTTGAGCACGGCAAGAGGAAGCTTAGTAGCTTGATGAAAGGCTTGGAGATCTTGAAAATATGCAAAGCATCAAGAGCTGTTGGGCGGTAGGGCCTTCAGGGCCTTGCACTGGTAAATGCTGGCCTTAGCATATGCGTATGTTGGAGTGCCGCATGAGTTTGTCTACGTGAAAATGAAAAGACCTGTGATACATGGCAACCCCAATCCTACAAGAGGCATACAATACAGTGATTGGGAGTATTGAGCCTGTGAGGCAGAGACACTATGTTGATTAGCCATACCCCAAGAACCGTGGCCACTGAGTTGTGTAAACTTGTACGGTTATTGGTTGCAAATGGTGCTTGAAAGAATGTTTTGGACAAAGGAGCACATGTACGTATTCAGCAGTCAAAAATTACATTGGTCAGACGTTAAGGGTTATCTACCCATCAACATGGTGGTCGACCTGATCAATTGTTTCCAATCACCAGAGTATGCCATGTTTACCACGACTCACTTGAGTTACATGGTATTTTGCTTGGTGACACCCTGACTTTTCATTTGACCAAACCGTCCTTTAGTGCTTTATTGCCGGAATTGATGTTTGCATTTGGATCAATTCAGAAACGAGGGGCTTCCCATCAGTGAGTTTGAGAAACAGGGAGGTTTCGTCCAAACAAAGCTGCTAGGAAGGACCGTGTCGTTTAGGGATGCTCCTAACCTACGTCCCTTTCATGCCATGTGTCTAGGATCACATGAATAATCATTTTTGTGACAATAATGTCCCTAAATGATGGCCATACAGTAATTTCCTCGGTAGAAGAAACTGAAATGTATTGCTAGTAGTGGTCATACTCGTCCCACTAGCTCCTTAGGGAAGCATAATATGCAACCAAAGACATCTCTCTCCTTTGAAGATGAAAATCTCTTGTTATTAGTCATACAACATGGAAATATTTCTTACCTATGAATATGTCTGTGCAGTCGAATCCCAATTTTCTTTTAGGCTCTGTTTCTTTCAACGTTAAAATGGACGTAAAATTTGTTTTATGTTGTAAAAATGAACATAAAACAAATTTTACGTCCATTTTTACGTTGAAATAAACGGAGCCTTATTGTTTTATAAACATTCGGGCAGACTATCCTTCAAAAAAAAAAAATGGGGCAGACTGCCCATTTCAAATAGTTGCTACCATCCAACTTACCAGTTGTAATATTTAGTCTCAGGCTATGGTCGTCATGACTGATCTATGACATGCGAAACACTAATCATCACACTTGTACCCGCGAGAGATTCCCCAACTGTCGCACTACTATTAGATTTTTTTAATTTATTGGATTGCACTGGAAGACTATATACCAATCACACCAAAAAAATACAGCACCAAAAATAGCCAAGAGGAAACCCATCGTGCCACAAGTTCTCTTAATATAATCAATAATCCAAACTTATCCAAATTTCGATCTTTGCTAGAAAAGCTCATGTATGAAAACTATGGTAACCTGCTTTCATGCGCCCACATGTCTGTACATGGGGTTAGATCTATTTGTACAGGTAGATCTGACAATACAATTACCTGTACGGATAGATAAAAAAAATGGGCAGCCCAGTGCACGAGTCTCCCTCCATTGCGGGGTTTGGGGAGGGCTAGATGTACGCAGCCTTACCCCTGCTTTGCAGAGAGGCTGTACCTGTAGGGATAGATCTACATTTTTAATAAGACATTGTTAATTAAGAATAAAAATAGATTATATATGCATGTCGGGGAGCAAAGAGTGTCCTAGATACATGGAGTCTCTGAAAGCAACCCACATGGTCAAACAATCAGACAAATTGTTAGCATTTCAATTTACATTTGTTTATAGTTCTGTTTTCGCTCCACGCGTGAGCCATTAAAGACAAATATGAGTGTTATTGAAACCTGGCTTGGATACGAAGTAGAAATTTAGGGTTTTATTTCTAATGGAGAATAAAGAAGAAAGAGAACGGGAGAAGTAAGGGAAAAAGAACCCCATGAAATGCCAAAGCCTTTTATTCATAAATCTCCACTTCTAACATATTACAATAATGCCTCTACTAAGTTACTTAAGAGAATTTACATGACAGAAATTAATGGGCTCCATCTACTTAATCCGAAATAGACAAAAGAAATAAATAAAAGCCTAACTAAAGCCTATGATAGGGTCATCACAACACTTTTTTTTTAGTTATTTGTGTGTTATTTATGCACAAAACAATGCAACCTTTTTTCATATGTTCTACCAAACACCTTAAACAATTCTCTCACGTACCATCAACTTTTTCAAGATGAGCATAAAACAATGCAACCTTTTTTCATATGTTCTACCAAACACCTCAAACAATTCTCTCACGTACCATCAACTTTTTCAAGGTGAGCATGCGCAAGGGCTCCAGGAGAGGTGGACATTTGCGGGCTGAAAGTTCACTTGACACACTGCAACATGGCCGGTTGGAGGTGGAAGCCGTTGATCTAACATGTTTATGAGATGTACGTCCCATCCTTCAATCAGTAAGCTCGAGAGAAGTTCACCAGGGTGTGTTCCCATTACTACTTCTAGCGCGAGAACACCAAAACTGTATACATCACATTTCTCAGTCACCCTCATTGTTGTAGCCAGCTCTGGATAACAAAGAGGTAAATATCAGTTCTTGCTAAATGCTAGTTTCCTAAATTATCTTCCAATAGGTATCAAAATGCAGGATATAAAGCATTGTGTAAAACAGAACTGATACTAAAATGTAACTGCTAACGAGCCTAACATGTATGGCAATAATTGACACTTCTATATCAAAATACAGGATATAAAGAATTGTGTAAAACATCACGGTTCAGATCAATCGAATAATTGAATAGATGAGAAGTGTGACTCTCAACAACCCTCACTTTGTGGTGGGTTTCTGTCCACACAAATTTCTCCCTGGATCGCAACAGTGTCTAAAATCAGACATTTTAAAATAAAAAATAAAAAATTCCAGTACATCAACTATGAATCGCCAACCTTCTATTGCCCACCAAGTCTGCTGGCAGTGATCTTGGGCATACTGCAACAAACCTTGTGATCACAACGAGACGATGAATAATCAATGGCAAACTTTTGCCATTTATTTGTATATGATTAATACACCTGATCTTAGCCCATCATTCTTTAAAACTAAAGCTCCTAAATCAAGGTTTCCCACACTTGGTGGTGATGTGTTTCCCTGGCCTTTTTATTCATGTAAGAACTGACAAACAGAGACTGCTACTATGATTCATGCAAGTCACAGTGCATGGTGACATGTGTCACAGCCTCACAGGGGATGCAGTTGGTGTTATGTATAGAAGGTGGGCTTGTCTCCTTGCGTCTTCAAAAGTATGTTGGCAAAAGACATTTGGTGGCACTCCTATTTAAACTAGCTTCTTGGCTCAATCCTTTAGGGCCTGTTTGGTTTATAGGAAAGGTCTTTCCACCCTGGAAAGGCTTTCCGGGGAAAGCCCTTTCTTTTCCTTTCCTTTCCGGGGGAATCCTTTTCATCGTTTGGAAAAACTTAAAAGCTCTTTCCTAGAAAGATATTTCTCGTGTTTGGAATATCATGTTGCTTGAAAAGAAAGAAAGAGGAGAGCACCAGTTGTATGATAATGAGTTATAGTCTTTTTCAATATATAAAAGCATAAACTTGCCTGACATATCATTTTCTACAAAATATATTGTAAAAACCCCAATAGCTACTCAAGAGGCAGCTTGAATGTGCAACATGGTCATTCGAGGATCAGGCAAATAAAAGAACCTTGTTGATAAGAATAACAAAATTTCAAATATATTGTAAAAACTTGCCTAACATATCATTTTCTACAAAATATATTGTAAAAACCCCAATAGCTACTCAAGAGGCAGCTTGAATGTGCAACATGGTCATTCGAGGATCAGGCAAATAAAAGAACCTTGTCGATAAGAATAACAAAATTTCAAATATTGAAAGCATAAAGACTAATTAATTGGATTAGAACAGTTTTTAAAGTAATAAATATAAGGAAAAATTATTAAAAAATTGCAAAGTTTTGTCTAAATTGTGAATAAAGGGTAGTGATTTAAAATTTATAAAAAAAGTGTGGTCAGGTGAGAGAAGATGGCTTTTAGGACAAATATACCCCTCCTACCTCTTTTTTCTCTCCACCTTTTTGCACATATCCCTATGCACTTATTACCTTCTCACCTACCACCTTCTTCTTCCTCAAGACTTTTCTAATGTGGAAAACTCCATGGAAGGGTTTTGAAGGTTGCCATTTACAACAAGGTTTGGTATTCATGAGGGTTTATTCATGATAAACTTATCGAAGCAGTGTTACAAAATGCAAAGAAAATGAATTTTGAGCTTAAAATTGAATTTTGTTGTTTTCCCCATTTTCAAGATACATCCATTTTCTTTGCATTTTTGGATTCTAAAACATCAAAACCAAGCTTCAATTTATGGTTGCCTGCATGACACTAAGATCACAATGTATATCCCTATTATCCTTGGAATTATTACTCAATTTGAAAATAAAAATCTTTAGAATTATCCCTATTCTGCTGGCTTCCGTCGGAAGTCCGAACAAAACTTCGGACTTCCGACGGAAGACAGTCGGACTTTGTAGTTCGGTAATTGTCATATGTTAGTGCATCATTTTGGTATTTTTTTCGTAATTTGACTACTTTGCTTCCATTTTTTCATAATTTTCATTTAAAACTTAGCACTTCAGCCACAAATCTGTAATGATTACTATTTTTTGCAATTATGTTTTTGCTAGCCACCTTTGCACCCATATTACTTCTGCCAATCTTTGCATCAAAGGATGGGCCACAAGCCGAGAAGTTGCCTCGGCGAAGGTGGCTAGCAAATTACTATACAAAAAAAGGGAAATGTTATCCGCACTACTGTATTTTGATGAGGGCACTCCTCACTTAATTAAAAGTATGATATGCCCCCCCCCCCATAGGATGATCCAAAGCGTCCATTAGATGGGCCACAGCCTAAATAGGTTGTGTCCCAAAAATCATTTCCATATGTTGATCCTAACCCTCTGATCTATAAAGGGTTAGGAACATTCTGATCAGAGGGTTAGGATCAACCTACGGAAATGCTTTTTGGGGCACAACCTATTTAGGTTGTGGCCCATCTAATGGACGGTTTGGATCATCCTATGGTGAGGGCCATACCGTACTTTTAATAAAGTGAGTAGTGTCCTTATCAAAATACGGTAGTGTGGATAACATTTCCCAAAAACATCTTAAAAAATACGGCAAAAATCCGGGTGACCGCGGGTCGACCCAGCCCGTACGGGCCCGGCGTGGGAACCACATTTTGGAACCACATTTTCTACCCGGAACTACTAGGGAATCACATTTTATACCCCGGAACCACTAGGGAACCACATTTTCTACCCCGGAACCACTACGAAACCACATTTTATACCTTGGAACCCCTAGGGAACCACATTTTATACCCTAGAACCACTAGAGAACCACATTTTATACCTCAGAACTACTAGGGAACCACATTTTCTACTCCGGAACCACTGGGGAACAAAATTTTATACCCCGGAACCACTACGGAACCACATTTTATACCCCGGAACCACTATGGAACCACATTTTATACCCCGGAACCACTCGAGAACCACATTCTATACCTTGGAACCACTAGGGAACCACATTTTATACACCGGAACCACTAGGGAACCACATTTTATACCTTGGAACCACTAGGGAACCACATTTTATACCTTGGAACCACTAGGGAACCACATTTTATACCCCGGAACCACTAGAGAACAAAATTTTATACCCCGGAACCACTACGGAACCACATTGTATACCTCGGAACCACTAGGGAACCACATTTTATACCCCGGAACCACTCGGGAATCGCATTCTATACCTTGGAACCACTAGGGAACCACATTTTATACACCGGAACCACTAGGGAACCACATTTTATACCTCGGAACCACTAGGGAACCACATTTTCTACCCCGGAACCACTAGGGAACAAAATTTTATACCCTGGAACCACTACGGAACCACATTTTATACCTCAGAACCACTACAGAACCACTACAGAACCACATTCTATACCCCGGAACCACTCGGGAACCACATTCTATACTTTGTTATAGAATTATGCACATGTGCAGTTATATATAAATGTATGTATGAGTTTACATAATACTTTGTTATGTTCAAAACTGAAACTTACACCAAAGGACTTGATTAGGAATAATATCATGACTATTGAATACATTTATCCAAAATCGAATAGCTTTAACAGAACCCAACTATTCTCTTTCTAATAAAAGCTAAAACTTATTTAACAGAACCCAACTATTTTCATTTTCTCTCTCTCTCTCTCTCTGGCTCTGTTTCTTTGAAAAATGGGTGTAAAACTCTGATAAAAAACCCTACATTAGCATAAAAGCTATAGTACACAGAAGCCCAAAAACCATATCTGCCAGTACATGTGGATTTTGTTTTAGAAGCATAATTTCAACTTCTTCTCCTGCCCCTTCCAGTAATGGATGTGGGTTTTGGATTAGGAAACGAGAATTGGTGTTTTTGATTTCACGGATTCGGCGAGTTGGTCGTAGACCATGATGGGAGGGGAAGAAGGAAGCATCGATTGTGGCTGTTGCAGAGGAACTGAGAGGGATTGGAGGGGAAGAGGGTGAGTGGAGTGGGAGGTGGATTTCGTGGGTTAGGGTTTGGAAAAGTTGCAGGGTTAGTGTTTGAGGGAGAGAGTTGTCGAACTTTACTTTTTTTTGTTTGTTTTGAGTGTGGCTCGTGCGTGCCCCGATATTTCTTTCCGTGGCGGAAAGGAAAGGCGCATCCCAGGTTCTAACGTGGAAATATTTTTGGTGGATTTGCTCTCCTTTCCTTCTAAAATGGAAAGACCAATCCTTGTCTATTTTCTTTCTTTCTCTTTCCAAACAAAGGAAAGAGGTAAAACCTTGGAAAAGGTTTTCCTTTCCATCCCTTTCCTTTCCTTTCTTGCAAACCAAATAGGCCCTTAGGGGTTGGCTTCTCGTGACACGCTAGCCTCCCCTTAGGCCCAGCAGGCTGTGGGCCGGAACCTTAATCGTGTGCTGATGGGCTGTACGAGGACCGTACTTGTGCGTGTGAGGCATAACGTTGTAGTTCATAGGCATGCTCCAAGAGAGCTTTGCGTGCGAATTGTGAGTTTTCCAGAGGGATCCTCCAGTTTCTTTGGTTGAGGATGGGGGACAAAGACAGTGCATGCTGAGTTGGGTTCCCACTTGGATTGCACTAAGGACCAGTGCTGAGGTTGAACTTTAACAATGCTGCACGTCTTCTGGGTAGACCAATCTCTAGGTTTTCCATGAGTTCGTGGTGAGGTGGCTTTGGCCGCCCCTAGTAAGATGCAAGCATTGCACTTTAGTCCATGGGGCATACTTGCTCCTTGGATGACCAAGCCTTCAGGTTTGGTGGATCGGGATGTGGCGTACTCAATGCTTCATTCCTTGGTGGGCTTCAACTATCCGGACGCGCATGAGAGTGGACTTATGCCACAATCTTGCAGATGCTCCCTCGATTTGGTGGTGTGAGCGACTAAGTCTTTGGGCTTGGCAAATCAGAGTGTTGCTGGACCCGGCCTCACCTCTACATGCTTGGAGTTTCCTTGTAGGACTTTGGACCCTGCAAATTGGTTCTTGGTAAAGGTCTATGAAGGCCTTGTTTTCGATGAACTCGTGATGCAGGCTAATCATGTTAGTTAGTTCGAAGTTGATCACGGCACTTGATGAAAGGCTTGGAGATTGTGAAAATATGCAATGCATCAAGAGGTGTTGGGCATGTAGGGCCTTTGGGGCCTTGCACTGGTAAATGCTTGCCAAATTATATGCATATTTTGGAGTCTTGCCGAGTTTGTTTTTTGTTTTTTGAATGGTGAGGGCCGCACTAGTTTTTTTGCATGAAAATTAAAAGGCCCGTGACACTTGGCATCCCAAGTCCTACAAGAGGCATGCTATACAGTGATTGGGATTTGGGAGTATTGATACTGTTGGGCAGAGACACTATGTTGATTAGCCATGCCCCAAGAACCATGGCCTAAGTCAATCAAATCAATTTAGTGAAGTTCTTCAGTTAAGTCAGTCATTGAAGGTAACTCGTACACAAGCAAGCCATTGTCATATGAACTCTCAATCCCTAAGCCATCCATCTACCGGCACAACAGGAAAGGTAGGAAACTCACACCGTAACCCGTGCCAAAGCCCCAAGGAAATAAGTTGTTACGACCCAGGGTATGCGAGCCACGGTTAAATCGACATCGCATTCGTCATAAGTTGAATAGTCATAACCTTCCAGCAGGAACTCTTTTAGAGCCGATGGTCAGAGTTGTGTAAACTTGTACAGTTTCTGATCTGCAAATGGTGCTTGAAAGAATGTTTTGGACAGATGAGCACATGTATGCATTCAGCAGTCAAAAATAACGTTGGTTGGACTTTAAGGGTTATCTACTCATCAACATAGTGGTCGACCTGTTCAATGGTTTCCAATCACCAGAGTCGACCATGTTTACGACGGCTCACTTGAGTTACATAGTATTTTGCTTGGTGACACCCTCACTTTTCATTTGACCAAACTGTCCTCCAGTGCCTAATTGCTGGAGTTGACATTGGCATTTGGATCAATTCAGAAACCAGGGGTTTCCCGTCAATCAGTTGAGAAACATGGAGGTTTTGTTCAAACAGAGCCTCTAGGAAGGACCGTGTGGTTTAGGGATGCTACTAACCTACGTTCCTCTCATGGAACACATGAATAACCATTTTTGTGAGAATAATGTCCCTAAATGAGGGCCCTACAACCATTGCATCACAACCATTGCATCAGTAGAAGAAAGTGAAATGTATCGCTACTAGTGGTCATACTCGTCCCACTTGCTCCTTAGGGAAGCATAATATACAGCAGAAGACATCTCTCCCTTGTGAAAATGAAAAATCTCTTGTCATAAGTCATACAACTCGGGAAAATTTCTTACCTCAGAATATGTCTGTGTAGTCGAACCCCAAATTTCTTTTATTGTTTTATAAACATTTGGGCATACTATGCACATTTCAAATAGTTGCTACCATCCAACTTAGCAGTTGTAATATCCAGTCTCGGGCTATGGTCGTCGTGACTGATCATATCACGTGTGATACACTCATAACACTATTACCCATGAGAGATTATCCAACTGTCACACTAATATTAGATTTTTTTTTTAAATTTATTGGATTGATTTGGAAGACTATATTCCATTCACACAAAAAATACAGCACCAAAAATAGCTAAGAGAAAACCCATCGTGCCACAAGTTCTCAATATAATCAAGAATCCAAACTAATCCAGATTTTCATCTTTGCTAAAAAAGCTCAGGTATGAAAGCCACCAACATGGCCAAACAACATGAAGTCTCTGAAAGCCACCAACATGGCCAAACAATCAGCCAAATCGTTAGCATTTCTATTTACATTTGTGTATAAAACTTTTCGATCCACGCATGAGACATTAAAGACAATTATGATTGGTATATACCAACTAGAAATTTAGGGTTTTATTTCTAATGGAGAATAAAGAAGAAAGAGAAATTGAGAAATAAGGGGAAAAAGTATTTGTGCGAGTTATAGAAACCCCATAAAAATCCAAAGCCTTGTATTTATATATCCCCACTTCTACATATTACAATAATGCCTGTACTACGTTACTTGAGAGAATTTACGTGACAGAAATTAATGGGCTCCATATACTTAATCCGAAATTAACAAAAGAAATAAATAAAAGCATAACTAAAGCTATTGATAGGGTCATCACAACACTTTTTTTTTGTTATTTGTGTGTTCTTTATGTATTAAACAATGCAACCTTTTTTCATATATTCTATTTCTACCAAACGCCTTAAACAATTCTCTCGTGTACCATCAGCTTTTTCAGGGTGAGCATGCGCAAGGGCTCCACGAGAGGTGGACATTTGCGGGCTGACAGTTCACTTGACACATGATGCATCGTGGGTCGAGCCTTGGGATTTGCATGTGTACATTCCAGAGCGAGTGTCGCTGCCAAAACCAGCTCTTCTGCAACATGGCCCGTTGGAGGTGGAAGCCCTTGATCTAACATGTTTATGAGATGTAGGTCCCATCCTTCAATCACTAAGCTCGAGAGAAGTTCACCAGGGTGCGTTCCCATTACTACTTCTAGCGCGAGAACACCAAAACTGTATACATCACATTTCTCAGTCACCCTCATTGTTGTAGCCAGCTCTGGATAACAAAGAGGTAAAGATCAGTTCTTGCTGAATGCTAGTTTCCTAAATTTTCTTCCAATAGGCATTAAAACATTAAATTACAGAATGTCAGAATATAAAGCATTGTGTAAAACATCACAGATACTAAAATGAAACTGCTAACAAGCCTAACATGTATGTTGGCAATAATTCACACTGCTATATCAAAATACAAGATATAAAGAATTGTGTAAAACATCACTGGTACCAAAATGGAACTTCTAACATGTATGTTGGAAACAATTCACACTGTTACTTGTTGAATAAGTAAACATACCAGGCGCAATATAGCCGAAGGTCCCAACAGCCGCTGTCCAGTTAGACTCATTAGTTTGCAGCAACCTTGCTGTTCCGAAGTCTGATATTCGAGGTTCAAACTCCGAATCTAACAAAACGTTGTTCCTTGATATATCCCGGTGCACAATAACAGGTGTACAGTCATGGTGCAAGTAAGATAAAGCATTTGCCATTCCTTTAATAATCTTCACCCTGGTCACCCAGTCCAACATCTTTCCCCCTTCCTCCCCATACAGAATATCTCCCAAACTTCCCTTCTCCACATAATCATACACCAGCAACTGGCGCCCGTTCATCGAACAAAACCCATACAATTTCACAATATTTCGGTGCCGGATTTCGGTCAGTGCTCGTACTTCACTCTCGAAACTCTTCCAGTTAGCATCCACAAATCTGTCCTCAGAAGACGTATGAATGCACTTTACGGCGACAATGTTTCCCTTTTGAAGTGCTGCCCTATACACAGTTCCTTGTCTTCCTTTCCCTATACAATACTTCTCGTTAAAATTCTCTGTTGCAGTAACAAGGTCCTTGAATACTACCTTCCCATCGTAATTCCATATTGAAAATGAGCTACCCCCGATCATATCGGGGCTTTCTTCATCTTGTCCTTCTGACTTACGACGGTAGACAAAGATCCCGACAAGTATGGATACAAGAATTGCAACAATTCCAATCGGAACTACTGTCGCTATGATCACTTTCTGATTGGTATTTCCATTACTGTTTGTAGAGGATGAGCTCTCGCAAGGGTTCAAACCTTGCGTTTTGTTGCCACACAAATGTGAATTACCCACAAAGGCCTTGGCAGAAGCTTGTTGAAAGCCAACAACATCCGGAATGGGCCCCTCAAGGTTGTTGTACGATACATCGACAGATTGAAGGCTTCTCATGCTTTGCAGGGCGGATGGTATCGGACCCGAGAGCCTGTTGTTGGAGAGATTGAAATACTCTAATGATGTTAACTTTCCAAGCTGCGCTGGTATCTCTCCAGTGAGCAAGTTTCCACTCATGTCTAGCTCAACCTGTAGGGCCACTAGATTTCCAATTTGGTAAGGGATGGTTCCATTTAATTTGTTGTCACTTAGTTTCAGAGAGATCAGCCCCTGGCAATCTCCAACCTTGTCTGGTATTGAACCGCTTAAATTGTTCTTCGACAAATCTAAGCGTTGTAAATGTGATAACTGTCCAATCTCAGTTGGTATCTGACCGGAAAGCTGATTGTCGCTTAAATTCAAGTCGTAGAGCTGCGATGATTCAAAGAGCTCTGTTGGAATCTCTCCCATTAGTTGATTAGAAGAAATACTGAAGACTTGTAGCTTCTTTAATCTCCCAATTTCTTGTGAGATATTTCCTGATAAAGAATTCCCAGATATTTTGAAGGATGAAAGCTCCATACATTCTCCCCAAGTTGGTGACAGTTCTCCATAGAGTCGGTTATTGCTCAAGTCAATGTATTCAAGATGTGGGTACGGTCCAAACGCATTGGTAATGTCTCCAGTAAGATAGTTTCCTTCAAGACGGACTCGGTTTAAGCCCTTGCAGTTTCTGAAGCTTTCTGGGATTGGCCCTGTTAACTTGCTGTTATCAGCTGAAATATATACAAGCTGTCCACCTCCACAAATTTGAGGAGGGAGCGGCCCAGAGAAATTATTGTTGGAGAAGCTGACATTTTGGAGGAACATAGGGCCAAAATCATTGGGTATGCTACCAGAGAAGTTGTTATCAGGAACATAGAAAAGGATCAAATTTTTCAGATTGGATACTGTTGAAGGCAAGGGCCCTTGCAGCTTGTTTTTGCTTAAGTCAACAATTTCTAGGCTATCCATGCTCCCTATTTCGTGTGGAAGGATTCCACTCAGTTGGTTTTCAGCGAGACTCATTTTTACTAGGTTTGCCAAGTTCCCTATACTGGAAGGCACTGAACCGGAGAGCAAGTTCATGGACAAGTCAAGGGAAGTCAAATTTGACAAGTTTCCAATCTCTGAAGGTATTGAACCTGATATTTGATTTTTAAACAGGAACAAGATTGTAAGTTTGTTGAGCAAACCAATCTCAGGAGGAATTGCTCCTGTGAGATTGTTAGTTTGGAATTGCAAAGAAATGAGTTGGGTCCAATTGGATAGGAAATATGGATGGATTTCGCCGGATAGCTGATTTTCAGACAATCCAAGCTCAGAGATTTGTGTTAGTGATGCCAGAGAAGGAGGCAAGTGACCTGAAAGATTGTTTATCGGCATCGCCAGGAAGGTAAGGTTGGTGCAAAAGCCAAGCTCATGAGGAATGCTAGAATTCAAGCCTGCGTTCGCAAGGTTTAGTCTCTGAAGCTTTGTAAGGTTTCCTATCGATGATGGTATCGGCCCCTCTAATGGATTATCTTTCAATTCGAGTATTTCGAGGTTGGACAAGAGGCCAATTTGATTAGGTATCGAACCGTTGAGCTTGTTGGATCCCAACCGAAGGTCTCGAAGTTTTGTAAGGCTTGTGATTTCTACTGGAATTGGCCCCTCAAATGAATTAATGCTTAAATTGAGGAATTCAAGGTTCTTAAGACTACCAAGTCGTGAAGGAATTGGACCTGCTATAGCATTTTCTGACACGTCCAAAAAGACCAGCTTTTGACAATCAAAGATGAACTGGGGGAATTCTTGTTCAAGTGAGTTGAGATTTAGCCAGAGGTGTGTCACTGATGCGATGCCTATGAATCGAATCGGGTCTGGATTTGTAAGATAGTTTCCACCGAGATTGAAGAGACGTACCTTCTGTAGGTTGCTGAGTTCATATGGAATTTCACCAGTGAAGCTATTGTTATTGAGGAGAAGGAATCGTAATTCAGAGAGGTTTCCGATCTCAGCGGGGATTGATTCTGTAAAATTGTTGCTATCCAGATCAAGGGTGTTGAGCTTTGAAAGCATTCCAATTTGAATGGGAACCACGCCGGCAAGGTTGTTGGTATTCAGATTGAGGGTAATGAGATTGGGGAAGGCAGAGAAGTTGAATTCGCGAAGAGTGCCATTGAGACCGGAGCTCGAAAGATTTATTTCAATGACGCTTCCAGCAGAGTTACAGACGATTCCTGTCCAGTTGCACGGGCCATTTTCGAGAGACCATGAACTCAGAGGCTGAGATAGTAAGCTGTTTTTCCATTTCACCAAAGCATTTGCTTCATTTTGTGCTGAAACTTTCAGTAGAATACTGGACAAGAGGAGATAGAGGAGGCTCCTTTGCAATGTTGTTTTCATGGTTTTTGCTTCTGTGATATGAGAAAGACTGAGATAGTATGAGGTCTTGATATTGTTGTTAATTTAGATGATGTTTTTGTGTTTGCTTTCATTTGAAGGGGAGGCAAAGAAGACTGAAGTTCGTGTGAAGGTTCTACGAAAATGTTGGACTTTCGGTGTTAACTTGATTTGATTGAAGTGGTTATTGAACATTTATGGACTCTCCAAAGTCTTTCAAGACCGCGCTTACCATTTCCATTTTTTGAAAATTTGAAACGGTAAAATTTTCTTGGTATCGGTATGGAAAATAGTAAAAGAGACTTAATGGGCCCCCTGACCCATCTATGTGATAGGATCCGTTGATCGGATTGGCAACACAAGTTCAGCCAAGTGCCATGTTGAGAATACCTTCATAGGATGATCCTAGTCGTTGATCCATCAAGCCTATTTTGGGTTCAACGGTCTTGATTGCACAAACAAATCTCCATTGGTCGTCCTCTATATTTATGCCGATGAGAATAGTTATATAGAGAATTTGGGACTTCTTATCTCACAATATCTAGAAGGAAAAGTCTGCGAAGAAAGTCCACTTTTACGCTCTTCCTTAGGCCTGCACTGGTGCCTCATTTACTTACTTGATCAGAGCACATACAAGTCAAGATTTATCAAATATACGGTTCAGATCGATCGAAGAATTGAATAGAAGAGAAGTGTGAGTGTGACTCTCAACCACCCTCCTAATTAAAGTAGTAGACTTTGTGGTGGGTTTCTGTCCACTCAAATTTCTACCTGGAGTTGTACTTTTGTAGCCTGAAATCCACATGCAACGACTAATCAATCCACATGCAAAGACTAATCAGGGACGTGATATATATTAGCCCCCCTTTTTTTCCTGGCCCACCCCTCCATGAGTCTATGACTACCATTTAGGCTTTTACACTGTAAGACGCGTTATTTCCCTCCGTATTTTCCCTCCGTAAGATGAGTAAGATGCGTTGAGACTTGAAATTTAGAAGGCTGCCATAATAATTGTCCCAACCACGCCTATTGTTGTCCTTCTAAATTGCAGGACCTTTCCTCGTAGGAATTTTTTTTGAGGGACCTACGATGTATGATAATATCTCTCTAAATTATCCATAAGCATATCATTTTTCCAAAAATAAAACCATCGGAAATAATTTTCTTACTATCCAGGCAGCTGTTTGGATTGTTGGAGCTTTATGTAAATGTTTGGAAAAGAAAATCTTTTTCCAAAAGTTCTTACTTCTCCTTTGTTTTATTACACATGAAAAAAGTAACTTGAACCACTGCAATTCATCTAGGGAAATCTTCAATTTATAATGGTATTCGTCTAAATAAGCTGTAACAATGTATGATTTCCCTCTAAATTATGGAAACAAAAGAAAAAATCATAAGAAAAGGTTTTCTTCAAGAAATATTTTTCCTGCAATCGCAACAGTGTCTAAAATCAGACATTAACTTCTTTTTCTTTTCTTTTTTCTAATGATTTAGATTGAAAGTAATAACGATACAGAACTCTTAAATAACTTACTTTTGGGAAAATGAGTGGAGGTTTGGAGATGAGAAAGAAGCCTTATTAGAATAAATAATTGGAAACAAATATGAGAAGTGATGGGAAGATGAGTGTTAGAACCCATGAATAGGTAAAAGTTAAGGCGCATGGGGGTCCATTTGTCTATACTGGTCATGTTTTCAAGGTGAGTTTGTGCAATTATCAAAACATGGTAGTGCAGATATCAGTACCTTAAATTTATCCAAGCGGAATAGCCAATTCCAAATCCCAGGATCAAATTATCCAAGGATTTCTAGTCAGGTACCTCACTTTGAGGAGACTTTATACATCAAATTTCTAGGCAAATGATATCAACACTGACTTGAGCGCCTCTTATTAAAACATGTGAGTGTTGATATCATTTGCCAATTTATATCCACAACTTAGTTGTTCATTTTTAATAAGGGAGCTGATAATCCCACCCACATGTTGGTCTTTGCTGCTCGTCTCTTTATGAATAAACTTCATTTCTAAATAAAAGTGATATGTGGTAAGTTCCGAGAAGGTGGGTAGCGAAACCAATTCTCTTTTAATAATTGGCGAATGATATCGGCTTAAACATATCTTGATAATGAGAGAAAGTCTCCTTGTCTTATATACTCTAGGCAGCTGTCAAAGGTGGGAGTTTCTTAGCAATTGTAACCAACTCCTTCTCTGTTTGGTTGCTGGGTTTTTTTTGTTCCCAGGATTTATGTGGGTAAAGGTTTAGTGGTCACATCAGCTTTTTCTTGCTGACATCAGCAAAATCTTGTCTTGAAAAGGGTGTTCTCTCTTTCTCTCTCTACCCTCTCTCTCCACTCATCATAATATATTTATCTAATTAATGCTTGTCCCCTCTTTTGTCTCCTACCTTTACCCACATAAATTCCAGGAAAAAAAAAAACCCGGCATCCAAACAGAGTCATATAAGACAAGGCGACTTCTTCTCATTATCAAAACACAATATCAGTATTCTTAATAGAGAAAACGGTTCTTACACATATGTGTAGAGAGTTCTCTACACACTAGCTTAAAATACAGTGGGGGCCCACATTGTTTGGGTGATCCAAGCCATCCATTTTAAAGGCCATCACATAGATAGGGTGTCTACAAAAAATCAGATCCATAGGATCATCACAACCCTACGATTTGTGGAGGTAAAATGGATGTCTTTAAACCTTTACAAATTAGTCCATTTTTTGCCTCCACAGTTCGAATGGTTAGGATGATCCTATGGATCTGATTTTTTGTGGACACCCTATCTATATGAGGGCCTTAAAAATGAATGGTTTGGATCACCCAAATAATGTGGCCCCCACTGTATTTTAAGCTAGTGTGTAGATAACTTATCTACACATATGTAGGAACCGTTTTCTCTTCTTAATAATCACATATATTTCTATTCTACCTTTTTGTTTGTCTTTTCCGCTCCCAAAATGATTGCATATCTATCGTTTTTTTTTGTCTTTTCTTAAAAATAGCCATTTTCACGGATAGGTGAACAAAAGGGGTGGAAATATCAATTATCAATTCTCTATTAAACATAATTGGCCCTAACGACCCAAAATTAAACATAATTTCGGGCCTACAATCTGAAACTAACAGGGCCTTGGCTAATCCCTGTGACTTGAAATGAGTCCTTTGCAGTTGGTTAAAACATGTAAAACAAGGTGAGTTGGTCCCATTATAAAAACATGGTCACGTTGATATCAGTCCCCTTTTTGGCTTTTTCAAAAGGGAGATGATTTTTTCGCCCCCTAAGGATAATGTGCCCCACTTTTAACGTGATTTGGCGTCAAAACGCGTTAAAGTCTGCCCACAATTCAGGTTACAAGAGGGGCCGTATTATCCTATGGGGGCTGGTGGGGGGTGAAAAAATCATCTCCCTTTCAAAACTGAGTTGTTATAAAGTCCCGTATTTTTCAAGAAGTATTGTACGGCTTACACCATAGGATGATCCAAACCGTTCAACATAAATAGGTTGTGCCCAAAAATTAATTTCCATAGGATGATCCTAGCTCTATAGATCGGAGGGCTAGGATCGTCCTATGGAAATTTTATTTTGGGGACAACTTAAAGTGAAAAATCAGTGGTTTAATCTGTTTTAAATGATATCATTATAGTCCAACGTGAATGGAGGTTGTGCACATTAATTTTGGGTGAATGGTGACAGAAACTTACAATTTGAACTTCATAAGTACATGACAACCATTATGATTACACTAGGTTAATAGTGGATTTAAGTATTTGATGGGCGAGGGTCTGTACACTCTATATGTTGCCATGACATCTCTAACATGTGCACTCATATGTGAATTGTATTCATCCATTATACATGAACGATATGTATGCTTTCCCAACATCGATCTTTTTTTTTGTGGGTTCAGAAGGGGGGGAAGGGGGTGTGCTTATAAGGGATGAACTGTGTTTATATGCATGCGCTTGGTAAACATAAGTACTCTGGGAAGTGGTGGGCTTATAAGGGAAATGGCACCCTCCCCTTAATGGCTAGCTTTTAAGGTTGAGTTCTACCTGGGTCCTAACAAACGATTTGGCATCTTGCTTTTGCGTGGAACCCCCAACAATCTTACCCTCCACGCGGAAACAATGTGGACAATCTTGCCCTCCACAGGGCAATGTGGGAACCACGGGATCTTCTATCTCTGGATAACAAAAAGGCAAACAACCTGTGCGTAATCATTTCTTGATAAATGCCTGTTTCTTAAATTATCTTCCAATAGATATCAAAATACAGTATTAAACAGTCTAAAATATCACTGATACTAAAATGTATCTGCCAGTCTGTAGGTTGGCATGTAGGCTATCATTCACACTGCTATTTTATTGGAAATATCAAGTAAAATACCATTTCCTCTTCAGTATTGACCCTTGAAGGGTAGTCCAGTATATCAACTATTAATCGCCAACCTTCTATTGCCCACCAAGTCTGCTGGCAGTGATCTTGGGCACACTGCAACAAACCTTGTGATCACAACGAGGCGATGAATAATCAATGGCAAACTTTCGCCATTTATTTGGTATATGATTAATACACCTGATCTTACCCCATCATCCTTTAAAACTAAAGCTCCTAAATTCAGGCTTCCCACACTTGGTGGTGATGTGTTTCCCTGGCCTTTTTATTCATGTAAGAACTGACAAACAGAGACTGCTACCATGATTCATGCAAGTCACAGTGCATGGTGACATGTGTCACAGGGGACGCAATTGGTATTATGTATAGAAAGTGGGCTCGTCTCGTTGCATCTTCAAAAGTATGTTGGCAGAAGACATTTGGTGGCACTCCTATTTAAACTAGCTTCTTGGCCCAATCCTTTAGGGGGGTTGGCTTCTCGTGACACGCTAGCCACAAGTTCTCTTAATATAATCAAGAATCGAAACTAATCCAGATTTCAATCTTTGCTAAAAAAGCTCATGTATGAAAGCCACCAACATGGCCAAACAACATGAAGTCTCTGAAAGCCACCAACATGGCCAAACAATCAGCCAAATCGTTAGCATTTCTATTTACATTTGTGTATAAAACTTTTTGATCCACGCGTGAGACATTAAAGACAATTATGATTGGTATTGAAACCTGGCTTGGATACCAAGTAGAAATTTAGGGTTTTATTTCTAATGGAGAATAAAGAAGAAAGAGAAATTGAGAAATAAGGGGAAAAGGTATTTGTGCGATTTACAGAAACCCCATAAAAATCCAAAGCCTTGTATTTATATATCTCCACTTCTACATATTACAATAATGCCTCTACTACGTTACTTGAGAGAATTTACGTGACATAAATTAATGGGCTCCATATATTTAATCCGAAATTAACAAAAGAAATAAATAAAAGCATAACTAAAGCTATTGATAGGGTCATCAGCACTTTTGTTTTTGTTATTTGTGTGTTCTTTATGTATAAAACAATGCAACCTTTTTTCATATATTCTATTTCTACCAAACGCCTTAAACAATTCTCTCGTGTACCATCAGCTTTTTCAGGGTGAGCATGCGCAAGGGCTCCACGAGAGGTGGACATTTGCGGGCTGACAGTTCACTTGACACATGATGCATCGTGGGTCGAGCCTTGGGATTTGCATGTGTACATTCCAGAGCGAGTGTCGCTGCCAAAACCAGCTCTTCTGCAACATGGCCAGTTGGAGGTGGAAGCCCTTGATCTACAACCCACGAGAGTGATACTCTATTCTAAATAAATTACTTTATTTCTTAGCTCATAAAAGCCCCTCCCTAATCACCCAAATCATCCAATTATGAAGATGTTCTATTATTTACTAAGAAATATGCATAAGTGAAAATCATGTAGAATTTACAATCAAAAGGATACTAAAACAAAACTGGCACTTGGATGTCTTCACCACATATTAGAAATCCTTCCCTCATAAGAATTAAGAATAGAATCATATCCCTTTTGGCCGGCCCTGTTTCCAATTTAAAATAAATTAAATTTCACAAGATCCCTCTCTCTCTCTCTCTCTCTCTCTCTCTCTCTCTCTCTCTCTCTCTCTCTCTCTCTCTCTCTCTCTCTCTCTCTCTCTCTCTCTCTCTCTCTCTCTCTCTCTCTCTCTCTCTCTCTCTCTCTCTCTCTCTCTCTCTCTCTGTGTGTGTGACAACGAATTGGGAGGCTCCCTAAAAACTAGCTACCCTACCATCCCACTTCCTAAAATTGTATGGAAGGAAATCTCTTATAATCGCGCCTATGATAACTTCATGCCCAAACTAGATTAGTTGTTTCTTTTATTTATTTATTTTTATTTGTACTTTTAGAAAAAGAAGTAAAATAGCAAATTTAGAGTTAATAATAAGAAAACTCCTAAAATCTTTCCCTCACTCTAGATGAGATAGCTCTCCGAATATCCTTGCTTATTTGCAAGTTGTCGTCCATCCACTCCCATGAGAGTCTCACTCTAATTGGGAGCTCTATCCCATATGAAATCATTTTCAAGAAAAGAGAAACAAAAAGGGTTGGAAATGTAAGCATTTTGTTTTAGAAAAGATAGACAAGTGGGGGTTGAAAAGCTAAAAAGAGGATGAAAAAATCATTTCCCTTTGCTCTCTCCCATTTTGTTGCATTTTATTTTTTATATAGTTGTTTAACATTAAGGGAAGTGATATATCCACCTTTTTTTTACTTGGGACTGCCCTCTCACTCCTACCTCGATCCTTCACAAAACACAAATGAAGAAGTAAAAGAAAGGCAAACAACAAAAACATTGAAGAAAAGAACAAATATAAGCGGAAACAGTCATTCCTTATTACATTTTATTATATCATAATCCCATTTCAATGGTAAGGAAGGAAAGGTTAATGGACAAAAACAGTGCTACTGCTTATCCACAACCACCATTTACATGTCCAAAAATACTTAGGGATATTGGAGTTCTTCGTCGGGCTCACAACAAGGCTTACAACAACGAAAGCATGCAAATCCAAGGAAGCATGCGCAACAATCGATGCCATACGTGCATGCGTTATGACATCCTGAAAACAACAAATCCAACCATCAGTCCTCCATATCCTTTCACAAAATATTCAAAATAAGTACAAAAACCAATATTGAAAAGCTCTTTTTAAGGCTATTCTTTTGTTGCAGTAAGGTCAAGATGAGAATAGAAAAAAAATTGGATAGGATGTTTACGTCCTCTATCGTTAGGGATAGGCGTGATGCCATTGAGCTTGTCGACTAATGGATGACGATTAGTTGCTTCAACAACCTCTTTTGTTGCAAAGGCTGCCACAAGGAGTGCTACAAAGAAGAATTTTAAAGAAGGCATTTCTCTGAAGCTTGTGCCTGGCAATGTCTCTGTATGCCCTATATATCTATGAAAAATATTCTTCCTGCAAAATTTGGATATCTATGACAAGTTTATTCATCTTTTTTTTTTCTATGGCAATTTGGATATCTATGGCAATTTTATGAATGCAAGTTTATCTTCTTGCTTCTAAATTAGGAAGGTAATTAATGTTGACTTGATTAGATAAATTTGGAGACATGCGTACAATCTTGCATTTTTGGAATAGTTTTAATTTAAGGCAATCTATGGAAAGTTTAAAAATGACTAAAATCTGGACCCATAAAATCAGCAAGCTGTCAAGGGACAAGTGGACGTGGCACCCCTTGCTATTTGTCGTAGGTGTTTCTTGCCTATTCAAGGGCTACTACAACCATATTAGGAACATTCTAACCCAGTGCAATGAACCATGTTTTGTTGTAAATAGAAGGTGGCTCCTTTGTACCGCCCAGTAATTTCATTACATTTTCTCATAATCTCTCTCAACACACATGAACAGATATATGTCTGTCTATATCTATCTATCTCTCTCTCTCTCTCTCTATATATATATATATATATATATATATATATATATATATATATATATATATATATATATATATATATATATACACATATATAAATATATATATATATATATATATATAGAGAGAGAGAGAGAGAGAAAAGTCTTGTTGGCCTAGGCGGGAACTGGACCCAAATCGGAGGTTGGCCGCGTGGTCCTAGGCCTTCTGCCAGCAATGCCCCTGGTCTGGACTCTTAATAAAGATAATGGTTGCGCCTTTCACATCACCAATTGGTTTTGGGATAGTTGGTAGCACCACGATCCTACAAGTGGTATCAAAGCCAGGTCTCAGGTTCGAGTCCCCCCGGGGTCATTGTTGGGGGGGGATTGTTGGCCTAGGCGGGAACTGGACCCACATCGAAGGTTGGCCGCGTGGTCCTAGGCCTTGTGCCAGCAATGCCCCTGGTCTGAACTCTTAATAAAGATAATGGTTGCACCTTTCCCATCACCAAATGGTTTTGGGATAGTTGGTAGCACCACGATCCTACAAGTGTTCCTACATGATCGTGTACATAAGCTATCTATTCCGTCGTCTTAAAATATAGTGGGGGCCCACATTGTTTGGGTGATCCAAACCATTCATTTGATGGGCCCTCACATAGATAGGGTGTGACAAAAAAGTCAGCTCCATAGGATCATCCTGACCCTATCGTTTGTGTGTATGTACATGTATTTAATGAAACTAAAATACAGGTGTGACAATCCAAGAGGGGGGTGAATTGGTCAATTAGAAGTTTTAGGTTTAATTAAGAGATGATTAAAA
Source organism: Tasmannia lanceolata (assembly GCF_043159265.1). Lineage (NCBI taxonomy): Eukaryota > Viridiplantae > Streptophyta > Magnoliopsida > Canellales > Winteraceae > Tasmannia > Tasmannia lanceolata. The sequence goes on along the minus strand of NW_027518714.1, from coordinate 13,420,739 downwards.
ATTAATCCTTTAATTAAGCACTAATTAATCTAACTCTTGTTCAAATAATCATATTAGTGAAATCTAGGGATTAGACATTCTTCTCATGCACACTTGCTAACCCTTGTTGAAATAGATATTATAATGCAATTTAGGGTTTAGACATTCAACTTAAGTGCATTTACTAAACCTTGTTCAATTAAAGCATAAACATAAGCAGAGTTAGATATTATCAATCACCACACGTGCAAGAGAAGGAAAGGAAGAGAGAAAGAGAGACAATGAACACAAGATTTATAGTGGTTCGGTCTATAACATGTTTATGAGATGTAGGTCCCATCCTTCAATCACTAAGCTTGAGAGAAGTTCACCAGGGTGCGTTCCCATTACTACTTCTAGCGCGAGAACACCAAAAATGCATACATCACATTTCTCAGTCACCCTCATTGTTGTAGCCAGCTCTGGATAACAAAGAGGTAAATATCAGTTCTTGCCCAATGCTAGTTTCCTAAATTTTCTTCCAATAGGCATTAAAATACAGAATGTCAGAATATAAAGCATTGTGTAAAACATCACAGATACTAAAATGAAACTGTTAACAAGCCTAACATGTATGCTGGCAATAATTCACACTGCTATATCAAAATACAAGATATAAAGAATTGTGTAAAACATCACTGGTACCAAAATGTAACTTCTAACATGTATGTTGGAAACAATTCACACTGCTACTTGTTGAATAAGTAAACATACCAGGCGCAATATAACCGATGGTCCCAACAGCCGCTGTCAAGTTAGACTCATTAGTTTGCAGCAACCTTGCTGTTCCGAAGTCTGATATTCGAGGTTCAAACTCCGAATCTAACAAAACGTTGTTCCTTGATATATCCCGGTGCACAATAGCAGGTGTACAGTCATGGTGCAAGTAAGATAAAGCATTTGCCATTCCTTTAATAATCTTCACCCTGGTCACCTAGTCCAACATCTTTCCCCCTTCCTCCCCATACAGAATATCTCCCAAACTTCCCTTCTCCACATAATCATACACCAGCAACTGGCGCCCTTTCATGGAACAAAACCCATACAATTTCACAATATTTCGGTGCCGGATTTCAGTCAGTGCTCATACTTCACTCTCGAAACTCTTCCAGTTAGCATCCACAAATCGGTCCTCAGAAGACGTATGAATGCACTTTACGGCGACAATGTTTCCCTTTTGAAGTGCTGCCCTATACACAGATCCTTGTCTTCCTTTCCCTATACAATACTTCTCGTTAAAATTCTCTGTTGCAGTAACAAGGTACTTGAATACTACCTTCCCATCGTAATTCCATATTGAAAATGAGCTACCCCCGATCATATCGGGGCTTTCTTCATCTTGTCCTTCTGACTTACGACGGTAGATAAAGATCCCGACAAGTATGGATACAAGAATTGCAACAATTCCAATCGGAACTACTGTCGCTATGATCACTTTCTGATTGGTATTTCCATTACTGTTTGTAGAGGATGAGCTCTCGCAAGGGTTCAAACCTTGCGTTTTGTTGCCACACAAATGTGAATTACCCACAAAGGCCTTGGCAGAAGCTTGTTGAAAGCCAACAACATCCGGAATGGGCCCCTCAAGGTTGTTGTACGATACATCGACAGATTGAAGGCTTCTCATGCTTTGCAGGGCGGATGGTATCGGACCCGAGAGCCTGTTGTTGGAGAGATTGAAATACTCTAATGATGTTAACTTTCCAAGCTGCGCTGGTATCTCTCCAGTGAGCAAGTTTCCACTCATGTCTAGCTGAACCTGTAGGGCCACTAGATTTCCAATTTGGTATGGGATGGTTCCATTTAATTTGTTGTCACTTAGTTTCAGAGAGATCAGCCCCTGGCAATCTCCAACCTTGTCTGGTATTGAACCGCTTAAATTGTTCTTCGACAAATCTAAGCGTTGTAAATGTGATAACTGTCCAATCTCAGTTGGTATCTGACCAGAAAGCTGATTGTCGCTTAAATTCAGGTCGTAGAGCAGTGATGATTCAAAGAGCTTTGTTGGAATCTGTCCCGTTAGTTGATTAGAAGAAATACTGAAGACTTGTAGCTTCTTTAATCTTCCAATTGCTGGTGGGATCTTGCCCGATAGGGAATTCCCAGATATTTTGAAGGATGTAAGCTCCATACATTCTCCCCAAGTTGGTGACAGTTCTCCATAGAGTCGGTTATTGCTCAAGTCAATGTATTCAAGATATGGGTACGGTCCGAACACATTGGTAATGTCTCCAGTAAGATAGTTTCCTTCAAGACGGACTCTGTTTAAGCCCTTGCAGTTTCTAAAGCTTTCTGGGATTGGCCCTGTTAACTTGCTGTTATCAGCTGAAATATATACAAGCTGTCCACCTCCACAAATTTGGGGAGGGAGCGGCCCAGAGAAATTATTGTTGGAGAAGCTGACATTTTGGAGGAAGATGGGGGCAAAATCAGTAGGTATGCTACCAGAGAAGTTGTTATCAGGAACAAATAAAAGGCGCAATTTTTTCAGATTGGATACTGTCGAAGGCAAGGGCCCTTGCAGTTTGTTTACGCTTATGTCAACAATTTCTAGGCTATCCATGCTCCCTATTTCGTATGGAAGGATTCCACTCAGTTGGTTTTCAGCAAGACTCATGTTTACTAGGTTAGCCAAGTTCCCTATAGTCGAAGGCACTGAACCAGAGAGCAAGTTCCTGGACAAGTCAAGGGAAATCAAATTTGGCAAGTTTCCAATCTCTGAAGGTATTGAACCTGATATTTGATTTCCAAACAGGAACAAGAATGTAAGTTTGTTGAGCAAACCAATCTCAGGAGCAATTGTTCCCGTGAGATTGTTATTTTGTAATTGCAAAGAAATGAGTTGGGTCCAATTGGATAGGAAATATGGATGGATTTCGCCGGATAGCTGATTTTCAGACAATCCAAGCTCAAAGATTTGTGTTAGTGATGCCAGAGAAGGAGGCGAGGGACCTGAAAGATTGTTTACTGCCATGGATAGGAAGGTTAAATAGGTGCAAAATCCAAGCTCATGAGGAATGGCAGAATGGATTATCATTCAATTCTAGTATTTCAAGGTTGGACAAGAGGCCAATTTGATCAGGTATCAAACCATTGAGATTGTTGACTCCCAGCCGAAGGTCTCGAAGTTTTCGAAGGCTTGCGATTTCTACTGGAATTGGCCCCTCAAATAAATTAATGCTTAAATTGAGGAAGTCGAGGTTCTTAAAACTACTGAGTGTTGCAGGAATTGGACCTGCTATAACATTATTTGACAAGTCCAAAAAGACCAGCTTTGGACAAGCAAAGATGAATTGAGGGAAATCTGGGCCAAGAGAGTTGACATTTAGCCAGAGGTGTGTCAATGATGCCATGCTTGTAAACCGAATTGGGTCTGGATTTTTAAGATAGTTTTTATTGAGATTGAAGAGCCATACCTTCTGCAATTTGCTGAGTTCATATGGAATTTCATCAGTGAAGCTATTGTTATCGAGGCGAAGGGAGCGTAATTCAGAGAGGTCTCCGATCTCAGCGGGTATCGATTCTGTGAAATTGTTGCTACCAAGATCAAGTGTGGTGAGCTTCGAAAGCATTCCAATTTGAACGGGGAGGACCCCACCAAGGTTGTTGTTATCCAGATTGAGGGTAGTGAGATTGGGGAAGGCAGAGAAGTTGAATTCGCGGAGAGTGCCATTAAGACCTTTGCTCGAAAGATTTATTTCAATGATGCTTCCTGCAGAGTTGCAGAGGATTCCAGTCCAGTTACAAGGGCTACTGGTGCCATTTACGAGAGACCATGAACTAAGAGGCTGAGATAGTAAGCTGTTTTTCCATTTCACCAAAGCATTTGCTTCATTTTGAGCTGAAATTTTCAGTAGAACACTTGAGAAGAGAAGATAGAGGAGGCTCTTTTTCAGTGTTGTTTTCATGGTTTTTCCTGCTATGTCTATGATATGAGAAATGGATGTATTTGTGTTTGCCTTCATTTGAAGGGCAGAAAAAGAACTCAAGTGCGTGTGAAAGATTCATCAATATGTCGGCCTTATGATTGTTGTTGTTAGCTTTATTTGGGTGCAGTAGATATTGAACAGTCCCAGAGACTTTCAAGACCGTTTACCATTTCCTGTTTTTTGAATTTTTGTAACGGTATGGAAAATACTACTGAAGAAGTCTCTGGCTGTTAGACTCCTCCTTAACAGATACTCAATGGCCCCAACGTCTTTATGTGATTTCTTTCATAGCATATACTCAATGGGCCCGCGTGATCGGTGGACCGGCAACACTACTTCAGCCAAATGCTGTGTTGAGAGCATCTTTATCGGACGATCCTAGTCGTTGATCCATCAATCCAATTTTCGGGTTCTAACAAGAGACGAACTGTTGATTTTTTGGTATTCTTAATCATTCACATGGGATGTCAGATCGGCATGGGACCAAGACCAACTGGGTCGCCTGATAATGTTCTACGAGTTCAACGATCTTGATTGCACAAACAAATCTCCACAAACAAATCTCCATTTGTTCTCTATATTGATGCATATGAGAATGGATATATAGAGAAATAGACTCTTATTCACTATATCTAGTAGGAAAATTCTACAAAGAAAGTCACTTTTACGCTCACCCTGCACTTTGGTCTTTGGCCTCATTTACTTGATCAGATCAGATCCAAAGCAAGATTTATCAAATAGACGGTTCGGATCAATCGAAGATGGGCCACTGTGTCTTAGTTGGAGCTCCACATTGTATGGAGGTGAAGTGTGATTCTCAATACCCCTCCAAAATGTAGACTTCGTGGTACAAATTTAGACAAGGGAAGTGACAAAGTTTGGAAAGAAAAAATATTTCTAAAAATTCCCTCCTGTTTTTTACACATGAAAACAAAAGATAACTTGTACCGTAACTATTCAATTTTTACTTAGTGGGACCTTCAATTTATCATAACATACCTCTAAATTAACAATAAAGATATCATTTCATTTCCCTCTAAATTGTGGATGGAAAAGAAATTTCCCAAGAAATGTTTTTCCATTGGAATTTTTTTTTCTTGCAATCCAAACAGTTTGGAAAAGGAATTTATTTTGGTATCCCACTAAATGAGAAATCAGTTATGAAGGGCCATGTAAACACGTACCCTATATCCCATTCTTGATATTTACTAAAAAAAGGTTCACAATTTAGTAAAAACACCACTTAAGGTGCTGTTTGGAATCTAGGAATTTTTTGGAAAAAAGTTTGGGAAAGAAAAACTTTTCCAAATTTGAACCGTCGCAGCTGAAGTTTTATTTGTAGGGGCCTTTAATTTATAATGGCATACTTCCCTAAGATTTTTCATTTGCTTCTAAATTGTGGAAACAAAAAGAAAATCTTAATAAAAAAATTTCATCATGAAATGTTTTTCCTGCAATCCAAATAGGGCGTAAAGGAGAATTGTGCATCTGTATACACGCAACATACATGGGAAAGACATGAGTGACGACTCTGAGGATCACTTTCTTAAAGTCGAACCCGTCTCATGTTCTCTACACGACTCCAAGAGTGTTAGAAAATCAGACAACAAATCTATATGGTACACAAGTCAAATATGATCGATAATTGGGACCATTAATTTGCTAATCCACCACCAAGCTCCACAGTAGGGCCTAGTTTCATGTAGAACAAAGAAGCCATTGCTTGACAAAGGTGTGTAAAATCATCAGTCAAAACTCTTAAATAACGCACTTATGGGAAAATGACTTCGGAGGTTGGAGATGAGAAAGATGGCTTATGCTGGTCGTGTTATGAATGTGTGTGTGAGAGAGAGAGAGAGAGATTTTGGAGGATTTATGGTTAGTTTAATCTTCATTGTTCTATGCCTATCTTGGTCTATTATTCTTAGTAAACCATAGAATTGTGCGTGTTTCTGAAACACGGGAAGTAGGTGAGAAACTTTAATCAAAATGAAATTGATAGTTTGGGTAAACTTTTAGGGCCCCTTGAAAATGTATGCATCTCTTAAAGAAACCGACAAGAGCATTTGGGCACCGGCCCCACACCATGCTTTTTCCACTTGATATTCACCTTCTTTCTTTCCATGCATGTTAAGGCCATATTCATTTTAGATTTTTGACAACTGATTGTGAGTCCAAAACCGATCGTTGGACTCAAAATTAACGTAATTTTGAGTCCAATGATCCTTTCTGGACGAGCAAAGAGAAAAATCTCCCCTTTGTAAAGTGTCGAGTGCTCGATTGGCACTCCTAGGGTACGTAGTAACATTCACATGGTCGTGGCCACATAAAAAACCAATGTGTGAATGGCTAAAAAGAAAAGACTTCTGATTAGTTAGTAGGTATGCACTAAGGTAACATGATGGAAGAAACCTTGAACCTTCCTAATCTTTATTGTCCCGTGTCAAGGAAACTATGGGCTCCACGTATTACGAGTAGTTTTGGTGTATCACGAGTGTTCCCAAATTTAAGTGTGAAAGTTATTCTCCATTGGGGAGGGGACCTCTTGGTAGCGTTGGAAACGACTTTAGTGCTTAGTTCCTTTCATATTGGTTTGACATACTTGGAAGCAGAGGCATGATAACGGTCACAAAGAGCTTCATCCATGGAAGCTTACAAGAATCATATCTATGTGACAAAATCAACCCATCATTCTAAGTTGTCCACTTTATTGCACCTGTCTACTATCCGTACTGAACAAGCTCCCATAATAATGTCGTATTTTGGTTCAAAAATTTGCTCATTTAATCTCACTTAAGAAAGCATCATTTTCATTGTGACTGTGCCCGCTGTTAAAATAAGGTCTGTTTGCCTAGGACTCGATCTTGGGTAGAGCACAAACTTAGATATGCGGATGAGCTGGTAGAAAGGTTGAAGAAAGAAGGGGTGGAACGTGTAGAGTTGCTAATAGGCGACACCGTCCCACCCTAGGGTGGCTGCATTTTTTAGAGAACTAATGGGTATGACGCGTAGCCTAAGTTGGGAGGGTTAGTGTGTGGAGGAGCTAAATATTGCAGGGACAGCTCGTCCTCATGCATGCTATGGATTCTATAATGTACGCCACAAGGAGATGGTGTGTACGTGATCCAAAATATTAATCAATTGAAAAGAAACCGGTCTTTGGTTCAATGGAAAAGCCACAAAAGCCGCCTCATCCAATAGTTTGTTAAATATTTAATCAACCTTTAAGCAGAAATAAATCTTTATCTCTGGCCATGATGATCAGATTGAAGCTGTTGATGGTGCGCGTAATCCAACAGTTGAAGACGCTCCTAAACAAACTCGGTTTTGATGTGGCCTTCATATCTATAAGCTGTTGGGAAACTTGCCTTGTTTCTCATGGCTCGGTGGAAAGTAAAATTAGAAACAAAGTGTTTTTCAGAATTTAGTAAAGGGAAGTGATATTTACGCCCCTTTTGATCACGAGGGACACCCAACGTCAGTGTATCAATGGCAAAAAGGGAGCTGATGTACTTTATGTCAGAAAAATCCAGTGGCTTTGATTGCAAAGTACACTGGCAAATGGGTGTCCCGGTGATGAAAGGGGCGTAAATATCATTTCCCTTTAGTAAAACCTAAGGTATAAAAAGGCAAGAGATGTTCCTCTCTTGGTGTGGGGCGGCTTTTGGGTGACGGCTGCCAAGTGTTCTGCAACGATTACGATAATGGCTTCGGCTTCTTTTTTTGAGTGTGGAGAATGAAATGATGTAAATAATGCCTAAAATCTCATTCGGCTAACCTAATTAGCCCACCAAACCAGTTTCCAAACTTTCTCATTTTTACACGACTAAACGATGGGATTATGTCAAGTCGCTCCTCAGATTCTCATCAATTCATTTCCACCCATTTATCATTCGAGCGAGAATGGGAAGCCTCGTAGAACACACACTTAAAATTCTAGAATCAAATAAAAGTAGGAACATGTTGGCAGATGAGGAGATCAGTTTTAAGAAAAAACAAAATAAAATAGATCTAGCTTGGATTTTTCAAGTAGGAAAGTATAGATAAGTTCCCCATCCAAGGTCCCAAGGAGCTAAGGAAGTGAGTCATATATCCTAGATCACAAGCAGTTGCCAAACAAAACATCAAGTGCAATATACTAATTCAAAGACAACTGACTTAGGAGCTCTTTGGATGTAGGGAAAATATTTTTCAGATTTTTTTTCCATGGAAAATGAATTTGCCAGTGTTTGGTAAACTGATTTTCCATTGAATTCTTTTTCCAAAATTTAAAAAATTCCTTATTTTTCATGGAAACCTGCAAACCTACCCGACTTTGGAATTTTGTTTTCTATGGAATATTTTTTATAGAAATTATTGTTTTCTATTCCCTAGATTCAAACACTCCCTTATGCCATGTTTGATGTCTAGGAATTTTTTGGAAAAGTTTGGAAAGGAAAGATATTTCTAAATTTTCCTACTTTTTGACACACGAATAATAATAAAAAGATGATTTGGAACCAGCACTGTGCAATTTTTACTTACAGGGACCTTCAATTTATGATAAAATCCTTCCAAATTAATCGCAGTCATATCATCTCCCTCTAAATTGTGGAAAGGAAATTTTTTCCCAAGAGACAATTTTCCATCATAATTGTTTTTCATTCAATCTTTAGGGCCTGTTTGGGTTGTTGGAATTTTTTGGAAAGTATGGAAAAGAAAAGCCTTTTTCAAAATTCCCTGTTTTTCCATTGTTTGATTACACAAGAGCAGAAAAACAAAGGTAACCTGAATTTTGAAGACCTTCAGTTCACAAGTTTTATTTTCAAAGATCATAAATTTAGGCTACAGAGGTTATTATTTAAACAGCCATGTTTTGATAATTGGACTTACTCATCTTGTCTTTTATTATTTAAACAGCCGACAAAGGTTATTACAATTCCCAAAAAGCTCAGAGAAACCCATTAAAAAAGAAAAGACAAGACAAGCTGAGTTTGTAAAATCATTAAAACATGGTAGTGCTAATATCAGTAGTCTAAATTTATAATGATATACCTCCAAATAAATCATAACCATACGATTTTCCACTAAATCATGGACACACAAAACATTTTCCTAGGCATTTTTTTTCAAACCCGAACCAAAATCCGAACCTTAAACATGTGGCTTCCCTTGCCTTCCTTTCACCAAAGGGTCCCACCCATGCTCAAACCAATGGCTCTCAATCAAACACCACCTTCATCACATCTACTACTCCAAACCCAATTCTCTTTCTTCCTTTTCCCAACTCCAAACAGCTGAAAAAAGAAGAGAAAAAAAAGGAAGAGAAGAGACTCTTTATCTTTCTCTAATGGCAACATCCATTTCAACAACAGGGCTCTCTTCTTCCTTTCATGGAAGATGGGGCACTTCCTTAGCTGGAGAAGACCGAGTCATGATGCCAAAATCGGTTCGAGTTCGAGTCGGGAAGCCGACTCGGTCGAACCCAGTGATGAAGAATGTGAATGAAGGGAAGGGTCTCTTTGCTCCTATAGTGGTCATCACACGTAATGTAATTGGGAAGAAGCCTTTTAATCAGATCAGAGGGAAAGCTATAGCCTTACACTCACAGGTACCAAATCTTTCAAGCTTCTTATCCTTGGAACTAATGATGACCTGTTTGGATTGCAAGAAAAGCATTTCCTTAGGATTGTTTTTTGTTTCCACAATTTCCAAAGAAATGATAAATTTTAGGGATATCATTAAGGTCCCTGTATATAAAACTTGAACTGTAGTGGTCCAAGTTGCTTTCGTCCATTAGTAATCAAACAATGGAAGAGCATGAAATTTTGATATAGTTTTTCTTTTCCAAACTTTTCCAGAAATTTCTTGCAATCCAAACAGGCCAAGATAAACTGAGTTTGTTTGGCATTAGAATGAGCAAGAAAGTTTCTTTTTCATTTGCAGGGAAAATTAAGATACACCCACTCAACTTTCTGACATTTTTAATGATAATCCTAACTTTTCGAAGTCATCAACGACACCCCTTAGTTTTCAATAATGCTTGTTACGTGACGGGGTCAGGGTGTTTTGATGAATTTTGAACTATAAGGGTGAAAAGTCAGAGGTCTACTCTATGGATGGTGAAAAACCGGCGGTAAAGTCAGGATTATCATTGAAAATGTCAGAAATTTGAGGGGGTGTGTCAGTATTTTTCCCTAATTTGTATTGGGAAGTTTAATTTACTTATTAAATTCTTCCGACCCTGATGCCCAATTCACTTGCTTTAATAATGGCACTCCACTCCTCATTTTGCACTCGTAATCCGCTTTTAATGGCTGTTATAATTCTGAAATGGCTATCCAATGCCCATCCAAGAGAAGTGTACAATAAAGTCACGATTGTCATCGTAAAAAAGAGGGAGCGCCGATGCCATTTTCTTCTGTAAATTGTGATCAAAATTACAACATTTTGGTGGGAGATAGAGTCCCATCCACCAATTCACGAAGACGCTATTGTTTATGAATCTCCCCAGCCATCCTTATGTTGCCGCGTGTACCAAAGATAACGTTATGCTTATTATTATATCAAAGAGAAAAGCGTTACTGCGCAGCTGCAAAGGGAGGGAGCCTTGCGCTTAAGTGACTTAAAAAGCCTCCCATCAGTCCCGCTATACAATCCAAATGGAAGGCTTTTTAAGCCACTTAAGCGCAGAGCCTCCCTGCCCATAAACACTTTCCTCTATATCAAGAGGCATGAGTATTTTTGTCATAATAGACAGCTATTAATGTAACGGTGTACATGTGATGCGTTATAGAGGGCTGTTAGGGTCCTCCATGTGTGGATGTGTCTTAATGAGAGCATTTTCTATGATTTGCAGGTAATTACTGAATTCTGTAAATCGATAGGTGCGGACGGGAAACTACGTCAAGGTTTGATTCGTTTGGCCAAAAAGAACGGAGAAAGGCTCGGATTTCTTGCATGATTTAACAGCTGAATTTTCTTTTCTTAAAAAAAATTTGTGGGATCATAAGTGGAAAAGTGTTTCTATTTTTTCCAAGAGTTGTTGCTCTTGTTGTTGTTGTATTCGTCTGTCCATGTATCCGGGAAATGATATATTCACCCCCTCTTATTCCCTGGGCCAACCCCTCCTAGTGTAAGAAAGTAGTCACAATTACACCACAACAGTAGCACAAATATATTTATTTTTATTTATCTCATCGTTAGCAGCCATGGGCCCAATTAACATTATGCCACTTCAACTTAATCAGATAATCATATGGTTTATCGACGCTGGTAAGAGTTTATAAACATTTTTATACCTGTAGATTGGTTGCTTTACTGAGCTATTGAGTCCAAATTTCTTTTGGGATTGTCCGCTTGTGGATGGCAAGTCCGAGTTTATTTTCACCTGGGATAGACTTGTCACAGTTTACGTGGTTCTATGTATTTTTAGTTTGGAATGAACCTTAATGTTTTTTATATGTGGAACAAATAATTTATGTCACCTTTTTTTTTATTGAATGGAAGTTGATTTCTTTAAAGTTTAAACAATGCATTGCATCTTATTAAACTATTTACGAATGATCGTCTTACTTATGCAGTAGTTCCTAATTAGTCTGTTGCATGAGAGAGCAGCCACATAGGCTCACTTTTCAACATATTTTCTCATTATTCATGAGGTGGCTGCTCTTTCACGCAACGGATGTTCTGCGAAATGCCTTTTGCGATGGATCCTAGCAAATCTCTTCTAATTATGTATTTATCTTTAGGGAGATGATATTTTTACTCCCTTGCATTACACATGCACTCCCCTTATAACATGAAAAGTGGGCAACTTTAACACTTTTAGACGTCAAATCATGTCGCGGCGCGCGCGTGTGTGCGCGGGAGGGGGGGGGGTGAAAATATCATCGCCCTATCTTTATTATGGTGCTTTCAGAAATTTATCTTAAATTTTTATAATTTGCATGCCTTTTTTTAATACACTTTTGTGATTGTATACGTTTTTCATTGAAATCAACCTATTGCCATATGGACCAACATGCATGCCGAAACCGAAATTTAAATCCTTGTTGAGAAAGAAAAAAGAAACAAAGCATTTGAGAGAGGGAGAGAGGGGAGGGGAACTAGCCAAAGACACGGTCTAGAATCATCTAATGGTGGTGGATTTTTGTGTATAGCACATCCATAGCAAGGCCTAGGGAATAAGTGGTTTGACACTTTGAACCACGGCTCGAATTTGTATTCCCTCCCGTTCAATTTTTTGCTTCAAAAAACATTCCTTGCATCACAAAACAACCCTATATTGAAAGCTATGTTGTAGGGAAGTTGATGTGTGCACCTCATGTACGATTTTGCGGGTCCCCTAGTATCGGAGTTGTAACAACCAATGAGAAAATTGGAACACAAAATGGGTGTTCTTCTCAAAACAAGGGAGTGCAAAAATCATTACACAAAGTTTTTTTCCACGATTGATATAGGGGAATTGCTAGCGTTGCAAAAGGCTTTTCGACAGACCAGCCACCTCGTGAATGGACGCAACTGTTGTCTCCATTCACGAGGTGGCTGGTCTGACGTGTGACAGGCGTTGTCTCCATTCACGAGGTGACTAGTCTGACGTGCGACAAACCAGCCACGAAAAACCTTTTGCAATGGATCCTAGCAAATCCCTATGGGGTCCCATTTCTATTACCAAGCGATCGTGAATTCATATGGGTTTTTGTAAGGTTGAAACTTGGGTCGCGTAAAACCCAACCCATACAAAAAAAAAAAAAAAAACATGGGTGGGGTTTAGGAATCTCAGCGACCCGGCATAACCTGAGATAGCTTATAGCGTAGTGTAGGGTTCTCGAAAGCCGACCCGCCCGACTCGATTTGGAACTCCAGTTTTTGTGTCTTTCACAAATGACAAAATAATGAAAGGAAAGAAAAAAAAAATCTCTAATTATTTAATAAAAAGAGCTGATCTGCTTAAGTTAGAAAGATAATAAATATTGAGATGGGTTCATTGAATTCATATGGGTTTTTGTAATCCGATATATCGAGTTATAAATGTAATCAGTATGGGTTGGAGATATGGGATTTGCTAGGGACTATCGTAGGAGGCATTTTGCAGGCTGGCTGTTACATGAGAGAGCAGCCACATGGGCTAACTGTTCAACAGATTATGTCTTATTCATTTAATTCATCTGTGGTTACTGCTCTATCCTTCAACTAGGGGTGCAACTCGGGTCAGGTTGAAACCAACCCGACCTGACTCTCAAAGAAGGCTAACCCGACCCGTCTGAAAAAAATAATAACTCAACCTGAACCCAACTCGAACCCGGACAAATTTCCCAATTCGGGTTGGGTTGACCCGGTTATGGTGATATGTTTGCCCTTTAGGATAAAAAAAAAAAGAAAATGGAATTTTTTTTTTAAATGTTGGGTTTTGATGCAGGTCGTCTGGACAACCTGACACCTACCTGCAACTGCTGGTATGCGAAATGCCTTATCCCAATGTCCCTAGCAAATCCCATATCTTTTTTTTTTTTTACGGGTAAGCTGGTGCTGGGGTTAGGAGCAAATCCCATATCTATCATTAATAAAAATTGCTGAAAAGGGAGTGGAAATATCATTTCCCCGTGACAAATACAAAACCCTAATCCGCAACGTGGCAATTGCGAAGACGAGAGTCGAACTACAGCCGTGTGGCTCAACTTGCATCACATAAACTCTCGATATTTTACCAAAGAGCAATAATTTTTTCGCCCCACTGTAGGATAATGCGCCCCACCCTTTTAACGTGATTTGACGACAATATCCTTCGTTTTCGTTTCCCCTTAATCTCCCTTCTAGACCCCCCGAATTTCATTTTTTAGGGCTGTTCTCTCTTCTCTCCATCCATCTCATTCTGGTAAGAAAAAATTTGTCTCTTCTCTTTCAAATCTCTCCCTTTTTCTTAAATTTCATACGATTCAACTGTTTTGATCTTCATTTCTCTTCTTTTTTACCAGTGAAATCTGTTCTGATCCAACTCAAATGGCTTACGGAAGAGCAATTCATCAGCTTCTGAGGAGGAGGTTTCAATCTCAATCGACTGTAAGATCTTTTATGTCTTTTTTGCGTTCGATCTTTCTCATTTATGGAAGTTTCCTGTTTTCTAGGGCATCGAATTTTCCTCAAACCCTATTATCGTATTTCAAATCTTTCTTAAAAACTCTAGATTTCATTGTAGCCTAAGTAGATCGCCCTTCTATTGCATCCTGAAAATTGTTTTTTGGATCTGCAATGCAAATGAATTTTGATAAACTTGAGTTGTTTGATTGTTGTTGTAGAAGGTTCAGTGTTTGAAAATTGTGCTAGAGTTTTCTTTCTGATTGGCTTTTAGTTTTCTATGTTTCATTTCTTACAAAATGATTAGTTATAAGGAATATGTTACACACCTGAGAAGGAAACTAGAAATCAAAAATCTAATAAGGACGTGCTTGGAAATGTAATTTAATATGTCCTACCTCCACAAAGTCTAATAATGACGTGCTTGGAAACGAATTTAAGAAGCAAGACGTGAAACGGAAGTGGAAAACGCGAGAAAAAAAAATAGAGAGTAAACAAGTAACTGGTAAGCAATAGAAAATTGCTTGAGAAATGTTTCTCAGGAAATGCGCTATAAACATTCCAGAAACGATAGTGAAACATCAAGGGAAACACATATGAAACACTAGGTAAACACAAGAGAAATGTGTGAGAAATGCGCCTGATAGTTTTTTGCTTTTATTTTTGTTATTTTTTATGTTATTATCCTAATTTTCTTTTAATTTGTATTTTCATAAGTTTTGTGTATTTATGTGTGTTTGTAGATTTGAAATTTATTAATTTTAAAGTTCTACAAGTTTTTACGTATAAATTCATATATTTATAATTTTTATTTAAATTAGAGACATGCATAGATGATTTATATATGTTCTTTCTATATTTTATTTTTAGCAGAATCTTTTACTTATTTCTATTATTATTACTACATATACTATTGTTTTCCTTTAAATATTATCCTACAATTTTTACGGTGTGATTTTCGCAAAATATTTCCCATATGTTTCACACTTTTTTAATAGTTATGTTTCATGTGTTTCGCATATGTTTCTCACGTGTTTCACATAAGGTTTCCATATGCTTTTGCTCTCCCACACGTTTCATAATGTTTCTGCCAATTTTTTTTTGTGTATCGTAAACGTTTATCAGAAACGTTTTCGAAACGCGTTTTTGGAGATCCCCCTCATGAGTTTCACACATGTTTAACATAAGTTTTTCATATGCCTTCCACGCTTTCCCATACGTTTCCCATGTATTTCAGAAATGTTTTCGCCAAATTTTTTACATGTATCGAAAACATTTCCCCAATTTTTTTCACGTATCAGAAACGTTTTCGAAACGCATTTCCGGAGAACCCCCAGGCATTTCCTCTAACTATGAACTACGCTACATACCATCAATCCCCACAGTGGATTGGCTATAAGACAACCAAAGTACTTATCAAAGTCATGTGTGCTGCACCCTGCTCTATTATTAAAGGTGGGTAATTTCTTAAAACTTCTTGTTGAAAAAAGTACTTGATTTCAAATGGCTTTGGCTTTCATCAAATTCTTGATTTGGATATTGAAAATGAAAAATAAAAAGGGAAAAGAAAAGGAAAGATTGTTGAAGCAAAAAGAAAAAACTTTGTTTCTAAATAAAAAAGATGACAAGATTTTTTTTTTTGAACCTACCGTTTTTGTTGAACAATGAAGAATTTATTAAAAAAGAGAAATGCCTACATGATCGAGATGATTAAACCACAAAACCAAAAAAAAATGACAGAAGAGGCACAAAGAACGGCAACAAAAAAATCAAAGTGGCAAGTGATCAAACATCTCTAAAGACTAGCTCAACCCCGAATCAGGTCAAATATCCTGCCTCTTTATTAGCTGAGAGAAATACATGGTGAAAGTCATGTTGTGCATCTTGACCGTGTCAAGGATTTCTTCAATGACATGAGCAAATCTCCATGGATAAGGAACGCCATCTCTTTCTGATTTCAAAAAAGAAAAGAAAAGGGAATGTCATCTCTAATCCACTGGATCACATTAAGAGAATCCCCTTCAATGATAAGTGAGTCAAGAGAATCCTGGTCCACATTCTCCATTGAAGCCTGGATCTCCACCCATTAGAGGATAAGGAACGTCATCTTTAATCCACAAGATCACTTTAAGAGGATCCCTTCAATGATGAGTGAGTCAATAGAATCTTGGTCCACAATTATGATTCCTCTAGGCAAGCCTGGTGTCACGGGGAAACAGTTCAGGACACAACCGGTATTAAAATCCATCTCGTCTCGTCTCGTTGCGTCTTGGAAATGCGTTGTTTATAGCACCTTTGGTCGCCACTGGTGGTTAAGGGGGTTGGTTGGCCAAACACTATAGGAGGAGGTGACCCTGTGACTTGTGACTTCTCCCCCGTTAGGCCCAGCAGGTGTGGGCAGGAGCCTTGGTGGCTTGCTCATGGGTTGCAAGAGGACTTGCTTGTGCATCTGTTGCACACAGTAGGAAATCATACTTCAACTCGTAGGCGTGCCCTAAGGGAACTTTGGGTGCGGACTGCGAGCTATCCATAGGGATGCTCCAGTTTCTTTGGTTGAGGATGGGGGCCAAAGACAGTGCATGTTGGGTTGGGTTCCCACATGCATTGCGCGGCGGACCGGTGCAGGGGGCTACTTATACTGTTTGCCCCTCTGCACCGCGGTACGTCTCGTGGGTAGGCCATTCTCTAGGTCTTCCATGGGTTCGTGCCGGGGCGACTTCGGTTGCCCTCGCGAGGTGTACACCTTGCGGATCAGTCCATGGGGCATCTTGCTCCTTGGATGACCAAGCCCTAGTGCTTGGCGGATTGGTGCGTGGCATCGTCATGCCTCGTACTCGATGGACTTTGCATTAGGCCCCAAGGCCTTATGTTCGATGTACTCGTGATGCAGGCTGATCATGAGTGTGGGTATCTAGAAGCGCATGTCAAGATCTGAGCCAAGTAGCCTGTTGAACAGCTTAGAGTTTGTGTGCACATTTGAAGCATCAAGGGGTGTTGGCGTGCAGGGCCTTTAAAGGCTTGCACGATTGAAGGCTGGCCCTAGCATTCGTACATGTTGGGGCGCCGCACGGGTTATTCCGTTGCTCAAATATTTGGCCCGTGACACTGGTCTCCACCCATTAGAGTTGCAAACACCAATTGACCCCGAAAATACCACAGTAATCATGGGTTTCCTAAAGTCGAATCACCCCCCCCCCCCCTTCCACCACCTCCGCCGCAACCATCACACCCACCCCACCTCGCGCCAATACACACATCCTCCCGCCGCCACCACTACCCCACCCCACACCACACCTCCTCCCACGCAGGTGGGTACCCATATGGGACAAGGGTGTTCCGTCCGAATTTGGCTCAATCTAATATCCTCCCGGGAAAGATGGAAAGTGGATTTAGAAACACCATTAAAAATGTGAAGAGCCCCCAACCACTGCACAATTGCCGTAAAGATCTACTGGTGAATGAAATGAATACCTTTCGAGGCACTTTTACAAACCTTTCTGTTCCTTTGCTTCCAAACTAGCCGAAGTGAAGCTAAGAGAAACAAGGCCCAAAGAGTGTTACTTATAGCAGCCCAAGCTGCAAAGATCCAAGCTTCAAACAACTCAGAAATGTGACCAAGTTGAACTCAACTTACCCCAAACAATCAAAAAATGAAACTCCATATCTCACGAGCGAAACTATAATCAATAAATAAATGATCAATCGTCTCTTCCGCTCCAAGACACATGGCGCTATGATTAACAATAATCTTAGCAAGATTTCAGACTTGCTATACTGGCCAAATCAAGTTGTATCTTTTTTGTTCTCCTTGCACAGCTTTGTCTAAGAGTGGATACTAAGTCAACCTTTGTCTTTTATTGTGAAATCCTCACCTAAGAGTATGTGGGAAGTTCTGTCAGGATACCATACCCTTTTGTGTTAACCTCATTTACTTAAGAAAGCTGATTCTTATATACCCCCAAAAGTAAAGGGGATAGAGAGATAGAAGCACTTCTCTTTATCTAACAGCATAGATTAGTATTTGATTCCAAGTTCACTAGTTTTAAGAAGTACCGTTACTAGTAGTTCATTATTGCTTACTCGCGGTGCAGGCCCCTCCAATGGTGTCATCATTTATGTTGAAGCACGATCAAGATGGATTTGGATCTTCTGGCACAAAGTCTATGAGAATGTTGGCACTCCTTGGAGCTAGTGTTTCTGGTCTTTTGGGTTTCGCCGCCATCGCATCTGCTGATGAAGCCGAGCATGGCTTAGAGTGTCCAAACTATCCTTGGCCTCACAAGGGCATTCTCAGTTCCTATGACCATGCATCGTGAGTGAGTGCACCTGTAATTTGTCACGAAAGAGGAATACTAATATTATTTTCCCAAGGTGAGAAAGAGCATCTCCCGCCCCTTTGGTTGGCCCAGGCAATGGGAGCCATACCTGAGCCGACGACTTTGACGTCTCAGGTATGGTCCCATCCCATGCACCAATCAGTGAGAAGGAGCATCTCCATCCCTTAGGTGAATGATATTTTTTTTATTAGCAATCATTGTTTAAAAATAATCTGATTTCTATGTACTTTTCTGATTGAAAAATAATCACCTTGTTATTTGACAGAAATACTACATTATTATGGAACCTGCAAAATTTAAAATGACTGCAGTAGTATGATAGCGACCTCTGCGTAACATTTCCTAGTCTAAACTTGACATATGCAGGATTCGGCGTGGTCACCAAGTTTACCAACAAGTTTGTGCATCGTGCCATTCAATGTCTCTGATTTCATATCGAGATCTTGTGGGTGTGGCATATACAGAGGAGGAGACAAAGGCTATGGCAGCTGAGATTGAGGTGGTTGATGGGCCCAATGATGAAGGTGAGATGTTTACTCGTCCGGGTAAGTTAAGTGATCGTTTCCCTCAGCCATACCCAAATGAACAGGCAGCACGGTTTGCTAATGGAGGGGCATATCCTCCAGATCTTAGCCTCATCACTAAGGTAACTCCTAGTCTTCTTTTTTCTTTCTTTTTTTCGTTTTTTTTTTAGGTAACTCCTCGTCTTACAAATATTTGTTTTCACTGATGGCTATGTTGTTCTACAATACACATCTATTTGGTGCTTTCAGGCACGACACAATGGTCAGAACTATGTGTTTGCGCTACTTACAGGCTACCGTGATCCTCCTGCTGGTGTTTCGGTAATTATCTGTCTCTCTCATTAGCACGGAAATCTATTAGTCTCGATGTGCTATCTCTTTGGATTTCCCATGTTTTCTGCAAAATCTAGATGCCTCTGGCTGTGACGTTGGACAAAACTCAAAAGATGTTTTGTAGCTCATCGGAATGGACCTACAGCACAAAAACCGCCTTGTCAAGCTCTTATTGTGCTTGTACTTTTGCTTGAGATTATCTACGCATTGATTGTTGTCTTGGGTACATAGCTGCCACAATATAAAGGCCTGTGTGTTTTTTTGTAATTCTCTCATTTAGTGTTGCATTAACTCTGGTGTCTACTGACCTTCTTAGGCAGCCACAATATTTGTGATAATTCACATTAGGTAATGTCCTTTCTGTTTATTCTTTAGCCCAAGTATTTTTTTTTTTTTTTTTTGAATGGTTTACCCTAAGTACCGTTTGCATTGCTATTCAGTTCAGCTATTCATGTATGGTTTCATTGTTTCCTTGAATTTCTGTTTGGTTTTTGCACAAATGTAAGCAGTTTGTTGTTTGAGAAAAACTTTATCGTTCCCCACAAAGCCACAAGGGGCAAAGACTAACGCGGTGCGACCAATGGGACTTGTACCCAACCAAGGGCTGATGTTTTATTCTTTGCTCCTTATGGCGAGTGATACTAGTTTTCTCTTGTTCTTCTATCATCTGTGCAGCTTTTATTGTTACTTTTGTTATGTATTCACATGGATTGGTCGTTACATCTTGCTCGCAAAGCCTAATTCAATATTTTTATTTGTATCTTGAATTGTAGGTTCATTCATTGCTTGGTCTTTACATCTTGCTCGCAATGCCTAATTCAATCCTTTATTTGTATCTTGATTTGTAGGTTCATTCATTCTATTCAGTCATAATCTTTTTCAACCATTTGTTCTTGTAGTATATCTTTGTGTTCTCCTTTGTGGTGCATCTTGCAACCCAGCATCAACTACTTGTTCCCTGTTCATTCATTTTATTCAGTCATAATCTTTTTCTACCATTTGTTCTTGCAGTATATCTATGTGTTATCCTTAGCTGTGCATCTTGCAACCCAGCATCAACTACTTGTTCCCTGTTCGTTCATTTTATTCAGTCATAATCTTTTTCTACCATTTGTTCTTGTAGTATATCTATGTGTTATCCTTAGTTGTGCATCTTGCAACCCAGCATCAACTACTTGTTCTCTGGTTACATTTTCTTTTTTCTTTTTTTTTTGCATTCTCCATTAATACTATAGGAGCCCTTGCAAACCCATTGAGATCCCTTCTCTGCTTTAGCCGATCTCTCATATGAAAAGGCCTTCATATGAAAACCATGAGGTTGGGGGTTCAAGCCAGCTTACCTATCAAAAAGAATAATTGATCCATTCAGCTCATCCTGCTATTGTGATGCATCCATCGATTCATCTATGTGGAGACTCATCTAGGGAAAAAGTGAAAGACGATTATTAGTTTGAGGAATTTAGATGCTCCGTAGTCATTTCTTTCCAGTATGTTCATGTGGGGTTCCGTCATTCATTAGTAATGCTCACCGGGCTCATCTATACAGAAAGCCTATGATATACATGTAACATATTTGAGGGCAGTTCTATTGTCCCAACTCTGTCCCAAGGACAGCTTGTCCCAGGTTGTATATTGAACATTTCGGGAAAAAAAAACTTATTTTCACTAGTCTTACTTCATTCTTACTTGACATTTATTTAATTTCCGCATCTGTCTTTCCATGCATAAAATATTGTTTCTTTAAAATATTAGAGTTGATTCCAATCCTAGTAGATTGCAATCACCCATTTTAAGAAACCTCCCTTACTGCATTTTAACTTAAAATAATATTATAGTAGCGCCATTAAAAAAATATATATTATAGTAGTGTTTGGATAATTTTCTCATTTTTTTTCAAAAACATGATCGGTATCAATTTTTCTTCTTCTCCACATCTTGTTTTTTTCTTCATTGTTGTCTTCTTCTCTATGCATCTCTTTCCTCGTTCTCTTGTCGATCCACCTCTGTGTATGTATGTCAAAAGGCAGAAATGTGGGGCTTCACCGAGGAGTTGGGAGGAGCTGACCAGTTCATGCTCTTATTTTACAGTAGTAGGGTTCCTGGTGTGGTCATAACTAAGATCCTGATGACAAGATCAGAGCCACGAGGGTGGAGGTTGGGCTGTACGTTTACGATAGACTAGATGAGATTACAGGATCAGCTAGGGACCCGTCTTGTCAAATCCAAATGGAGACTTGCGGTGAGGGTTTCGTTGTCATGGATGGGGAGGACAGAGAAATTTGTTGTTGGCTGCAGTGATAGGGGTGCAACTTGGGTCGGGTTGAGGCCAACCCGAACCCAACCCGAGGAGGAACCATTTACCCGAACCTAACCCGAGTTCCGACCCGAGGAGCCCTTTCTTCAAACCCGAACCTGACCTGAGTTCAACCTGACTCAACCTGAGTTTTTAAGCTTACTTTTCAAAAAAAATGATAAAAAATGTCGGGTTTCACCCGGGTCCCGTTGCCCAAGCCCCCAACCCGAACCTGACCAAAACTCAAGCCGGGTCGGGAAAATTCAACCCGAACCCAACCCGAGTTCAACCGACCCAACCCGACTTTTTTTAAGGTTCAACCTGACCCGAGTTGCACCCCTATGCGGTGAGGGTTTCATTCTCATGGACATGGAGAAACAGGAGGGATCGTTGTTTGCTGTGGCAAGGGTTTCATTGCTATGGACATACGTAGTTGGCTAGTTGCAGAACAAGACTAAGTGTGTGACTGAGGCCATAGTGGTTAGATGGTTGGGGGAGTGGCGAGAGCAGCCAAAGAAAGGAAAGGAGGAGAATGTTGTGGATTTGGGATCCATGGTGTTGATGATTGTAGGGGTTTTGCCGTTGACAATTTTTTTACGAATGAGGGAGAGAGAGAGAGGTACTTGCCTGACGATAAAATATGAGAGATGGAACTAAGTTATGATCTAATTGTCTTAGACTCTTACCCTAAAATTTATTTCTACATGTTAATTCTGACTTTGATGCTACGATTACCATAACCCATAGAGGAAGGTAGGTATGCATATTCGGCTTTCTAACCTTTTTTGGGAATTTGGTTTCATGATTTGGAAGTATTTCCGTCACTGGAATATGCTTCATACAGGGACTATCAGAGTTAATCCAGTGAATAGTTGGACATTTCTGATTGTGAGCAAGGTTTTAAATTTCGGTTTTGTGGTATATTTCGGTCCTCACTGAAACCGAAATTTCAGCCGAAATTCGATAAAGGGCCTCGTAATTTTGGTTTTTTGGGCCGAAATTTCAGTAATTTCGGCTGAAATTTGGTAAAGGATTAAAAAAATTAATATTTTTTCCGAAATTTCAGCGAAATTCCCGAAATTTCAACCGAAATTTGTACGTTTCGTCGATTTCGGTCGTTTTGGTTCCGGTCTCGACCGAAATTTCGGATTTCGGACGAAATTTAAAACCTTGATTGTGAGAAACATGTTGTGTTCGTCTTGTTTATATTGTTGCTGTACTGCCTGTTCAATTGTAGTTTCTCGAATTTGTTTTAAGTGACATACCCTTGGATCTGGATTCTAGATTCGAGAAGGCTTGCACTATAATCCCTACTTCCCTGGCGGTGCAATAGCTATGCCCCAGATGCTTATTGACGGTGCTATTGAGTATGAAGATGGTACTCCTGCCACCGAATCCCAGGTACTCCTGCCCTAATTTCAGCACGCATTTTCAGTTTATATTTCACTTTGATTTGGTAGCTCATGTTTCCTTTTTCAACTGTTACTGTAGATGGGGAAAGATGTTGTGTCATTTTTGTCTTGGGCAGCAGAACCTGAGATGGAAGAGAGGAAGCTGGTAAGCTTAGGCTTTGACTTCCTGGTTTCTTACTTTGCATACCTAATTTTTGTCAGTTAATATTTTATTAATTGAAGCTTTAAATGTTGATAGAATTTCTCATATGCAGATGGGTTTCAAATGGATATTTGTTTTGTCCCTTGCTCTTCTCCAAGCTGCTTATTACCGACGATTGAGGTGGTCAGTTCTGAAATCACGCAAACTGGTCGTTGATGTTGTCAACTGAAATTATCTACTTTTTTTTTTTTTCCTTTCCTTTCTTGTGTGGAAGGATTTGGATTGGAATAATCAGTATGATTTTGGAACACATTCTAGTCATATTACTTTGTCTAATAAGACAATGGAAGACACAGAGGTTGTCCCATCTCAAGTTTTTTTTTTGGAGAGAGAGAGAGATCTGATCTACTCAGGTAACTTATTTCCCAGCTTTCAACTATTTATGGGAACATTTTATTAGACTATTGGATCGTTCTTTTGTATGTTTTACAGAGACATCCGTGCTCCAGTTAATTTTGAACTTTCAATAACTATACTTCAAAGGTGGAATTTTGTGTTTGACACCCATGAATTCCACTATTTTCGACACGGGTGTCGTGCCTAATTTTGAGGGTGTCTAGACCTGCATCCTTTAAAGGGTAACAGGCCAATGCTATGTTGTCATACTCAACTCAGCTTAACTAAGCCTTTGTCCCAAACTAGTTAGTTGGGGTCGGCAATTCAATCTTGGTAAAAATGTGTAGGGTATGTCTTGGCATTTGTTTAATATTGACCTTTCTTTACAATACCAAAAAGAAAGTTTAGCAGCTGACAGATTTTCTCGAGATCTGGACTGGACCTTATTGTGGATAGGCACAATGCAAAAACAGGTAACCTATATAAATAAGATATAAATAAGAGGACTTTGTTTTTGGAAAGTGACATATTTCATTCAGATAGCATTCGGGAACAGAGTCCCAGCATCCATCCTTTCTGCCCAATTCGTTACAACGGGTCTAATTAGGTGAAAACGAGGGCTTTTGCAGTGTGTTTCTCGTTCCTCCACCTTGCATTACTATATCGACCAATACAGCTTATTTTGTTGAGAAAAGGCATCAACAGAACAAAGTCATGAATTAGAGCAGAAACATTTGAGTATTATTGTTTCAAGTTAGAATGTATTTGAATTTACATGCATAACAGAGAGACAAATTCTGAAACTGCAACAAGGGATGGGATTCACACGCTTCTGGGAGCATAAAGGGCAGAGTTGTGCTGGGTGGCAAACAAATTCCCTTTTCTGCAACCTTTTGTGGAACATGGATTCGATTTAATAAGCAACCATATCAATTAAACAACTGTAGTTTCTTTTAAGTCTTGTGTTTTTTAACTCTATTCCAGTCGAATGATTGATTGAAGCTAATCTGAAGGGCATTCTCTCATGCAAAACCAGCTGTGAACTGGCTTTCCCCCAAATTGCCTACCAAAACCCAAACTTATAATCTAGTACATTATTAGGGGATCCATCGTAAGAATTTTGAGTTCATCGGTTTGAAAAAAGAACCTGATTATTTATCTAAAATTCTAAAGTATTTGTCAATACATGTGATCAACTTCTAAAATAGAAAAATAATAATTCATGATTTATCAATTCCTTTTTTTTGAAAATTGACGAAACATATTTATACTATGAGGATTACATTGGGGAATGATTTATCAATTCCTTATAGTATTTTACTAACTAAATATAAAATAATAATCACAGGGATGTCTAACAGACTTTCAAAAATAATACTAATAAATGAAAAATTTTCCATTTCAAAATGCAAAGTTGAAATCAAACTCCATGACATTTTCTATACAAGCTATGAAAGAATTACCAGAAAAATCATTAAATTGCTCCCAGTGAAGTGAAAATCTAACAATGAAGGCCATAAAAATTTCATATAATAATACTTCTCTTCATAAGCATACATCAATTCGGCCTCCCAACAGTATTTTCAAAACAAGCACTCCCTCTCTTCAAAAGAAGGTGCAAACAGTAAGACAATGACCATAATAACAAAACTAAGAAGCTTTTTTATTTACTACAAAGCAAAAGAGAAACAATGACATTTGGTCACTCAAAAGAGAGAGTCCACCAGACTGGTTCTTCAGCAAGTTTCTTCAATACCTTTCTTGATATTACCAAGTTTCTCATTACACTGATCAATGCCATCTTGATCAGTCATCTGCTCATCTGGAAGATGGAGTTTCTGTGTCGAGTACTTTTGAACGCTTAGCAGGAGGAGAACATGGTCCACCTTCAGTATCTGATTTGATATCAGAGGTTTGAATTTCAGGCATCTTTTGGTTGCCGCCCAACTTGCTGGAACTTTCTTCTGTTACTTCCAAATCGGTTGCATCATTCTCTTTTTCAACTTGATCCATTTCCAAGTTTTCAGCTTTGGCGGAAGAATGAGCTATGTCTGATGATTGAGCAGGTGGGTCAGCCAGAGCAGAGGTTGCCTTGAGCTTGTCACCTCCCGACATGCATTGCTTCTCAAACATCATTTGTAGGTATTTCCCTTGCTCTTCTATTCGCAACTGGAGATTTCTCTGAATCTGCGAGAAGAAATAAGATGAAAATCAGTGTTTGAATAATAGCGGCTGATGCAGATAGTTGTGATATGAAGCATTGGGCAAGTGTACATTTTTCTCCTTAGAAACTATTGACAGGAGAAGTACAAGTGAGAGCTTGCTTAGGATCCAAAATCTTGTAGGCCTTGCAATGGATCGGCTGGGTCCATAAAATCTCCCCAGTGAGAATATCCCAATTCTTTTGTTTTTGGAGGCTTTCCTGATGAATGTAGACAATTACTTTTTTTATTTTAATCCATCTATCTAAAGGCCACAGATTGGAGGTTTAGGATAGCCCAATGGGGCAGATTTTGAGAGGGCTTGGCCCATTTATAACAAGGTCTAGCAGATAAATTTGGTTTGGAACATTGAACAAGTGGTCATCATTTGTACTTTAGCCAACCCATATGGACATGCATCATATGACAACCAGATGCAAACCTTGTACGCTGCATCAAATTTTAAGAGAATGCTTATCTACATGCAAACATGTGCAAAAGCTAGAAGATACTAATGAAGAGATTTGAAATACAGCCATTGTAGCGGTAACAGATTTTGTAGTATTACCAAGTTAAAATTTAGAAAAACTGAAACTGAAAATACAATAGTAAACATTCCCACGCTGGCTTGATCCATCATTTATCGATTGCACGAAGTAGCTTCTCTGTCTCCCCTTTGAGAACATCTCTCCGAAACACTTCAGATGCATTCAGCCTGATTTGTTTGCAGTGTGGTAAAAAAGGGTCAACACTTGTAGTGAATGTGACCCCTTGAAAAAACTAGCAAATACTTCTTTTTAACTTTATTAAGAATGAATTACAAGTGAATTTCAGCGGGTAATGATTTCCCCAGTCTAGAGCAAGGAAGTGCCAACCGTTAGTTTTTTATGGAAAGCTAAGATTGAACCCATTACCTCAACATTGCAACATTTCGTTCATTGCCACTGGGACGAAGGAAGCGGTCAAGCAAGCATCCATGGAGACTACAGTTACGTATTTATTGAAAGGGATTTGCTAGCGTCCATCGCAGAAGGCATTTCGCAGATGGTCTGTTGCATCTGACGGTAGCCACCTCGTGAATGAAGATAAAATCTGCTGAAAAGTGAACCTCTGTGGCTGCTGTCAGATGCAACAGACCATCTGAGAAATGCCTTCTGTGATGGACGCTACCAAATCCCTTATTGAAATTATGGATTTTTCAAAGAAATTGAACTTCTCAGTATTTCCAGCATCCACCAATAAGGCAGTTCAAAAGCTGCCTACCTTGCAAACCTAGGACATCCGCCCCTTGCCCTCATTCGTTGGAACCGTTCTAAGTGTAGTTACCTACCTGATGTTGTTATATTTCTAACCACAAGGAGGCATGGACAGTCAATCAAGTAACAATAACAGTAGAAGAAATTTGAGGAGAATTTTAAAAGAAAAAGGAAATTGTTTCGATATCAACTTTAATATCTCACTCAGAGGACACATTCCTACAAAGAGTCAATGGGAGGATTCGGAAGTGGGAGTCTGGTGGCTCATTTTCTGTGATAATCTTTTAACATAGTGATTACAGGAGATTGTAGAGATGCTTCATGTAGAAAGGACGTGGAGCAAATGCCTCATGTAGAAAGGATGAGGACCCCTAATCCTTAATAGTTGTCTTTTATTTTTGCAACATAGGCAAACCACCAAAGGCTACCTAGGCACAAAGTTATATCCTATAGGCCACACAAGGTTGTTTCAGTAAGTACAAAACAATATCACTCTCGTTGCTGTCTCCTTCTCAAGAAGTACATGAGGGTCAACTCTATCAGAGTACATCTCAATGGAAATTACTCTATCAGAGTAAATTATAACATCACAATTTCTTTTGAAAGAGACCACGTACTAATGAAGAACGATACCAGTACATTGTTATGGGGGTGATATTTCTTGCTGCATCCATTTAATTTAAAGTATTTGTCTTGCATTCCATTTCAAATATATATATATATATATATATATATATATATATATATATATATATATATATAGAGAGAGAGAGAGAGAGAGAGAGAGAGAGGAAAGTGTTTCTAAGCACATGCTCAAAAACACATGTGGCCCACATTTTTTAGGGGATCCAAAGCATTCATTTGGAAGGCCCTTCCATGGATAGGGTGTGTACCAAAAATCAGCCCTATGGGATCATCCTAACCCTGCCATTTGTGGAGGGGAAAATGGGCAGAAACATGGACACATCTGTCCATTTTCCACTCCAACTTTGATTGGGTTAGGATGATCCTATAGGGCTGATTTTTGGTACACACCCTATCCATGGAAGGGCCTTCCAAATGAATGCTTTGGATCGCCCAAAAAATGTGGGCCACATGTGTTTTTGAGCATGTGCTTCGATAAGTTTATCCAAGCACGTGCTTAGAAACACTTTTCTCATATATATATATATATATATATATATATATATATATATGAGGAAAGTGTTGGTGAGCAACTTATGGTGAGCTTAAGCGCCCAATCACATTGGGGCCTACTTTGTTAGGATGATCCAAAGCATTCATTTGAAAGGCCCTTACATAGATGGGGTGTGTACCAAAAATCAGCTCCATAGGATCATCCTAACCCATCCATTTGTGGAGGTCAAAATGGACAGACATTATTTGTCCACAAATCTGCCCATTTTTGTCCTCCACAAACGGAGGGGTTAGGATGATCCTATGGAGCTGATTTTTGGTACACACCCTATCTATGATAGGACCTTGCAAATGAATGGTTTGGATCACCACAGAAAATGTGGGACCCATGTGATTGGGGAGCTCACCATAAGTTTTGCTTAAGCTCACCAACACTTTCCTCATATATATATATATATATATATAATGTCCTGCTTTAACAGACTCTAGAGCCTGTCCAACCCAAGTCTCTACTGTTTATTTTCAAAAGTGGAGAGCATTTTCCTTTAATGGAACATTCTTTTCTTTTGCATATTTTCCTAGCTGCAAACAGACTTGGCTAATGTACGTCTTCCAAGAGACAATTATTTTACCAGATCTGGTAAGAAACTCAATAAATTCATACCTCAAGTTGTTCATGAAGTCGTTTCTGGACTTCCATTTGGAGTCGTAATGCTTCGGTAATCTCATTGCCCCTGCTTGCCAAAACAGTGCTTAAGATTTAGACAATCAACCGAATTCAACATAACAATTTAAAGAATAACTCATAATGGCTATATGACTTGCTGTGCAGGACGAAAGTCAAGAAATACACACTAGAGTGTTTTTTTTTTCTGAATGATAACACACTAGACTTAAATCGAAAATATTTTTTTGAATGGTAATGGCGAATTCATTAAAGAAACCGAGACCGAGAGGGTCCCAGAGATTACAAGATAGAAGAGGGCCAATCAACCCAAAAAATTACAGAAAATAAAAAATAGCTGAGGAAGAAAGTCGAATAGTTCAACTTTCTCCCTAAAAACTCCTTCTCTAGCCAATTTGTCAGCCTTTTCATTCACTGATTGCCTTATATGGTTGAAGGCAATCGAAGTGGAACCAATTCTATCTTGAATCTCATCGAAAAATGCGGCAAACCTCCAAGGAACCATGAGTGAGCATCTGACGATATTAAAAGAATCCCCTTCTACCATCATCCTATTTATATCTTCATTACGAAGCAATTTGATACAATGATGGATGGCTCGAACCTCCGCTTCATTGGAATCTGCTACTCCTATGGGACCACTAAATGCCCATATCACTACCACCTCCTCATTCCTCAACAAACCA
Source organism: Tasmannia lanceolata (assembly GCF_043159265.1). Lineage (NCBI taxonomy): Eukaryota > Viridiplantae > Streptophyta > Magnoliopsida > Canellales > Winteraceae > Tasmannia > Tasmannia lanceolata. The sequence continues at coordinate 13,391,334 of NW_027518714.1, read as the reverse complement.
CCAGTACCTGAAGGATCCGGATTCCCCAAACTTGAACCGTCAAAATTCAATTTGAGGATTCCATGAGAAGGCGGGGACCACACTTGGATTACTTTGGAGTTAAATTGAAAAAATTATAACCAAAAAAATTGAAATGTGAATTGCAAGTAAAATCAAATCCCAACAGGCCCGGTCAAGCCATCAACAAGAAACTGCAGTAGACAAGAAATTTTTGGGCTGAAAATTCTCTCCTTGAGTATTAGGTTGGACTGGATCAATATACCCACTACATGGTGCAGTTTGATGGAAGGCAAAAATTACCATAAAATGACATAACACAGTTCTAGAAATTTTTCAAAAGAAACAGCTCTAGAAATTTTCATAAATGAGCAAATAAATATTAACTTACGTTTTTAGGTCCAGAGATGACATTCCTTCAGGAGTAGTCATCTTTCGCTCTGAACTCCCTATACGAGGCAGAAGGAACAAAGACAGTTTTAGAAATAAAAGTCATAAATCATAGTTCCATACAACATGACTACCTGACAAAGGTTAACAGATAACACTAGGTTAACAAAATCCAAGGCGAGATAAAAGAGTAGAAAAACATATGTAAATATGCAAGAATATAATCAGGAAAAAAACTAGCCTAGAATGCCATGGAAACATTAAAAAAAAAAACTGAAACAATGAATCTTGAAGATGACAGTAACTTACCTTCAGATGAGTCAGGTCTGTACCTGGCTGTTCTATATTTCTGCAACTCAAAACGAGAATGATATCCAATCAAAATCAAGGGAATACATGGTTCTTCAATGAAACCAATGTCCAGATCAGAACCTACATACAGACCTGCAGGTGGCTTTTTACATGGTAGATAGTCAAGCCATCAACATTCATGAGCTTCAACACACCCTTAGGAGTTGCCCCTGTAAGTCAAAAATTACAAATCAATACACAAAATTTGGCCGACATAGGATCTAGAATTACAGTATGTCATAGGTGGTTACACACTTTCGCTACCGCCAAGCTGATTGACAGCTTCTACAAAGCATTCGTGGAGTTCCGGGGTCCACCGCATGCGTGACTTGGTTTGGGCTCCATTGACAGATGATGAGGGACTAGCGATAGGGCATACTTCTCCAAAAGGAGTAGGAATCTGCTGATGAATTTGCGTCTGGTTGAGTGAAATATTAGAAGATGGTTCAGGTACCTGGTTTATGATCTAAAATAAACAAAGAGAAACAGAAAGTCAAATATGTGCAAGTAATTTAATACAATAATAGAACTACAACATGTGTGCAGTAGTATTATGTCTGCGTGTGGAATTAATCAGCATTTATGTTGCCTTGGATGGGAGCATGGTTTTAAATTTCAAATTTGGTCGACCGAAACCGAAACTACCAGCCAGTCCCAAGTTTCGGTTGAAATTTCGGAAATTTTTGTGTTTTTTGTTAATGAAATTTCGGTTTCGGCTGTGTCCGAAACTGAAACCGAAATTTTAAACCTTGGATGGGAGTAGCCTACCTTTGGTTCCAGATCAGGAACATTTGCATCAACAAGATTGTCACTCCAATTGGAGGCCAGAGGGTCATCAACGGTGATCAGCTGATCTGCCCAATCCTGCCAATCAGTCCTCTTTGTATGGTCCTCAGAAGATACACTACCACTATTATGGACTTGGCTTTGTTGGATGGAAATATTATCAGGGAAATCAAGAAAAGCCTGCAAAGGATCTGTACACCATTCGCTGTCTTGTTTAGTAAAACTACTCGGAGTTTCAGACTGAAATAATCCCGAACCACAAGAATGTGTTAAAGTCAAATTTGAAGAATGAGAAAGAAATGGAACACTTCTGGAATGCCTCTCATGAGATGAAATGGAAGAAAAATGAAGATCTGAAGAGAATCCTGAAGCGGACGAAAATAAGTGCCCAACAAATGCACTGTTGGAGGGTTGTGGAGTTGGATGTAGGGACACGGGATTTGTTCTCAGTTCTCTTTCCAAGGAAACCTGTTGATAATCTGGTAATTGTGGGTACTTATCCTCAAAAGGGATGGGGAGAACTGGTGATGATGATGACATAGCTCCAGATACTCCTAGGTTACTGAATTGTTTTGGGTCTGATGACTCTGATCTCCGCATTGACAAAGCAGGTCGTGCCTCCATTCCTTTCCATGTATAAATAAGGGCCCTGTGTGTCAGACATTCATCCAATTAACAGAAAGTAGCATGTGCCCTCCAATACATTAAACCTATTCCCTTAACCAGCTAAGCTATTATACGCGAAAAGAAAAGCACTGATGCAACATGTCGAGCAGTAGAAGTAAACCAATCACTGACCTACAATGAGATTGAATCACAAGACATGGATTACCATGCTTTGAATTATTTAAAATCTTTTATCCACAGAAGCAGAGAATTACACTAGGGTGGTAATGCGATTGAACAGATGTCACTCAGAAAGTCTCATTTCAAGAAATTTTCTGACTTTACAGAGACAGAAATGTAGACACTCGATGAAAGTTACAGACCACATGATACAGAAAAGTGCACACTGAAATCCAACTCTCAGAGTTTGACTCTGCAAGGTCGTCACAGCAGTACAGTTTGGGATAAAACATAATCTTCCCTTGATATCCACCTTCATAGAAATTAGAAAATTATATGTATAGCAATGTTAAATTTATATAAATATTGAATGTTTATATGTTATATCCCAAAATACCATACACAACATTCTCGTTAAAACGGATGTCCTATGGTTTGAAATAATACCCTGTGTGATAATTTTATAATATAGTTACAAGGCTACTAATAACGGCACAACCATGTTTTGATAATGGGACACCTGACTTTGTTTTACCCTTCTCTGATTAGCTGCTGAGAGCATTTTGGGAAGTGTAATAGCACTTGACAGCTGGTTAAACAATGTAACACAAGGTGAGCTCGTCCCATGATCAAAACATGGTCGTGGGGATACCAGTCCCCTAGTTACAAACATGTCGTAATTTTTTATTTTAGTACAAAATGATAAAACAAGAATCTCTTATGAGCTATAGAAAATCATAATTAACCCAATGGTACTCCCTAGTACATTCTAGAATATGTAAAGAGGCAATTGGTCAGGAGAGTTGATATTCACACCCCCTTGTTTTAGTATCGTACAACCCTTCTATTTATTTTAAACTCCTTCACTGCCTAGGGCCAACATTGCAACTTAAAAGAAGTCTAGTATTCTATTTGTCGTAGGAAAGATCCATGTAATGGGATTTCCCAAGTCATTAGGAGTTTGAGTTGAATTACGAGTTTCATTTCAAAAAAAAAGTAGTTTTTTTCTAGTAAGATTAGATATAGTCCATGTAAAGAGACTAAGAGAGAATAGGCTTGCATAGCTTTTTTTTAATGGATTTGGCTTGCATAGCCTGTAAATATGAAAATCTTATTAGCACAGAAAACGTTTGAATATGAATGAAAATTGATGGTTTCTTATGTTGATTGGGTGTGATGCCTTTTCTGAAGTGTGATGCTTTATGTCCTAAGGTGTGATGCCTAGGAAAACCTTAGTGTGATTCCAAGTCAATTTTCTAGCCATAAACTTGTTTCTTTTTCTTTTTCTTTTCTTCTCTTTTTTTTGAATAGCATTATTCTTTTCTTCTCTCTTTGTCCATCTTTCTTTATTTCTTTTCTGTGACCTATTCTCCCAAGCCTTGCGCCCATCGATCCCATCATCAAGCTTTTTCACCACCTTCAACCTTTCTTCACAACCTTACGCTCTTTTTTTTTAATAGTATTTACAACCTTACCCTCTTTACATACTATTATCTAGCTATTACAAACCTGAAGTAAAATCCCTTACAGATCAGTCCTTACACAGATCTGACACAAACCTAAAACCCTATCCAAAACTCCTCTTTCCTAAGCCTGCATAAACCCAGCAATCTACTACTAAAATCTGAAATATAATTGTGCAGTTACAGTCCACTCTTAGAGACTGCAGAACCTGTAAATCCACGGATCAATCACTTCACCCTTCGTAAACCCCATCAATCCTTCAATATCTACCCGAAATCGACCAATAAACCTTAGCCTATTACTGCAGTTTAGTTTTACCACCCAAAGACCAATAACGGTCCACTTTAAAACTGTAACAGTCCAACTATGTCAACTGTACAGCCCATAAACCTTTCAACCAGTCACATTAACCGGTAAGTCAACTCGCAACCCGTTTATAAACCTTATATTTAGGCTGTAACCAACAAATACAACTAGTTTATATCCTAACAGTCCCTGCACATACTTGTTTCACCTAAAAATCCCACATCTACACACCAGTCATCCTAATTCCTACTGCACATAAACCAGTCCTAAAACTCTGTTACAAATAATTTTCAGACCAGTTACAGTTAGAACCTTATTTAAAAACTGCCAGTCTCATATACATAAATCCAGTCCATGAAACCTGTCTACAGTCTATATAAACCCAAATCTCTTGCCTATTCCCACCTCATACTTAACCCAAACCCTTGATGAGTTAGTTCCCAAGGGCTGTCCTAGGTGAATTGGTATCAGGGCTACAATACCAAGTACCTTTCTCTTTTCGTCCTACATCAATTTGGTATCAGAGAGAAGTATCGGTCGGTCCTTTGATCGTCCTGCATCACCTTTGGTTACCAACAGGATTCTGCATATCGTCTGGAGCTATATGCACCCTATTATAGAAAAGATGGAGAAGAAATTAGAATTGTGGAAGAGGAACTTACTCTCCTTTGGATATCATATAACCCTAATTAAGGCGGCCTTTTTCAACTTACCTATACATTTTATACCCTTATTTGTGGGTGGCCAAGAGATTGGAAAGAACTCGAAGAAACATCTATTGGGAAGGAGAGAAAATACGCAAGCATCTCGTGAAGTGGACCTTGGTGTGTAGACCCCAACAAAGGAGAATTGATTATTGGAAATCTGATCCAACGGAATAAGGCTCTCCTAGGAAAATGGTTGTGAAGATTTAGAGAGGAAAAAAACCTCGATGGAGGAGACTGATTTTTGGGAAGGATATTGTTAGATTTGGGCTAAGGGATGGAGAGAGAGGGTGAGGTTTTGATTAAACATATGGTTAGATGTCCCATCGTGCCAAGCTTTCCCAAGCTTGTGTAGGTGGTAGACTATATCGAATCATTTATCATATTTCATTACTTTACCAGTGGGGATAGTGAGAAACGAACCCGCATGTTCTCTTTAGCAAAGATCAATTTTACCATTCAACTATATCTCCATTTTATTCATTCCTGATACGATGCATATATGATACACATCATATATGGATCTAGATCATTTTTTTTTTGTCAGATACTTGAGAAGATTCCAATTCTCTTCATTTTTTTTTTCATTCAAGCCATTATTTCTATGGACTATGGAGGCCCAATCTTGACTATTCTTACTCCGGAGATTCTGTATTTTCTCGGATCTTAGTTAAGGAATAAATTGCAAAAAAAGACAAATGCTATGAAATGGTGGGTGTTCGCGTGAGTGCTTTATAAGAATCTTAAGGAAACTGAATTTACATGTTTGATTACCTTACTGTGTTCCCTCGAGGAGTGTTTCAAATCACAGGTATGTAAAGACAAAGGACTATGAGCCATGGACCCAAAGGGGGAGTTCACAATTAGATCCTTCTTTGGGACACTCATCCCTCACGAGACCACACTACTCACATGGAAGGAATGGAATGTGTCGGTTCCAACCAATATTCAAGCATTTGTGTGAACAACATCTGTAAGGAAAACGAAAAGATAGTGGGTCATCTTTTTAATCATTGCAAAGGGGAAGCAGTTATATAGTTGCAGGTTTATTTCTTGGTTTGGAGTGTGTTGGACAGTTGGCAATGTCGAAACCTTGGTATTACGGGCAAATGTTTCCTTTTGGAACAAGAAGAATGAAACATTTGGGGATGGATTTAGTGGCTTCTCTACAGTTGCTTGGAATATCAAATTGTCCCTGGTAAGCTGAGCACTGATTAGGAAGGAGTTCCAACAATACCCCTTTGACGTCATATTGAGGAACTGGAGCAGGGCACTAATTAGGAAGAAGTTCCAAGGTTACCCCTTTGACGTCATATCAAGGAACTCGAGCGAAATCGCAGTGTTAAGAGCCCCTAAACAAAAAGTTGGCTAAGATTCTTTGGCAACTTGTCAAGCAATGAATATTCCCTATAAAGAATAAATAGTTGCATTCTTAGGACAATATGCACAATGGATGTGTCACGATTCACGAGGTTTTGTGATTTCATGGATGTTGGTTCACAAGAAGTTCCACTTTATTAAAGGTGGTAATTTACAAAGAAGTTGGAAAGCAGTGGTGGGTAGGGCTGCACAACAAAACCGCTCAAACCGATAAACTGAACCGAACCGGGCCATTCGGTTTGGTTCGGTTCGGTTTTTATATCTACCGGTTCGGTCACGGTTACGATTTTCACAAAACCGATCCAATCGGTTCGGTTCACGGTTCAGAAAATATTAATCCGCAAAACCGAACCGAACCGGTTCAGATATCTCTTTTTAGTATTTTTTGCCGTTCAACTTCAAACTTCAAACGGTTCGTCCATTATCCCCAAAATCAAATGGTCCAAAGTTGTCCATTATCCCCAAAATCAAACGGTTCATCCAATATTAATCCATTTATCTTTTTCTATTTATGACTGCCCATTACTTATAGGTAAAATACAAATAAACCGTGAACCGAACCGAACCGAACCCGTCAAAACCGGTTCGGTTTGGTTCGGTTCAACTGCCAATCGGTTCGGTTAAAGACATTCCCTTAAACCGAACCGGACCGAACCATGTGCAGCCCTAGTGGTGGGGAGTAAGGATAGCCAGACGGTAAAAGATGATTTAACAGAGAGAGAGAGAGAGAGAGAGAGAGAGAGAGAGAGAGAGAGAGAGAGAGAGAGAGAATCCAACTCCTAAGAGGACTCTTTAAATGATTTTGGAGGCAGTTCAACCAGAAAACCAGACCATGAGCGTACGCAATCTGATTAGTGATGGAAGTGGAGGTTTCAGATTGACATTTTTTTGGGTCCAGATGGAATAAAAGAAACCAAGGAAAGCTGAGGAACATGCCATTCTGCATAGGATCCGTGTCTTTATATTTTCATTTTCTGGACATCCTATAATGAAAGAAGACTCTCTAACACGATGAGTGGATAAGAGGCACAGATCAATTTCCTTAGCTAATAACAGATGCATAAGAGGATACTTGAGACTTGCCTGTGCCTATCAAATAATCTTTCAATCATATCCGCATTCCACATAAAGGCTACACAAATTTCCTTTTATATAACAGAAAACCCTATCTGAAACACACACGACTGGGCACATCCACTCAAGATGGATTATATGAACATGCGAAGACAAGAGGTACTCAAATTTACATCAATGATAGCCCAAATACCAAAGTTCAGGTTTACATTTAAAGGTCATGTATGACATTGACATAGGATAAGACATTATCAAACACACGGTAGAAAAACTTCAAAATCCTCTGCATCACCATGCCCTGTCCAATTACAATACGTAAATTGTTGGGTCCCTAACCAATACGCCAAAAGCTCCAGAGCTAATGGAACGTGTTAGGCTAGGCCCTTTAAACCTATACCATACCAGTATGGGTCCCACCTAGTCCCATACCTAGGCAGGCCCAGGTAGCCATTTCCACAAGTCTCCCCTTCAGCGGCAGCTCACTCCATGGCAACTTCACTCTAGCGGCTTTCACTCTTGACTTTTTACCATGTAACCCTCTCCAAGTAATCCTCTCCACAGGGCGACCCTTCCAGGACAGGACACGAACAGGGAACGCCCGTGCCCGTGTGTCGACCCAACCTGTATGGGTCGAGTTTTTAGTAACCCGTAAAAAACAACCCGTGGGTGACCCAACCCGCAAAAACACGGGTCGGGTCGGGTCAACCCTCGGGTCTTTTGCATTTTTTTAACATTTTTATTTTAAAAGAGGAGAGGAGATCAAGGGCTAAGATCAAGGGCCATTTCTCTTTACTCTTTCGTTTAGTTAGGGTTTGAGAGTTGAGACTTTGACTCTTTGAAAAGAAATCAAGAAAAGAAGTAAAGAACAGAGCATCTGAAGCTTGAAGAGGCTCAAAACTTTTTCCCTTCTTCCAAGCTCCCAAGCTTATGCTCTCAGACCTTAGATCTACCCTCATTTCCAAGATTTGTCCATTCTCACGGATCTAAACCTTAGATCTGAGCCTTGTTTTCTTCTTGTTCAGCAACCTCGCCGGAGATCCGACCAACTATTTCCGGCAATCTCGAGAAGAGGGCTTTTATTCGGGGTAGGAAAGAGGGCCATAATGTAAATAGGTTGTGCCCACAAAATCATTAGCATAGGATGATTCTAACCCTCCAATCTAAAGAGGGACTTCCAATATGGAAACTTCTATAGATCGAACGGTTAAGATCATCCTATGGCAATGATTTTTGGGGCACGATCTATTTACGTTGTGACACATCAAATGGACGGTTTGGATCATCCTATGGTGTAGGCTGTACTGTCAATTTTGAAAATTTGGGGGTGAATTTATCACCGCCCAATAAAAACTTTGCTTTGGAAAAAATATGCGGGTAACCCGCGGGTCGACCCAACCCACCTGCACTGGGCACGGGTCATCTGATTTCTGACCCGTCGGAATGCGGGTCGACCCGACCCACCCGTTTGCCAGGTCTACACCCCCCCGCCAGGGACCGTAACATAAATCCATAAAAGGGGAGCAAATACTCATCATCCTTAAACAAAATCCATCTTCAGATTGCATCTTATAAAAAAAAATTTCATCCACCCCATTAGGAAGACAAATAAACGGAGAGACAATCATCCGTTATCCATTAAGCAGAAAAAGAAAAATGGGGGAAACCAATAAAAAAAATTAATCCAAATAGATATCAATACACCAAAAAACTATTCTCAGGTTTGATCAGAAAACCAAATATCTCAGAATAAATTCGAGGGATTCTGCTAAAAAAAAAACATCAAAATCGAGAAATTGGCCGGGCCTCTTACCTCGCGCTGGGTAAAAAGCAAGCGAAATCTCTGAATCAAACCCTAGAATTCCCAAAACAACGATCGGAGCCTTTATGACTTTGCCACGACAGAGAGAAAACAAGAAAACATTCCCGCACGGCCGTGAGTCTGACGTCCATCTCACAGGGATAAGAAAGTACGCCTCCTTTGCCTATTCTCTAATAAGAGATGTGATATTTTTACACTACAAACGGGTGTCCCGGGGAATAAAAGGGGGGAATTATATAATGCACGAGATTTTTTAATTTATCGCGATATTTTTCTCCATTGTTTCTTTTAGCTGTTCTCCAAATCTTATGCCCCGCCAAGCTCCCATGGCGATCAACGGTTGGAAGCATACATCCAGTGGGCCCTCCTTCTATGTACATTTTAAGACTATCAGGCAAGAAAAATGCACCAATTGAGCAATTGTAGCCATTGATCATTTACAAGAAATCAATCGAGCAATCAAGATCATCCAAACAATTAAACTTCGCATATCGGCCTATCCATTGTGGGACCCGCCATTATTTCAAGAATGATTCTTTCACTCTCGCTTGGCATTTGTATGATACAGACTAGAGCGGGGCACAAGTTGTGGTGGACCCTGTAAACTTCAGGCACTTTCCTCTTTTTCTTCTAAGAAACTTAGAAAGCATATATGGATAAGAGGTAAGGAAAATGACAAAAAAAAAGCCCCCTTTTGCACGAATATCAAGAAAGCAATGGTAATTTGAAAATACCAAAGAAGAGTGCTTTTCACTTTTCATGTATTTTGGATGACAGAAATGCCCCTCCTACCCATTCCACTGACAGGTTTCTTGTCAGTCATAAATCCTAAGCTAAAAGTAAGACTTTTTCATTTTTACCTTTGGGGAATGATGTTTCCACCCCCTTTGACGGATAAAATCCCCCCCTTTAACGTTTTCCATGAGAATGGTTCACTGCTTGAGGATAAATTCACCCTCTTTAACGCTTTTTCTTACCTTTGAAAGTTAACATAAAACATTTAAAGGGGGGATTTTATCCGTCAAAGGGGAGGGAGAATATCATTTCCTCTACCTTTTTCTCTTCTCATTTTCAACTTTCATGATCAACCTTTTACCTCATGCCTTTTTCGATAGTGGTTCAGAACTGTTGAAATAGTGGTTAATAGTGTTCGAATAGTGGTTCATGTGTTTACATAGTGTTTATTAAGTGTAAATAGTGGTTAAAAATGTGTAAATAGTGGTTCAGAGGGTATAAATAGTGGTTCATAGTCTACCATCAGCGGTTCGTGGGTGTACGTAATGGTTAAAACAATATAAATAGTAGTTCAGGGTTGTAAAAAGTGGTTCATTGGATCCGATTCCATCTAGTTTAAAGTAGTTCATTGGATTGGATTTCATTTACTTGAATAGTGGTTCATGAGTGTTGGAATAGTTATTCATGTGTTTATATAATGTTTTCTAAGTGTAAATAGTAGTTCAGAGGGTATAAATAGTGATTCCAACTAGGGGTGTAAACGAGCCGAGCCAAGCTTGGCCAGGCTCGGCTCGTTAAGCTCAAAAGCTCAGCTCGGGCTCGAACCAGGCTCGGCTCGGCTCGGTCAGGCTCGCGAGCCTTACCAAGCTCGAGTTATATTAAGTTCACACCCCTCATCTTCCATGGACAACCCTATCTAGTGTAATTTGACTACTTTTTTTACACTATGGGGGGTGGTCCAAGTAACAAATGGAGTTCCAAAAATGAAATGACATATTTTGCCTCCCCCTTTCACTCCCTGGATAACCCTTTTAGTGTATATATTAATATAATATATATATATATATATATATATATATATATATATATATATATATATATATATTATAGCAGAAGAGAAATTAGAGAATTTTTTGATTTGTTTGTAAAATCTGTGGATTTAACACGTTAGCTGTCTTTGCTTTTCTCAAAATACTCACCTGTAAACTATCAACTTTCCAAAATGTCATTCGTCATTTCAACGACAAGTTCTGTCTTTTCCAGGAAAAGTTTATCCCGTACAATATTTTCCGTCCAAAATGGCCTTCGTATTTTCTCGCCAAACAGGAAAAGTTTTTCCCGGAAAGTAATCCCCTCTCAAAAGTCAACAATAGGGGCTGCTTTTTTAATGCACAAGTACGAAACTGTTGTGTTAATTACACAATATTACGGATTAGGACGCTTTTCAAACTATTGATGAAATCCAATTATTTTAAATACGGATTGGGGGCACCTATCAAACTATCGACGAAAATCTATATATATTATAGCAGAAGAGAGATTAGAGAATGTTTTGATTTGTTTGTAAAATCTGTGGATTTAACACGTTAGCTGTCTTTGCTTTTCTCACAAAATACTCACCTGTAAATTATCAACTTTCCAAAATGTCATTCGTCATTTCAACGACAAGTTCTGTCTTTTCCAGGAAAAGTTTATCCCGTACAATATTTTCCGTCCAAAATGGCCTTCGTATTTTCTCGCCAAACAGGAAAAGTTTTTCCCGGAAAGTAATCCCCTCTCAAAAGTCAACAATAGGGGCTGCTTTTTTAATGCACAAGTACGAAACTTTGTGTTAATTACACAATATTACGGATTGGGACGCTTTTCAAAATATTGATGAAATCCAATTATTTTAAATACGGATTGGGGGCACCTATCAAACTATCGACGAAAACATGTAATCTCACCACTTTAAACCCATGCATAGTATGCATCCGATGGCCTGCGGGTCCACCCATGCATAGCATGGCCCTACCATTTTACATGTGCTTCTTTAGTGGATAGGGCCCACCTTTTGCACATCATTTTTATTACTTTGCATCTCACCACTTTAAACCCATGCATAGCACGGGTGACCCGGGGCCCAACCATGGATGGCATCGGCCTACCATTTTACATGGGCTTTTGTATTAGATAGGAGCCACCTTTTCCGCATCATGTGTTATAAGGTTGGGTCTAACCACTTCAAACCCATGTTATAAATCCCCGTGCCTTTTTAACAAAACACCCATTAAAGCCACAAAATTTCAATCTTACCCCCCTGCTTTATGGTTTTTTAATAAAAATTCTATAGGGCGATCTTAACCATCCGATTTAAGAGGAAGTATGAAAACCTCTATATATTGGAGGGCTATGATCAGCCTATGGATATGATTTTTGGGGCACAACCTATTTATGTTGTGTTCCATCACATGGACGGTTTGGATCAACCTATGACATAGTCCGTACAGTTCTTTGTCGGCCCGTGCATCGCACGGGGTTTTTTACTAGTATATATATATATATATATATATATATATATTAAATTCTTAACTTGGTGAAGAAGAAATAGAAAGTTAAACATTTTGGTAATGCAGGCCTTTTGGCTTCAACAAGTATTTTCTTTTTTTATTAGTAATTTTCATATTTTGTACAGACAGAATTTACTTATTTTATTCTGTTTTTTGGCCTTTAAATAGAGGACAGGTTTAGCCATAATAATTTACCAATGGCTTCAAAATTTATTAAGTCTGTTATTACATGTAGAAGTACATGTAGAAGTTATGCTTCAGTAGGTGGAAGAATTAGGAAATACCAATGTCTGATTTGTTTAGATGATGTGCGCAAGGATTTTGACAAAGGCTTCTCTACAAAGAATAGACTTATCGATCATTCAAAAGCATTGCATAAAGCGTACAGACATTTTTGTCCCACGTGTAGGAATGCATTTATGAAGAAGTTTCAAGCGGAACCAAAAGAGCATAACTGTTTTGATTCCGAGGAATATAAGAAAGTTGATTTTTTTTATTTTTAATCTTTTTAGTTTTTAGTTTTCTTATTATATATATTATTTTTGTAGAAACTTGTTGATCCGAAAGTATGGTACGTCTAAATAGGAGGAAGAAGATTGATAATGGTGAGGAGGAATCGCTTGAACCGAGTGCAGTTTTTTTTTTTTCTTTTTTTTTTCTATTAAGGTAAGAAAGATATGAGATTCTATTTATACTAAAATAAAAGGATTCTGGCGCCATGATTTGCATGCCAAATTTGTAATTGGTTATTGGATGGACCCGATCGGCATGCAAATCATGATGCCGTAACCCTTTATTTTAATATAAATAGAATCTCATATCTTTCTTACCTTAATAGAAAAATAGAAGAAAAAAAACTGTACTCGGTTCAAGCGATTCCTCCTCACCACCATCAATCTTCTTCCTCTTATTTAGACGTACTATACTTTCGGATCAACAAGTTCCTACAAAAATAATATATATAATAAAAAAACTAAAAACTAAAAAAAATTAAAAATAAAAAAAATCAACTTACTTATATTCCTCAGAATCAAAACAGCTATGCTCTTTTGGTTCCGCTTGAAACCTCTTCATAAATGCATTCCCACAATTGAGACAAAAATGCCTATACGTTTTATGCAATGCTTTTGAATGATCGATAAGTCCATTCTTTGTAGAGAAGCTTTTGCCAAAATCCTTGTGCATATCATCTAAACAAATCAGACATTTGTATTTCCTAATACTTCCACCTACTGAAGCATAACTTCTACATGTACTTCTACATTTAATAACAGACTTAATAAATTTTGAAGCCATTGGTGAATTATTATGGCTAAACATGTCCTCTATTTAAAGGCCAAAAAAACAGAATAAAATAAGTAACTTGTGTTTGTACAAAATATGAAAATTACTAATAAGAAAAGAAAATACTTGTTGAAGCCAAAAGACCTGCATTACCAAAATCTTTAACTTTCTATTTCTTCTTCATTCCAGCTCAGCTGAAACCAAAAATGCTTTAACTTCTAAACAGGACCATTGCATTTGAATGCGCCCAAAGGCAGCAAGCCAACAATGGCAAAAATGGCTCCATTCCATCTCACCCAAAGAGGAACTCAACAATTGATAAAACACTACATTTGTACCTAGCGTGAAATTCACCATGGGTACTGTATTAAAACATAAAATGCTTATAGTTTCAAAAACTTATTGCTTGCTAAAGCTAAAAGCTTCAAAAAAAACTAATCCAAAATCAAATACAAAGTTATCAAGAGGGAAACACCAACTATGCTCAGTAGTTTCAAGAAATCCTTCAGGTAATAAGAAACTCACAAACTTAAGCTACAGTAATAAAAAAAAAATGAACCAGCAGCTCTTATACTATGGCATTAGCTGCACTCGCAATTCTTGGCCACAAATCCGCGCATTCCTTTCCAATCGGCCCTGTAATTGCAGACCCTGAAACAACCAAAACAGAAAATTAGATTATACAATGTCACCATATGTTTTTATGCTTGGTGTATCCACCAAAAACTCTTTAAGGCCCTGTTTGTTTCAAATTGAGACAGCCGATGGTGAGGGCCCCAACCGTTAATTGGCCCAAAAGTAAATAGGGCCTGCGTGTATAAACTAATTAGTGCAGTTTAAATGGTGGAGATACCAACATGCTAAGGATTCGAATGAGATATAATTGGCAGGGCCCCACACCTCAAGAGCTACACACTACTCATTGCCTATATCTTATTGTAACAAGTGATAAATATGGTATGTACTGAACAGTAAACATATTATTGGATTTTTATGAGCAGCTAAAAAATTAGTCCATGAGTTGTAAAAGTTGACAAAATTGGCCTCAAATGTTGAGAAGAGCCTGAAGATATATATAAATGACATGCCTTTGGTGCAACAAGGGTATTTTCAACATTAAGATGTTGCACTTAGTAGACGAAATTTCAGGATAATTACTCTTGTCAGAAAACATAGCCTTCTTATTTTGTTCAAATAATTTGCAGTACCTTTCATTTCTCCCTTTGGATTTACTATCACACCAGCATTGTCTGCAGATTCAATAAACAAAACAAAAGGTTAGAAACTCACCACCAACTCTAAATAACATGAAAACAATTCACAGAATGAGGCGGAGAAAAGGAACAGAAGTATACATCAATCATTATGAGAGAGCAAAGAAGCAACAATTGAAAGAATAAGGAGAAAAGGAACACAAGTATACATCAATCATTATATGAGAGCAAAAGAGCTTTCATATCGCACGTTCACAACCCACCAAATCATACATACATTGGTCGAATTTATTGATTGTATGGTTTATCCTCCAATTGCTAATAACACAGTCTACACTATAAATTAATTTATACTATATACCGACATGGTTTACCAAAAGTTCTAGGGATGAACAGTTTTGCAGCAGATAATTTATAATCTCTAAATTCTAATAAGTGATATGAAATCTTTATAATTTATTATAAAGTTTTGTCGGCCACACTTTCTTGAACACAGATATTTTAATAAAAGCATACAATATGGTATACGTAGCTATAAGGAACCTAAAATGATATTTAAAGGAAAACTAGTAAAGGAAAAAACATTATATAATTAAAATATTTTCCCCTTTTTTGCACGATAACTCACTATTCAATCATAAACAGAAAGTCAGACACAACAAAAAATGAAAGGAGCAGCAAAAAAGAAAGAAAAACAGACATCACAATGAGATAAAAAAATTAAAGTGAGGATCACATTCCTGCCTAGTACTTCCTTCGTGGGGAATCAGCCATTCCGTTTGCCTCCCGCAGGATGTAAGAGATGCAAATATCCATCTAGCTGCGCAGCTGAATGAGTTTGTTCAGCGTGTGGCCAAACCTCCACATGCCAATGCCACGCCTCACGGCCAATCCAATTACTTTGCTCAGGTCCCCCCCTTGCACCCGCACCTTATACCCAAGATTTTCTTTAAACAACAGAAGCCTAGTTAGAAGTTCCACAACCTCCGTTTCAGACGAATCCACACTCCCCAATAGGAGCAAAGTATGCCAAGATAATCTCGCCCCTATCATTCCAAAAAAAATACCGCCAACTCCAACAGAGCTGAATGGTCAATGGAACACACATCAAAATTTAGTATTGCGGTGTTGGGGGTGACATAATCCATCCAGCAGAGATTCACTCTTTTATGTGTTTCGCTTTAAGGACTTCCATTTACTCATTAAATTACTAATTAAAATTGTTAAGACGTTTTTGAGTTTAGGATTTCTCAGCTTGGATGTCTCCATGTTGGGAGATTCTAGAATATGTATATTTTCATATTCTAGAGTTGCTAAAATCATGTGGTCTTGCATGTTTAAGCATCATTTCATTGCTATAGGACAATCCCTAAGTTTGGAAACGTTTGGAAGGGAAAATTAGCTAAATTAACTCTTGCCAATTTCACACAAAGAATCCAAACGAATTTGCACTTATTTAGAAAGTTCTACGGAAGCTTTTGCCTATAAAAAGAGACTCTGAGTCCCTCTTTCCACCATCACAAAATGTGAGAGGTCCTTGAAAGTGGCAAATCACATTGAGAGACTTCCCATTGAACCCAGTGGTGAGTTAGGTAAGAGAAGTGGTGAGTTAGGTAAGAGAAGTTTTGTAGGGGAGTTTATGGGCTGTTATTGTGCTTAGAAAAGGCCAAAGCATCGTCAGTCTACACTTCAAGGAGGAGGAGCCATGGCTCAAAAAAGGAGATCTCCCCTTGGCTATTCTCTTTCCTCTCCAATCACTAGGCTTAATGGGAAGCCTCTATCGAAGTGAATTCTCTCTCAAAGAGCACTCACATTTTGTGATGGTAGAAAGAGGGACCAAGGGTCTCCTTTTATAGGCAAAAACTCCCATAGAACTTTCTAAATAAGTGCGATTTCGTTTGGATCTTTTAGGTGAAATTGGCAGAGTTAATTTATCCAATTTTTCCTTCCAAACATTTATAAACTTAGGAATTGCCATATAACAATGAAATATTGCTTAAATATGCAATGCCACACGGTTTTAACAACTCTAGAATATGAAAATACATATTCTAGAATCTTCCAACATGAAAACACCTAAGTATAGAAATCCTAAACTCAAAAACGTCTAATAGTCTCCCACTTGCCTACATGGGCTTTATACCTTTCACATCAACTTTACATTCCGTTCAATAAGTTATACTAACAACGGATCATGTAATCATTAGATTATTAAATTATCCAACGACCTTCCCATGGTCAAATATGAATAAAACATGGTTCACTTTATGTCATTACCAACATTCTGCTTTCAAAATACCAATTCAATGTGCACAATACAAATAATGAAAAGTAGAAAACTTTTTTTTATCAAGATCAAAACCTCAAAAGTGATCACAATACAATGTCTGTAAACTTTATGCAGACTCCCACTAATCAACATAACCGGACTTGCCAACCCCATGCGCACTACATGGTCATTAAAGGCCTTAGGTGGTAAGCCTTTTGTCATCGAATCTGCCAACAGAAGTGTGGAACTTATGTATTCAATAGACACCAACTGATCATAAATCCTTTCCCTAACAAGATACTTCAATCTAATTATTTTTTTGCCATCTCTTAATTTGTTGCTCTTGAAAAAGAAACCCGCACCAGAGCTATCACAATATATCTTTATTGGCTTCCTAATGGCTTCCTAATGGTATCAGCAACCTGAAGCCCCAAGATAAAGTTTGCAACCACAAGGCTTGTGCCGAAGCTTCCCAGCATACTACAAACTCCGCCTCCATAGTAGATGAAGCTCTAGTTCCTTGATTTACGCTTCTCCAGAATATAAGTCCTCTTAAAAAGCATACAGATATATCCTGATGCGGATTTCATGGTGTCCCGACAACCAGCAAAGTTGGAGTCAGAATAACGCATAACCTTCTTAACAGCTTTCATGCCCCCCAAGTAGGCCAAAACTGGACGGGTACAAACTTGAGCATACATGAGACTTCCTACTGCCGATGCATAAGGAATTCTGTTCATTTCCTCTCGTTCCAAATCGTTCCTTGGGACCCTGTGAACCACTAAATATATCGCTTACCCACAGGAGCAATGCCAGCTACGCATTTATCCATGTTAGATCTTTTCAGGACTTTCTCAACATAGGCCTTCTAAGACAATCCAAGCAATCCTTGAGTCATGTGTCGGTAAATCATCATAAGAAGCTTCACCGAGATCCTTCATGTCAAATTTGTTAGAAAGGAATTTCTTGGTTTCCATAAACATGCCTAAATTGCTACTGGCAAGCAAGATGTCATCAACATATAATACTAGAATGATGAACGTGTGCTCCCACTGACCTCGAGATATATACATTGATCCACAGTATATTCCTTAAACCTAAATTTTGTGATAATTGTGTGAAACTTCAAGTACCACTATCAAGGGGCTTTTTTCAAACCATAGATGGATCTTCCAAGCTTGCATACTAAACGTTCATTGCCTTCAACCTTAAAGCCTTCAGGTTGAGTCATATAGACGACCCCATACAAGTCTCCGTGTAAGAAAGCAGTCCTGACTTCCATCTAATGTAACTCTAAGTCGTAATGAGCCACTAAAGTCATGAGTATCCTCAAAGAGTCTTTCTTTAGAAACTGAAGTCTCTTTATAGTCTATCAATGTGAATAATCTCTAGTAGACCCATACTCCTAGTAGCTCCTTTCTTATTAGTTTTAGTGTATTTTCCTTTAATGCGATCTGTTCACACACCAAAATCAGAAAAGTCAAGTGGTTCAAGAACTCCTTACTTCACAAGTTGTTCAATCCTATCTTCGATATTTGGCCCAACCGTCTAAGCCATAGAAGTGAGGAATCCTTGTCTAATTGACTTAGTTTATTGCCAACATTTCTAATTTTATCATTCATATGCAGAGAGAGTAAATTTTGAGCATGATAGGAGTCTAATTTGATCCTATATAGATTCTCCTCCAAAAGGCCGGAACATGCTTTCTTTCTTTTTTAAAATGGCAATAAACCGGAACATGCTTTCTTGTCCAATAGAAAACTTAAATTCAAAATCAAACAAATCAAGTCTTGCAACAGAAATTAGATTCCTAGTTATATTGGGAACATAAAAAGTATCGACTACATCTAGATAAAAGCCCGTGTCCAAATAAGACGAAAAGTCCCCACAGCTTCCGCATCAATCTCTATTCAATTTCTTAATTTAATGGTCCGTTGTCCTTTGCTCACTTATGCATTGAATTTGTAATGTGGACAGATGCTCCAGTGTCTACCCACTAAGTATCCTTAGGTGCGTCAACTAAATTTGACTCAAAATACATAAAAAACAAAATTATTACCTTTCCTTTCAAGCCATGCTTTGTACTTAGCGCATTCAACCTTTATGTGTCCTTTTTTCTTGCAGAAGTAGCACTTAATACCCAATTTTTATCCCTCAAGAATGTGAAAAACTTCTTTTTCAAAGTGGGTGGGTGGGGGGTGGGATGAATAAAGCCCTTGGAGGCATGAGAACTTTCTAATTTTAATTGAATTGTCGTATCCAACTCACGATTCATTAATTAGATCACCTGTGTAAGAAAGAAAAAAATAACAAGATCTATTGGCCCTACTAAACTTGCCTTACGAATCTCCCCTTTGTTAAGACTTATTCCCCAAGAACTGCACATTTGCACCACTTTCTACGTCTTGGGTATTTCCCTCAGCTAACCAACTTCTATGGGTAGCCAGTAGCAACCATGCGCAATCTCCTTCATTTGATGAACTCTATTACATATAACTCCCTACCCTGCCAATTATATACTCATGGAGGTCCATACTTTGTACCTACATCAACACAGCCTACTCTCATCTCAACAGCTTTTAAAACTATTGATTTCAACTCTACCCACATGAATACCTTGATCTGATAGCTTTATCTCTAAGGAGTGCATTCTAATCTAGATATTTGGACTAATGGCCTTACTCCAGGTTGAAACCAATTGTAGGGGCTCTTTTCTCCCCGATTCACAAATGGGAGACTCCTATCTGTACCATGTCCGTTGGCTGTTCATCAAACTATGCATCCCCTCAAGGGTGTCCAATATGAAGCTGATATCAGATTGCTTCAATATTTCCCTAATAACTTTTTTTTTGCTTTGCCATGGCTAAAAGTTAATTGCATATGAACTAGTTCACCACATATGTATGTATTCATTTAAAAGTGGTACATTCAAAGTAAGCATGTGGAAAATAAATAGGTAAAAATTGCATGCCTTACACAACAAAAAAAAGAGTTACATAAAGTTTCTTGGAACAACTAGCTGGTAAATGTGTGTACAACCAGGCAATTTTTAATGGTTGGACTATCCTTTTTTATAGAGATTTACTATGAGACAGGTGACACCATGAAAGCGCAAGAACATCAGGATGTCTAATGCTGGAATTTTATATATGCTTCTCACTTTAAAAGAATCCATAGAAAGCCTTGCACTACCGTGAACAATAAAGAGAAAACATTAACTTCATGGAAAGTAATAAATACCAGTCAAGTGTCAATTATTTTTTGTTGTCTTTTCAAGTTTGTGTTGAGAAACTTCTGATAAAATAAATAATTAAAAAAATAGCAGAAAAACTAGAAAATAAATAAATAAAGATAAACAGTTAAATTTATGAAACAGAAAGGAAGATGAAGTATGAAACCTGGTTATATTTTTGCAATTGTTTCTTATATATTCGTCACAAATTAACATGTAGTCAGAAAATCTTGCAATATTTTCAGACAGAAAATGGGTATTTTGTACGGGTTTCAAATTCAAGAGATCCTGATATTTCCAATATGTTTTCTTCATTCAAAATCTCAAATATATTTTGGTGAGTTTAATGATAGGGATTTCTTAGCATGGGCATAAAGGAGATATCTACTTTAACTACACTTCTCCATAAAGGCTTTAATCTGTTACAGTATGTCTCAGATGTATCGAATAGAGAGCGATTTGTAATAAAAATCGCTCCAACTTTAATCTGTTATAGTCAGTCTCGGATGTATCAAATAGAGAGATTCGCAATAGAAATTTCCCCCATGCAAATCCAATTGGATTAGTCCCATGTTGCTAGTGCTAAGACTCTACAAGAAACAATGTATGATGCAAATGACAAGATAAGACAAATCCAATGAGTGTCTAAAGTTAGTAGCCCCAATCCTTATTGAAATCAAATACTAAGAAATTTTAAATAAATATATATATATATATATATATATATATATATATATATATATATATTGCAACAAGATACATTTACTCAGATCCAACAACAAAATCACCGTGACAATGCAAAAATAACTCATATAACTCATACAAGTCCTATGTAGCTAATGCTAACATGTATAATGCAATTGATACGATAAGATGAAAGCCATGAATGTCTAAAGTTAGTCACCCCAATCCTTATTGAAATCAAATACTAAGAAGATTTTAAAAGAATATAATGCAACAAGATACATTTACTAAGACCCATCAACAAATTCACCAAGACAATTAAAAAAAACACTCATACAAAACCAGAAATAATAAGAATGATTACCCTCAAAGCAGATGCAACAAGATACATTTACTCAGACACATCAACAAAATCACCATGACAATTCAAAAATAACACATATAAGTCCTATGTAGCTAATGAATAACCCATACAACTCCTGTGTAGCTAATGCTAACATGTATAATGCAATTGATACTATAAGATGAAATCCATGAATGTCTAAAGTTAGTAGCCCCAATCCTTGTTAAAATCTATTACTAACAAAAAGTTAAAAGAAAAAAATGCAGCAAGATACATTTACTCAGACCCATAAACAAATTCACCATTACAATTCAAAAAAAAAAAAAAAAAACTCATACAAAACCAAAAATAATAAGAAAGATTACCCTCAAAGTACATGAATACACCGTCCTTTCGGCGCCAGGGCTTACGCTGGCGGACAATGACTGCAGGCATGACCTTCTTCCTGAGATCGGGCTTTCCCTTCTTAACGGTGGCCATCACCATATCACCGACACATGCCGACGGCAATCGATTGAGACGACCCTTAATCCCCTTCACGGATATGATGTACAAATTCTTTGCCCCGGTGTTATCAGCACAGTTCACGGTTGCCGCCACAGGAAGACCTAAAGACATTCTAAACTTGTTTCCAGCCGAACCTCCACGACCTACATATGAGACAAGGAAATGAAAAACACGCAGAGATATTTAAAATAAGATCACAAGATATTTCAAACAAAAATATATATGTAATGATACTGAAACCCTAAACCTAATATTGTGAGTGAAACTGGTATCAGGATCCAATAATCTGAAACCCTAAACACTAAGAGGTAACCATTCCTATAAAGTCCAAAAGAGGGAAGCTTTTGCCTTCTCTAATGGATGTTTATATCTTAAACCCAAACCCTAACCCTAATATTGGGAGTGGAACAAATAATCTGAAAACCTAACCCTACGAGGGAACCAATCCTAAAAACTCCATGAGAGAGAAAGTGCATGTATTCACTTCCAATTTGAGATTGCAGTTCTTAAACCCTAACCCTAATAATGGAGGGAGAGAGAGAGAGAGAGATACCTCGCTTCGACATTTTCGACTGTGCTTCCCCCGATCGAGAGAGTTAGATAGAGGGTTTGCCCTTTTTTATAGTTGGTTCCTCGCTAGGGTTTCGTCGATGAAGGGATGTTTGTGTCAAATTACCAAACACACTTTATCTTTTCTCAAAATGGCACGAAAACTCGCAACACGGTCCATGCGGGCCGAGTGGGTCCGGGTCGGGCCACGGTTGAGTTTGGTTGAATTGAGAAAGCCTCTTATTTCTTGGTAAATTTCAGGGCCGGATCCAAACGACCAAGACATTGTCCGATCAATGATCTTCAAGTGAAAAAATAAAATCCAACTTCACATCACATTTTGGTATTGCCACTCTTCTTGTTGGTGAAGTCTACGACAGCACAAAGGGGACCCATTGACATGTAAAGGAATAAAGGACCCCTCTTGAGGACCAGCCGACCAGGGGAGGCTTGAACCTAAAACAAAATGATCTCTAATCAAATTCAAACTCTCAAAAGATGTAGAAAAGTGGGGCAAAATAAAAGATAAAAATTTTAAGAGGGATTTTATACCCACGGGCGCCCTTGTAGAAATGGTGGAGACGGCATTATTGGGTCCACATCATTGCATCTACTGTTTTCAAAGCCACAATAAATGCACTAAACTAGGAGGTGGTTCCAATGGTGCCGCCCTTCTCCACCGTTTCAACAGGGCCCTGTGAGTTAAGTATCCCTCATTTTTTTAAATACCTTTTGGAAGCATAAGGCATATATATAATAACAAATATGTGGCAAATCACCTTGCTTCCCACAGACTTGATGGTAATCAAAACCAGTGTTTAAAAACTCCTTGACTCGACAAGGAAGACGCTCGAGTTGACTCATTTTTACCTTGGCCGCGCTCCACGTTGCACCCCATCCGCATTCCGTGTTTTCCCTACATAGTCAATAAACTCCTTTGACTCTCCCGAGTCATGACCGCGTCAACCGTGTTCTTGGACACGTCTGCGCCGAGCAGACAAGGATTTTTCTTGACCGCATTCCACGTCACATCTACTTTTAAAACACTGATCAAAACTACTTGTCACATTGCCATGGCTATTCATTCCATCGTTGCTTGACAACCATCCGAAATGTAAAAAAATGGATTAGGAGGTTGCCTTTCCATTCCCAAAGAAAAAAAAGAGCAATTGGAAACAAAACATTCCCTCTCATTTACTCCAAAAGCTTAAGCTGTTAGAGTTAGAATTATTTAATCATTTATGCTTCAACACCCCTTAGTGTGCCCCTCTTTTTTTGGGGTTGATCATGCAAGTGAAGTTTTAAAACAAAAGCCTAAGGTGTTGAGTTGGTGTTATTTAGTCATTTGTACTTCAAGAATCGTCCATCCGAAGTGGGAAAAAAAATTAGATTAGGAGGCTGCATTTCCATTCCCCAAGGAAAAAGAGCGATTGGATACAAAAAGTTAAGTAGTTTAAGATTTATCAATTCTATCCTAAGCTTGGTATAATTGTAGGGAATTGTGGGTGCAAGTCAAAAAATAAATAAAATACGTGTAGATATTTATAGACTAGTAAAACTACATGTGCTATCTATTTAAATTATCCATTTAAAATTGTAAATACCACATCATAGGTTGATCTAATCCGTCCATGTGATGGAACACAACATCAATAGGTTGTGCCCGTAAAATCATTTCCATAGGCTGATCCTAGCCCTCCAATCTATAGAGGTTTCCATGATTGTTGTCCCTCTTAAGATGCGCAGAATTCGTCAATATTTTTACAGGTGTCATGCATTCGTAATATCAACATTTCTGTAATTTGACCTGCACATAGTGAATAAGGAAAAGTAGTTTTTTCGTCAACGTTAGGGGTGCAACTTGGGTGTCAACCCGACCCAATTCGGGTTGGATTGGGCTGGGCTACCCCGATTTGATATGGTACCAATTGTTGATCACCTCAACTCAAGCAGGGTTGTTTTGGATTTTGAGAACCAATAGTGAGTCACCAATAATCAGTTTTTAACTCACAATCGGTTCTCAAAATTCAAACCAAACAAGGACTAACAATTAACAAAGGGAAATATTATCTGCACTACTATATTTTGATGATCACACTCCTCACTTTATTCAAGTACGGTATGGCCCGCACCATAGGATTATCCAAACCGTCCATTGTGAACTGTGGAGACTATTTTAATGTTGAAAAAGAAAAACACAAATATACAGAACTTCTTCAGATGGAACCCAAATTCGGGTTTCGGGTCGGGTCCGGTTGCCCGACAGTCCAACCAGACCCAACTCAATTTGCGAAAAAGCTTTACCCGAGCTAACCCAAATTCGGGTTGAACCCGACATGCGTGGGAACATCCAAGTAACAATGACGATTTGAAATTATATATACTGCTAATGTCCTCACTACCATATTTTATAATGGCACTGTTCATCGTATTTTGATGATCGCACCCCTCACTCTATTAAAATGTACGGTATGGCCCGTACCCTGTGTCGGTACTTTCATATGTAGATTATGATTTTACCCTGAAATAATTTCTCATAGAGATATATGTTAAATATCAGCAAAGGGGTTAATGGTAAAAGAGTAATGCTGACGTGTAAATCCCAGATAAAAAGAAAATAAATTTCTTTTGGATGGGTCACTTCCTACATAGGTTGTGCCCCAAAAATAATTTTCATAGGTTGATCTGAACCCTCCGATCTATAGAAGGTTATATGTTAATCTAAACCGCTCGTGTGATGGAACACTACATCAATCGGTTGTGCCCGTAAAACCATTTCCATAGGTTGATCCTAGCCCTCCAATCAATAGGGGTTTCCATAATTGTTGTTCCTCTTTAGGTGTCCGTAGGGCTGCAACTCGAGCCGGGTTTTACCCGACCCGCATCGACCCGACCCGAAAATAGCCTGAGTTGGGTTCAAGTTTCATGGGTCTCGGGTCGAGCCGGGTTGAGCATTCAAAAGCCCGCATGAATCTCGGGCCGAGCCGGGTTGAGCATTCAAAAGCCCGCATGAATCTCGGGCCGAGCCGGGTTTGAAGGAGACCGACCCGACCCGACCCGAGTTACATAAGTTATAGTATGTACATTTTTTTCTATTGTTAGTTAAAAGTTAAAAGTGTAAAACCCACGTGCCTTGCCAAACAAGAATTTTCCTTAAAAAATTGCGTCAACGTGAAAAAACCCGACCCGACCCGACCTGACCCGAGATTTATCATGGGTAGGGCCGGGTTTGGGAATCGTGGGTTTTTCGAAAAAAAAACCCGACCCGACCCGACCTGAGATATTTCTTGGATAGGGTTGGGTTCTCCAAAACTCGACCCGCCCGACCCGAGTTGCAGCCCTAGGTGTCCGGAATCCATCAATATTTTGCAAGTGTCCTGCATGAATAATATAAATTAGTTCTTTCGTCATTGTCATATGTCTTTGCCTCTTCTTGGTAGTTTTTTGCTGTAATTGTCATAAACAGGTACTCTGTGTCGGTACTTTTCGTATGTAGATTACGATTTTGCCCTTAAATAATTTCTCATAGAGCCGGATGTTAGATATCAGATCAAAAGTGGGACACAAGCGAAAATAACGACAAAGGGTGGAACATATTAACCCATCATTTTGCCTTTATATATAGTAGTTAGATTAGATTAGATTCGTCGCCACTTTAATTGGGCAATCTACAACCCACAATGGTGCTCGAGGTTCCCTTAGTTTTACGAACCTTTTGTGGAGTTCCTCCGTGATCACAGATAAAATATGAACTAAAGTTACCTTGTTCGCTATCTTGATGCGCGCTTGTACTTGTTTATTTGGTGCTAAAAGTCCCTCTAGATTGGTGATTGTTTTTATATATTCTAGTTTTTTTTTTTGGTGTGAGTGTAGGTGCGTGGTTGTTGTGTGTGTGTGTGTGCGCGCGCGTGTGGGGGGGAGGCTTGCAAGCAGTTCATTTGTTGAGCCTTAACGTATATAGGCTGTGCCCCAGATCATCTCAACCGGAAAATCCTAACCCTCCAATCTACTACGACAACAACTCATAAAAATCTCTACGGTCCTGAGAGTTAAGATCATCTTAGGGAGATGAATTTTATGGCAAGGCCTGTGTGTATTGGACCAAAACAAATGGAGGGTTTGGATCTTCTAAGAAAGTGAGCTCAAATGATTTTTTTTTTCTAAATACACTTTTTTCGGTATCCACCTTCTTCAAAGATCTAAACCATTCATTACTAAGGATTCACATTCAAAGGATTCACATTCAAAGAGAGAATAGATGTGAGAATAAGTATAGGTGGGGGCCTTACTTGTTCAAAGACCCAACAACCGAACAAATGTAGAAAATATATTGGAGGCCACTTTGTTGGAAGATCCAAACCGTTCATTTGTTGAGCCTCAATGTATATAGGTTGTGCCCCAAAAAAATCATTTCCGTCGGATGATCCTAACCCTCCAATCTACTACAATGACACCTCATAAAAAATCTCTACCATTCTAAGAGGTTAGGATCATCTAGAACTTCGAAAATGTCTTGGATCCTAGCAGAAATTGAGCTCAAATACACTTTTTATGGTGTCCGCTTCCTTCAAAGATCTAAAAGCAATGGTTGTGAAAATCAGTCTAGGTAGGCCCCACACCCAGGGCTCATGGATGATCGTGACCCAACAAAGGTTCACGTAGAGAGTTCTTTGGTGCCTTTCTTAATTGCACAAGATCCCTCCCTCTATTTTGAGACATGTTTCTCATTAAAACCTTTTTCCAAGTACTTTAAATATGAAAATACAAATATACAACAATTTGATTTTGCTTTGGTTGGGGTGCGCCAGGCCTGTGCAGTAGTGCAACGCATAGGCGACGCTCAAGGACCCCAATAGCAAGCTATTGTGGTGGGCCCTTCCCCACAAAAAATTAGATTAATATCATGTGATCCGATGGACCACGTATCAGATATTAAACTGATAAGAACAGATACTACACTTGATCTTAGCCAAAAGGCCGAGAAAGGTATGCTTTCTCTCAACTCTCCCTGCCCAGTTTATACACAAGCTCTCTCCCCAAGTCTTCATTCCCATCCGATGTGGGACTAAACATCCATACGAGTCTACAGGTCTACATACCCCAAACCCCTCTTTTACATTCAATCAAAACGCTGTTAAATCTCCAACTTAGAACGATGAATGTCCTGGAATAAAATCGTCTGGATTTTGTGAAAGATGGGATGGTCTTATCCAGATATTTCTCTGGAAGATGTCGTGAATTTGGTTAAAGGGTTCGTAGATATTTTAATTCTCGCTTCTGGGTATCAGTCATCGGGTCTTCCCGCCGTGTGGGACTCTGAAAATATCAAGAAAGCTATACAATGGGGCATATTTTTCGAAAATGTATGTGCCCTTCTTTATTTTTCTTTGTTTATGCTTCACAATTCAGTTGTTTCATACATTGGGGTCTATTTGAAAGTTAAATGCTCTTCATTTTGTTTTTTTTTTTCTGAAATTTTCCTTTTTCATTATGTTTGCTGTTTGGTGGTAAATTTTATGCTTGATATCATGAAATGGGTTGGTTGTTCTTTTACTAAAATTCAAGAATTCTAGTGAAACTGTATCCCTGGATATGTTTTTTGACCTTCTTATGATCCTATTTCTTTCATTTTTGCTCGAATATTCACTCCTTTTCTATATTGATCTATGTTTTGTTAGGCAGTTACAATGTTAAATTTTGTGTGGTGCAATGGCTTTGATAGTTTTTCTATTTTAAAATCATATGCTATTGATACCGACAATTTTTCTAATTGGCGATATCGACATTTTATTATTCATAAAAGGTAGAAACAAGAATAGTTTTAAGACCCAAAACACCAAGATAAGCAAAATAACATTAAAACTTTAGAGCCTCTTTAGATGCCACCAAAATTGGTTCTTATTTGCAAATAAGATTATGCGAATATGACATTAAGGCCTGTTTGGAAGCCATTAAATATATCATTTCTAAAGCTATTATAACCAATATTTGCAGATAATCATATTTAACTCCAAAAACACTTGTGCATATAAAGATTATATACAAATAATTTTTAGATATATCCAAAGGGGCCCTAAATAACAGGGCCTCCTCGGATACCTCAAAAAATTGCTTCTTATTTGCAGATAAGATTATGCAAATAGGACATTAAGGCGTCCTTGGAAGCCATTAAATATATTTTTTATGAAATGAAATAAAACAATCGAACAAGGAAGGAGGAGATATTAAATATATAATTTCTAAGGCTATCATGACCATTATTTGCAGATAGTCATATTTAACTTCAAAACCACTTGCATGTAAGAATATATGCAAATAATTTGTAGATGTATCCAAAGTGGTCCTAAATAAGATTGTTGAGTTATTTCTTATTTGTTGGAAACTCATGCTAGGTTCACATTATGATTATTTTTTGCTCTTATGCTTCATATTTGTGTTTAATTTCTTTCCTTATGCTCGGGGTGCAGTAATAGGTTATGTGTAGTGTGTTTCTATTTTCTTCAGTTAGTCTTCCAATTGTTTTGCAACAGTAATATTCTGGTTGTTATTGAGCAGGTCTTTACTCTCCTACAGAGCTCAGACAATTATCATGAATTAATGAAGGAATTGGATGCAGCCTTACTTGAATTAACCTCCAATCCTCTTTTCCCTCAGGTGATGGATGTTTTATCTCTTTCTTCTTCTTTTTTTGTGAAATTAGAGAAACTCCAACTATCCAGGATATCTTTGTTCTTGAATATTAACTTGGGCCCCACTTTACTACTTGATTATCTAGAGAATGTTCTTTGCTCTATATCTCTCATTGTTAGTTCTATACTTCAGGGTCTTGCACATCTGTCTTCTGCAACTCTTGCTAGAGCCAGAAACTTTGTTTTAGGACATTTACTTCAGAACATGCCATTAAGAGACGAACATCTCGGTTCTCTTCTGACTGCAACTATCGAGATGGATCTTGATGACCTCAGTAAATCAGGATATGATAGCCTTAGTGTATACATTGACAAGTTGATGCATCAGATAACATCACTAAGTCTGAGTCCTGATGGCCATAGAGACACTGTCATAGATCCCAAATCTCCTCTCACTATTTCAAATATGAAGACAAAGGAACACACTGGTGAGAATCATTCGAGATTTATTATTCAAGAGCTTTTGAAGAGGCAGACTGTCATATCGTGCATGTCTACAGTTGAGATAGGCTTGGATGTTCTCTCAGAGATTGTTACAAGGGAAAAGGGGGTTGGATCTGGCAATAGCCTATCGGGAGAGCAATCATGCAATGACATTTCTCTAGTGTAAGTAGGCTATTCTTCAGATCTTTTTGACATTGTAAATGACCCTTTTTGGCATTTCATTTCCATAAATTGTTACTCGAAAATTTTCAAACAGGGTGAACTTTTTGTGTAGAGTGTACAACCTAAGTATCAAGCCATTATTGTTTTCTATTGAAGTGATGAAGCTTTTGATGCTGCGAAGTGTGAACTATTTCTGCTCATGGTGCATGTTTTACATGTTATGGAAGCAACAAGGGACTACCTTGCGTATGTGGGCACTTGATTGCCTGAATCTACTTGCCTCTCCGCAAGTCAAAGCTTAATACATAGATTGTTGGAGCTAAATTCATTTGCTTTACTCGTTTCATCATTATCCATTTCCTCATCATCGATTTCATGGCAGTCCTTGGTATTTTCTTTCATTAGTTTGCTTAGATTTCCTTTGGAGTGCACTCTTTATCTTGTGCTAGGTTTCATTAATCAAACTCATTGGGCTCTGACTTGACCAGCTATTACCCAATTGTCTCTAGATTGTAAGTCTTGCTCAGAAAATGTGTATCATTTATTCTTGCAAGTAAGTTGGGTCTGACTTGACCAGTTATTACCCAGTTGTCTCTAGATTGTAAGTCTTGCTCAGAAAATCTGTACCATTTATTCTTGCAAGTAAGCTTATGGTAAGAAAACTAATATATGGTGCTTCCAATCAGGCGTGCAGATAAGTTTAAGGGATATGTTCTTTGGAACAAGTGGAGATCAAGTAATCTGTCATATTTGCTTGACAAGAGAACTATTAGATTGGTCTCAGGTGCCAACTTGATTTTTTCTGCCCCCAAGGTTCAGTGGCTTCAGGTGTTTGAGCCATTGAAAGTTTCAACTGAAGCCCATAATGACAATTTGCTTGAAATCATAGTAAGTTGAATCTATTGTTAATTGTTGAGATGAAATGGTCTTTAAATCTGTGTTATAGTACTTCTTAGAGACTTGAATTTGTTCGATGATATTGGATTTTAATTCAATTATTGTATTCGTACATAATATCATGATGCCTCCTGAGTACGCTTACATTGGAAAGATATGCAAGTTTGACGGTGATGCTGATGAAATTGCGGTGTCGTGACAGCACAAATTGAATGAATCAAATACATAAATTATGAACATAGAATCCTTAACGTCACCAAGCAGAGTGTTTAACGTAGGTTCATTTCTCCTGCAATTTTGTCAGTTGTAACTTACAGGAGAAATCAACTTTGAAAGGAATAACACTTCTATTC
The DNA here is from genome assembly GCF_043159265.1 of Tasmannia lanceolata. Lineage (NCBI taxonomy): Eukaryota > Viridiplantae > Streptophyta > Magnoliopsida > Canellales > Winteraceae > Tasmannia > Tasmannia lanceolata. The sequence goes on along the minus strand of NW_027518714.1, from coordinate 13,360,366 downwards.
CAACATAATTATACGGATGCTTCCTAGGGCCTTTTTACTTGTATTTTTATTCTTCTCTGATTCCGAAATGAACCTCTTCCTAATTCCTCCGGCCAAGTGTTGGATGATTGACTCGAAGATGGATGTCTAAACCCTAAAAGCTGCAGTCAAATTGAACTTGATGTAATAATCTTTGCTGTACCAAATAAGTGTACTTATATTTACAGTACACCTATTCTAAACAATCAATAAGGCAATTTTTCTCTGGTAAAACATTTATGCTTTTCTATGAAGAATTCTAAAATTCTCTTCAATTATTATTCTGATAACTAAGAAGTTTTTAGATTTTCTAAATCACCACCGTCAATGATTGAAGGAAGTGGCTGCAACAGCTATATGCTTCTAGAAATGATTCCTTAGTAAATGTTAATATATTTGATTCATTAAAACCAAAGATTAATATATTACTCTCTGAGAGTAGCAAAACTTTCTTTTACACAAGCAGTTCTCACCGGGCACTCCAGAAATAATGCCTTTTGACTCTCAAAAACCTATCCCGCATTATCAAATAATGCATGCATGAGTTGCAATTTTTATTTTTTAAATATGAGAATTTTCAGGTGTATTATAGTGTGGATACCTTAGAAAATAAAATCAAGTTTTCCCTTTCCTTCAATGCAAGGCAACTAAAAGTCACATTAAGGCCATTCAAACCACCTGTGTCTATACACAAGTAGAACATCATAATAGAAGAAAATCATGTTAATTTTTGCAATTAACTGTTTAATCATAAAAAAATCATAATTAACTGTTTAATGCATGTAATTGTGCTTAGAATTCTTTAATATCATTCAGTTTCCTGATATCTATTACGTTGAATGCACCTCCTGAAAAAAATCTGATTTGGTCAGTCCTGACTTGTTTTCAAATTAGATAGTAGTGGGTTTTGTCTCCATGCATTATCTGAAGCGTCACTGATAAATATGTTGCCACAGGAGCTCTCATTATTAGGCATTCTTTCAAGCAGATGGAGCTGTGTAATTGAACACTTAATGTCAGTTTCTCATGATCCCATCCCTATTTATAAGCAATATTATGATGTGCACAACTTGCTCGAGGGGAAATCTCACCCTCCTCATTCTAAAGAGAAAACCATGGATTCAAAGGTACTTTTCATGTTCTTTTTTTTTTTGAGTGGGGCCTTTTGTTTAGTTTGTGAAAAGTAATTCCCATGTAACTACTGTAGGGAAGCTTGTTAAATGAGTTAGCTGTTTTCTTAATGGTAATCCTGTTTAAAGTTTTTTCTAACACTGCTTAATTTGTATTGCTGTGTTCTAGCACACTATCTTTTCACAGTGCTCTCATATTAAATGTTCTTTTTTTTTTCATACAAGAATTTTTTGGCTTTTCCGATTCCTATTTTCATTTTTGTTCTGGAATAGGACAATGACATTCTTGAGTACTTAACGATGTTGCTGGGAACTCAGCTTCATCAGTTGTGGAGTTTAGCCCCTGTCCTTGTAGCGGCAGCAATTCCTTTGTGGTAATGCATTTTTTCTCATTAATATTATGCATATGGAACTGATACCGTCCAATCTGATTGATGATGGCTATAGTTTCTACGTGATATGCATTGCACTGCACATCCATGAATTTTTACTTTGGCAATATTTATGGATTTTTCACCAATACATAATTCATATTGTTTCTGAATTATGCATACATGCATACATACACACATCTGCATAGATATATATTCACATATATGCACACACATATAATGGGGATGGATGTGAGACCTAACACATAGATGTGCATGTGATTACTTTAGAAGGCAATGGGAAAGCTTGGCCCCACGTCCCATCACCACTTGATAGTTGAGCACTAATTTGTTCCTCTTGTTGAAAATTCTAAGTTCACATTTGTACAGCCAGTAAAATTGTAGATGCTTCAAAACTTCTCATTCTTCTCAAATTGTTCGAGAACTGTCACTTATCCTTCCGCTCCCGCTTCATTCAACCCTGGGATAATATAAGGAAGAAACATTTAAAGAATATAGGAAAAAAGGAGCTAATTCTATTAGGCTGACAAACATTAGATTATAATAGTTTGGACCAGGACTTGTTAAATGAGGTTTGCTTTTCTAATTCATAATTTGCCACACCTACAACATTGCCATTTCCAATTCATTTCAGACAAAAAATGATTTGTTCAAGGAAGTGATGCCTAATTATGTGTGTTAAATATTTTGGAACAATGCATATTTTTCGATTTTCATACTTAACTTGAAATTATACCAGTTAAATTTGTTAATGAGTGTTAAGAAGAAATTTGAAATCTCACCCAGTGAGATTTGGTGTAGACAAGAAGGAAAGGAGGCTGAAATGCAGAGGGAGCTATTAGAGGAGATGAAGTTTTAGGGCTTGAGAAGTTGAGAGTACAAACCCAATGACCTCCATAGATGCTTACATAATAACCACTTTAAATAAATTACAATTGTTGCCACTAGGTCACCCATTATGATGGGGCCCATCCTAACTGCTCACGAATAACCGAAAAACACATGTAAAAGCTATACAAAAGCGATATAAACTTCGTATCTCGTAACAGTGAGAAACATTGGATAGTGTGTCACGAGAGCAAAGATTAGCAACATCAAGCTTTATTCTGGTTAACTAAGATTGCTGTATTTTTAATTTTTTTTAAAAAAGAAAAAAGATTGCTGTATTTTTACAGAATATTCATTTTTAGGATCAGTATTGTTGAGAGAGAATGGAGAGAAGAGAAAAGTGAGTTGGGAAAATCTCCCCCTCACTTGTGTATTTATATTAAATAGGATAAGTACAAAAAATGACAACTATGCCCTTAGGCAATACACTATATCCAACAAGTATGAACATTTAAAGGGGTTAAGATTTTGGTCATTTCTACTACCTGATTTAAGACCATAATATGGAGCCTTGCATAAGTGTTGTTCTTTACAGCTAACTCGTTTATTAATTGGCTATCTTGGGGCAGACAAATCACTGTGGCAAATTTCGTTAATTGTCTATCAGTTCATGTATTTCTTGCTATCATTTTATATTTCTACTTTTTTTTTTCCTTATTTTGAACAGTTAACTCTACCTTAACTTAATAAACTTAATTTTTTTTATACCTGTGTTATATTTTCTAAACTGCTCTCTTAGTTTTTTACCCACCGTTTTAATGCAATTTATGCAAATCTTTATATTTCTTATGCATTATTTTATGTGTTCTCAACTTCTCATAAAATAGCTGCCGATATATGTTTGATATTTCCAATGGTTAAGATCAAGACCATTCTATCTTATAAAGAATCTCCCCGATCCCTGATGAAATCAACTAATTTAAAGTGGCTGACCAATTTTGCCAGCAGGGTCCAGTCCTGAGTTGGAAACTTGCCAGCCAGAGGACATCTAGATTTTGCTTTTGGTATTTCTTCTTACCAACTGAAAAGAGCTTAGTTCGGGTAATTAGATAGAGTTGACTATAGCCATTGTTCTTCCAGGCCCACCTTGACATCAATAAACATCCAAATTTGATAATATTCAAATTTCAATTTTGTCAAAGCTTCCAACCGAACTTCTATTCCCATTTTCATTAGAGGAGGTACTACATGTCCTTAAAAAGTTTTTTTATCAGGCCCATTCTCCGTTCTTAGGTCAAATTGATGCACAACTTCTCACCAACAATCTGTTTCATTCTTTTCTATTTTCAATTTACAGTAGTCACTGTTCTTCATAATTCACCTTCTAATATGCAGCTCGCAGTTGTATATGTTTTGTCAAAATTGTCCTGTGACATTTCACTTTCAATAAACGTAAGGTATTCAATTAGACGTACTCTCATGTTCTAATCCTTCACATGCCAAAATGCATTCTCAGCTTCTCCATGTCTTGGGTGTTTTTGAAGAGTGGGAATAAGCTTGCTTTTTTCTTCATATAAAGCCTGCATACTAGAAAAAGAAGATATTTCTTGCAGTCAGAAGGTGAAAGTTGTATAATTTTCATCATTGTGTTGACAACACTTTTTCTTTAATGGGTTTTTTTTTTCTTTGAATGGCTCCTTTGCTTGAACGGTTAGAGATGGTTGCAATTGGACTTGCAGGTCAACCTTGTTCAGATTGTATTTGAACGAAATAGAGAAGCAGATGGAACGAGATTCTTCCACTATCAGGTTTTGCCTTCAAATTTTTTCTTATTTGAGAGTTGTTCCTTTATGGAGATATTTATGGAATAACATCTCTACCCTTATTTTTACTTTTTCCATGTTTTCTTCTTGTAGAATCTGCACTTGTGGTCAGGATGGAAAGGAGCACACAGACTGTAAGTTAATGAAATGCACATTATTAGTTTTATATTTTGAAGTGCTTTTGTTTATCATTCTTGGCTCAAAATTCTGATTTTAAGCATTTTGAGTTAGGAGAAGCAACCAATGTGACACTAGCATGATCAGGACTGTTTATCTGGTGGGGCCCCTATATGGAAATGCCATATAATAGAAAAAAACTGATTAGATGATCTGGACCGTCGTTTACAAGTCAAACAATTTTTGCATACAATAATGATAAAATCAGTACAATCTCCCATGAAAAATTCTTCAACCCTGAACAAATAATTTACTTTTCCCTTGTTTTATTACATCACAGAGTGCATGTGAAATTGGTGCAGAGAATGACCAAAAGTACAACTAATATACATTGGTTTTGTGTATTTGCAGGTGAAATTGCTGAACGGATTTGGTGTCTCTACATCTTCCACGTTCGAGGTCCAAATCTAAATTTGAATGGCTGATAACAACACCGAAACCTCAGAATTCAGGTTTCAAACATTCTAGTCATTCAAGTTCCAACTTCTTCAGATTTTCACTTGGTTTAACAAACATAAAAGAAAAAAATAGAAAAAATATGAAACTAACCAGTTTGAGGCCCTGCTCTTTTTGGAATTTGAGAATTGATTTTTAGCCCAAAACTGCATATTGGACTCAAAATTGCATTTAATTTTGAATCCTGAACTGATTATTAACTGTTTATTGGACTCAAAATCAATTCTCAAAATCCAAAACGAACTGGGCTTTCGATTAGTAGATGTTTCCTATGTCACTGTGGACTGCTGTCCATATTTTTTATGTAACTACTCATTTGCCTGCCACCGATCCATTTGATTTGGGTAGTTGGATTAGTGAATTTTTGTTGCTTGGCTGAGAGAGACTAAATGAATGGTATGGTCATTGAATCGTGTACCACATGGGCCTAGGTCACATGTGCTTCCTCTTTTCTTTTCTTGTTAACTGATGAAAAAGAAAGAATGGGTGGAGTGATGAGTCATTCACCGGCACATTTCCTGTTTTCTTAATAAACCTCTTCAAACATCACAGCAGAAGACAGGTGGTCCAAAATAAGGAGTATGGTGTAGGCCTACTGATATTATATCAACACTGCCATGTTCTAATAATTGCACAAACTTGGCTTGTATTTTTTTCTGTTTTAATTGGCTTTTGAGAGCTTTTTGGGAACTCATAAACCTATGACAGCTGTATAAATAGTAAACGACAAGATGAGTTAGTGCAATTATTAAAACATGGTAGTGCCAATATCAGTAGCCATGATGTAATGTAACAATATACATGGTTTTGGAATAATTTTTGCCAAGTTTCCAAAGCTAATCTCCCCACTTTTTTCCCGAAAGACAGCAATTTCATTGGGCCCTTTACCACAAAGTGAGAATTTTTTTGGACACAAACATGAAGTGAGATGCTCATATTGTCATTACCTTTACCCTGTTCAAATCCAGAGCTAAAGGAAATGGATGAGGACGACATTGGGTCATGACCCATGAGAGAGAGAGAGAGAGAGAGAGAGAGAGAGAGAGAGAGAGAGAGAGAGAGTTGTGCACAACTCTAGAACTCCCTTGGAAGAAGGAAGAACGGTTCAACAACATTGGTAGTCGTGGCCTTCTGAAGCTCAACCCAATCTCTGACATAGATGAGAGGTAAGGAGGTCAAGATGAGAATTTCAATTCTAAGGAGCATGAAAGGATGCAGGGCATGGATCGGTGCATGAGGGTTACTAGTAGAGAGAGTGGAGTAACGCTGGCTAGCGTTCAACTAAGAAGAGTGACAATGGGCTTGAGGCAATTGGTGTGGAAGCTCAAGTCTCTCTAATCCATTTCAGGGCACAATGGTGCACCGATAAGAGGTGTGTGCTTATCAGAAACATAAAAGAGCTTCGAAGGTTGTTACATAATGCAATTTTGCTTATAAGATATCTATTAGTAGTTGGATTTTGTAGCAATCCTTAGTTGGAAATTCAAAATGTTATAGATCTTTGCCAAACCAAATATCTATTAGTATTTGGCTTCTGTTGAGCCTTGGCTGCTTTGATTTTGAACTTGGTTTCATTAAAGTGCCCAATGAGCTTATTTTGGTAACATCGGTGTGAATTAGATATAAGTAAACCTCCAATACGATGATCCGTAGTAGGAGATAAGTACAGAATCCACATGAAAAACAGCATAACTTCCTATTTTCCTTATTTATCAACAAGGTAGGAAGAAGAAGTCCCCTTCTTAATTTAGCTCATCTTGTCAGCCGCAGCTTGTTGCTTAGCACAGAACTCGAACAAGCTACCATCAAAACAACGTCTCACTGCTTCTTTAGGTAGAAAACCCTCTTCATCTCTAGCAAGAACATATAGGAGTCCCCACTCCATCTTGCTCGCAATCCTGCAACACCAAAATCTCACTTACTCCTAAGCCAAAAAAAAGAAAGAAAAGTGAACTATGTAATGAAAAAAAATCAGTAGAACGTACCCTCCAAAAAAGTCATTGACAACCCTATTCCCCTCAGTCATTTGCCAAATCTCCCCAAACGTGAGCTTATCCGGTACTGTAAGTGCATACTTACTGAACATGTTCTCAAAGTGCACAGGCATAAACCTGGAATCCATCAAATGAAAAAAACAAATCAGAGCGATAGTGGGTCGAATTTATCAACCAAATATTGAATTTTAGTTGAACAGCAAGCATGAAGAAACATCTTACCTTCCTTCAGTATCATATGTTCCTGAGTCACTCCCATGCTTAGACTTATGTATGTTGTGCACATATATTGGTAAGAACGGAGAAGGAATCCACCCCTGTAAAAATCATGCCAAGATTTAAGTCAAAACCATATAAAGTTAGAAGGGTGACATTAAATAGAAACTGGGAACTTACTGGTAGAGTACTGTAACTCAAGGCTCCATTAATAAGAACGGCCATGATTGCAGATGCAATGAAATTGAACCCAATTGCCCGGAGTCCTAGAACAAAAGGGTCGAGTGCTTGTTATTTGTTATTAGACAGAATAGGAGATGGAGACAAACAAAAGGGGGTGAAATGCTTATGTTAATGTCAAGAAAAGACAAGCACAAAGGAGTGGAAATACCAATATTTCAAGGCATAAAAAAAATGTGTTACCTGTATAAGTCTCCCAAGGGTAGACAATTCCGTTGTCATCTTGGTCGAAGAAGGCAACATGCTGTTGAAGCACACTCATTTGGTAGTGATTGTGACCCACTGTGCCTAGAATGTGTTCCGTATCGGGCGTAACTAAGGCTCTAGCCAAGTCTACAAAAATAAAAGACAAATTCAATATCAGTAGATAAATTTTTCAACCCCTTGTTTTGGTACGTGATAAGGTGAGGTAAAATTAATTAAAGGTTGAAAAGCATGAAGTAGAATGAAGAAGAGAGGGCTTACAAGGCTTGGGAAGTGTCTTTTCCAAGTCGTCTCGGACCCTCCTTTCCATTGTAACAGGTGCCTGTAGTGCCACAGTCTCCATTGCATCGTTTGGGCTCTTCACACTTTCTGCCATTTTCTTCTCTGCTGTATTTCTAATGTTTCTATAATATCTCTGCTGTATTTCTCTCAACAATGTCAACCTCACGAAACCCAAATTTCGAGACACCTCTTTACATTCTAATGGGTTAATATATGTGAGATAGGTTACAGGCCAAGCCTTTGTTTCTTGGACACGCATATACAACTTTTATTATACGTGTGTTCTCGCATGTTACTCTGCTTCAGGGATGTTGTCAATAGCGTGACACCTTTGCGTTACATTTTCTGTATTGTCTAAAGCCATAGACACGTGGTATATGAGTGAAGTCACTCCATAAACCCACGCTCCTTGTGCAGTATCGAGGGCAAAAACCGAAAGAAAAAGTTGGGCACCTTGTATAGATCAGGCTACATCGTGGGCCCCACTCAGTAATCGGATCCTGATGCTGAAAATCTGTACGGCACTAGATGGACGGTCGTAATCAATGAACTGTTAGTGAAATGTGTTCAGTTATTTCTTTTTTGGGTGTGCACGTTTTCTTTGCCACTTTTTGGCTTTTTGGAAAAGAAATTATCCTCTTCAGGTATGTACGATACTTTGTACAGACAATTGTAGGGCTGCAACTTGGGTCGGGCATCGACGCAACCCGAAAATAACATAGGTCAGGTTTAGAAATCAGGGGTCTTGGATAGGGTTGGGTTTTAAATTGGAAAACCCGACTCAGGGCCGGGTTTAAAGAAATAAAAACTGAAACCCGACTCAATCTTGTGTAAGACCCTCCATCTCTGCCTAAACCTATGCATATGTTGGGGCCCACCATTTCATACCATCTTTTGATACGATGGGGTCCAACCAACTCCACTCAAACCCATGCACTGTGGGGCCCATCATCTTACCTCATGTTTTTTATAAAGTGGGATCCCCAATTTCCACCCACACCATGCATAGGCTGGGTCCCACCATTTTACTCCTCATGTTTTTAATAGGTTGGTACACCCGGGTCTGTTCAGTTGCGCTGATTTGGGCGGAAAGGATACGGAAAAGGCATCCTTTTCCCTGGAAAGTAGCAAAAGTGGTTGTTTTGTTGCCAAACTTTCGGAACCTCGGAAAATGACATGGAATCCAAGAAGTCCGATGTGTTAAGTTATTTTCCGCCCATCTAATTCCGTAAAAAAGGCTCAGATTTTATAAAATTTCTCTCGGAAATACATCTATCACGACTCTTTTTCACATCTCAACACAAAAGACGACCACGCATCCCATTCTTCTTGAGAGCCCATCGTCTTCCTCGCAAGGATTTCGACGTCGCCGGAGCTTCGGTACGGTAAGATCTACCTCTCTCTCTCTCTCTCTCTCTCTCTCTCTCTCTCTCTCTCTCTCTCTCTCTCTCTCTCTCTCTCTCTCTCGTCGTTTTTAGCTTGTTCTTCTCCTTCTCTTCGTCTCTATCTCCCCCCCTCTCTCAGATCCGAGGGTTCTTGTTGGGATAGGGGTTTTCAGTGTTCTTTTTAGGTTCGTTTTCTTCTTCTTCAGGTCCAAGGGTTGGATTAAAGGTTTGTTGATTTAGGGATCAAGGTTTGTTTAGGGTTTGTAGGGTTTAGGGTAGGGTATGTTGATTTCATCTTTTTTGGGCATTTTCAGTATTTTGCGGCATCTTCTCCCATGATCTAGAATTTTTATTTTTTTTTTGGGCATTTTTTTATCTGGGGTTTATTTGGCTTGTGGGTTGTATTTTAGACTCATTTTTTTCGAGAGGAAGACTTGTTTATTTTGTGGGTTTCAATGCCTGATTGTTCTTTAATTTTTGTTTCCATTTTTTCGCTCCGTTTTTGGAGTTGGGGAAGAAGATGAAGGGGGTTGTGTTCTGTTTAGAGTTAGGTTATGTATCTATTTATCATCTGGATAGGATTTGATTGGGATGGGCTCTATTTGGGTTGGGAAAAGGATGAGAGGGGTTTGGCAACTGAATGCAATTTCTTATCTGTTACTTTTTCATTTCCTTAGCAACTGAATACACACACCTGCAGCTTTCTTAGCTGTTTCTTTTCCTTTTCTTTTCCTACTATCACGTCATTTCCGTTTCTTTTCCGTTTCCGCCGCGCAACTGAACATACCCAAACTAACTCAGATGCTAATCTTTTATGTAGGTCCACTAAATGAACGGTCGCGATCACCAAACGATAGACTCTACTTACCTATGTTTTTAATTGTCGAAGAAAGTAAGTCAAAACGAGCTCAAAAAATGCCCACCTCTTTGCTACTGCCCGTCTCTCTCCCTCTCCCAAACATCCACCGGAAAAGCAAGAAACCCAACAACGGTAACGTCTGCCACGTCAGCCCTAGAATTCGAATGTCCCACCAAACACCAAATTCTGACCTCCTAACCACCATCTCCCGCCTCTTCTGGGGCAAATCCCTCCCTCCCCAACTCCTCATCTCCACCGTCCGTTACACATGGAACTCCACGTGGCATCTCATGATGAGACAGCTGGCCCCCTCCGATCCCTCCGGCTCCTATTCCCGCCCCACCAGCAACTTTCGCTCCAATTCATCCTCCCGCCAAAAAACCAGACCTATAAATCTCCACCTCTATGCAGCTCTTGCCTGCCCCTGGGCCCACCGAACCCTAATCGTTAGGGCTCTCAAAAACCTCGAAGATGCAATTCCCACATCAATCGCCTCCGCCGGCCTTGATGGGTCTTGGGAATTTTCCGGCGCCGGCGTTGTCGCCGCCGGCCAAGTTCTCGCCCCGAGTTCCGATCGCGCCAATGGGTGTAAAACCCTGAAAGAGGTATCAATGTACAAAATCGAAGATTATATCAATGTACAAAATTTTAATAAGCCTAGATTCCCTATTTCGTGCTCATACAACCCCATGATGATTCTTTTACACAAATTTCAAAGTAGATTATACATGTTCTTTAGAAGATCATTTTTACTTATTAACTTTCTTATATTGTTTTTAGTCTTACTTGTTTGGTTCAAGATTCAGTCTATCATCTTTTTTTTCTTTTCTTTTTTCACATTTCACTTGTTTTATCTTATTATTAATGCCTAAATCCTAAAAAAAACTATTATATAAAGATTTATTACAATTTATCTCTTTCAATGCTATTTTAATTTCACTCTTACTCACAAAATATCATCTTTTACACTATTGTGTTTTCAAGGTTTACCGGCTTCGGAAAGGGGGCTACGATGGGCGATCGACGGTTCCGATGCTTTGGGATATGGAGAAGAGGGATGTGTTTTGTAACGAGAGTTATGATATAATCGAATTTTTCAATTCGGGTTTTGATGGTTCTGAGGGTGATTCGGGTTTGGATCTCAACCCGCCGTCATTGAAAGGGAAGATTGAGTACTGGAATCAGATTATTTATCCAACTGTGAATAATGGGGTTTACAGGTAAAGGATCGTGGCTGATCTTTTTCTCCATCTGGGTCTTTGGATTATTTGGATTGATGTTTGTGTTTAAGAACTTAGAATTGTTGCGTCAATTGTAATGGTTCTCATTTTTGTAATCTATGAGGATTTCCTAAGAGCTCCATTTTAATTGACTAGAAAAAGATATTGAGAAATGGGTTTAGTCAGTAGGTGGTTTTATTTTGTTGAGGTGCATTTATGTATTCATAAATGTATGTATGAGACAACCAATTACTTCAAAAGCTTAAGCTATTAGAGATGGCGTTATTTAATCATTTATACTTCAACACTCCCCCTCATGTGTGGCCCCTCTTTTTTGCGTTGGCCATACACTTGGCACACGTGACCCCTCTTTTATGTTGGCCTTACACGTGGATTTTTAATATCAAGGAGCTGTTGGGTTTTGAAACCAGGACCTGTGGCAAGAGCTCTAATACCATGTGAAACAACGGATTACTCTAAAAGTTTGTTTTTGTTTGTTGAATGCTGTTTTCTGCCCAAATGGTTCCTTTTTTATCTAGGTTTAGATTAATATGGAGGTGTTAGTTTAGAATGTATACTTCCTTTTTCTACTTTTTGCTGTTTTCAGAGATATTTACTGCGATTCATTCTAAGTTATTTTCGAAATTTCCTGTTTGAAGATGTGGATTTGCACAGAGCCAAGAAGCATATGATGTTGCAGTAAATGGGTTATTCAGTACATTGGAGATGCTAGAGGCTCATTTGGCTACTTCTCGGTACTTATGTGGGGATGCATTGACCCTTGCTGATATTTGCCTGTTCACCACTTTAATTCGCTTTGACCTTGTGTACAATGTTCTCTTCAAATGCACGAAGAAGAAGTTGCTGGAGTACCCCAACCTTCATGGCTATACACGCGATATATATCAGGTACATGCCTATTTTATAGTCCTAGATGCTTGGTTACAGTGATTTGGTGGTTTATCTTCAGTTCTTTGCAGTCAGGTCTGTGTGATATATGATAATTGAAAACAAATATAAAAAATATGTTCTAACATTTCAGTGAAGTGGAATATAAGGATTATGGAGGCACATTACACAGCTAAAGATATGAACTTTTTTCCCCTGCAAAACAGGGCCCTTAATCCAAAAATTGTCATGATGAATTCTATATATGGAAACAAAGAGGCACATTCCACAGCTAAAGATATGAACTTTTTTTCTTGGAAAACATGGTCCTTAGTCCAAAATTTGTCATGATGAATTCTATATATGGAAACAAACCCAGGTTATAAACCAGGCGTTTATCAGCTATCCCAGTGGCTATGTTATAATGTTTGTAAATGTAGCAATAGTTAGGATATTTGAAGACAAGAATTTGTTCATCTTTCCATTTTTTGCTTCACTGAGTTGGCCAATTCGCTATCTTACAATTGTAGTTAATTAACAATGAGTATTGCAAAAAATGGAGTTAATTCACTGGCTGCGTTTAGTATTGATTCATTTGCACAGTAGTTAATTAATTGGCCGTATTGTCTAGTGGAGTCAGTTCGCTGTATTGTCTAGTGGAGTCAGTTCACTGGCTGCATTAGTATTGATTGATTTGATTCATTTGCACATTAATTAATTAATTGGCTGTGTTGTTACCAGACCTCTGCTTAAATGTGTAAGCCAGTGTCATGATATGCAAGCCAGTTTTGAGGTGGAGATACTTTCTAGTGACATTCAACTATGTGTCAGGTGGGGTACTAGTCCAACCTCTTCAGGAAAGGTCAGTTCCAGCAGAAACATCACAGAAAATAAAGTAAATCAACAAAGACAGCAAGATTACTTTCTAAACAGAGTAAAGAAGGGGGAAATTTTAAAGAATCAAATCGTAACTTGCAGCAACAAAGAAACAGTTATGTAGAAAATAAATATATACATCAAACAGCGATTTATGTATCCCAATCTTCAAATTGTAACGTGCCACAGAAAAATGGAGAACATCAGACCCGATAAACTCACTTTGTATTCGTATCCCAATCTTCCTTCACATCTTCATCCATACATCCGAATATACTAGGACTCCAACTTCTACTCAACCATATCTTCAAATTCAAGGCAAGTGTTGCTGAAACCAAACTAAAACAAAACTCCTAAATCAGGAAATAAAATTCTTGGAAATAGGTGTCTGTAGAAACTAGATCCAAATAAAATTCACACTAAATCTTCATAAATCAAAACATAAAGCGCCAAATTTCTCACGATCAGGACTTCGGTGGCCCTGTGCTAATAGCAGGATGACTCATCGGTTCATCTGTCCCTCCTGTTTCCCAGTGGTTCAATGATGTCCCTTTAGGAAGGCACTCCTCTACTTGATCTGTGTGACTAACGCAACATTGTTGGTGCCTTACAATTCCTAACTCTCTCGTCCTGATATCAGCTACACTGTTAATCAGGTATGTCAAGTTTATCATGCCATACATATAAGGCACACTTGGATTTGACCTCACTAAGTCCAAGTCCACTGTCTCTAGTGGCTGGATTTTTCGATGCTAATTGGGCTGGTTCCCCAGACAACTAATGGTTTACCACAGTTTCTTCGTGTACATTGGATCCAGTCTGCTCTCGTGGAGGTCCAAGAAACAACCTATTGTTGCTTGAGTGTCTGCTGAAATTGAGTACACAGCATTGGTTGTCACTGTCTTTGAGGATCTTTGGCTCTCCTATAATCCCACTTGCTTCTGGATTTGTGAGTTTCCTCATCTCCCACTCGTTGTCTACTGTTATAATATTAGCCCTTCTCGTGTGGCTGCTCATCCTATTTTTCATGTACACACCAAACATATTAAGACTACCATTTTTGTCTGTGATCTCCTTGCCGATGAAAATGTCACTATTTGCTTTGTACCATTTAACAACCATATAGCCAATGTCTTCACCAAGAATCTTTCTTTGCCAACCTGACTTGCATTTCGAGACAAACCGATGGTTCATCCTCCTATCAGATTGCAGGATAATAATAAGCATACTTAATGCCACCAATATGCACTGTCATCGTGGGTTATTAAGCCAACCGATGGATTGTTATTGTGGGTTACTTAAACCCATTGCTGCTAATAATATAAAAATATGCCCAATCAGGGTTTAAGCTATTCACCCCTAAATGCGAACCGAGTAGGTGGTAGTGTTAGTTGTTAGTTGTTATCTTCAATTAGGAGTCCAAGTTCCTGTTTACTTTTTCAGTTTTTCTTGGTAGTTTTATAAAAGGGTTTGTCTGGTTTGTAAGCACAAAAAAATTGAGGAATGAAATTTTTGAATGAAATTTTTAAGAGATTTTGCTACCTCTTATCTTGCCGTGTGGATTCATGGTGTTTCCGTTCCAAGTTGATTCCTCTCCTAGAGATCAATGGCGGATTCCTTTGGTAAATGGTGTTTTCACTTCTAGGTTGATTCTGAGAGATCTAGGCAGATTCCTACAAACCGATGGTGGATTCATTCAGTCACCCTTATTTCCTTAATTGTTTCTGCATTACTGTTCTTTCTTTGCTATTCCTATAAATTTTCCACTTTTCAAATTTAGTTTCTCAATTTAGATTTTAAATTTTGTTTTCTCTATTCCCTTTGACCTTACCCCTTTTCCACATGTTTTTGATACTTCTCATTTATCTACTGACTACTATCAAACTATTCCAACCCTTTTCCTTATGTTTTCGATTCTTCTCATCTTTCTACTAACTACTGTCTAACTGTTCCAACTATAGGTTTCCATTACCGTTTGCTGTTTTTTTATCTCGTTTGTCTTCTCTCAATCCTTTTATCTGGTTACTAAATTACTCAAATCATTTGTCTCTAATAATCATCTATTAATTATTTGCTTTGACATCTGAAGTATTGTTTCAAGATTTAATTCCATCGCATGTTATCTGTTCTGTTCTGTTTTTACGCCAATATCTCAGACAATTACAGGAGAACAACTGTTCTAATCCAACCACAGAAGTCTATTATGCACAAACTGAGTTATCTTCTTAGTTTCTTGAAATTGTAATTTATGGTTCTGTTTCTGGACTTGTTACACTGATTTCTGCCTCGTTTTTCTTTGTTTCTTCATTCTGAAATCTGCTCTTTACATTATGATTTTTGTTCTTAATTTTTTATAGTTACTCCAACCAAAGTTCTTTTATTTTGCATTTTTTGTTCCTGTTAGAATCAATTCCTTATTTTCTGATTTGAGATTACTAGTTAGGGACAGTCTTAAGTTTACTTGATAGTCCTCTTTGAGTTCCCTACACAAGTCTTCTTCCTCATGCTGTGAATCATTGAAAGAGTTGGAGGAAACCTTGTTGAGGGGCTAGGGACCTTTGGGCCCACTTATTTTGCATTGAGTCCCTATTTGGTTTGTTTTTTTTATTCATCACTGAGCATACTTCTTAACCCTAAAACATGCCAACTTACTAAATTAATGTTAGCCCATTTTACAACAAAGGAATTGAAAGTTTGAATATCAGTTCACAAACAAATTTGTAATTATATTCATCAACATTCGACTCCAATAAAAATGGTTTAGAAAACTTGACGAGAAAAGGGGTATGTAAAGAAAAAGACTCTTTATTGGGTAGATGCTAGAACGATGTTCAGAAATTTCCTGAGCTCAGCTTAAGTGAAGTTGGCTTGTTCAGGCTCCAAAGTTCAAACACCAAACCCAAATTCTGGTTACATAATAAAGCAACCGAGTCACTGAACACCTGCCCTGTATTTATAAAGTGAGTTTTTTAAATCGAATTGATAGAGCAAACCCAGATATCAAGATGTACGATTTCCAAATTGATTACATGTGAAATTCTTCAGTTTGTTTTCAAAATCAGCTAGCTTATCAACCCGGACGGGTGTGGCACTTCAGCTTAAAGTCATGGGTATGCTCTCCAATGACGCGAGATTGAATCCACCCCTTAGTAACCCGATGCTCGTGGTTTATGGGTGATTGCGCACATCCATAGGGATTAGTCCACGCCCTAAAATGGGGTGGGGATACCCTATGTCATAAAAAAGGGGGAAGTGATATTTATGCCCCTTTTGATCACCAGGGACACCCAGCGCCACTGTACGTGGCAACCAAACCCACTGGATTCTTCTGACATCAAGTACATTAGCCTCCCTTTAGTCATTGATACACTGGCGCTGGGTGTCCCTAGTAATAAAAAGGGGCATAAATATAACTTTCCAAAAAAAATCATCTAGCTTATCATTGACACTTCAAAATTGTAAGCTGCTCCTGCTCATTCCTGTTGCCATTGAGCCCTTATATTTAGCGATATCTCTTTTATGGTCTGTAAACAGATTCCAAAGGTTGCAGCAACCTGCGATTTCAATGCGATCATGGATGGTTACTACAGGATTCTCTTCCCCCTGAATCCGGGAAGTATTCGACCAGCCTTGCCTTCTGGTTGCGAGCATGAGTCTCTTGCTAAACTTCATAACAGGGAATCACTTGTATTAATGGGCAAGCAGAGCCAGGTATTTGTTTCATAGAGAGGCTGTTGAATTCAATTGATCATGCTTTGTTCAAGCCCCAGGGAGTTCTGTAATTGATGGACGAACCCTGGTTCATCCTTCATACAAATCTCTGCTTGATTTGGGTAAGTTTTCCTTGTTATGTATAAATGTTGTACTTAATTAGGCCTTTGTCAATAGGCCTACATCCTTTTTTCTTTCTATTTTTGTAATGGAAAAAATCTGTAAAAATGCCTGGTAAAGAGTTACATAATTGAAAATAGACATGTATTTGGGATGATTAGTTTGATCAATGGTGGTAAGGTGAGAAGTGCTTGCTTTAATGCACTCCATTACTCATTTTTTCTCAACACCATTTTCGGACCGTAGATTAACAAACCAACTAATTTCTACATGGCAACTTCATTAGGCATTTTCTCAAAATAATGTGACCATTAGGGCACTAAACCATGATTTTTTTTTTGCCATGTATAGTTTTCTCCTAGTGGTGAGAGAGGGGTAAGGCGGGTGGGAGAAGGATAGACTCGAGAGGGCGTGTATGAGTAGAGGGTGTGGAGTGAGCTGAAGAACAAGGAAAAAGTAAATCATATCTCGGGTGGAGTTTTTTCAGGCTTTTCTTTACCATATACTCGCTCAGCCCCCCTCCTATATATTCCTCTCCCATATGGTAGGGAAACGTTCCCTTAAGGGCCGTTTGGATACCCGGATTTTAGAATCCGGGATTTCTTCAAAATTATAGCTAAGAGACAATAGAAGAAGTGGATCAGCCATCGTTTTTTACTTCTCAACCTTCTTTCCAACAGCAAGAAAGTAGCAGATCCTCCCATATTTCCAGGTTTTAGAAATATCATGATGCAGGAGAGATTTTTAAAACCTGAATTTCTCACTTAAAATCCAAGAAACGCTGTCAGGACAACATTTAGCTGCTTGATCATAAATCCTCTTTTACACTGTTTTCAAACCAAAAATCTGGATTCTAAAATCCGCATATCCAAACGGCCCATTGATGTTTGCAAACCTTGATGGACCAGACACGATCTCTTTTTGACGTGAAAAAAAATTCATGGTAGGCAAACGTAGAGGGAAAATTGAAAACCGCCAAACCATTGGATACTTAGTTTTCTAAGCCAGCATTAAGTGCAAAATTAAAGCTCAAAGGCATGTTCTAATGGAAATGTAGTCCTCAAATCAACTAGAGATATAGCATGGACTATTAGAGGGACGGTGAGTGAGGAGAGTGTGGAGGGACTGGGAAATGGCAGAAAACAGGGGAAAAGACTACTCAAAAAGTATATTTTTTAGTACATGGAAGACTCTCTCTCTCTCTCTCTCCAGAGAAGAGTTGCAGAGACTTTCATAGTGTAAGGGAGAGCAAAAACTCTCGGGTTGTTTGGATACAAGGATTTTATGCTCCCAAGAAGCTGGATTTTACAAGCTAAAACATGGGTTGTACATTTTCAGGATCGTAAAATCCAGGTTTTAACGCGTAGATTTTACAATCTTACAATCCTTGATTATAAAATCCACGTATCAAACAGCACTTCAATGTCTGGCGACAACTCTGAAAATGCCAGTGAACTGTAGCTTTATTATACTCGACACACATGGAACTTGCAATTCAAGGCATGTTCAGCAAGGTTTCTAATTCTCGGCACCAGAACTTGAATCCGATTCCCCAGAATCAACATAGCTTAGCAATTAGTAGCAAATCAGGACCCAATATATCCCCAAAAAACATGTACAAAAAGCTGTAATATCTACAGGCAGAGATATTAAATGGAACCTGTGCCAACAAAAAACAAACTGGAGCTCCCCTCTTTACTGTTGTTTCTCCAAATTAAAAAGGCTATCATATTTACCTCAAGAACTTGACAGTTTCATAATCCCTCGTCTGCAGTGTTGTTGTTCCTTAATGTATCCCCATTTGTTTATCTCAAAATTAATGCGCCCGGCTTAGTTCCTGGACCAAGAACTAATCATAATTAGCTCACTTGAAAGCTCTTGTTTCTACAATAAGACTATAAAAAGAACACGACTAGCAAATATTTAAAATCCCTGAGTTTCAGGAATAGCAAATATTTTCCTTGAACATCTACTAATCTTTAGGAAACACTAACGTTTGCCATTTGTCACTCTTTTGCCTCGACGCTTCATATCTCGGCAGCATTTGCTACTGCAATGACATCTAAATGCCTTAACCGGATGATTGTGATCTTCAAAATCGATCCCATAATCCTGCATATTGGACACCACATGCATGAAACAGATGATAGCAATGTACGTCTCAAGTACCTTAAAAAGTGGACTAATTTCAAAAAGACCTTCACAGATAATTTCAGATGTGTTATTAACCATAGTTAAGGTCCTAGAGCAGTTTTCCCAAGAGTTTTGCAGGCACATGAACTAAGCACTATAGTCATGAAAGCACTGCAACAAATAATTTCAGATTACAGCTGTCAAGTGGTTGCCAATAGCTGGCCCCTTTCTAGAATCTTCATGGGCAACCTATAAATAGGTTAATAGTGGCTGCAGATGGGAGTTTTTAGATCTCAGAGATTTTCATGTACTTTCGTTTGTAAGCTCTTAGAGGTATTTCCTCCATGAATGGAGAAAGGAGAAAGCACATTCCAAAATTCTGTTTTTGAGCTTCTTCTGTTAAAAGTTCTTGCTTGTTCCTTCTTCATTACGACTCAAATTCGTTTTGTAACCTGAATTTCTGCTAGCTTCTGTCATGGTGAGATTGACTGTATATATCCAATCTAAAGTCCTCTTTTGACATAGATCTAAAGTCATTGATGCAAGGTCTGATCTACCTCTTGATTGGTTTGAGATTGTAATTGAATCTCTTCCAAGAAATTTTTATCAATTTCAATAGTCGACTCAGCTTCCAGGAAATTTATGAGCATATCTTGTTCTCTGTTCATTTAGGGAAATTACATGTGTTAGGACCAGGAACGCGGTTCATTTTGGTACTCAATATGGGAATGGGTACGAGGTACGTTGGTAGCTTGGTACGAGGTACGATGAGGGTAAGCTAAGTTAGTTCGCTATATGGGGTCGCGGGTTGGTTTGGAGCGCTAATTTGGGTCACTCTGGTGCTCTCTCTCTAGTTTAATGGCATGCCAAGAAATGCTAAAGCATTATTAGACAGTTTTTGGGAAAGGTAATCATAGTTGACAGCTATTTATAAAAGAGATTAAAACTTGCAGTGCCAATATCAATTTTTGGGAAAGGCAATAACATTTGACAACTGTTTAAAAGAGAGGTTAAAACTTGTAGTGCCAATATCAATAAGCTTGTGGATGGATTTTTTGTTTAGGGATTTTAAGTGGCTGCATGCCTTCCTCGGTTTCCCTTTTCCCTCCTCTCTTATGCCATTTACAAACTCCATTTCTCTCTGCAAAAACAAGGAGGCAAGGAAGGAGGTTTTACTTATGATTAGATTAAAGCTGGTAATGAAAGTTGTTTTTTTTATTCTCATTCCCCCTTCTCTCTCTCTCTCTCTCTCTCTCTCTCTCTCTCTCTCTCTCTCTCTCTCTCTCTCTCTCTCTCTCTCTCTCTCTCTCCGGGTCGCCATTTTGGCGATCCGGGTCGAAAACGACCCACGTTTGGGGTTAGCGACCCCGGATTACAGGTCAGAGGGCGATCATGGTAACATTGGTTAGGACCTCTTTAGCGAAGCCCGAGAACTGTTCATTGTCTTGGTTTAGTAAAGAGCACTTGTAAAGATTCCGTTCATCTGATCCTCATCACCTGGGTTGACTCCCTTCCACCTTTACCGTGTTCTTGTTAGAGTCTACATTTTGCACTACAAAGTCAATCAAAACACCTTTGATTCTCCCGAATTATGACCATGTCAACCGAGTACTAAAGCGCATCATGCCGAGTCAACTTGTATTTGCGTTGGCTGAATTTTGACCCACATCTGTG
This sequence comes from Tasmannia lanceolata, assembly GCF_043159265.1. Lineage (NCBI taxonomy): Eukaryota > Viridiplantae > Streptophyta > Magnoliopsida > Canellales > Winteraceae > Tasmannia > Tasmannia lanceolata. The sequence goes on along the minus strand of NW_027518714.1, from coordinate 13,339,740 downwards.
TTTTGAAAAAGTACTTCCATCTGTCACCGTAGGATGAATCATAGGGCACACAAAATCATCATCCCATCATCAATGCTAAAGAACTAGTTTATTCACTTGGAACGAACCAAGTCCAACATCCAATCTGACACAACAAAGTCTTAACATGATTTTAGATTTCATCCGGACCAACATGGAACGACCGAAATGTTTCTATTTCCATCTCCACCTAAACACAAACTTAAAATGTATACCGAAACCAAAGCTATAAGTGCACCGGTCATATACTATTACTACTTAATTATATTTATATGAAGAGGAGTTCTAAACTGAAGGGTGCCCTTGCAAAAAAGGGATGACAGGCCGCCCCATTGGTTGTAAATCACCATAGTGCAATTAATGTTCTTTGACTTTTCATCCCATTTGATGCACTTTGGTGATTTACAACCAATGGGGGCACCCTTTCATCCCTCTTTTGCAAGGGTGCCCTTCATTTTAGAACTCCTCTTATATGAATTGCAAGTGAAATGTGGTGTATGTATCATGTATAAACATTTATATGAAGCCTATTGATATTTGCTCACCAATGTTTTGATACTGACACACTCACCTCGTCTTTTATTATTCAAACAGATGTCAAGCTATTACATTTTGTGAAAAGCTCTCAACAGCCAATTGAAACAGAAAAGACAAGGTGAGTTGATGTCATTATGGAAACATGGTAGTGTAATATCAGTACCCTATATGAATCACATATGACATCTAGTATGTACTAAGTTATTAAAAATGTGCGACGTCGCATGCCACCGGGTATTCGATGTAATTAAAACAGTATGGATGATTTATTTTCTTGTGATAGTTTTTTAGTATTTATTCTAACACTTCTTGAAGTTTCCTCCTAAATGTCCATCATTTACATATATATTTTTATCATTTTACAAGATTTCTACCAAAATTTCCATCAGAAACCGACCTGTAACCGAAACACATATCGGAACCGAAACATGAAACCTTGAGTCTAAGTCACACGTCAAAAGTTAAAAGTCACAAGTCTAGGTTTTTGGGCATTGCCCATGAGACAAGATGAGTACAAGAGAAAGCATAAATATTCCCTGGCATTATGACTGGACTGAAATCATGAATCATCACACATGGCTAAAAATTATTGATGTCGGAGAGAGAGAAAGAGGGAGCTACCAAAGCATCGATAAGGATGTATCACAAGGCAACTCTTTATCCCCGATATGATGAATATATTCATGCATCAATTCGATTGCCACATCATGGATCATGACTCATGCTGCCATGCATGATATGCAGGTTGATGTGATTTGGCCTTGCTTGCCTCCTATATATAGAAATTCTTCATTTATTCAATTTTTATTTTATTTAGGACTTCATATTTCAGCATATTATTATTGTAGGGCCTAGATGTGGGGGATGTCCACATCATCCAGGTCTCATGCCACTCACACACCACCTCGCATGCTTATTCCTTATTTAGACCCCTTTATCCCTTATGCCGGTGGTTTCCTTTGTTTATATGGCGGTGGTTAAGTCATTTTGTTACAACTTAAGTAGCGATGGTTTAAGTAATTTTGTTATGACTCAAGTCACTCAAGTTAAAACAATCTCATTGGTTTAAAGGGAGGGCCCAACACCTTCATTTAAAACACCTTAGAAAGTCCCAAATGGAGGGGACTAAATTGGATAGAATTGATCATTCTATCTACCGCATTTTGATGCAAAACTCTAAAGAGAAAAAAAAAACGCACGGCTAGGGTTTTTTTCTTTCTACCTTCTTCCTCTCTCTCTCTCTCTTCTATCTCTCCTATCCTCTACTCTCTTTCTTCCTTTTTTTTGAAAAATGACAATATATTCATATTAAGCATTAAAAGCAGAAGGGACCAGGAGTCCCCCAGAATACAAAATATGAAAGGCACAGAAAAAGATTCTTATGCTGAGGGAAGAAAGTTAAGAGACCCTCCTCTCTTTCTTCCATTCTTTCTTCTTTCTTTTCCTCTCTTCTATTTTTCCTTCCAGTCCATACTTTCCTCTTCTAAAACAGTAGGTTTGTGGGTTGGCTGACCGCAACTTCCGGTCCCTTGTTCTCCTCCTATCCTTTCTCACCTATTTCCTTCCATCTTTCTCTATTCTCTCCTCCTCCTTTCCTCATTCCCCTATTCCTGCAATCTCACTGCAGGATTTTCTCAGTCCATAGACTGTTGGGCATCCTCCTAGGCTGTAGGACATCATCGTCAACCCCTGCTTTCTCTTCTTGTTTCCTCAATCCCTTTGCCCCTTCATCATAGGCTATTGGACCCTTTCCTTGCACTTAGAGTGCCCCAAGATTCCCCTTTACTGCTCTTTTCGCCTCTTCACTGCCTATTGGTCTTCGTCTATTCTTCGTTGTCCGGAGGTTGCAAGATCAGCGTCACATCAAATTTTCCTTCCTGGACAAATCTAGAGGTGTTGACTATAGTTACGAAGGCTGATCGGGTCTTTCCAGCTTCTTCGTCATTGTTCTCGGACCTCCTCTTCACTAGATCTGCGGGCAACGTGACTACCTTTCGGGTAAGATCTAACCGTTGATATTTTCATCCCTTTAGCCCTCATTTTACGACTCCTAGGCACCCCTTTAATCCTTGATCTGGAGCCTCTTTCTTCAAGGGATTGTCTATCATAGATAGAGGTTGTTGGACCCTAGATTTCATTTACTTTTCTTTGAGACCGAGATCTAACCTTATATTGGTGTTGCCTTGTTAATATACATATGCTGATTATTTAGTGTGATCCATTTGTGCGATGCATGGTCGGGATAGAATTTAATCTAATTGTTATCTTTAAGGTTAGTTTAAAGTAAACTCCCTGACACAACTTGATGAATTTCTTGAATGCCTATGCTGAAATTAGGAGTCGGTTTATATTACTTTATGAGAAGAATATTCCCCTTAAGTTCCAAAAGGGTTCATGGGTATAATTTGCAACCTCCAGGTTTGCACCAAGTTGGTATCAGAGCACATAGCTCAAATTCCTATTCGCTTCCAGACTCATATGACTTCTCGGTGTTAGACACTTTTCATCTAGGGTTTAGGTTGTCTACTCTCCTTTGTTGGTGTGTCATAGACAGATGGTAAGTTTTAGGTAGTTCTTAGTCGTATGCCACAATTAGCTTTCCCACGTTTGGAGGGAAGCTAATGCAGCAGCAGATTTTCTATCTAAAGCAGATTGTGTGTGCAAGGGGGACAATATTCCTCTTGAACTCATCCCTTCCCCGCTTACTGATATCATTTTTAATGATGCATCAGGTTGTTTGTACTCCCGATTGTAACTCCTATGCTTTAGGCCTTTTGAATTGGGAGCCTGTTCCCATTTGGCTGCTTTTAAAGCCCCCCTAGTTGTACTCCGTTTTCCATTTATGATATCTGGTCGGGGTCTTGCCTAACCCCATCTTACCTACCAAAAAAAAAAAAGAAAAAAAAAAGTCAGTCAGTTGCCTCTTCTGTTCTCAAGGGAGTCTTAGGTGTCATTTTTCTCATCTAGGATTGTCCGAGTCTTAGGCTAGGTGTCTACTGTTCCATAGTCCATACAACTGTCCTAGACACAATCACACATTTCCAGGCTGTGGCTAACAGGGCCAACACTCTACGATAGGGACCGGGTCGACCTCAGCCCACTGGAGCCTGACAACAACATACCTCGGCCACGGACTGACACTCTACCATGTTGGCCGACATTAGCACAGCCCTGACTCGGATCAACGAACACTTGGGTTTACCACATCCAGGACGCACAACACCACCTAGATCTACCCTCCCACCTATGCCAAGAGATGTTGGCGCCGGAGAGTTAGATTTTGACGACTCTTCGGAGGGTCAGTCTAACCAGGATGATGAGTTTGCTCCTTATGAAGAGCCACGGCGGTTCCAAAATGGACCCGGCCACAGAGGATAGGATAGTGGGCACTTTAGAAGGATATGGGGATTACGGGATCCGAGTTGAAGTTGGGGATTTTAAGGGTCACCTCGAGTCTTGACCCCGACGAATTCCTTGAATGGGTGGATAAAATAGACCAATTCTTTGAGCGGAAAGAACTCCCTGAAGATAAAATTTGTTACCATAAAACTTAGGAAGGCTGCCCTTGTTTGGTGGAAACAAGTCCAAACAAGGAGAATTCAAAGCAAAGGACAAGATCAATCGTTAGGCCAAAATGAAAGAAAAGATAAAAAGCATGTGATTGCCATATGATTTTAGAGCCACCCTCTCTGCCAGAGGATTCTCGGCCTTAAGCAAGGGGCTCATTCTGTGAGGGAATACACGGAGGAGTTCTATTTTTTGATAGCCCGAAATTTGGTTGAAGACGAAGAGCAAGCTACTACTCGAAACATCAACAGGCTTAAATGATTGATCAACAAATGATAAATACCTCATATATTACACCAAATATATAAAAGAAATTTTTAACGGAAACACACAACAAAGAAATGGTAGAAGATGGATAAAGAAATATATCAAAATTGAAGAATGTCATTTGGGCCTACTCGGGTCCTACAAGAGTATCCGAATCAAACGAGGCGGAAGTGAGGGCCATCCACCATGGTATTCAGCTTCTAATCAATGTTGGGTTGGAAAAAGTTGAGATAGAAGGAGATTCAAAGAACGTGATAAGTTGGCTTAATGGGACACACTCAATACCTTGGAGATTTGCGGCATTTTTTGATGAAATCCGTGATATATCAGGAGGAAGACATTTAAATGCTTATCATGTGAAACGATCTGAAAATGGTGTGGTGGATAAGCTAGCTAAAGATGGGGTATTCAAGTAAAATCTGGGGCAGTTTGATTATCTACCACCTTGATTTTTTGTTTTTCTTGAGATTCTTATTGTATCATTTGTTCAGGCCTTCTCGGCCTTTGAACTCTTATATTAATACTATTCATCATTCAAAAAAAAAGATTGAAGAATCACACATGATTTGAGAAAGTCAGACCCTCTCTTCTGATATCATTTTTTACTTTGCACAAAAGGCGCTAAAGCATATTTTAGAAGTAACATCTTGAAGATGTGCTTCTAAAAGGTGCTAAACCAAATTTTAGAAGTTTCCTAGAAGAAAACAATGCAGAAACTGTCCGGGCCCAGGGTTGATCACACTTCATACACAGGCTTCTTGTGACTTCATCCTCACTGAAATTTTCTTCATGCCACTGACAACTATCTGGGTCCAAACTATTGAAATCAAGCCCATCTGGTGAAAGAGAAAATAAATATCTGAGGAGTTTGGAAACGATAAAAGTTCAATATTTCAGTATGAATAGCTACCTGATCAATGCTTCAAACCTTGTTTATTACGAGGGTGGTTCCTATTGCTCCTTGCATTGCACTGGCGATACCATGAAAGTAAGCAGTGTTTTTACGCCCCTCAATAAGCCACTTCACTCCAGAACGTTGTCTCCATATCAACTCTTCCTACTGGATTATCCAATTATAGTTTCCTTTGAGAACCACCCTCAGAGTCTCCTGCTTGTTGGATAAGGGACTCAATACTTCCTTGTCCTCAAGGTCCTTGATGTGCCACGGTACTTTAGCTTTTTTGAAGACGGTCTGCCCCTTCTCTTCTCTAAATCATCTTCTCAGTCTATATTTGACAAATCTCAGCTTTTGCCCAACCCTAGCATCAAAGGGGCCAAAAGACTAAGTTACTATCCACTAGCTGTAAAGCTTCTCAAGCATCTTAATTTCCAACAGCAATGCCAACTCAAAACGAAATGGAGTTGGCCCCCAAGAGAAAGGAAGGGGCAGTGATCAAAGACGAGACCAGCTTAGGTAACACAATCTGGCAGTGGCAGGTGTTGGGAAGCAGTCTAACCATGCCTGACACACAAAGAAGCGATCCATCCTACTTTTGCTTTGATTTTTCAACCACGATTTTTTGCCCCAATCAACGGAGGTCTACCAAAGTGTTCCTGGCGATGAAATCTAAAATGGCTAGCATGTTGGAGGAAATCCTAGGACACCCATGTCAGTCTTCAAGGAATCTAGTGACATTGAAGTCGCCTCCAACACATCCAGGGTGTTGCCACTTGTCTCTGATAGCTTCTAGTTCAGCATAAAGAGAGCTACCATCTGCATAAGAAATAGGGCTGTAAACATCGGAGAAGACCCAAAAGCGTGAGTTGTTCTTCATCCTGAGCTACACTGAGACAGTAAAGGAGTCTGCGACTTCATTTTCCAATTCCAGTTGGGAACCATCACAAGATCACATGTATCCCACTAGTCGCACCTGTTAAATCAAGGCAAAAAGAAGAAGAAGCTAGAATTTCATCCCAGCCTGCTTAGCAGCAGTCTATTGACGGCAATAATTTCCGTTTCTTGCTGGCAGAAGATTATAGGCTTACTGATCCTAAGCATTTCCTTGACATGGGTTATCTTTTCAGGCAATCTAAGGCCCTGAACATTCGAGCAAAGAACTTTCATTGAGAAACTGCCCATTCTAGCAAAGAAGTCACATGTTACCTCTCAATCTAGTTCCTAGATTTCCCACTTCTTCTGCTCGAAGAGCCATTTTCATAGTTCAAATTTAAATGATCCCTTGATGAATCCAAGGGATCATTTAAATTTCAGTCTCGGACTTGCAGCCTTATAAGTTATAAAACAATAATTTGGCCTCCGCTTCTAGGCCAACAAAAGATAACCTCAACACCCTGCTAATTATCGTGATGTGATTACTCACTAAATCCGAGATAAACTTCTCATCATCACTCCAGTAACATCAGTAGAGCTTCTGTCAACTCCCCAGTTCAATAGCCTGTCCGACCCTTCATTGATAAAGACTATAGCAAGTGAATCATCTCCTTGATTCTCATCAACAACAGGACTTTTAACACATGCCTCATTTTAGATGTTTCCATAGAAAGGCTCTCCTGTGATGTTCGTGATAAATCCCTAATTTTTATCAGTAGTGTGAATTGCAACCTAATTATCTGAGATGTTTTCATTCATATTAATTATAAGTGTCATCAGCCCTACTACACCCTCCAACAGACAAAATAGAGCTACAAGAGCCTTCCAAAACACAAGAGAGAGTGATAATCGTACATTCGTACTTATTATTGGGGATTGTATGGCATTGCTGGGGTTCTTAACAAAAGTCTGCCTCACCGTCCCACTCAAACCTGCTGCCAGAAAAGATTGGAGTAGGACCATCCAGCTCTACAGCACGGCGAAAATTGGACTACGGACCCACGCTCCTCTCCGATCTTATAAGCTGATGCACTAGGTCCCGATCAAGCTGCCTCGACTCTCGAACGGGGTTGTCAATCTTATTGTCAAAGCACACGCCTCGTTGTGAAGCCAATCTAGGACACTTACTCCTCAACGCTATGGTTAGACCCCATAAACGGCAAAACAATACATTACTGGAAGTGCCAGGAAGCAGCCTCAATGGTTCCTAACAGTCCTATAACCTCACAGCAGCAGACCTGGGGCCCACCTAAAGCAATGGATGCTCCAACACTCCCGTGGACACTTGTCTCTACTAAGACGGGCTCTAACGTAGCGAGTCATATTAGGGAACTACACCCATTAACAGTGGGGATGAAAAGTTGTTCATAGTAGTCTCTAGAGAACATGCAGAAATTGACTGAAGCAGGAAGTAAGCGGATCCGCAGTGGCATGTGTCTAAAGGGGTTCAGGCCCACTGCCAAGAATGACCCCATCGGAAGCTACAACAATGTCATCCTTGTACCTCCCATGCCCAAAAAGGGGAAACTAGAAGGCTGAAAACCTCTTACGGCAATGTCCAAGAGAATTGGCCTCTCTTGCCCACCGTCAACCTGGAAACCGGATGTTCTTTCTGTAGATACAGCATCTCCACTGCAATCCACAGTCGTAAAAAATTGTATGTCCCCACTGAAGGGAAAGCGCTCCCGTTGTTGCATGGCGCGCTACAACTCTCCTGTGGTATCTGGTGGGAGTGACTTGGCACGTGCAAAGCATCAATACAACTTGGATAAATCGACTGAACCGGCCAGGCATATATACAGTCAATAATGGGAGCGTCCTAGAGACCATGGGATGGCCTGCTACCCACCTGTCATTCGTTGGCATGCTCCTTCGAAGACCTATGTACACTTCTTTCCGGGGACTCGGGGTCTCATCTACCGCATGTATCATGTATAATAGCAACACTGGCTGCTCACGTCTAAGGCGCTGCATACCCTTCATTCGCCAGCCAACAAGGTGTATTCTCCAAATAGACGCCCGAGATCTGAGGTGCTTCTAGGAAAACGACTGAGTTTTATCGGCATTCGACGGACTGCCTACATTTCTTGCCCCAGTCGTGCCAAAGCTTAGGCGACCAACCACATTGCTCGGCTACGACTTCCTCCCAGAACGACGTACCATCAATATCCAAGCCTATGCATAACGAAGACAGATAAGATTCAGTTACCAAAGCGCATAGGCGAGTGATGCCACAACCAAAGCCTCGATAGCACGACCAATCGAATAAAATAGCTTCCCCGAGACACCGTCCGATTTTTTCAGAGGTCTCAAAAGACCACACATGTGCCAAGACCCCACGGACCTCCCACCACCGATGAGTGGCCTCGGTGTCACACCTTGACTAACCTTATGAGGGCTACGGTCACTCTCCCGAGAACCACGAACTTCCTAAGCCAACCTTCTAGTAACCTCGAGTACTGCCCACTTCGCCATAACATCTCGAACCAAGTGAAGGGCAGCCGAATACCTGGGGGTACGCAACCAGACTCTAGTGAGGACCCCTCGCCAACAAATTTCTCCTTAAAGGGCGAGCCATTTGAGGCAGGGCCACGCAATCTAGGACGAGTCTCCTTGATAGGAGTCACGAAAGATGAGCAATCCCCGGACTTTTGACTACCATAGGTACTCGATCCTCACTCAATTCTCCCTCGGTTGTGCTCCAATATTTTCCGTAGTGCTTCAAAATGGGTAGCAGCCAAAGCAAATCTAAATTGACTTGGCACGACGCAATCAAATACTTGGCTGATGCGGTCTAATTCTCGGTTGACATGGTCTAGTACTTGGGAGAGTCAATGGAGTTCTGATTGACTTTGTAGGGAAAAACACAGACTCGGACGAGAACACGGTCAAGATAAAAGGGAGTCAACTTGAAGAGTCCACAACGACGCGGAAGAGTTTTGAAACAATGATTTTATGTAGCACCAGAAAGCGATCCTTCTTTTAAACTTTACAAACATGCTGCTACAAATCCGGTCCCTCATATTAGTGTTGTTTCCACTTTTAAAATTTTAAAACATGCACCAACTATGAACCACATTCCAAGTTCTTTGTGGCTCATTTGCTTGATCATCCCACCGTCCCACACGACTGAGGAGTCTTCTGAGCTAACCTTTCACAAAGCATTCCGTTTTGCTGGGTTCACTTGCCCTTTGCAATTTCACAAATTTTGTGCAGTAATTCGGGTTCTCTCTCTAGTCTTTGTTGACCTGAATATCACACAATCTCTAGTTCCCTCTCTTTCTTTGCTAAAACCTGTGTCTGGCTCGATCTCATGCTCGATCTCATGCTCTCTCTCGCTCCTTGAAATATTCTTTGTCTTTGTCAAACAATGTCACAAATATTTGTCTCATGAATTTCTCAGCAAAAGTATATCTTGGGATATTTATTTATTTTTTGTTAATTTCGAGTTTATATCAGGGAAAAAACTAAAATAATAAAATATATAAAAATATAAATTTAACAACAAAATTAGGAGTTTAGGACAACAAATAATATCGTGAATTTATCGCAATATTTTCATGACAATTTTGCAGAAATAAGAAGATATCTCGATATTTTTTAGAATATTGGGAAAATGTCTGAATTTTCTCATTTTATCAAAATGTCGTAACATGTCACGACATTTTTGAAAATATCAGAGATATTTGTGTCTAAGATGTCAGACACAAGCTCTTGCATTTGTCTCTCGGTCTTTGAAATCCTCCATCTTCCTTGCTCATCCAAATTGATCACCAATGGCAAGAGTTATTGGATGCATAGTTGCCAAACTCTTACGAGTCGCAGGAGTCAACTCTCGAGTCGAGTTGCTGGGCTTTCGAGTCGAATAGAGTCGAGTCGCATGGGTGAGTCACCTCTATTGAAGACTATTACGAGTCGTCTGGTTACTCTCACGAGTCGCTGCGAGTTGAGTCAAAAAACTAAGACTCTTACGAGTCAAGTTGAGTCGCTAGGCCTAGGCTTTCTTGTTTTGATGGCTGAAAACTTGGAAGTTGGAACTTAAAACTTAAATTTTTTTTTTTGAATGGTAGGCAATTGTATTAAATGTGAAAAAAAGACCGAGGAGGTCTATACAAATAAAGAGACGGAAAAAGAAAAAGAAAGATAAGAACACGCCCCACTACAAGGGCCAAGGAGGAACGAAGTTAAATAGCTCCATTCTCTCCACAGAGACACCATCTCAAGCTAAATTGTCCACTACACCATTAGTTGACCTCCTAACATGATAGAAAGAAATCGATGCATCCCCCGCACTGTCTTGGATCTCATCGAAGAAAGAGGCAAATCTCTAAGGGAAGGAATGAGAGCCACTAAGTTACCTTATCACATTGAGCGAGTCTCCTTCTACCATTACCTTATTCAAATCTTCATTCTCAAGATATCTTATTCCTTAGTAGGTAGCACGCACTTCAATTTCATTAGTGTCTGAGACTCCAATGAGAGCCGCAAAAACCCATTTCATAGCTCCAAATCCATCCCTCAAGACTCCCTCAATTCCGGCAGGACCGGGGTTCCCCATGCTAGACCCATCAAAGTTTAGCTTCAAAAAACCATGTGCGGGAGGCTCCCAGTCTTGGACAATCTTGGGTTCTTGGCTTGAACCACCACAAATCTCTTTCCAGCCATACCATAGATCATGTGCAGATACAAATCTAAAGCAATGAAGGGTTATCACCCATGATTAAGTTCCAACCAGAACTTAATTATTTTTGTGCATGGAAGTTACAAGCATATAGTTATTTATATTTTTGGCTTAGTGCTTTATCTATGGGCTATTGGGTTATATTTTTTACATGTTTCATCTTTTGATATATAATTATATTTTTCAATTAAATTTTTGTTCTTGTCAAAAACTCCTACGAGTCACAAGTCGAGTTGAGTCATAAAATTAAGAAATCGAGTCGCGGGTTGACAACTATGATTGGGTGCATGTTAAAACCAAGGCAAACAAGGTTAGGAATGCTTGTGGGTCGGTGGTAACAAGATTTTGCTTTAAGAAGATTGCTTAGTGGATCGATTGTTAGTCATATTCATTTGCACTTTCTACCTATGATCAAGGTTTTAAGTTTTGGTTTCATTCAGCACCGAAATGGAAACATTTTGGTTTCGGTTGGAAACTTTTGTGGGAATCTCGTAAAATCACAAAAACATATGGAAACATGTGTAAATGGTGAGATTTTAAGACCAAAATTTCGGAAATGCTAGAATGAGCAAAAATACATACATAGAAACCATCACATAAGCAAGAAAGACATTCATAATGGATTCATAATGGCTTGATCACATTGAACACCTAGTGACACGCATTGTTCCATACGTCTGAAACAATAAAGTCAATAAAAAGTACAATGTAATGAAGTATAAGAAAGTACAACGACACATCATTCTTCCAAGGACTGCAACTCGATGGTACCACATAAAGTTATGAGATAGCATTGGTCTCATGCCGATCTGACATCCCATGCATAAGATACAGTTACTATGCGTTACCATGTTGTGCAGTCCAATAACATCACCTACCAAATATCATTCTCTACATTAATGCAATAGTCCAATAATGTCACTTACCAAATATCACTCTCTACATTAATGAAATAAAATGAAATGCAAAGTAAAATTTCGAACAAATACATTGAGATTTTGTTTCGATGGGATGGGATGAAAACGGAAACATTTTGGTCGTTTCGTGTCGCTTTCGGTGGAAATTTATAACCATGCCAATGATCACATTCCCCACTTATGATATTAGATGGAATAAAGCAGATATAATATGGTCATGGAATTATGAAACAAACTACCCTCTTTTGACAAATATCGAACAAACTATAATTACAGAACATTGAATTAACCAGATATAATATGGCCATGGAATTATGAAAAAAAACACCTTTTGACAAATATCGAACAAACTATAATTATAGAACGCCCAAGTCAGGCTACTTACCCAAGATAGCTCCTCCAATGCTTCTACCTTTCTCGTTGTAAAAAATGCAAGCTGCATTAAAGAACAGTTGGACAATACGAGATATTCATTACATCAGTTATGAGTAGCATTGCAAAGGAGGCCGATAAGGAAATTGTGTGAAAATGGAGCAAGTCAGATTGCATACATGATAATAGTGATGATCTGGTGTCTCCACTTCGACTGGGATCTCAACCAAGTTTGCATCAAAGCACCTAGTGCAGTCACAGAATTTAGGAGCAGGATACAATGCTTTTCCTTTAACTTTTAATCATCCAAAATTACATATTCAACAAAAACTAAAGATGAAGAGGAATGTTAGCTTTCAGCTACACATGGGGGTTCAAGCTCCACTAGACTTAATGGTATACTCTAAGTTATGAGGACATATGGTCAAATTCTTTGAACAGATATCAGGGTAGTAAAAAAAAGGGCGGCCCAGTGAACGAGGCTATAAAATATCAAGGTAGTAAAAAAGAAACAGTAAATTAGTAAAGGTAAAACAGCACTATAAAATACCACAAGAAGATACATTCGTTTGTAAATTACCTATGATTAATGAACCTTGCCACATTTCCGTAAAATGTTGCGTCTAAACAAAGGGCCTCTTCATCCTTTAAGACTTTTTCTGAACCCCAGTCAGCGTCTAGTAGCACTGGATAAGTATGTTTCTCATTACCAGTGCTCTGCATATTTCGATCATACAGCTCCGTGTTAGTTAACACTTCCCCAACATATTCACATACAAAAGCACCTCTAGGCAAATCCTCAAGGGTTCGGACACCCCACCCTTTTCCTTCTGGTGTCAAAAACACCTGATATACGCAAATGATAGTTAGAAGCTGTGAACCATACCCAGAAAATTTAACCTAACCAAAGAATAGAAAAGGCATGATTCTCAACTATGTTATGATAAATGAAATGTACATCCTATTAATTGAAGGATGAGAAAAACATACAATATCTTCAAAATGATACATTACAGAGCTTAGAATCATTATTTCAGAGAGTGCTGCCACGGAAACCAATAGTGGAACCGAACAAATCACTCCTCATCACATGGCATAGGAGGGTTAGTTTTGCCATTTTAAGCAAAAAAAAAAGAAAAAATTCCTAACATGGGAAAAGGCTATTGGTTCGGCTCCACTCTCAGTTACCATATCAATATTCTACTTCAGAATAAGAATAATATAATGCTACTCAAATCAACTAGCATTCGGAATTTTAAATCACATGTACAAGTGAAAACTGACCTGCAGATTGCGTGTTATACCTCGCTGGACGACACGATTTCCGCATTGTTTATTGCAGCCACATTTGCTCCAGCACTCTTTGATAAATTTCCTTACTAAATGGCCCTTGCATGGATCGGGCATAAGCTCATATTTAGACCTTTCTAGAGGGCAATCTTTACAATAAACGTGACTGTGCTTTTGCGGATCACGATTCATAGAGATACATTCATCCATAAACTTTTCCTTAACTAGGCCATCTGGTGTATAGGCATACTCGCCCCCAGTTTCACGAGCACACGCACAAGGTATGGCTGACGATAAACAATCACCAAAGCAATCTGAACAACAATGTTCATCTCCAATCCGAGCAAGAGAAAAACTAACATAGGCATTTTGGTAAACAATATTTTGGGGTATGTAGTAAAAAGTGGGGGGATACGGCTCACTACTGACTTCATTTACCAATGAAATCTTTACGCTTTCTTCACCTTTACATATGTCATTGACGTCGTGAAGTGGCTTTACTTCGTCAATGGAGAACCGGCATTGCGGAATAGCCACCAAACTACGTGAATTCAGCTCTTGAATTTCTGAACCTTCCCGTTCTTTTTGCGTCGAATTGCATTCATTCTTAGAACTACCTGAAAGGTTCCCATTAGAATGCGTACTGGACTGACGACCATGAGCTAGAAGCCTTGGAACCACCTCAGAAGGGTTTCGACAGTCAGGTGAACCATTTAAAGAACTTGCTGGCATGTTGACTTTTCCATGTAAGTGACTAGTTTTTGCACCCAATACAGTTTCGATGTTAGATTTCTTCGAGAAGTCAAGGGTCGGAGTTATATTTACATCTTTTCCCAATTTTTCAACCCTAGAATTGTTGCCCAAGTCCAAACAACATTGGCATAATTCTTTCATCAGCTTCTTGAGAGAAAAACTGGGTTCAATAATTTTGTATGATTTGAGGCATTTCTCCTCTGCCATTTTTAAAACTGCATCTAGACTTGGCATTTGAAAATTGAAACGATCGAGTGCAGGGTTACAGGTCAGAGAAAGTTTAACCTCTCCAGAGTCTGATGATGCAATCTCAAAACTCGAAGAAGCTGCCTCTGGAACACTTAGGACTGTTCCACTCATACATGCCACACCCGGAACACCATCTTCTTTCCCTTCCCCCACCGCCTTCACACACTTTGATACCATGGAATCCGGGGAATCTGCGTGTCCAGTAGAATCATTTCCAGCTGCAAAGCCTTCTTTACATACAGGATCAGGATGAGCTAAACAAAACAATAGTAGATAGTTAGAGCTGCATATTACTGAAGTCATTTATCCAACCAAAGGCTAAGCAATCAAATAGAAACAGAGGAAAGCCATTTACACCACTAGACCAATTGATTTAATTTGGCCTTCGGTGTAGACAATATTTTGAAATTCTCTATCTAAAGTGAAACTAAAAAGGTAAGAAAGGTTGGTGTCACCTATACCCTAGTGGTGAAGCAGAGCAGAACCTACAAAATAACTCAACCTATACCTTCATGGATTTCAAAATCCCTGCTTGACTCCTAGCAGGCTGAGCATAGTTCGAAATGCATGGAACCAGTAACTAAGAAAATCTAAGCTCCCCTTTAGAACTCAAATACAACACTGTCCAGATGAAGAAATACAGAAATGACAAGCATACATCAAGAAAAATACACACCTTCATTTCTAGTGGAACTTGTGACAGCAGGATGGATTACAGCAATCGGAATTTCAAACTCTGGGAAGTCACAAGTGCACGGTTCGCTTTTGGGCTTAATTAGTGCGTTACTAGGTGCATCTTCTTTCGGCAAAACAATCCCAGGTTTAACCTTTGGCTCTTTAAAGCAGCTAGCGTTGGGAATTCTTTCAGACACTAGCTTTTTCCCTCTAGTAGTAAGTTGAACTGAAAGAGCCTCAGTTCTTTTCTCTCCCGGGTCTGCCTGAGGTGAATCCAGAGCCGCTAGTTCCTGTTTGAGACAGGATTGAGGTGAAACAGCCACGTCCATTTTTGGCCTTCTCGGTGAAGATTCACCAATTGTCATGCTGGAATTAGGCACAGAAAGAGAAGACGGGCCATCTTCTTGTCTCAACCGCAATCTTTTCCTCGGAGGAACGGGTTCATCGTTTATCCAATTTTCTTCATTCTTATCTTCCCCTTCCTGCCACAAGAGGTCAAAGGGCCAAAGGGGAGATTCATTAGCAAAGGAATGAACAGAAATCAAACCATATCAACTACAACTCTACAAGGAATGGGATTCATACATCAATAATCATCTCTGATTTCCTTTTCATTCCTTCCTCTTCCGACTAAAGAGATTAAGTAAATATCATCATGAACAGAAATAAAAAATAGCTAGCACAGTTCAAAAGATCAAAAATTAACCTATGCATAAATGAATACTACAAATAGAATGTACCTTTGAATCCTGAGAGTCAAAGATGGCATAAATGAATACTACAAATAGAATGTACCTTTGAATCCTGAGAGTCAAAGATGGCATCAGCAAGTACTCTATAATTTTCCTCTTCGATAAGTTCCCAGTTGTTATCATATACTTTCAATAGATTCTTCAGCACAGGTTTCACTATATGTGACTTAATTCCTAAGGCCTTCATTGCTTCGAAGGCCTTGGAACCTCTCACACGGGACATTGCTGAATTCAAAAGTTACAGAAATCCTCTACAAAATGCCTCTCAACACCCAGACACAAAACTTGTACCTACACTTTCCTAGACCAATAAGAGAGCAAGAAGTTAAATTTCCAGACATTTCTTTTTCTTTTTCTGAATGGTTAATATTCTCCAAGCATAATCTTCATCAACAATATGTTAGCTACAACTAAGTACTATGGAAGTTGCACTTTAACATAAAATGCTCAAGTTCAGAGGAAATAAAAAAGACCATAAATGAAGCCTCCAGTAATTAAAAAAGGAAGCCATCAACATTTAGAGAAATAACACCATCGATGAAAACAAAAAAGAAAGAAAGAAATCTTAACTGAAGAGGTAAATTTGTGTACAAAAGAGAAAAAAATCCAACAAAATAGGCAAATTAATTTGAAAAGTTTAGGCTCTGTTACCAGGTACATCAATGGTACGGCACTCACACTAATTTTAAGGGTCAGACAGAAAAACACAGCCCATTCTACAGTGTCATGTTAACAGGTCTTAGGAATGATTCAGGGCATGGTTTCAGTGACACTAGCTGCAAGAAGAAGAAAACACCAAAAGGAAAACTCCAGCCAAAGAACAAACATTAACAAAATAAAAACTGGCTCAAAATATATTTTTTTTAATGGTAAAAACTGACTCAAATTCTTATGCATGAAATAGGAGAAGGAAGATACATGTCATTGGCAGGGACAAAATTCGATATGGAAGCTGAAATATTGATTGAAACAAAATATCTAACAAATATTGCTCCCATTTTCAAGCACATGCAGTTTCAACAAAAATAAAATGCTCAACAACCAGTGGGAAGTTCAAAAGAACATCACATTTAAGCAAAAGCATTACGCAGTTTTAATCATATCGCCACTGTAATTTTACTGGGACAGCTGCAACTGAATAGAACCCATAAAAGATAAAGACGACCATATGCTACACAAGCATTGACCAAAATACCCAACGTTTTGACTTAATACAATTAATACATGAAGCCATTTAAAAAAAAAAATTACAACATGAAATTTCGAGGTGAAAAAAAAATCACATATCCGTATCGACCAAAATAAAGGACTCAATAAAAACCTCAAAAACATGCATTCCCAACAAAAAAAAAAAGGTGCCACAATCACTACAGGTAAACATTGAGGGAAAAAAGCATAAGAAAAGCCCCAAATTTCAAGAATAATGCTCAAAAGTTCCAAATAATGACCAACAATAAATAAATAAAAAAGAAGTACCACAATCACTACAAGCAAACATTGAGAAAAAAAAAAGTACAAGAAAAAGGCCCAAATTTCAAGAATAATGCTCGGCCTAACAGAAATACAATCTCTGAAAAAAAAAAGAAAAAAAGAAAAAGAAATGCATCCTCATATATTCGGCGAGGCAAAAAGAAGACACATAACCAGCATGCAAGACGATCTGAAGGTAGAACGTTACAAACTTACAGAGAAATCGCTCTAAAAATCACGTCTCTGCAACTGATTCAACACATCAAAGAAACCTCAAAACACATAAACTCTTTCGAAGTAAAAAAAGAAAAAACTGCAATTTCTGAAGGGTTACGACCTAAAAACCATAAGAGAACTCAAGATCATGTACTAACCTAGAAGCGGAAGAGACTTATAATCACTCCACAACTGATTTCAAGTCATTGAAAGAGAAAACAAGGAGAGAGCGATTTCTGAAGGGATATCCGCCAAAAAAAAACCCTAAAAACGCAATTAAAATCAACTTTCAGCTTAGCATTCCGTGTATACAACTGAGATCATACAGTTCGTAGCAGAAATCGAAGTTTTCGAAAGGAAAATACGGCAGAAACCATAAAAAAGAAGAGAAGATCGTCTCACATTGCTGTTTTTCAGGAGGGTTAGGGTTTGAAAAATTAGGGCTACGAAAAAAGAAAGTTAAAAAGGAGAAAGGCCTCTTCGAGGTCTGTCTACAACTGGAGAGGGGAAGCAGAAGGGAGGGAAATGAAATGAAATGAAACGGGCTTTATTTAATTGGCTCTTTCTATTTCTAGACTGCGACACGTAGGACGGCGAATCTCGTCAGCGATCCAGTTATAACACCGGGCTTCACTAACATGCGCCTCCGCGTGTCGGACACTACGTATCAAGGATTTAAAGTGCGCCTCTCTCTCTCATTGCAACTCAGGTCGGGCGGGTCGGGTTTTCCAGAACCTATTTTGGGTCGGGTCGGATCGGGTTTATTTTTTGAAAAACCCATGATTCTTAAACCCGGCCCTACCCAAGATAGTTTGTCGGGTTGGGTCGGGTTTTCACGTTGTTGAATAATTCAATTCATCCAAAATAGTTACTTAAAATATCAAGAAATGGGTATAAAATTATTCCCAGAGAGCATAGCATCGATCATCCTCTTCTCGGAAAGGCCCCTGTTCTTGAACCAAAAGAGCTGAGCATCGATCATCCTCTTCTTCTCATTTATCCCTGATTCAACTAAGTGTAGAGAAAGGGCTTGTGACAACAATTGCAGCATTTGATTTCTAAACACACATAGAGAGAGAGAGAGAGGAAAACCCTAGTTGATCTCTCATTCGAAGGGAAAAATAGTGGGAAAAAATCCGACTATCTTATAGAAAAATTGAGAGACTATGTAACTCAACAGAAACACTAGAAATCATGAAAAAAACTAGAGAAACAGAACTCCATATTGAGCTGAAAATAATGGGAGAAAGGGGGAATAAAATTAAAAAAACTCACTAGAGGTTGATGCTCTGTAGGTTTTGGGTTGAAGAAATTCCATTGTTCCATGGATAGTGGGTGGAGTAGATAAAAATTAAAAATCCTAAAAAAGCTGAGAGTGAAACTAAATTTTTTTTTTGAAAATCCTGGGGCAAAGAAAAGCTTAAAAGTGAAAGAGGGATAGTTGGAAAAGACGAGAGAGAGAGAGAGTGCGAGTGAGAGTATGGTGCGTTTCTACTTTTTAGCTTATCTAGTTTTAGCTTTCTATTTTTGAACTTATCTTGATTTTGTCACCGTGTTTTAAAAGTACTAGTAAAAAACCCGTGCGATACGCGGGCCGACAAAGAACTGTACGGACCACGTCATAGGTTGATCCAAACCGTCCATGTGATGAAACACAACATAAATAGGTTGTGCCCCAAAAATCATTTCCATAGGCCGATCCTAGCCCTCCAATCGATAGATGTTTCCATAATTCCTCTTATCTTAAATCGGATGGTCAAGATCACCCTATAGTTTTTTAATTAAAAAACCATAAAGGAGGGGCGTAAGATCGAAATTATACGGCTTTAATGGGTGCCTTTGTTAAAAGCATAAAGGAGGGGGTAGGATTGAAATTATAAGATCTAATGGGTGCCTTTGTTAAAAGCATAAAGGGGGGGTAGGATTGAAATTATATGAGTTGAATGGGTGCATTTGTTCAAAAAAGTCAAAAAATGTGACTTGTAATTCTCATGTGATTTTCAAAAAAATCGAAAAAACTCTCATCTTTTCATCCCAGCTTATTGTATTAGATAAAAAATTATACAAAGGAAACGAACCTCCGGGGTTTTCGAGTTTCAGGTTTCGGGTTTTTAGCACTTAAACCCAACCCTACCCGAGAATGCCTCAGGTTTTGGAATTTGAAACCCGACCTAGCCCGAGACCCAATCTCTTTGAACCCGGCCCATGTGTTTTTCGGGTCAGTGAGGCAAGTTGCAACCCTATCTCTCTCTCACAGAAAATCACACGTTTTTGCAATCACACGAACATAACTGCGCCTATTTTTAACAACGAACAGTGGGTTCCAAGATCCAAACCATTCATCTGTTGGGCCCCAACGTAAATAGGCTGTGCCCCATAATCATTTCCTTACTATCCTAACCCTCCAAATCTATAAGACACATTATATGAAGAAAGTGATATATTCTTGAGGAATGCTAGACTGAGAGTAGCCCTTGGAAAAGTATGGGGTAAAGGGTGCCCCATTTGGTCAATATACATTCCAGGGAGCCCTTTACTCCTACTTTTGCAAGGACACCTTGTCAGTCTAGCATTCTTCTATATTCTATTTCCGGCTACCCGCCTTTGCTGTAATTATTACTACATTTTTTACGCTAGAAGGGGTGGTTCAGGGAAGAAAGGGGGTGAATATATAAACTCCTTCAGATCGGACAGTTAGGATCATCCTATAGAGATGATTAAAGGGCTCAACCAGCTATTGCTGGGGCCTGTTGGAGCAAGCGGTAGAAAGCATTGGATCAAACTAATTAAATTTTTGCAGAAATATAAAATACTGACTTAAATAGATGACGACAAATAATTTGAATTGTGATACTACCGTACGTTCTTGAACGCCCACCTTAAAGTGTTGTTTGGCCTAACTCCAGTGCAAGGATCACACGACCAATCACCTCCAGAAACAGCAGGAGAATGGATTGTTGTAATGCACCGCTCAACAATCCGATCAGGCAAAGCACTCTATAGAATTAATTATACACTTTCTATTATTTTGAGACTCTAGAGTAATCTCCTTTTTTTCCGGTCTCCATGGATGCTAGAATGAGGGCTCTATTTATAGAGTTCAAATAGCAACCCAAAGGTCTCCTAAGAAGACCCTCCCCAAAGGTCTCCTAGGAAAACCAAGGGTCTCCTTGAAGAGACGCGCCCATTTATTGTGACAATTTATGGATTCATAGAATTCTAGGTGACTCTTCATAGAATCAAAGTCTTCCAACAGTCATACATGAATATTTAATTAATGCCAAGAGTCATCACTAATTAGAATACTCAAAACTAAGAGTCACCATTAATGAGTTAACTAAAGGGCCAAGGAATATAAAGAGTTGCTCACAAAGAGTCATATCTATCATTAATCCATTAATGTGAATCATTTAGGGCCCGTTTGGATGCCGAATTTTGATTTGGATTTTTCACATTTGTAGCCCTTTTTGCATTGTAATTTGTTCCGGATCATATTCTTGGATTTCCAATTAAGCAACTGACTGTGAAAAAATCAGATTTCCAAACATGGCAAATAAGAAATTAGAAATCCACAGATGTGGCAGTTTCCTTCACCCTCTTTGCTCCTCAACCTCTCCCCTCCGTTAGGAAGTACCTCCTTCCCTCTCTCAACGCCCTCTACATGAGCTGCCGGATCTATTCATTTTGTATTTAAAACTCAACTCTAAATCCAAATACAATATATGAGGTATCCAAACGATCCCTTAATAGATTCAGTAGTCTAACTCATTCACTTATCCAAGTCATGTTTTTGTAGTTTCAACGAATATGAAAAGCCAGCCCTATAAATTAGAAGTTGAAAGGTTGGAAACTTAAGAGTTTTAGCCTAAAACAACAGGCCCAACCAACGAATGGTTTGGATCTCCCAACAAGGTAGGGCAACTGTACAACGAGTGTGGATGTACAAGGACGTAAAAGTATTAGTAGGACCAACTTGTACAACGATCTAAACCATCAACCGGTTAGGCCTTATATAGATGTGTCATGCATCAAAATTTATTACCATCTCTATTCTAACCATTTAATTTAACTGACGGTACTCGCGGCAAAAAAATGGGCAGTTAGGATTATCTCATACGATTAGATTTTGATGTAAACGACCAAAATTTAGAGTATTAGGATCATCTGATGGGATTAGATTTTGATGCATAGCTTCTTCATACCGTGGTCCAACGGATAAATGGTTTGGTTCGTTGAGAGTCTTTAAAGTTATGAACAGAGTGCCATCTTACCGCCTTACCAAATCGATGTATTATTTAAGATAAGAGTGCACTGATCTTTCATAAAATGACAATTACAATCTAATTTTGGTACAATATAAGAAAAATGAGCCAAACATCACCCCCTCTATGCCCATGTCACTAGTTCACCGAAGAAAATCTAGTCAATCCCGCTATTTTTACCCAAGGTTTTGCCACTTCAGGTCTTTTAACTGAAATGCATTAATCCGCAATATTAGTAAGAAATGTCCTATCTTTGAGTGCGGTTTGAACTATTGATTTACATAATTGGAAGTAACCAATTAGGTTTATGACGAAACCTAGATATCGATCGCTGATCCAATTTGAGTACCTCTACGGGATAGACCTCAACAGAAAATTGAAGAGTAACGGCAGCAAGTGATGTCCAGGATTACGTCCTGGATCATTAGATAGGAATCCAAAGATGAAGATAGAAACAACTAATTCTAATTAACGGGTGACATCAAATCGGTTTATTTTCAGCATCATATACATAGTTAGCACATTCGTCATAGTTAGCAGCTTCGTATCACAAAGCGCCCCTATACTTTAGAGTCAGACGTTTTCGGAGCTGGGTTGAAAGAGAGAAAGAGAGAAGGATTCGAGGAAGGAGTTTAAAAAAACAATAAAAAAATGGAGGTATGGATTTTTGCGCAACTTAACTCAATCTTCTGTTCTGACTTAAATGGATCTTTCAGACCGGGCTGTCAGTAATAACTCTACCAGATGGAATCGTCCGTTGCGGTATATAAAAAGCGATCGATTGGAAAATTCTGTATGAACAGAAATGTCACAATATTTTTTTTCCACATGTCACTGCCAAACAAGACTCTCCCTGTTTGCACATACAATCAGTGCCACGAACATGATAGATTCAATGGCTTACAGTTGCCTGCCTGGCAGGAAGAAAACCTAGCTACTTCCTATTGCCATTGCCAAGAATACTCTTCCTGTTTGCATCTACAATCGGAGCCTCTGACATGCTATATACCGTGTTGTTGAATATATTTTCAAAATTAAAGTGGCTTTGAAAATAAATAAAAAGTTATATTAACTCTTACATAAAAGAAAAAAGTTGGCGGAAGACTAAAAGTTTAGTGAACGTAAAAACAATGGAGAGAGATTAAAAAGTCTCTCTCCACTCTTCTTTCTTTTTCTTAAAGAGTACACGCCTTTTGCAAGTGGTGGGTCATGACTCCAGATGGTGCGTTGCACAAACCCACACATGGATGGCGTGGGTTGTAGGGCGCTTTTTAGCGCATACATCACCGCAAGGACTTTAATTTCCGAAAGAGAAGTATTTCTAGTCTGCTGATTAGAGATCATTCTCTAGTCCGGCGACCAAAAACACTTGGGTCCCACATTTTTTGTGATGATCTAAAGCATTCATTTGATAGGCTCCATCATAAATAAGATGTCCACAAAAAATCAGCTTCACAGGATCTTCTTAACCCTTCCATTTGTGGAGCTAAAAAATGGATAGATTTGTGCCGATTTATAGCTGTCCATTTTAAGCTCCA
This sequence comes from Tasmannia lanceolata, assembly GCF_043159265.1. NCBI lineage: Eukaryota > Viridiplantae > Streptophyta > Magnoliopsida > Canellales > Winteraceae > Tasmannia > Tasmannia lanceolata. Next base: position 13,316,345 of record NW_027518714.1, on the reverse strand, counting down.
CAAATCACAGGGTTGGGATGATCCTATGGAGCTGATTTTTTGTTGATGCCCTCTCTATGTCAGGGCCCATCAAATGAATGCTTTGCATCACCCCTCTAAGGTGGGACCCAAGTGTTCTTGGTCGCCGGACTAGAAAATGATCTCTAGTCGGCAGACTAGAAACACTTTTCTCTTTCCGAAATTCAACACCGAGACCGAAATTTCCAAAACGTACAATATAATAATATTATTTTATTCCTTTACGAAAATTCAGCTGAAATTATAGAAATTTTGGCCGAAATTTCAGGAAAAAAAGATAAATTCTACCGAATTTCGACCAAAATTTCAAGATTTTGGCTGAATTTTCTGTTTCAATGAATCCCTAAATTATAGCTGAAACCGAAATTTAAAACCATGGGTGCGATCAAAGACAGATGCTCAGGTGTGATCAAGGACAGATGCCGGCGATCAATCATGATCCAACAATCAAATGCCCATTACAAGGCGGATAGGGGGTTAATACTATCCAACAGTTAAGCTCTTCAGTCGATCTAGACCGTAGAATCATGATCGGGTGCGATGCAATACAACAGTCAGATTATCAACCCGCATTGATGCGGTGCCTTTAAAAGGTGCAATTCAAGTTCACGAGGCACAAAAGGTCTATAAATAGACAAGAAATCCATCATTTACAATAAAATTCGCCATACTCTAGTCATTTCCAAAGCCTTTTATATACATTATTTATTTATTTCTATTGTTTTCTCTCGATTATCTGTTGTTTTGCAAGAACAATAAACCAGTGTCTCACAGACTGGCCAAATTCAAGGGTGTTTACTGTTCAGGGTATATTTATGTCTGTAAATAACATGTTTCGGGCCTATTTTCATCACATCAATTCGGCCCGTAATTCTACTGAAGAGTCTTAAGAATATGCCTTATGTACCTACATACATTATAAAGTAAAAAAAAAACATCTAAAGAGAATTTTAGGGCATGATTGGCACAACCGTGAGAAGAAAATCCTTGGAATATTGTTTATCCAAGGTGAAAGAGGGTGTAGAGAGCTTGCGACAGAGACTTGAGAAGGCAGTGAAGAGAGCATACGATGATAAGGGAAAATTGAGAAACAAAATCCAATTTATTTTTCAGCACCCACTAACGGCCACATGAAATGAAAGTTGGAACCTTGGGTTACTCATTGGTGGAGTACCGGGTAATCCAAAACCTTTTTGAATGATAATCAAGAAAATAATGTTCTAGTAAAGTTCATAGAATTAAAATAACTATTCCTGTTGGACGAAATGATTAAAATGATTAAGGACTACCTGGAGACAAATACAAAAGCTTCATATAGGAATCTACAAAGAAACGATACGATTGGTCAAAATGCAGAATGGAAATCATCTCCATATCATTTTGCATTTCTCAGCAAATATATAATCGATTTCGCTATTCTAAGTGGTTATTCTATTAAGAACTTGTCGTTCGTAATTCTTGGGTTCGAGAATTCCTCTATAACTTACACTAGGTAAACAAATATCTCCCACCTCTCACTTACACTAGGAAAAGATGGATTTTAGGTTCCAAGTAATGTTAAAAAAGCATGAGAAATTCCATAAACTTCTAGCATAAGTAGACCAATAATTTGACTCAAGGATACCTAATGGAAGATTTTTACCTGAGGGATTCTTAATGCCAATGAAAGTGGCACTGTGTCATGATTATTGAGCCAGTCTTACATTCAGCTTTTCTGCACTGTCCACTTGACCTTTCCACCACAAACACCTGAAAAAGAAATTTTAGACATCTTTATATCAATCAAATCGTCTGAAACAATATGTTTTTTAGAACATTTAGATGAATCCTGTGGCTTAAACACAAACTCATCAAGACATGGTGGATCCCTGAAAATATCATTTGGATCGCACACATCATCAAAAAGATAAATCACCCGGGCAATATGGCCCTCGATAGCCAAAATGCCAACACTAGAATTTACTGGACTGTGAAGAGAGTAGCAGTCCCCTCAGATATTGACTAGTTTCTTGAAAAGGAAAAAATGGAAACTGTCAAGTTCTGTTCTAAAGTTGCATTACTGTCAAGCTGGATCATCACAGGCTTGATTGGAAGTTGTCTTCGTGTAATTCTCTTTTTTGCCTGATGGCTTATTTTTTAAAAAGAAGAAAATTAGTAGAGTAATCAGGAACTGAAATCCACATCAGGGAAAAGGATGAGAGGTTTTACTGTGGAAAAAATAACAAATCTAGATGAGACTGATGAGTCGTGCAAGACTGCCAGAGCTGGCTGAACTTTGAAGTTCGAATCATAGTTTTAAAACTCCTCCGCGTCATCTTGGACTTCTCAGAGTAGACTCCTTTTTACCTCGGCCGTGTCCTTGTCCAAGTCCACATTTTGCTTACAAAGTCAATCAAAACTCCTTTGACTCTCCCAAGTTATGACCACGTCAACTGAATACTCTCAGCTGCATCAATCAAGTACGTGTCCGCACCATGCCGAGTCGACTAGGATTTTCTTTGATCGCGTTTTGACCTGCATTCGCTTTTTGAAACAATGATTCGAACACCTACAAAAAGAGCCCCCTCTAAAAGCTAAAACCATTTAGAATGTCAACGAATAGATAGGTAATTTAGTTCGACCTGTTTACTGTCTTGGATAATGTCAAAGATGGGCAATATAAAACGGAATAACCAGAATTCTTTTCAAGACTTTTACAAAAAATAGAATCATTCCAAAAAAAAAGAATAGAAAGAAAAAATAATGTCATTTCACATTAACTTTGAGATTGATCATGTTGTGTTTATTAAACACAAATGACATAAAACAGTAGAATATTTAACAATCTATACATGGTTAGTTGCAGCTAAAGCAATATTATAAAATCTCTGCAACGAACATTTCATTATACATGGTTAGTTGCAGCTAAAGTAATATTATAAAATCTCTGCAACAACATTTCATTATCTAGGAATTAGCTACTTGACAAACATATACACCAGGTAGTGAATTGAGAGAAGGAGACAACAAATTTTTTTCCTTGTTTTTTTATGCAATTTACATGCTACTTATATATTGTATATGAGAAACATAATATGGTCTACATGCATACTTTTCCAAGGAAAATGACTGGCAGTAAAGGTACAAATTGGGGTTCAGAGGTTTGGTGACCCAAATAATTGACCTAGCAGGCCTTACAGTGGATGAGTGCGAGACAAGAACTCCCGTACTATCCAAATCTTCTTTTAATGTTTGTTAGTCACCTGCCTTAATCTTTCTTTGGAAAAATAGGGGCAGACACCATGTAATTCCTCTATCTCATATATGGCTATATACCCAAAGACATCTTCACACATAATTTCTGCTAATGGATTTTCTAGAAATCATATATCATCTCCTCCCATTAATACAGAAGACGTTATAAACAAGAAAACTAACTGTACAGAAAACAAATCTGACTATCAGAGTTGTCGCTTCTTACCGCTGACATCCACATCTGACAATAAACACACATGTCCTTATCCAATCGTCATTTATGTATAAAGACAAACTCTGGGGAGCCCGTGTTTCTGCTCCACTCAAACAGAAAACCATGTCATCATCACAACACAATGCTTACAGCTACAAAGTGAAACAGCAAAGTCTGAGTCACATCATTTCTGCTATGATTGTATGAAATGACATAAGATGATATATCAATCTAAAAGCTTATGCAAATTATAAAGAAAACCTTTGTTTCAGTATTCACAATCTAAATGAAAAGCGAAAACATATCACTTCTTTCCTAACCCTAGAGTTTAATTTACCATATAATTACTGCTCACAGTATCGCAACTCAAATACTTTCTTCCTCTCCCTCTTCAATTCAAATGCTCTGGCATCAGCTTGTGAAGCGTTCAAGTGAGGACGGAATAAATGATTCCCCCTCAGTAACAATAACACAACATTACCATAAGAAAACAATCTGACTATAAATGAGAAAATAAAAATGCGAAAGTAATGACACGCATCTTGTTTTTTGTATAAAATTTTAATCTTTTGATCTCATGTATAAATAGAGACAATTACAAAGTACATCAAACCCATCCCTTGCAGTAGCTGTATCAACTTCTGCATACCTTCGGACAGAGAGCTGGGCTCTGGGCATGGATAATTGCCACTGCTATTGAGAAAGACTGCAAAGGTGTCAGAGTTGATTGGAAGTGAACAAAATACAGGCCTTCATGTATATTCACAATTTTCAGGGTCGGTACACCTTCCTTTGCACCCTGCAAATTTCAAGTTGGTCAGCAATCAACTTAGAGATACTTTATGTTAATGCATAATTCACATCATATACAACAAAGGACAATTTATGCTTTTAACTGGAATTAACTGAGACAACAAAATTATTCTTCAATTCAATTTAATCAAACCAGATCTTTATTTTTGGAACTACCAAAATGATAAATCCCAAATTCAGAACAAGTGACTGTAATTCAAGCGGGATTGTTGTAGGAATGCTGTGGAACTAAGGACACAATGCTAAATCCCAAAACCTGAATAAGTGGCAAGAACTCACATGGGATTGTTTTAGGAATGCCGCAGAACTAGAAACACAGCACCACAAATGCTAAACTCGTGACGAAAGCAAAGGGAAACAATTGACAAGTAATTGCAACCTGTTACTAAATAGGAAGAGGTTCCTAGATGAGCCCAGAGGACAAAATAGCCTAATAGGTTAATGTCATTAACCTGACTGTCCCCACTAGTAAAAAACACCTGGTTGCAGAAAAGCCAACCCTGTCGTCCAAAGTAAAAAAGAATCACCAACATTCGCATAAAATTAAAATATCCTAATATCATCAATATCATCTGATTTGAGAAGGTGGCATCATAATATGACCTCAGAAAAGTGCATGCGCTCTATCATAAGAAAAATGGAGAAAATTTAGAGGAAATATAAGGGTGTTCTGATATCAGAGATTGCTGTAGCTTTCCCTAATATTAATCTTTAGAGATTTTTGTAGCATCCCCTAATAACATTCAACATTTTTAATGCCCATGGGTCAAATAAAACTGCCAGAAAGATATAAGAGTTACACACCCTTAGGAATAGAGCAAATGACTTGCAGTCTTCTTGTGTATCTGCTTGAGGCAAGATTTTGGGATTACTTGAACTGTTGTTGAGAACTGTGAGAGGGCAGCCAATATCCCACCCACCACAGTCACAGTGTCCACCCGACCTCCATCTCTCAGTAAGACTTGACGGGCCTCCATTTCTGGTTCTTGGGCCACCATGAATCCCTGCTGGGATGAGAACACTAACACCCGTAACAGACTCACTTTTATTTCTCAAACAACTTTCTCCACAATTTTCAGAAGAGAAGGATACCAGAGAATTATCACAACAATCAATTGTAACCTTTTCAAGAAATTTCAAGCCCCATCCCCCAGCTGCTACATTCTGACTGTTTCCATGGTTATAATCTTTCACGACAATCGCAGCCAACTCAAGATTGGTTGAGAGATGATCCTGGACGATTTTCTCTTTACCCAAATCATCATGCTCACCCAACATATCCAAACAAGGTTTCTGAGAAAAACCCTCAAATTTGGAGCCTAGAATACCAAATTTTGGAGAAGATTTGTGCTTAGCTGAATGGTTTGGCCTTAATATATCCACCACTTTCTTCGGCAACCCCTTCTTTTTCCTAAAAGTATGTGAGGAACTTTGCATATCCTCAAAATGGTATTCATTAGAACCAAACAAGACAAACTCAGTCTCCATGAATTTTAAACTGTTAGAATTGAGAGTCAGATAACTCGATACCTTCATTGTACCAACAAGATTCGACAAAGTATCACCACAACTCCTTTGGGTTTTTTTACCATCAGTTATTGAATGGAAAAAGTACATATAGTCAGGGGCTTTAGTGCCCAAAGATTCTACCTTACATGGGCTGGCAGTATACACCTCACCTTGATCATCCACAGAGAACACAAAATTGGGGGTCCCACCCTTCCATGTACAGTGAAGAAATCCCTTGAAAGCAGGGCTGCAAGACGATGAAGAGGACTGATAAGAGGATGTTGAGTTTGTACTTAAACAGGAAACAAGCATTTTATCTGAAGCCTCTGGTGGGTATCTTTGCTTTTGTATAGGCATATTGTCCCCTACTGGCTTCTGCGGGAAAGAAATTTGTAGCCTAGGAGGTGAGTTAACTAACTCTGATCCTTTTATATCTTTAACAGCAGCTGACATCACTTTTCCTAAGCTCCTATTAGTATCCACAGAACCTAGATGACAAGACAACGGGCTTCTCAAGAGACTCCTCACCTTCTCACTCCTTTCGGTTGAATTGAAAATCCGGTGTCCAATGGCAACGGGACTAATTATTACATTCCCTGGCCCAGTTGCCGACGTACACTCAACGGCAAATTTGCTCAAATCACTCGTACTTTGTGTTCTCCTTCTACGGGTTTTGATGCTGTCAAAAAGAAATTCCCTCTTTGATGACCTGAGGTTCACCGGAATATTAAACAGGGATGTTGTATTACAAATTAGACTAAGAGAGTTAGATGCTCTAGCTTCTACCAAATCCAAGCATCGTTGCACATGACTCTCATGGAGACTTACAAAACTCATATAATTTGGGATCCTAAGTCCCCTAACACACTGATTTGGAAGGTATGATTCCTCAATGCAGCTTGGATGAGGTCTTTGTTGCTTGATACCTAAGGTTAATTGTTGCTCTTGTCCTACCTCTTCGAGGACCCTTTGGAGCCTTGGCACAGAAAATGCAAAGCCATTGTTGTCTTCTATTTCTCTGTCCTTGATAAAGCTAAGTGGTAAATCCTCCTTGTTTTGGAAATCTTCTTTCAGAGCCACAACTTTCTCTTCCATGTCCATGGTCCCACTGAATGAGGCACATTTAATAGTAATTTGCATATGCTAAATCACTGATAGCTTCGGCCAAATTACATATTGAATCTGAACAATTAACGAAAAGTTAGCATCCACACATGATAATAAGAAGAAAAGTTACATTTTTCATTAGTCTCTAGATACATAAACATTACTTAATGCCCCAGTTATGCAAAGCTGTCAACCACATTACCTGAGTTCCTATTTGACAAGATTTCGATTTATAATTATTAATTAACCATTATTAATTAACCAATGACTATTTACGCAGTTGATGCTCTTCGTGTAGAATAGCTTCAGATCCATAGAATCACCAACCAATTTTGAATTAAGAAAACTACTTGCCCTCAATTTATCACTGATACTGGCCAAAATAAACTGGTCAACCATAAAACTTTCACAATCTGGACAGATGGGATGCCTAATAATTGTAATAAATCAACAGAACCCGGTTTGATAGACCTCGAGCTCTAACTTTAACATTAACCCGGTTACTTTATTTACTAAAAAAAAATTAATCTGACAAGCTTGTAGTACGGCTAAGAACAGATGTAAAAGGAAAGTCAACAAAAACTTGACGTTTACGTATCCTTGAGTCAAAAAATGACGAAAACAATAACAATAAACAACTGCAAAAAAAGGGGGCACGAAGAATAGCTTTCTTGAAGATAACAAGAAACTGACTGCAGCTCATCTACTCTTATGCCCTGTTTGTTTTGGATTTTGAGAAACGATTGTGAGTCCAAAACCAATTATTGTACTCAAAATTAAATGTAAATTTGAGTCCAATAATCAGTTTTGGACTCACAATCGGTTCTCAAAATTCAAAACAAACAGGGCCTTAGCGTTTTCATGCCAAGACAATGGTAATGCCTAGGGGTTGGCTGACAAACCAAAAATTCGTCGCCAAAAATCCTGCTTATCAACTCCAACCTTGCTGAGTCAAAAATGACAAAAACAATAACAATAAATAACTGCAAAAAAAAAGGAGGGAGGAAGAATAGCTTTCTTGAAGATAACAAGAAACTTACTGCAGCTCATCTATTCTTACGCCCTGTTTGTTTTGGATTTTGAGAACTGATTGTGATTCCAAAACCGATTATTGTACTCAAAATTAAACGTAAATTGGAGTCCAATAATCGGTTTGGACTCACAATTTGTTCTCAAAATCCAAAACAAACAGGGCCTTAGTGTTCTCATGCCATGACAATGGTAATGCCTAGAGGTTGGCTGACGAACCAAAAATTCATTGCCTAAAATCTTGCTTATCCACTACAACCTTGCTGAGTCAACTGAGTTTGGTCAGGCTCCTAGTATCAAGTCTAAACTGATTTTCCATTGATTGGGTTACTTTTTTGCAATATGTGTTTTTAATTTGCCTGGACAACTCGAACCCAGAAATCAAACGACCAATTTCAGAATCAAGGGTCCAAGTTACGAACATCGCCAAAATCATAAATCTTTTCCCAAATATCCAGATATTAAACCAAAATAAAATATAAAAGTCCTCTACTGCAATATCCTCAAACAGTTCATATCAAAACAAAACTACAAAAAATCATGAAAAAGAAAGAAAAAAAAAACTCAACCCATAATTTGAAATAATTAATTACTCGAGCATATTGTTCTGGTATCATCATGATAAAAATCTGATCAATAAATAAAAGATGCATATCTGTGATTTTAAATCAGAAAAATAAATTGTTTATCAGAAAAATTGAAAGAAACAAACACCAGCAACTACAAAATCCAACTTTAACAAACAAAAACCTAATTGAATCCAACAATATTAATTAAAAAACAAAAGGCTAATCAAATAATGAACATCCAAACAACCAAACATGTTCATTGCAAAATTTTCAGCACGAATCAAACAAAATACCCCAAGGCCCTGTTTGGATTGCAGGAATTTTTTGGAAAAGTCTGGAAAGGAAAAATATTTCCAATATTTCCTACCCTAATCAATTTTCTCTTAAATTAATTATAATCATAGTATTTTCTTCTAAATCATGGAAAGAAAAATTTTCCCAATAAAAAAATTTTTGTGACAAATTTTTTTCTTGCAATCCAAACAAGGTCAAAAGGATAAATTTTTTTTAAAAAAATGGAAAGCTTATTACGCCACTAATTCCAAGTCCCAACAACTCTATCTCCCTACCCCTTCCTGCTTATATAAAATCAAAACTAAAATTCAAAACTTCATAAATAAATAAATAAATCAAATTCCAAAATACCCATCAATAAACAAACACCATAAAAATACAAAAAAAAATAAAAATCACAGAATTAAATTTCTCACCTCCAGAACCGGATCAAAGAACGAAAACCACTAAAATCCAATCCTCCAACACAACACTCGGTAATGGATTCTGCTAACGTGAGCCTACAGACCTTTTAGGGGGTAGAATAAGAATGAAATAATGGCTTCTGCTACCATTCAAAAAAAAAAAGCTTCTTCTAACGTGCGCCTATAGACCTTCAAATATCTCTCTTAGGGAGAGAAATAAGACGAAGAAGAAGAAAAAGAGACGCGTAAGAGGATACGAAATGCGATCGTAAGCCACGTGAAGGAGGTTTTCTTTTTTCTCTAAAATCACGACGAACGGAGAAAAAATGATGAAGAAAAAGAAGCTCACAACGCGGATTTTAGGTGGAGAGGGAAGAGGGACCCCACCTTTTCTTCTCTTCCTGGTCTAAGTCTTCGTTTCTCTCTTTCAAGAAACCCTAAAATAAGATCAACAACCAAACCCTAGACATAGATATTGGGGGAGGGTGGGCGCACGATGCGCTTATCCTGCACTCCACTAGTCAGACTCTAACTGTTTATTCTTACTGCCTGTCCCTATCCCCTCCCCCCCCCCACTTCCATTTTCAGATAAATTAAACCCTTTTTATGCTTTCTCTCTATCTAATGCTCTAACATTTGCATTTTCCGTTTCTCTCTTGCTCGAAATATTAAACACTCTTCATACTCCTATTTATTACCCCCCCTGCTTTTGCATTTACTGTCAAGCGGCGGGAGGTGTAATCACGAAAATACCCCTGCTTGCCTCTCTCACTCTCTCGTGACTTGAAAATTCCTCTTACGAAAACCACCTCACGGGTGAAATAAAATGACGAGCCTGTGGGGATTTGCTAGCGTCCGTTGCAAAAGGCATTTAGTGGATGGTCTGTCGGATGTGAAAGCGTGCCACATAGGCTCACTTTTCAGCTGATTTTGTCTTCACTGACGACGTGGCTGTGAATCACATGCAACAGACCATCCGCGAATTGCCTTCTTCGATGGACGATAGCAAATGGGACTACTAACTATATAAATTTGTGGAGAGCCATTTCTCGGCTGGCCTCTGCAGATCCCATATAACTATACTTGTTTGGGATTTGCTAGCGACTGTCGCGGAAAGGGCATTTCGCGGCTGGCAGTTGCATGTGAGAGCAGCCACACAGGCTCACTTTTCAGCAGATTTTGTCTTATTCATTTAATTCAACTGAGGTGGCTGCTCTCACATGCAACAGTAGCAAATCTCTAGCTGTTAGGTACCTTGCAAATGTTGACTTAATTGTAGCTGTAAAATACACATTGTAAATTTGCAGAGTAAATTTTCCTTTTTGCCATCCAATACCTTGCATCATATTGAAGGAATCTAAATAAGGGATGTTGTTTCTGGACCACACCAACATCTAGATAGAATCTGATTCAAAATACGTTGTGGATGTTGTTCAAGGATCCATACCTCCGCCCTGGAAGAAGATAAATGTGATTATTCATATCCGGGACCTCCTGTCGCATTTCAATAAATGGCGAAGCACCCATATATGGCGAGAAGGTAACTCTATTGCTGACCTCCTCTCCAAAAGATCATTCCCATGGAAAGGTTGCACCACCCAAGTGCTGTTTGCTCCCCCCCTTCTTCTCTCAGCCGTTGACGATGACCAAAATGGAACTCTGTTTTTGAGACTGTAGGCACTGGTTGCCTTTTTCATTTGTTCTAGTTCTAGTTTTGGGATTTTCATCCCTTTGCTTTGGCTCTTAAAGCCCTTCTGATGTGCTTGCTTATTCATCAATGAACCTGGTAGGGGTCTTGCCTAACCCAGCTTACCCATATATAAAAAAAAAAAGGAATCTAAATAAGGATTCACCAGGGACCATCACAGAAGGCATTTTGCGGGCCCGCTGTTGCATGAGAGAGCAGCCACATTGGATGAATAAGACGAAATCTATTGAAAAGTGAGCCTATGTGGCTGCTCTCTCATGCAACAGCTGGTCGGCGAAGTGCCTTTTGCCGTGGTCCCTAGCAAATCCCATACTGTACATACGTAGATAATTTCTCCGAAAGCCATTTTGCAGCTCACTTTTGTCGGAGAGTACGACCACACAGGCTCACTTTTTAGCAGATTCAGTCGATCTTATTAATTCAACTCATATGAGGTGGCTGTAGTCTCATGCAAAAGTGAGCCGAGAAATGGCGTTCCTTGAAATTGCCTAGCAAATACCCTGTATATGTAATGGAAAAAGTTATCTTGCCATGTCACTTTCCTCGAGTTATTTAGAACTTTATAACTGTAAGTTTCATAGTTACTATTAAATAACTAGATTGCTCATTAGCTAATTGGATAGGCAATGATATTTTCACTCCCCCTACAGTACGGATTCGCTCCCCTTTTAACTTGATTTTACATCAAAAAGCGTTAATAAGAGGAGCGAACGCATACTGCAGGGGGAGTGAAAATATCATCGCACATTGGGTATCTTAAATATGTTATACATAATGGGAAAACATAATTAAGATGCCTTAAAACATTAGAAATATAAATTTTCTCATTGGCCATAAATTAATCTCTCTTCTCTAATTTTTTTTATTTCCATCCCTTGAAATATTAGTCATGAATCGCGTTTGTTCAGAGCGTGTCATTTTCTTGTTGTAAATTGACCAGATTTTATATCTTGTGTGCACTTCAAGTCCAATATTTTTTTAAAAAGTATAGTGGGGCCCACTTCATAGGATGATTTAAACTGTTCTGGGTTGGGCCACAACATAAATAGGTTGTACCCCCGTAAATCATCTCCATAGGATGATCCTAACGCTCCAATCATAGAGGGACTTCACATATGATTTTCCTCCCCATCCATGCACACCATCCACTTATTTTCAACTTTATTTTCACTGTTACAATACCACTCAATTTAGAACAACCAATGACAACTTTCTGAATAGAGAGATTAGGGGTGTCATTGGACCCAAACGGTCCAATGGGCTATCTGAGTCCGAACTTTAATGGACAGGATCTAGACACATTAGTAGATCCTTGGACACATTTCGTATCCCTATCATAGGATTCAAAATTATTTCCTATAATATCTAGACAACTAGCAAAAGCCCATGGGATAGTCCTAAATCCGAATTTATTATACTATTTTTGTGAAAGTAGCCTTCAGTTTTTTTTACAATTTAAATATTATTTTAGAGGTACTTTAGTAAAAACGAGTCATGTATTTGTTTTCAAATTATTCCCGGTTTTAGTTTTTTGTCATCCATCTCTCGAGTATCGAGTCACTCTCTTCTTTTTCTTCTCTAACCATTGACACTAAGTCCTGATCCTACTGCTTAATCGTCGTTAGGGCTCGCGAAGTGGCAACCAAACAGAGTATTTCACTGACGTGGCAATTCATAAACGATGATTATCTCAGGTAAATCCTTAAATTAGGAATCCAAATAGAGCCTTAACAAATAGTAATAAATGTTGACTGGTTAATAAAAGGTAATTATCAAAACACGTTATTGTGAATATCAGTTGCCTAGTTTAAAAACCTTTAAATGGTATATAGATTTTGCATTGTCATCCATAAATTTGGGCACTAACATACCTACATCGTTGGTCTTCTACCCTATTTAATAGTTCATGTAATATTATTTTTCTACATACAAGACAAACATGCACCGGTAGAAGTGGCTTGTTTTAAGGGGGTTGCATGAGCCCCCTAATTCTTAGGGTATTTTATAAGGGGTTCGCTAGGCAATTTCACATAATGCCAATTCGCCCCCACTTGAATGCTCACTTTTTAGCAGATTTAGTCTTACTCATTTCCTCTTAGGTGGCTGTTGTCTCATACAATAGTGATCTGCCAAGTGGCTTTCGGAGAAATTGCCTAGCAAATCCCTAATTAAAAAGGAATTTACTTATATATTTTTTTAAAATAGCTATGAAGTTATTTACATTTCTAAGATATTTAATAGCCATCACATAAGGCATTTTGCGAGTGGTCTGTTGCAAGTGAGAGCAGCTATCTCGTGAATGAAGACAAAACCTGCTGGAAAGTGAGCCTGTGTGGCTGCTTTCACATGCAACAGACCTAAGCAAAATGCCTTCTGCGATGGACGCTAGCAAATCCCATAAATCTATCATATGTTACTCCATGAAGAAATAGTCGTGTAGACTTTGGTCATAATAATAGTTTTACAGGGGGGATTTTAGTCGTACTTTGAATTATATGGCTACTCCATATTGGACTAAAATTAGGGGTGGCAAAATTGGCCGAACCGAACCGGAACCGAGCCGAAAATTCGGTTTCGGTTTGGGTATCAAACCGAACCGAAACCGAATATTTGCAATTATTATGAGTAAAGGGTGGCAAAATTGGCGGAACCGAACCGAAACCGAACCGAAAATTCAGTTTTGGTTCGGTTTTGGTTTGGTAAAACCAAACCGATTCAAATTTCGGTTTGGTTCGGTTTGGGGGTCAAACCGAACCATTGCCACCCCTAACTAAAATGAAAAAAAACATTACTAACGGGGAAGCATTCATTGGCTATTAAAGAATCTCGAGTACGTGATCTCAACATCCCTAACAAAGGGACTTCCAACATCTCTAACAAAGCGAATCCCAGTCGTGTGCCCTACCCTAATTACTTTTTAAAGGGAAGTGATATTTTCGCCTTCTTTTTTCCCCTGGTCCACTCCCTCTAATGTATTTACGACTACTCTTTTTACACTACAAGTGGTGGCCCCTGCAAGCAATGGGAACCAATATCTCTTTCACTTATTTTATTGCAAAACCAATTAATTGCTACATTATTAAAGTCGTCAACCTTGGATGTATCTTTGGGATTTGGGAGGCAATTTGGTGAAAAATCATTTGGCGGCTCACTTTTGCAGGAGATTTGGTGAAGAGCCACACCGGTAGGTTTTTAGCACATTTTTTCTCATTCATTCAATTCATCCCAGGTGACCGAGTTTTTAGCAGATTTTGCGGGAGAGAACAGCCACAACTATCACACATGTTATTCACAAAAGTCAATGAAATATCTTCAGCATCTAAAGATAATAATTTGGTAACCGACTTTGGAACAAAGAATAATGATACAGTAGGCGAGTTGCGAAAGGAGAACATATGTAGAACCTAACAAATAGACTCTTCAGTCCATGGTGGCTAGGTCCGAAATTTCGGTAAAGTCACTCTACATGTTGGGTTTTTGGGCTGGAATTTAGGTAATTTCGGCTGAAATTTGGTAAAGGAATAAAAAAAAAAAACTTCTGTTGAAATTTCACCGAAATCGACAAAATTCCCGAAACACTGAAATTGACGCCGAAATTGATGCCGAAATTTCAATTTCGACTGAAATTTGGCACATTTTGCCAATTTCGGATTCGGTTTCGGTGTTGACCCTCAAAATTTAAAGCCATGCTCTTCACACGTTAACCACAAGTTACTGCTGTTCTTTGCCTTTTTCTCCAAATGGCAAAACCACCCCTCCTTGTACTGGCATGTAGTGATTTTCCCGTTCAGCTTAGGTATGAGTTGTCATTTTGGGATGGTACCAATACCTGAGAAATTATACGATTACCATCCGTCAAGTCACGTGAAGGTGGTACTTCAAAAGTACCACCCTTGATATTTGATCCAACAGCAGCGTCTTAAAAAGTAGGCTGCTGTTGGATCAAATATCAAGGGTGGTACCGTTTTGACGGTACTTGACGGTCGGGCATCATATAAAGACTCTCAATACCTAGCTAGCGGTTTGCCACATGATACTTTACAAGATCAACGATATTGATTTAAGAGATTTTATATGTTGTGCGCGCGTGAAGTTCATTATTTTTCAAAAAGTATTGTGGGCCCACACCGTAGATAGGCTGTACCAACTATATCTCTTATAAGGTGATACTAGCCCTCTGATCTGTGGAGGGATTGCACATTAAGGACGCAACCGTAGATTGTAGGGTTAGGATCATCTTATGGGTATGATATACTTCGTTCAACCTATTTACATTGTGGTCCAAGAAACAAACGGTTTTAATCATCTTAAGAAGTGGGCCCGCAGTACTTTTTGGAAAAATATTGGACTTCACAAGAATACAACATATAAAACCTCTTGATTTCAAATACATGGCCCCATTGCAACTCAAACCTTGTCGTTTACTGTTCATCGTGAAGGTGACTTTCTTCTCTGTGGGTCTCTTTTGAACAAAACACTTGTTATGAAAAGTCAATATCTTGCCTCCCACATGTACTGCATTTTCAAACTTTTATTCAAATCAGCGTTTAGGTTTTCTAGAGGGTGTGAATCCACGCCAATTCAATGAACAAAAATCAAATGTGGGAGAAAGAGACGGAGTCTGGTGAGGGGAAGATTCAAGCAAACACCCAACTTTCCAAAATTCAATTTCGAAACCTAAGACTAAGATCAACATGGGGTGGCCCACAAACTATCTTAAATGGCGCTCTCTCACTATTAAAACCTTAAAGTTTGCTTTAATTACTCCTAAGTTTCGCAAAAGAAAGTACAGAGGAATTAGAGGTCTATGTTGCACGTTCACATGTGGCAGCGGTAACTAGACTAGAGAATGTGTTGTTCTATCACATGGTACGTCATTCGTGCTCTTTTGTGGACCATATTGGCATTGAATATATGCTTTACAATAGCATAAGGTTAAGTCTAATATCAATCCAAAAAAAAATGACCTGTTAGCAGCCCATTTGCTGCCGAGAGAAAGTGATATGTAATATGTGTGTGTGCAGGCATTTTACCTTGTAGATTAGTGGTGTAAGTAGTTAACAAGAAGGAGAAAAGCATTGGATTTACCAGGAAATTACCTCGTAGAATAGTGGTAAGTAGTCTCTGACTGTCAAACTTGTAGAGTAGTGGTAGGGGGTGTCATTGCCAATGTAGAGTGCATATATCTGTCGCAAGAAATTCAAGTGAAACTCCACCTTTTTGTGGTTTTGGTTTGGATTTCATAAGGAGGGGACAAGTGTGGCACATCAGCAAATATTCAATGATTAATCATGTGATATCCCTGGTAGTCTCTAGTGATTTCAGTGCCATATTGGCAACCAAACAAGGAGTCCTGCAGATGTGGCACCCAAACGCTAAGCAAAACCCCTAAGCCATCTTGACTTTTGTGCAACCAAACACTTAGGAGAATGATATTTTCACCTCTTTATCTTCCCAGGGTCACCCCCTTGTAATGCAAAAGAGTACGAATACACTAGAGGCCGGGGTGGCCTAGGCAGAAAAGGGGGAGGATATATCACTTGCCTTGCCCTATCCCACTTCATGGGGGCCATTATTCTTGCCAATCATCGTCCCTGTATCGTGCAATTTTGTACCATCATTTCTCACTAGAGTTTTGCATATGGAAAGACGAAAGTATAGAACGCTTATGTAGACTGTACCGTTGGGATCAAAGGAGATGATCAATTCCAGGGCCAGCATGGGTATATGTATAGTCAAGACCATTGATATCACATAACATCACGAGGCGACCCACATCCGATGGGTATGATAAAAACTACAAAAATCAGCAGTTAAGCTTTTCTTTGTGGAACCCTAAATGTGGCTTGTGGGATCAATGACCTAGGATCATATGATCAAGGTGTTCTCAATGGCATTTGACTGGACTTGTAAAGAAGGACCCACTGATGGAATGGGCCTACCATTGGCTGTTGATTGTACACGAAATCTCACCCGTTAGACATTGACCCTCATCCATTTCTAAACCATCATAACATTGAATGCTGGCTAAATGACATTTAAAATTCAGCTGAGAATACCTTGATCTGATTATCCTAGGCCCATGATCCATTAAACCTCATTACTCCATTTAACAATATCGATGGTTTTGATTTCACGTAAATCCCACTTGTGAGATTGAAAAATTGCCTTTTACCATTGATCTTGAAAGTGACTTTCTGCGTGGTCCTTCTCCATAAAAATAGACGACCCACCTACCGAAAAGAGGGTGCTTAGTTGGGCAGAGTTGGAGCTGTTATTTTTCTCTTTGTTAGTTACTGTTTAGGCGAGATTCAGCTTTGTTGCGTGGGTCGAAGGGAATGATAATATTCGCCCTCTATTCTTCCCGAGCCCAGCCCCTCTAGTGTATTCATGACTACTCTTACACAAAACAAAGGTGTAGACGGGGGAGGAAAAAGGGGTGAATATATCATTTCCCTATCAAATGAAAGGTGGGGCAATTGATGGGGCCTATGATAATACAAGAGGTGCAAAATTTCATGTGAGGTCGTTCTGGTCGCTCCCACCAACAAAAGAGATCATTATTTTTCGGGAAGTGATATATTCACCCCTTTTGATCACCAGGAACACCCCCTGTCAGTGTTTGTGGCAATCAGGGGCATTGAATTCTTCTGACATGATGGACACTAGCAAATCCCTACTTACTAAATTTTGTTTGCAATTTACCAATAACGATTAACAAACTTAGATTTTTAAAATTAATTAGGTCTCACTTAAAATTACTAGTGATATCGATGTTAGAAAGAGTTATCTAAATAGATTTATCTTATTTATATGGTAAACCCTGAGTTAGGAAAGTTAGATCAGTAAAAATCGATAGGGAGAAAACTGCATGTAGGATGTTTCATATGCTAAGATTTTAAACAAACATTTAATGTGTTTAAGTCCATAGTCCAAATAAACTTGATCTAAATAAACACAATAAACAACGTTGATTTTAGATCCAAATGATCCAATGATATAAAAACAATGTCCATTGATATAAAAAATTTGTTATCAACACATTAGTCTTGGTCTTAGCCTCTATATGTCAAGGCCCGACCTTTGGCCAGGCTTGGTACTTAGGCTTGCCTCATCCTGTTCTTGATTTAGCAAATAGGTCTTCCCATAAAAGGAGGATGATCAAACAAACACGAAAGGTCCCAAAGAATCTCCAAAAAAACAAAATCTTGGGCGGATGAACATAATCAGGTCCACCTGATTCCAGTCAATCATGTAGTGGTGAAGAAGTCTTCCAGAACTTGAGGAATCAAAGGAAGCATGGCAGGAAGTTAAAAATTTGGCCAAAACTCTCACAAAGAGCCCAATATACCCCTTCCAAATTAGCTGATTATGTAATTCACAAGTATTGAGCATTTTGATCTCTTAGGCTTAGTGTTTGTCGCTCATATGTATTGAGCTTTGGTTCTCCCTCTCTCACATGTTCCGAATTAGGGTTGGTTTTGTACTTTTATTGTATCATCTTTCTCTTTATCAAATAAATTGGTAGGGGTCCCCACTAAACCCAGCTTACCCATAAAAAAAAAGGTCTTCTCTCCATAGCAAGTTCCATAGTATCTATATTGTGCTGTCGAGTGCATTTTTAGGTGATGGGTCTTGTGTGTGTGTTTTCGTAGAGACATCAAGTCATTCCGGGGAGTTTTGTACGGACGGTAAAGTAATTTCAGTGGGCTGTACTTAACCACATTACATCTCGTCAACAGGCCCACTCTCCACTCTCCCCACCTTGCTAAAAGTTCATTCAAGCCCATTTAAACAGCCCAACAACATTTCTTTTCTCTTCCCTCTCCTCCACCGCTTTTCAATCCCACTTGTGACGAATAACTTGCCACCATCTTTTCCACTTGACACTTTTAAAAGGTATGGTCAGCAATGAGAATTTTAGAAGTTAGTTCTCATGTATCCTCGTGCATATTTAAAATATTCAATAATATTGAAGTATGGTGCATGTAATTAGGACTTACAGTCCTAATATTTAAAATACTCTGTATATCACTCTCCTCGATGGGAGTCTCGTCCTATTATAAGGGTCCTTTATGAATTTAGCCCCTGAGCCTTCATCAGATCAGTAGCACTCCTTCACGGATTGTGGACACCAAAGAAGAGAGGGTCATCATCACTGGAGTGATCGTCAATCGAAGAACAAAGACAAAGATATAATCATCATAGCTAGAGGTGAATTCTCACATATTACTTTAAGTCACAGGTTCTACACCATAAGCATTTAAATCCTTACAAACACAGATAGGTGGAAATTTTAAGATTCAATATTAGAAACTAAAAATCCAAAAATATATATAAGGAGTTGAAAATATAAAAGGGAAATGGTATCAGCACAACCATGTGTGCTTTAATAATTGCACAGATGCAGTTTGTTTTTTCCTTTTTAATTGGTTTGCACGAGCTTTTTGATAAAAGCTCTTTAAATAATAAAAGACAAGATGTGTAATTGAAATTATCAAAACATGGTCGTGTTGATATCATTTCCCATATAAAAATCTAAAGTTGAAATTGGCCCGTATCATGCTATTCTACTTTCATATCGGCAAAAGGCAATTACTAGATCCTACGAGGGGGCATATGGGCCAGGAGAGATGTAATAACCGGCCCCAAGTTGGGAAGTTCCTTCAAAGCTCGGTTCGAGGCGTGACAAGAGATGGCATATGGGCCGGGAGAGATCAAGATCGTTGATCTTTTCTTTTTTTATTGTTCCAATAAGATCGTTGATCTTGTAGAACATTGTGAGGTGACCCACATGTTCTTATTCCCATTCTGAGCAGACAAGCCGATCAAGTTGTTCTCAATGGCATTTGGCCAGCCTGTTGCTGCGGTTCAGATCAACGGATTCTGCAACTTAAATGAGGCAGAAGTGGGGCCTATAATATCTTTTACGAGCATGAGTGTGACTTTCTTGTAAGCCTTTTTTTCTCTTGAGCATTAGGGTTCTCCAAAGTTTCAAGTTGAAATATATAGACATCTTCCTCATTTTGAAAAGTAATACGTTAGAAGTCAAATATCTTACCCAACTTATACATTGTTTTCCCTCGAAGTAGTTGAGCAGATTGAGAAAGGGACCGTTTTGTGCCAAGGGGGAGTCATGCACTTTTCAAGGGGAGCCATGGCGGGATATGTAGATCAAGGGGGGGGGAATTTTCCGGGTTTAGTTGGTTTGGAATGTTCTTAGAAGGCAGGGAATTTTATTTTTTTTTGGAAAATATTTCTACGAAAAATAAGTTGAACAAATCCATAAAAATAAATTTCCGAGACCATAGTTAGCAAAACGTGATTCGGCAAAAATTGGGACAGGAAAAATTATAGTTTAATACGGTATCGGTTCAAAACGTAGTAAAAAAAAAGGTAAACACGAAAAAACACTTTAAATTTTTTGTAATTTACATGTTCAAAACGCATTTTATATGTTTAAAATGTTTCCCTTTTTTTCTTGTAAAAGTTTTAAACGGAGTATTGAACAGCATAGAATTTATATGATGGGTGGCCGTGAAAACACGTGAAGTCTAAAAAAAGTAGGTACGGCCCACTTTGTTTGATGATCCAAACCTTTCATCTGTTTGGGCAGAACGTAAATAGGTTCTGACCCAAAAATCAGTTCCATAGGATGATCCTAACCCTCCGATCTGTAGAAGATTCCATAAATGATTTTTGGAAATCTCCATATTCAGATCAGTTCAGATCGGAGGGTTAGGATCATCCTATGGAACTGATTTTTGGGGCACAACCTATTTACGTTGTGCCCAAACAGATGAACGGTTTGGATCATCGAAAAAAGTGAGCTGTACCTACTTTTTTAGACTTCAAGTGTTTTCACGGCCACCCATCGTATAAATTCTCTAAACAGCAAACCATTAAAACATGTTCCCTTAACAGGTGTCATCTATTGTTATTTTATTGTATTTTCATATAAGGGGAAGGAAGGCTCTATGGAAAAATGGTGGTTAAATTCAGACATCTAGACAGTCTTTATCTTTTTCACAAACTTATAGGCTAAAAGAAAATTACAGAGAGGTGTTTTTAAGGGATGAAGTGTGTAATGCATGTTGATATTGCAACTCACTACCAACATACCATAAAAAAGAAGCGATCCGGTTGAGGGCTACCTTTTTGACCCTGCCATTATTCCTGTAGCTTGGGCTTAGGGTGGTGGGAACATTCATATGGCGTTGGTCCCACAGTCAGTATATGATCCTAACCATTCTTTCTTTTTGGCGCTTCTCTAATCAACCTTAATTGGAAACATCACAAATAGAGGTGGGTCTCACTTTTGATTGATCCAGACTATCAATTTTATATCAAAGATGGGACCTATTCTTACTCGGTTAGAGGTATTCAAAGAGAGGATTAGAGCGCATGGCTACAAACATAGTGTCAGAAAGTTTTCGAATGGCTCCTCAACCACAACCGGCCCAAGAGGAAAAGGACGTTTCCTCTGCTTATAAGGGGTTTTGGCGGCGTTAAAGAGAGGTCCTTAGTACAAGAGCATTGCGAAGGATACACCAATAGTGTAAAAGTTATCATGCATGATGATAAACAACTGAATAGTCACAAGCTCCCGCTTCGGCATCCCCCTCCTTGCAGTTAAGTTGATGGCTTTGGACATGACCGATGCAATTTTAAGAAAAATCCTACGTGACAAGTGGGGGAGTTTTTCGAGAGGAGGTAGAACAGGGGTGGAGCTAGGAATTTACACATTTTTTTTTGGATCAATTACCAAAGGGGGACAAAAATCAGGCATAATTATCAACTGGACCCAGGCTTTTCAGAAATTACCAATGGGGGACAAAATCTGTATGGATGGAAAAATGTGGTCCAAAATGCCCTTCTCTAAAGGACGACTTTTGTTTTTACTTTTTTACTCTTCCCTCTTCTTTACTGTTTCCATTTTCTACTTGGTTTTTTAACCTACCAGTCATCTCTTTCACTTACAGCCACCATTGGAGGTGGAAAAACTCGACGAACACGTGAGTGGTTTTTTTTTTTTTTTTCCATTTTCTCTATCTAGGTTTTGTTTTTCATTTTTTTAGGGTTTTGCAATGTTTTTGTTTTCTCAATATCTGTTTTATCTTGTTTAGGGTTTTGTATTTTGTTCCTCTCTAATGATTTCTGGTGGATAACCCTATTTTGAGAGTTGAAAATATTATTTCAGGTGGATATCCTATTTTGAGGTTTTGTTTTGAGAGTTGGAAACTCTCTTTAGATATTTTGTATGCCCCATTTAGATACTTGAAAACCCCTCTTTTATAGACCTTAAAACCTTTGACAACCCCCTTCTAGAGAGTTGAAAACCCCTCTCTTATAAACTTTAGAAGCTTTGAAAACCCCATCCTAGAGAGTTGAAAACCCGATTTCAGGTGGATAAACCTATTTTGAGGTTTTGTTTTGAGACATGAAAACCCTTCTTTAAATATTTGGTAAGCCCCATTTAGAGACTTGAAAACCCCTCTTTAGATATTTGGTAAGTCCCATTTAGAGACTTGAAAAGCCTATTTCAGGTGGATAACTATATTTTGAGGTTTTGTTTTGAGACTTGAAAACCCCTCTTTAGTCAGCTAGTAAATAGAGCCTTTATATGGATTCAGGTTGGTTCTAAGGTGTAGAACTGATAGGTTGGAGCTGTAACGAACATACTCGAACGTATAAATAAGACACTAGTAAAAATATATGTGAAAACTGATATAAAAAAAGGTGCGTGTGTGCCTTTCCCTACTATGATTTGAATGTATTTAAAATTCAGGTGTGAAATGAAAATATATAGAGAGACTAAAGCTAGATTACGATGGATGTTAAAAAAAAAAAAAAAATTCCAGTTTGTATTAAAAGGGGTTTGAAATAGGACACTAGCTTCCAGAAGCAATTTTGGAAAATGATGACTATGAAAGTGATTGAATGATCTTTGATGTGAAAATTGATTTTCCTAAATTGTAATGTTTATTTTTGGATATTTTATTTCAGTTATTTGAATAATCTACCTGTTCTATTTTGCTTATTTGTATGAAGATTTCCTCGCACTAGTTTAGTTAAAAATGAAGAAGAGCCAACCTCTCCAACACTTGCAAGCATAGAAGAGAAAGAATAGTGAATACATGTCAAATCAAAAGCAATAGCACCCGATACAACTTAATCATGATATGATTATTTTTGAAATGCAAACCTCTTAAAAAATAGTCTTACCTCTGAAGCTTTCTCTTTGGGTTCATCAACAGATCGTGATACCTGAAAAAGTTCACTTCACATTAAATGTATGCGCACTTGAAACAAATTGGTAGAGAACACGTAACAAAAATAGTTGAGCTCATAAATGACATTTAGAAGGAGAAAACTCCAATGATGAGAAATACTGACAGCATCAAAGAGGGAGGCATTTGTGTTTCCATTGTCTAGTACAGAAGCCCTCGGCGAATTTCCTTCTTCTGATCCTTTGGGGACTGGCGAAGGGGGATTACTAGGAATATAGACCACTCTCAATTTAACTCCTCAACAACCTTTCCAGCTTCTTTGCTGAACTGAGAAACCAATTTATGTCAGATCAGAGCTTGGCAACAAATATCATAACAACATTTAATACTAATAGCTAAGAGACAAGACCATCCAACCATTTCCGGGGTAAGGTCCTTAATGGTTGCGCTAGGATTTGCAGCAACACTCTGGAGAAGAAACTTATCCTTGCATTGCAAATCAGGTGGAGCTTCTTTGTGGGCTTGCATTGTTAGTAGAAAAATGAAGAGAGGGGAAAACCCAAAGCAATTTTTCCTCATGCAATTTCTCATATGTCTCGGTATGTATATAAAAAAACAAGTCTAACATGAGTAGATATTGTTTGTGAATTTCTCATTTGCTTCCTCGTTTGTGAATTTAGATATTGTTTGCTATGTCTGAAATTTATTTCATTGCTTGCTTCTAGCGTCTAATAATTTTAATCTTACAAGCTTTGAACATCATTACCAGCCCCTTTCTATAGATAGCTATATTCTCTTCTATAGATAGCTCATTTCTATGTATTCATAACTCAGATTTTGGAAAGGAGAAGCAGCTAACCTCTTTTATATGTTTAAATGACATCAACATTGTTATAATATGGACATGTTTTGTTGAATGCACTCTGTTAGCTTGTTTTTTTAGGTGGTTTGCCTATTTATAATGGAGGTTTGAATTTTAGAGCAGTCCCTAATTGTGTTCATTCTTGTCATCACAAGGTAATTGATAACCTTGTTTTCTTTCTTCTCTTGCCATTGATTTAAAATAATATGAGTTTTGATAACCTTATTATGTAGTTGCCCTTGTTTGTTTTTTCACAGATGTATATATTGTGTCTGTTTTGATAAATGGCAAAGGTGACCGAAAAAGGGGGGAGCAAGGCTAAGATTCAAAGGGGGAAGATTCTCAAGAAGAGGGGGAATATGCAAAAGGGGAAGGGGAACGGAAAGGAAAAAAAATGAAGGGAGGAAGCAACATGTAAGTGTATTTCATGTTTTTGTTTTCAATATCATTAAATTTCCATATGTCATTTAATATCTTGATGATGTTAATTGATTTGCAGGCTCCTTATGTCCCTGCAAGATGTTCGCCTTCATGTTTTAGGAGTGCATTGGGTAAGATGGGGTTGCAACAACACCATTATGACGCACTAGAGAAGACCCCGTTCAAACATTTGATCCACCTTGAAGAAATTGTGATGCACAAGCCCATTATCAAAGCACTACATGATAAGTGGGATCCTGCCACTAAATCATTCAGATTAGGCTGTATTTCAGTTCCTTTTAAGGCCAACGATGTAGCATTGGCGTTAGGCTTACCAGTCAGAGGGGAGGCAATAAATGTGGACAGGGTTATATCAACTGACAAGAGAAACTAGGGCTGCAACTCGAGCCGGGTTTTACCCGACCCGCATCGACCCGACCCGAAAATAGCCTGGGTTGGGTTCAGGTTTCATGGGTTTCGGGTCGAGCCGGGTTGAGCATTCAAAAGCCCGCATGAATCTCGGGTCGAGCCGGGTTCGAAGGGGCCCGACCCGAGTTACATAAGTTATAGTATGTACATTTTTTTCTATTGTTAGTTAAAAGTTAAAAGTGAAAACCCACGCACCCACAGTTATTGTATGTGAGTGTAATTTCTGCTTCTATGAGTTGAGTTGATTCAAGTGTTTGATTCAGCATTGTTTGATTGTAATTACAACATTGTTTGATTAGAGCATTGTTTGATTCAAGTGTAATGTGAGTGTAATTACATCATTGTTTGATTCAAGTGTAATGTGAGTGTAATTTCTGCTTCTATGAGTTGAGTTGCCTTGCCAAACAAGAATTTTCCTTAAAAAATTGCGTCAACGTGAAAAAACCTGACCCGACCTGACCCGACCCGAGATTTATCATGGGTAGGGCCGGGTTTGGGAATCGTGGGTTTTCCGGAAAAAAACCCGACCCGACCCGGCCCGAGATATTTCTCGGGTAGGGTTGGGTTCTCCAAAACCCGACCCGCCCGACCCGAGTTGCAGCCCTAAGAGAAGCCCTCCTCCTCTTGTTGATGGCTGGCCATTTCCTAAAGCAAATGTTGTAGCATCTGTTATTCTACAGGAAATTAAGGCAATAGTTGGAAGAATCGAGGAAGAGTACATAAACAAAACCGTGACATATGTACTTTTACACCTATTTGCCACCGTCCTATTTACTCAGAATGCCCATCGAGTCTATCAGTTATTTTGGCCCTTTGTGGATGATTTAAAAAATATTGGTGTAGACACCCCATTTTGACCGGACCCAAGTTCGTGTTGTTGGTGCGTAACCGCACCAAACCAGTGAATTAGGCCCCCAAATTACACCCTAAGCTAGGTTAAGATTCCCCATAAGTCCCTGTAAAATTTCGTTGGAATCCGAGCTCGTTTGATCAGCGAACGGACTGAGTCAGTGTTGTAGTATAAATGCAGAAGGGGGGGTAAATTATCCGCACAAGGGGTGTGCTTTTGAAAAATTGGCCGAGGTTTGTCTTTGATAATAAGACAAAGCGGCGGAGGTGCGATTATTGAACCGCGCGCTTATCAAATAGGGGTAGTGCCATTATCAGCAACCCTCTTTTTATATATATCCAAAAAAAACAGAAAAAAAGAAAATGAAAAATCACTGTTCATCTTTCGTTTTTTTATTTACAGAGAGAGAGAGAGAGCGAGAGAAAGAGATTTTTGGGTTTTCCTCCGCCGATCGTTTTCTCCGGCCTCGTCGGCAACCATCATCTTCCCAAATTCTTCACCATCTCCGAGCACCATCCCCATCTCCTTCTTCTTCTTCTTCTTCTTCTTCTTCTTCTTGATCTCTACCCCCAGCCGAAACCCATCTCTGCAACTCCGGCCGAATCCCACCTCTGCAACTCCGGCCGAATCCCACCTCCATCACTTCCGGCCTCCATTTCTTCTTCTTCTATTTCCTCCACCGCCACCTCTCCCACCTCCAAGCTCTGCGAGATTCCAGGATCTGAGATCTGAAATCTCAGATCTGAAATTTGAAATCTCAGATCTGAGATCTCAGATCTGAAATTTGAAATCTCAGATCTGAGATCTCAGATCTGAGAAGAGAAAGAGTGAGAGAGAGAGAAAGAGAGAGTGAGAGATTGGAAAAGGGGATTTCCTTTTCCAGTCATCTTCTCCGGGAAGCTTCACCGGAATCCGCCCTACCTTCTTCTTTTTTTTCTCCTTTTATTTTTTCGTTGATTACCTCAATTCACGTCTCCAGATACTATTCCCATCATAGCCGTCTCCTTCGTTACCAGATCTGAGTCCTCAGCCATTTTTTCGATCAGGATTCGATTAGTTCTCCGATCACCGACGATACTCCGATCGTCTCTCCGATCAAATCTACCAGATTCTGATTGATTTCCGGTGAGATTTTCTTTTCAAATACCTTATCTTCTTCTCAAATCTTTCTTTTGGCCATGAGAGCTTTACGCTGTTTTTGAAACTCTAGATCTGCTCTTTCCTCTTTAGATCTATCATCTTCTCATTTTCTTCTTTGTGTTGAACTGTAGACCTTGAATTTTCATCTCCTCCTACAAGATATAACCGGATTCCTACCAAATTCTCAGATCTGAGTTTCATAGGCTTAGATTTCCTTTGTTTCATTAAATTGAGAATTCGGATCTACTTATTGGAGGTTATCGTATCAGAGATCAAGGCAAGGAGATCTGTTATCAAATTGGAGTAGAGCACGTAGAGAGTATTGAGCGGGAATTGGAGAGATTCATACAAATCAAGTAAGGTTTTCATCATCATTTTACAGGATTTCTGAGATCTGGTTAATTTTTTTTTACTTTAAAAATTTCTGCTATGATTGTTCGGTGGCTGATTTAGCTTGATTTTAATTTTCCTGATAAGAAATTATTAAATCAATTTTTGTCAATCATTCCTGTTGTATTCGAAATGTTAATCTTGTTCTTTAAAAGCCTACTTACTCATTTGGAATGGTAGATCTGTGGTTTTATTTATAATTATTTTTATCACAGAGTCATCACACTGAGATTAACTATGTTCATGTTGAAAGAATGAGGGACCAGAGAATTTTGGTTTGATATTAGAATTTTCCTTCACTCATTTTAAATGGAGATGGGAATTGATATGTTTTAAATAGATGCTTGTTGTGGTGGAGATTTAGAAGCTTACTATTATTATTATTATTATTTTTTTTTTCTTCTAATTGCTATCATGGTGCTATTAATGCCTACACCAATGTTTGATTAAAAGCTTGAGTGAAGTTTTAAGTTCCCTTGTTGCTGGATATATTGGTGCTACTATAGTACCTTTGGGCTTCAACTTTTTAGTCCCTTGTTCATGGCCTAATGCTCCAAGGCATGTTTAGCTGATAATTTTGGCATCAGCCTTTCATTTGTATGAGTTACAATAACTTATTAGTAGCCTGTCACACTGTTACATCTTTGAATTTTGAGCCCAATTATGTAATCTCAGCCCAAAAGTTTCCTTTCTCCAGATTAATGACATGCTGCTTCCACTAAAATAAAATAAAAATCTCCTTCTTGCTGTCTGGCAGAAAGTGTGGGTACAACTTTAGGAAGGGTTTGGTTGTATTCCTTGGCACACGTGCAAATTTAAATGATTGACAAGCTTTGTAAATAGAGCTGCCAATGCATAGATTTCAGTTTGAAGGATGGTTATGATTAAAATGGATGAGTAAATAAATTCTTATCAATTTCATTTCGTATATCATGAGTAATGTTCTTTCATTTATTTACTCCCGTTTCAGGAGTAGGACAATGTAATCAGTTTGTAATGGTCAATATCTTATCTCTGTGTGGTCCAAATATAATTGGTTAATGCATGTTTGACTCTTACTGTCATATGGTATAAATGTTTTTCAAATGCATGTTTAGATATTTCTCTCTTGAGAATTAAGGCATTACCACAGGTATAAGAATCAGTTATTTTTTTTTTTACAATTTGGTTTTCAATAGAGTTCAGGCTATATACTTGGTAGTAGTCATTTTAGCTTGATTAAAGCGCGTATATTTGCTGTCCATACTGCTGCCCCAGGTTTACACCCAATACTGCCCTGTTTCTGCATAGTTGCTGTCCATGTTGCTGCCCCAAGTTTATACCCAATACTGTCCCTGTTTCTAGCATAGTTGCTGTCCATGCTGCTGGCCCAGATTTGCACCCAATCATGCCCCCATTCTAGCATAGTTGCTGTCCATGCTGCTGCCTTAGGTTTGCACCCAATCCTCCCCACAAACAAAGGAGAGAAGGATAAGGCTTCTCAGTAGCCTTCCCTCGAGTCACCGCACTGAGTTGTAAAGATGGCTGATGGATCACATCATCCATCTATAATTACGAAGATACATGGGCGGTCTTAACTCTTCTCCAGACTTTCTCCCAACTTTCATGCCAGGAATGCTGGCGTCCGCAATCTGTCCGGTGCATATGAAAATGAAGGCCTACAGGGTCCTCTGTTTCAGCCATACCACGGAGGTGGGAGTCATGGGTTATCAATTGTCTCACCTCTATCACCTGTATTCGTCCAAGCCAGCAGAGAAAGGTGTCTCTTGCTTCCTTATTAATTTCCTAATGGGAGAAGTTTCTGCTGCCGTCTCCAAAACAGCTGCCGCACCAATTGAGCGGGTGAAGCTTTTGATCCAGAACCAGGATGAGATGATTAAGGGTGGTAGACTCTCAGAACCCTACAAGGGAATTGCAGATTGCTTTGCAAGAGCCATAAAGGATGAAGGCTTCAGTACATTGTGGAGAGAAAATGCAGCCAATGTTATCCGGTACTTCCCCACCCGGGCCTTGAACTTTGCTTTCAAGGATTACTTCAAGCGGCTGTTCAACTTCAAGAAAGGCAGAGATAGGTACTGGAAATGGTTTGCCGGGAGCTTAGTATCCGAAGGTGTCGCTGGTGTCTCTTCCCTTTTTCTTTGTCTACTCTCTCGATTATGCCCAAGCCCGTCTAGCCAATGATGCCAAGGCCTCCAAGAAGGGAGGTGAAGGCAGTTTGACGATCTGGTCGGCGTCTACGGGAAAACCATGAAATCCGATGACATTGCTGGGCTTTACCGTGGATTTAGCTTCTCATGTGTCGGGATTATTGTATATCGTAGGCTCTTCTTTAGATTGTATGATTCTCTAAAGCCAGTCATGCTAACTGGTTAGTTGTAGGATAGTTTCCTGGCGAGTTTTCTACTGGGTTGGGGTGTAGCGATTGGAGCGGGGCTGGCGTCCTACTCGATTGGTATAGGGCGATGAAGGCGCTAGCCCAAGCCCATCTTTAGGGGACTCGCTCAATCTAAGTAGCGCTCCTCTCTCTTGTTTAGTAGGCCTACTCAACCTTTCAGATATGCCCCCTGTTACACACTACAATTTGTATAAATTAGAATTATCATAATCTTTTGATTTCTTTTTTATATATATTCTTCTCTTGTACTAATCTTTGAGTTAGGTTTTGAAGATGATAATAAATGGACTGCTCAGGTGAGACTCTCTTAAGGTTCATACACTTGTCTTTTATTTAAATAAATTGTTTTAGGAAAGAAGGAGATCAGATGACTACTCTATTCGATATTATCGACATGAGTACTGTCTGATCTCAAGGCGGGCATAGAAATATTATCTTGTGTATTTGTGATATCAGATGATTACTTTAGCATCATCTGATTTCACCCCCATATTGGGGCAGTGGTACTTGTGGTTGGGCATAGAAGTGTTTAATGTTGTTCTTGCTTTGTTAAGCTATCCAGCGGCTGGTCTGGACTAATTAATATTGTTTATCATTGTACGATCGCTATTATTACAGATTGTGCACTCTTTAGTTGTAGATCATATTTTGCTGATATTTGATTTGATTTTATAATAATTGATTGAAATTTGCGATTATCTGGTAGCATTTTCCTCTCTCTTTGATTAGACTAGCACAGTCTTTTAGATTTCTGTTAGATTTCTTTAGATACTATAACCTGTACAAGGAGACATACTCTGTCTTGTTAGGCAATCCTCCTTTGGAGGCAAGCCTCATTTGTAGAATCCTCTCTGAGATTACACCTCAGTTTGTTCATTTGTTAATTAGAGACCAATTTGGTCAATTAGTTGTCTTAGCCTTGCTTCCCCCTTTGCAAGGGCAATGATAAGGTTGCTTAGAGCTCATCTTTGTGTGTTTGGGAGACCCGTCCGGTCTCATTCTCTCGTTAATCCTCTTTGTGTGCTTTTTGATTTTGGGAGAACTCCCTACTCGGCTTGGCTTCATACCCCTACCCTTATGGGTATTGGGTTGCACATTTGTTGCACCCTGAGGGCTAGGTAGCTGTCCGGCCCGGCTGGGTGTTTCACCTTTGCCAAATATGCACAAGGTCTCTTATTCCTTTTAGACCCGCCCGGTCTCATTCTCTTGCTAAACCTCCTCTTTGTGCGCCGTTTGGTTTTGGGAGAACATCCTACTCGGCTTGGCTTCATACCCCTACCCTTATGGGTATTGGGTCGCACATTTGTTGCACCCTAGGGCTAGGTAGCTGTCCGGCCCGGTTGGGTGTTTTACCTTTGCCAAATATGCACAGGGTCTCTTATTCCTTTTTACGTCATTTGTGTCTCGGAGACAAGCCTTGTCTCCTGTAGAGAGTTTCTCCTTTAGGAGGCTTACCTAGCCTCATGTTAGAATAACCCTTCCTCCTGGCGAGTCTTTGATTCATTTTTATCCCTTTTCTTGGTAGTGTTTTTAGTGAGTCTCTGACTCATTTGTGCTCTTCTTTTTTTAGTGTGTTAGTTAGTAGTTCGCCTTTAGATTTGTTGTCATTCATCCTTGTTTGAGACTAACTCAGTCATATAGAGCCTTCCCTGCTTGGGATCTTAGATTGTTTTCTCTGTTCTTGGGACACTTCTTTACGTGTTGTGGTTTGTCTCTTTGAGACGCTAGTTGCTTATCCGGGGTTTCCCCTTTTGCTTTAGGGCTTTGCCCTAGTTTGTGGTATTACTTGCGTGTTCCCTTTAAGATTGAAAACATTTAAAGGTCTTGAGCATTGGAAAAGCTTCAAAATCCAAAAACATTAGAAATTTAAATCTCAAAAACATTTGAAAACTTTAAAAATATCAAAAACATTTGAAAATATAAAAAACCTTAAAAAATCTTAAGTGTTGAGTGTTTCTTTTAGAAGCGTATTAGGCGAGTTCGATTTTCGAACTACGTTGGCTTGATCCTCTCTCACGAGGTACGTAGTGCAGCTCGGGATCTTCATCCCAAGTCCAGCCAAACTTTGTAAATAAAAATGCTTTAACCCTTCAACTTTAAAACCTTGTTTTTAACAAAAATCTTTCTCTAGAGTTAGGAGTTTGTCCTAGATAGAGAGTTTTAGAGTTAGGAGTTCGTCTTTGATTTGTTGTGTGCTTGTTTGTGTTTGTTTTAGAGTTAGGGGTTTGTCCTAGCTAGGAGTGCCTCCGTCCGGTTAGTTGGCGATTCACATCGCCGACTGATGACTAGGTCTTGGATACGTTAGCAATCCTATTGTTTTCCTTAGGGCACACAGCCTAGTTACACATAGGTTGTAGGAACCACCTGCATTAGCTTAGGGCTAACCTGCATTTAGTTAGGGCATATAGGGTGTCCTAAAATTCACAATTCACTGGAATTTAAATAATCGTACAATAAACTTTAATAATTGGTCCGGTCTTTTAGATCGAGTTTAGGATAGAGGTCTAGGTGTCTTAGGCATCCTAGCTTAGAATAGGTGCGAAGAACTACGTTGCCTTGATTCTCGTGGAGGCGGGGATACGTAGGCTTCTTTGGATGAATACCAGACCATCCGAGGACTCGGGCTAATAATTTAGAGTCTTAGGATTTGTTGTGTAGTTATTGTATTTCTTTTGATGTGTTTTCTTACTTTCTTGTACTGATCTTATACATTTAGCTATAGCTTGCATGTGTTTGCACATCAGAACTCAGACACCAGTTAGGTATGTCACTCAGAACCTAGTTATCATTAGGTGCCATTTATTTTGATTCTTTTGTGTGTGCTTATTTTCATCTCCGAGACATGCATGATTAGATAGACGTTTTCTCGGAGATGCGTGTTCCCATTTCATATGATTTTCTCTTGAAACTCTTCAAGGTTAATAGTAAATGGCATAAGAGACCAAGTGTTCGCACTCGGGCGAATTGGGGGCGCTCTTCGGACCTTCTCCATTCGTCATCAGGCACGGACCTTCTGTATCTCTGGTTATCCATTGCAAACAGAGCATTTGTTTTGGTTCCATGGCTTGTCCATGGATGGCGACTCTGAGTTATTTTTCAGATATATCTGGGTTTCGAGCCCTGGCTCCGGATCAGGATGTATATCTTTCTTTTTATGTCGCCACTCATGCTATGCTGTGAGGGTGGCATCCGTTTCGAGAGTTCCCTGGTAGAGCTCTCCTTCACATTGTGGAGATCTTAGAGGATTGCAGGAGGGATCTCGCGTCCCTCGGCACTCGTCCTCGGATCGGGGTCCACAGGCTGGCGACTCTGCTGGGGAGTTTTTGAAACATTGCCTAACTCTATAAAAATGCCATTTTTACTAACTTTGGAGAAATTTGAATTAAAATCATTTTAAATGGGAATTCTATCGTTAGAATCCAGGGGCACCAGACAGGTGCGTAATTAAAACGAGGGATTCACACACTGCACATCATGCATTATCATTTTTGTTATTTATTTCATTGTTTTTCCTTCTTGGCTCCACGGGATAGATTCGATGCGTACCCGACTGGGATGTCTTCACCCTGACGGTACTGTTGAATCTATTTCCAAGCTATGCGCTAGAGCTGCAGTCGTAGACATTGGGCGTACTTTTGTCTACAGCAGCCGATGAGCAATGAAGCATACTATGTATGACACGGGGCGTACTTGTGTTATACATGTTAAGTATGTTTCATACGCATAGTACCCTTTAGATTGAGTCCGGAGCCCTACTTTGTTTTTATATATTATGTATATACTTACTGACCTAGTGAAATCCAACTAGGAAGTACCCTTGTTTATATGAGTATATTACATTCATATAGGGTCGAACATGTGTTGCTCACACATGTGGAGCCTAGAGTTAGGAGCTTTGCCCCATTTATAGACTAGGGTAGCTCATTTTATATGGCTACAACACGGTCCTAGCACACTCATCAGTCTGTCTTGAGTCGACATTTTCTTGACTCCGCTAGATTAGAATTAGGGCTGGTGCCCCTGGTTAGGATTTGTGTGTATGTGTATATACTTATATATACTGATTATGTATATTAGGGTTCTCCTCTTAGTTAGAGTTCCTTATTCATTTCAATTGGTTATATCCATTCGTTATTCAGATTTAGATCTAGTCAATGGCTTTTTACTGCCATTTCCTTGGCCAAGTTTGGTCCTTGATCTCTTCATTATAGGATTTGACCTGTTGTTGTACATTCTCACCTTTGGTCAGTCTTTCAGTTGATCACCTTTCTCTGGTAATCATTATTCATATATCTTTGATTGAGTTACGAGGATCCCTTGTCTAGCGTCGTTATGCTGCCGAATTTTTCGCAGAATATTTTTGAGCATAACCACTATTTCTTAGAGTTAAGAAAACCGTGAGTTTGCCTTTTCTTGACTTCCTTGTCTAGCGTCGTTATGCTGCCGAATTTTTCGCAGAATATTTTGAGCATAACCGCTATTTCTTAGAGTTAGGAAAACCGTGAGTTTGCCTTTTCTTGACTTCCTTGTCTAGCGTCGTTATGCTGCCGAATTTTTCGCAGAATATTTTGAGCATAATCGCTATTTCTTAGAGTTAGGAAAACCGTGAGTTTGCCTTCTCTTGACTTTCTTGTTTAGCCGTTATGCTGTCGATTTTTTCGCAGAACATTTCGAGCATGACTGCTACTCTTTAGAGTCAGTTTACTTAGTTAGGACCTTGACCTCCTTGTATAGCCGTTATGCTGCTGGATTTTATCCAAAAATATGTTAAACATGATTGCTATCCTTTGGAGTCGGTCTACCTTATCTGGATTCCCATGTATACATCATTCAGTAGGATTAGATCCTTATTTGTCAACCTGTTATGTCTTAGATCTGGTTGATGGCTTGTCCGTTATCCCTATGACCATGATCTATCATTCTGATCCTTTTGATCGCATAGTTGATGATATTCATCGCCAGATTTAGATCCGGTTTGCGACCTACTTTTGTCATTTTATGGCCGTGGTCTATTGTCTGATCTCTCATCTTTGATGAAAAATTCCATGTCCCAGATTGTATCCTTCCCGTATATTTGATTGTCAAATTCATTCTTATTGTTTACTTAAAGGTTATCTTCTCTCCCTTATAATCTTGTTCTATCTGAGTGTCAGGTCTGATCATGGCGAATAATCTGTTAGACAAGTGGATAGCCGAGACCATTAAATCTTTTCCGCTGAGGTGTGAAGATTGGAGTGTGGCTGAGCGTTTCATCGGTTCATTTGCTCATCTGAATAGTCGCGGTATAAATTGGAAGTTTCTTCAAGCAGCTGCTAGATGTTGGGATCCTGTTTTCCATGTCTTCCGATTCGGGTCCTTTCAACTCTGTCCTATATTTGAGGACTGGTGTGCCTTGTTAGAGCTTCCTCCCGAGGGACTCTGGATCCGACCTTCAAGCACAGACTCCCCTCATGATCTTTTTTGCAAACTTTTTGAAAATAAGATCGTGAAAACTTTGCCATGCTTAACTGAGAAAAATGTGCAATTTCAAGCCCTCATCGAACTGTTTTCTAAAAACGTCGATCCTACTGACTCCCGTTTTCAGCAGTGTCGACGTAGCGCCTTAGTATTTGCTGTCTTTGCACGTCATGTCCTTCGCAGAGACTCTAGTGCCGCTCCTTTCACTTTGTTGACAATAATAGATCAGATAAATGAGGGGAGAAATCCTGTCCCTACTATGCTGGCTGAAACCTTTTATGGGTTAGATTTTATCGCTAGTAGAAAGGTGCAGGATAACTTTTTTGGATGTGCCAAACTGTTATACGTGTGGTTATGTGAAAAACTCACTATCCTTCAACCATCAAACCGCATTGAGTACACCCTTAAGAGTTTCCATTCCTGGAAGGTAAAGATTAAGCAACCTCAGCTTAATGAATGGCACCATTGGTTGCAGACCATAGGAGAAAATCAAATTCGTTGGGTGAGTCAATCATGTCCACAAATTATTACCAGTACTTGCCCGTACTCATTTGTCCATCTTATGGGTTTAGAAAAATCATCTTTCTATGCACCTTTGTGTTTTCCTTCCCAGATTATTGGAATCTTGTGTCCTCCTAAGGTTATTACACCACCTTGTTGTGAAGACCTTACTCCTGACCTCATTGCATCCATAGTAGCTGCTTGGAGAAACAAAATCGCGGAGAGGAGATCCGCTTTCATGTTTAAGCTCCGAAAGGGAGGAGTATTTGGAGAGCCTGCATTCCGAAGAGCTCGAATTGGTGAACCATAAGGATCTTTGGATCGAGATTGTCATTTCTTTTATTGTTTTCATTTGTTTTACTTGAATATAATCAGAGTCAAAAATTGTAAATATGATTTCATTATAGATGAAAATTTAAAGAAAGAAATTTTACTTGATACATGTTATAGACAGTCGGTAATTCAGGGTTTCATCATTTTTCATGTAACCAATTGCTGGCGTTGTAACCTGTCAATATAATCAATACAAAGGATGTTTGTTTTTCTTTCCTCTCTATTGGTGCAAATTATCTTATTTCATCTATCAATCATTTAATCTAGTTTGTTAACTTCCAACCAGGATTCTGAAAGATAGCAACCATCGCTCCCAAAAAGGACTCCCAAGCTAAACCTGCCTGGTCTAGACCTACTTCAGTGTCTAGACTTGTTCGTCACTTTGATTCTCCTGTGCCATCCGCAGTACATTTACCTCCTTCACCAGAGTTTTCCGGTTCCTTTGAAGTGAACCAAATGACTGACTCGACTGACCTTCTGCTCAGTATGCAAGAGATGATGAAGAATCTCACCCGAGACATGGCCGGAATGAAAGAGGAGATGGCAAATATGAAGACCCAGATAAGTGATAAGACTTCCACCTCTAGACCGGTACTTCAGAATACTCGCGCTGCATCTCCGGAAGCGCGTAGGCCTGATATCTCGCCCTTTGAGGTTGATATAGATGACGCCCAATATGCTGCAGAGTATTGTGCTCCGGGGGCTGATAAAGAAAAAGAGAAATTTGAAAAATTTGAGAAAGAAATGTCCGAAAAATTTAGCAGGATGGCTCATGATATGGAGCAGATGAAGGTCCAGGGGCCTAAGAAGTTTGATGTCTCTGAACTGATACTGTCTTCGACAGTATCTCTGCCACCCAACTTCAAAGCTCCTGATTATGACAAATATGATGGAACCGGGTGTCCGCGTAACCACATGAGGTGGTTTATCATTTTGTCCCAACAGTACGGTCTGAGCCGTGAACAGATGGCGCAGTTGTTTCCGATCTCTTTAACTGGGATTGCGAAGAAATGGTTCCTAAGGCTGAAACCTGAAGAAGTGAGAACCCTAGAGGACATTTCTGAGAAATTGATAGAGCAGTTCTCGATGGAAGAAGGTATTGAGGTCACAAAGAGGGACCTAAAGCAGTTGAAGCAAGGTCCTCAAGAGACCTTTACTTTCTTTATCAGGCGTTGGAGACGCAAATCCGCTCAGCTAAGCCAGAGAATGACTGAATCAGAGCAGATAAAGCTAGTTCTGAAGAGTTTGTCTCCTCAGTACTTTCATTTTCTTGCTCCTCAGCATTATCCGAGTTTTGATCATCTGATCAAGACTGGTACTCAGACGGAAGATGCCATAGCAAAGGGTCTGAGAGCAAAAGTTTCTACAGAGATTCGAGAAGGGAAAAGACCTATGGTCCAGCCCAAGGAAGTTCATGCTGTCAGTTATACCAGGCCTGTGGCCAAGGTTGTTACAGAAGCTGCCAGAGCACCCAGGAGAGGTACATTTGACAGGAAATTTGATCATCTTCCATATCCCATAATAATGATATTCAAGAGGCTCATGAAAGATAGAAAGATCCGGCTCCCAGATATCAAACCTTCACCCAATCCTTTGCCCGCATTCTGGAAGATGGACCAATATTGTGAATATCATAGAGGTCCAGGGCATTTGACTGAAAATTGTTTGGCCTTGAAGCATGCCATTCAAAATCTGATTGACAAAAATGAATTGGCAGTGGAGAGACCAAACGTCACTCAAAACCCACTTCCCAACCATCATGCCATGCCTCCTCCTACTATCAATGCAATTTTTGCTAGTGAGCCTCTGCTTGATCCATCAACCCTTATTTGTGCCATTACCACAGAAAAAACCTATGTCATGAAGTTTGATGATAGAGAGCTGGAAGGGGCAGAAAGGAGAGAGCGATACGTGATTTCCTTCGATGACGACGAAGTTGCTGAGTCATCAT
Source organism: Tasmannia lanceolata (assembly GCF_043159265.1). Lineage (NCBI taxonomy): Eukaryota > Viridiplantae > Streptophyta > Magnoliopsida > Canellales > Winteraceae > Tasmannia > Tasmannia lanceolata. The sequence continues at coordinate 13,278,488 of NW_027518714.1, read as the reverse complement.
CATCTCAATCTTGTGTATTTCAGACTGACAATGTCAGAAATATGGGAAGAGCTCCATATGTCCTACGGGCTGAGGACTTTGAAGAAGATGAGCTATTGTTGTTAGATAACCATTGTGACGAGATGCGTCACATGACCCGCGGCGGGCGTATATTCAAGCCCCAGGAATTATGTGTAGAAAATCCTGCAGAAGTTGCGCGAAATGTCGAGAATCCGAAGCAGAACAAGGTCAGTGTAGATGAAGAAGAGGAGAGCTTGCTGAAACAGCTGAAAAAGACTCAGGCCAATATTTCCGTATGGGGTTTACTCATGGCATCTAAGCATAGAAAGTTAGTTCTTCAAGAGCTTAACTCGGCACAAGTCTCTGTAGACACTACTCCTGATGAGCTGGTAAGCTTGGTTGCCATGACAAGAGTGTCTAAGACTTTGTCTTTCACTGATGATGATTTGCCTTCTGAGGGCCGAGACCACACAAAATCTTTGAAAATCACTGTTGTTTGCAATAAGAAAAGAGTACCAGAGGTGTTGGTTGATAATGGCTCTGCTTTGAATGTTTGCCCGCTGAGTACAGCTACAACTCTTGGGTTTGGTCCCGCAGACTTCATCCCATCTGAACAGGGTATTCTAGCGTACGATGGTACTCGCCGAGATGTTATCGGAACCCTGGTAACTGAAATTCAAATCGGAGGAGAAGACTTCGAAATAGAATTCCAGGTCTTGGACATCAAAGCCTCATTTTTGCTGTTACTTGGGCGCCCTTGGTTGCACAAGTTCGGGGTTGTTCCATCCTCTCTTCACCAAAAACTGAAATTTCTTCGTAAAAACGGAGTGGTGACTGTAAAGGGAGACCCAGACCTTGAAATAGGGCTGATTACTCAGGACCTGTCTATGGAGAAAGCTGAGGATCTTAGTTTGACTGGGTTCTCGCTAGAAGTAACTGCCATCACCTTCAAGGAAGCTATAAAGGAGGAAATTTGTTTTCTGACCAGTACAAACTCGAATGTTGTTCGGATGGTTCGCCGACAGGGATACATGCCAGGTGCAGGGCTGGGTAAATACCATCAGGGTTTGACTGAGTTTCCTGAGTTCGAATCCTTCAACGGTCTATTTGGGTTGGGATACAAGCCCTCAAAGAAAGAGGTTAAAGAGATGAAGCAGCTGATGCGGAAATGGGCTGAATGTCGCCGAAGAGGGTTAGAATTACCAATGGCGCCAATTAATTTGACAATGAATGGCCGGTTTAGACAAGAGGGTGCTGATGTCCCTTTCTGTGGTTTTGCCGAAACTTGGTTGGATGAGAATTCAGGACAGAGGTTGCCAGGTTTTGAAATTTTCTTCAATCTGGAGTTAGAGGACAAGCAGATCGGTGTGCAGACAGAAGCTGAGTCAGAAGCTGATTGGGCAGAGCATATAGAGCCGAGCCTGCTGAATTCAATGTTCCTCGAAGATTCGCAGATTATTGCTGTGATTGATCAGAGGGCCGTGATTCTGAATCCTACTCACTTAATCACCCCGGCAGAGGAACCATTGACTAACTGGACCTTTCAGGTCATACCTCAGGTTACTTACCTAAACAGTCGTGTCCCTTCAAAAGAGTCTGTTGTTCGTAAGTCCGTGTCAGTCTTTGAGTCTGATTCAGAGTCTGTTTATTCTAACAATTCTTTTGATGCAGGTACTATAAAGGTCGAGTCTCCTGAGGTCGATGGTGATTCCTCTTCTTCCAGCGAGATCGAGTCAGATGCTGTTTCTATTGATGATTCTGACATTATTTCAGTGCATAGTTCAGAGTCAATTGACACAGATGTCAATCTATACGTTGAGTCTGTAAATTTGTTTCAAGAGTCCATTGTAAAGCCCGATGTGGGTAATTCATCATTTGATGTACTTGATTCAACATTCAATGAAATAAAAGATTCTTCTGTGTACATTCCTGTCTCTACTTTTATTTCTAATGTTTCTGCTTCAGAATCTGATAATCTTAATAATAATAATCGAGACTCCCCCTCTGATGAGGATGCCGACGACACTCCCTCTGAAATCAAATACATGATTCAACAGGATGAGAGTCGCCGAGCAAAACCACTCGAAGAGGAAATTGAAACTGTGAATATAGGTGATGAAACCTTGATTCGGGAGATTCGAATTGGCAAAATTTTATCTCCTGAAGAACGTGAAGAATTAATCACCTTGCTCAAAGAGTTCAAGGAGGTTTTTGCTTGGTCATATGATGACATGCCAGGATTAAGTGAAGAAATTGTTCAGCATCGCTTACCCTTAATCCCTGGTATTAAGCCAAAAAAGCAAAAACTCCGAAAACTCAAAACTGAATGGGAGTTGAAGGTTTATGAAGAAGTAAAGAAACTGTTAGAAGTAAAATTCATTCAAGTGGTTGAATACCCAGAATGGCTTGCGAACATCGTACCGGTGCCCAAAAAGGACGGGAAAGTTCGAATGTGTGTCGATTTTCGAGACTTGAACAAGGCAAGTCCTAAAGATGACTTCCCTCTTCCAAACATTGATCTCCTGGTTGATAATACAGCTGGTCATGCTCTTCTATCCTTTATGGATGGATTCTCAGGCTACAATCAGATTAAGATGGCGCCCGAGGACATGATGAAGACAGCGTTCATTACTCAGTGGGGTACCTACTGCTACAGGGTGATGCCGTTTGGTCTGAAAAATGCTGGTGCTACATATCAGAGGGCTGCTACAACTCTTTTACATGATATGATCCATAAAGAGGTCGAGGTATATGTCGATGACATGATTGTAAAAGGGAAGACTCGACCTGAGCACACTGTTGCCCTGAGAAAGTTCTTTGAGCGAATCAGGAAATATCAGCTTCGCCTAAATCCGAATAAGTGCGTCTTTGGTGTTACATCAGGAAAGCTCTTAGGGTTTATGGTCAGTGAAAGAGGGATCGAAGTAGACCCGCAAAAGATTAAGGCGATTCAAGAAATGCAGCCGCCGAAGACAGAGAGGCAGATCCGAGGTTTCCTTGGCAAAGTTCAATATCTGAGAGGGTTCATATCACATCTGACGATGACGTGTGAACCCATTTTCAAGCTTCTGAAGAAGAATTCCTCGAAGAAATGGAATGAAGAGTGTCAGGAGGCTTTTGAAAAGGTTAAGCAGTGTCTATCCTTGCCCCCTGTTCTATCACCTGTCATTCCGGGTCAACCGTTATTGTTGTACTTGTCTATCACAGATACAGCCATGGGTTGCATGCTTGCTCAGCAAGATTCAGAGTCTAAAAGGGAGAAGCCCATTTACTACATCAGTAAGAAGATGCTAGAATACGAGTTGAAGTACACGGTGTTGGAAAAGACATGTCTAGCATTAGTTTGGGCTACCCAGAGGCTTAGACATTATTTGCTTTCGAGCAAATCTTTTTGCTTTCGCGGATGGATCCATTAAAATATTTGTTTGAGAAGCCGGCCCTTACAGGAAGAACCGCAAGATGGTTGTTGTTACTGTCTGAGTTTGACATCACCTATGTCACTCAGAAATCAATTAAAGGACGTGTCGTTGCTGAACAATTGGCCGATGCACCCGTTGAAGAGAATGCTTTTCTGAAGGCAGAATTTCCGGACGAAGAGATCATGGATATTGAAGAAGAAGCTTCGGGTACTAAGTGGCTTATGTATTTTGATGGAGCTGTAAACAGTCGAGGACAAGGAGTAGGAGCTGTGCTTATATCCCCTCGGAAAGAGTATATTCCTGTTTCTATCAAGCTGCAATTTGAGTGCACGAACAATATGGCCGAGTATGAAGCTTGCATCGCCGGGTTAGAGGCAGCCTTAGCTTTGGAGATTCAGGATATTGATGTGTTTGGGGATTCTATCTTAATCATTTGCCAGATTAATGGGCAATGGAAAACTCGAGAAGATAAATTAATCCCTGTAGACACCCCATTTTGACCGGACCCAAGTTCGCTATGCTTGGGAGAAACCCCATCCGATCATTTCCGCCATGTTTCGCATTTTTCCGTGAGAGGTTGAGAGAGATTATTCATAAGAATCCAAGCGAGGGAGAATTTGGACCCGTTTGGTGGGCCCGCATTGAACATTTGTTTAAAATTCGAATCAACCGAGGGCCCACATTGTGGGGCCCACGTTGTGGGGCCCGCGTTGTGGGGCCCACATTGTGGGGCCTCAGTAGGGCCTCTTGTGAGGCCTCTTATGAAGAACAATAATGATGGATTCTCCACTAAAGAAACATGATGGGCCCTCCACTAAGAACAATAATGATGGATTCTCCACTAAGAAACATGATGGGCCCTCCACTAAGAAGAATGATGATGGATTCTCCACTAAGAAACATGATGGGCCCTCCACTAAGAAGAATGATGATGGATTCTCCACTAAGAAACATGATGGGCCCTCCACTAAGAAGAATGATGATGGATTCTCCACTAAGAAACATGATGGGCCCTCCACTAAGAAGAATGATGATGGATTCTCCACTAAGAAACATGATGGGCCCTCCACTAAGAAGAATGATGATGGATTCTCCACTAAGAGGGACAACATGATGAGCTCTCCACCAACACATCTCTCTCTCTCTCTTTCTCTCCCTATATATATCTTCCTTCCCATCCATAAAAAAGAGGAGAAAGAGGAGGAGATTTACCTTCCATTATCTCTTTCTCTTCCATTATCTCTTCCAATCACTCCCTCAAATCCCTTTCCCTATATTCTTCTTCCATTATCTCTCCCAATCACCTCCCAATCCTTCCCTCTAAGAGAAAGCGAAAGACGGCGGATCGGATCGGCGGCGGCAAGATCTTCACCACAGGTAGGTGCATTTTTCTCAAAATATTTCTGTATTTTTCCGAATTTTTCTGATTTTTTCCGCAAATTGTGTTTTAAAAATAGAAAACTCTTCAAAAAAACATCTTTTGACAAAGAAAAATTAAATTATATACCAAACAGATTCCAAATTTAATGCAATTTCGTGGGAAATTAATATGGTACTGATTCATTTTACCATGAATTTTTAAGGATTTTTGGAGTTTATTTGGTATATTATTTAATGCTTTCTTTGAAAATTATCAGATTTTGTGAGACTTGTTACTGACATCAAATCACCCTTAAAATTCTTAAAATTTTTACAGTAGTCTTATCTTCCATATTTCTTGTTACTGTAAACTTTTCGAGTGATTTGGATCTGTTTTCATATGGGATGTAGTGTTAATTCTTAATCTGGTCTGAAAATTGTAAAATCCGAAATCGGTAGTAAATAGTCTTTATAATTTATGAAATTCTCACCGCATGCTCATTTTATTGATATCTTATTTCTGTAGAAATTTCATAGAATTTATATGTCTATTTCTTGTAGTTTCTGTGTTAATTTGGCAATCTGGTCATTTAATTGTTAAATCAAGATTAAATATGAATTTAATGTAAAAATCTGCAAAACTCATCTATTAAGCTACATACATTCCCATCTTGCTGCTGTAGAAATTTCAACTCATTTCGAATTCGTTTGCAATAATTTCACTTGTAAAATCATTCATATGCTTAAAATTGATACAATCCATTGAAAATTTGAAATTAATTACTACCAAGTGATTTTCAACATTCGAAATTCGAAATTAAAATTGATAAAATTCATTGATAAAATCACATTTACTCAAACTTAATCTAACAAAACCTGAAGGTATCATAGATTGCGCGAACTTATTGCACACACTTACATCACTTGCATCTAAACCCCTGCATCTCACATGCACACACGTCCTATTTTAGGAACCCGGAGTGTTATCTAGCATGGTTGACTGGGATTTCATCACCTGGTGCCTCTGTGCTAGAGAAGCATTCCACCCTTAGCCTAGTACCTTTATGGTACGTAAACGGATCTCTTGTTCACGTACTGATACGCCGGACACTGGTACAGTATATCGAACATGGATTCGCGCTAAGGGAACTCTTGGCCTTACCCCTAGATTAACCCACACATGCATGTAGTATACGAACACATGTGCATCACGTGTGTGAGCCTAGTTTAGGATATCCTACCCATTTGTGTCTAGATTAGGCCGTAGTCCATCTTCCAATGGCTACGATCGGTCCTAGGTACACAAACAAAGTCATGAGTCGAGATCCTCTCTCCACTCCGCTAGATTATGGTTAGGGTTGATGCCTTCAGGTAACACTGATAAAATGTGCGAAGATTAAAAAACTTTTCCTTTGGGGTTAGGATGCAAATCCCATTCATTTCCAAAGATCTCATAGGATTAGTCATTCATGATCCATCCGTTGAAAGCAATCTTATGCTATCTCATCTCATCTTGATCACAGATTTTCAATCTTATATTATCTTATTTGACTCGTGTTTTCATCTCTTTTAGAGAGTCTTTGACTCATTTATCCTTTAGTTGGTGTTAGTGGAGTCTTTGACTCGTGTTTCTTTTCCTTTAGAGAGTCTTTGACTCATATATCCTTTAGTTGGTGTTAGTAGAGTCTTTGACTCGTGTTTTCATCTCTTTTAGAGAGTCTTTGACTCATTTATCCTTTAGTTGGTGTTAGTAGAGTCTTTGACTCATGTTTCTTTTCCTTTAGAGAGTCTTTGACTCATTTAGCCTTTAGTTGGTGTTAGTAGAGTCTTTGACTCGTGTTTCTTTTCCTTTAGAGAGTCTTTGACTCATATATCCTTTAGTTGGTGTTAGTGGAGTCTTTGACTCGTATTTTCATCTCTTTTAGAGAGTCTTTGACTCATTTATCCTTTAGTTGGTATTAGTGGAGTCTTTGACTCGTATTTCTTTTCCTTTAGAGAGTCTTTGACTCATATATCCTTTAGTTGGTGTTAGTGGAGTCTTTGACTCGTATTTTCATCTCTTTTAGAGAGTCTTTGACTCATTTATCCTTTAGTTGGTGTTAGTGGAGTCTTTGACTCGTATTTCTTTTCCTTTAGAGAGTCTTTGACTCATATATCCTTTAGTTGGTGTTAGTGGAGTCTTTGACTCGTGTTTTTCATCTCTTTTAGAGAGTCTTTACTCATTAATCCTTTAGTTAATGTTAGTGGAGTCTTTGACTCGTGTTTCTTTTCCTTTAGAGAGTCTTTGACTCATTTATCTTTTAGTTGGTGTCATTGGAGTCTTTGACTCGTGTTTCCGTTTTAGAGAGTCTTTGACTCATCTGTTTCATTTGCAGTATTATTAGAGAGTCTTTGACTTCGTTATCTCATTTCAGTGTTATCAGTTGCTCTTATTAGAGAGTCTTTGACTCGTTTATCCTTTAGTCGCTTTTATTAGAGAGTCTTTGACTCATTTATTCTCCAGTTACTGTCATTAGAGAGTCTTTGACTCATTTGCTCTTATAATAGTATTATTAGAGCATAGTTGATTTGCCGTAAGTGTTTGATAGGTAGAGAGTTCGTTCCGAACTACGTTGGCTTGATCCTCTTCCACGAGGTACGTAGTGCAGCTTGGGATCCACATCCCAAGTCCAGCCAAACTTTTAAAAATAAACATTTTAAACCTTTGAAAATTACAAAAATATTCAAACCATTTTCAAAAAGATCTTCCTCTAGAGTTAGGAGTATGTCCTAGCTGTTTAGGTTGTGTTCTAGAGTTAGGAGTTTGTCTTGATTTGTATTGATATGGTATGTCCTGTCGTGTGAGTGTCCCTAGAGTTAGGAGGCCTCGAGTCGATCGGTTAGACATTTAGTCGAACCGATGGCTAGACTAGGCATATAGTCAGCCCGTGGTTTTCATTAGGTTGCACAGCCTAGTTACACATAGGATTGTAGGAACCACCTGCATTAGCCTAAGGCTAATCAACTTGCATTAGTTAGGGCATATAGGGTGTCCTAAAATCCACAATTCACTGGAATTTTAATAATCATACAAGAAGCTTTAATAACTGGTTCGGTCTTTTAGATCGAGTCTAGGATAGAGGGCTAGATGTCTTAGGCATCATAATTTAGAATAGGGCATCGAACTACGTGGGCTCCGATTCTTCCCGAGGCCGGGATACGTAGCGCAGCTAGGATGGATGGCCATTCTGGTCCGAGTCCAGTCCTGCATTAGAGTTAGGACTTGTCTTGTCCCGTCATACATAGCATAGATTTGTGTCTCATATTTTGATATGTTTTCTTACTTTCTTGTACTGATACTATACCTTTGGTTGTAGCTTGCATGTGCGTGTCCACCAGAAACTTAGACACCCATTAGGCATGTCACTCATAACCTAGCTTTGCTTAGGTGACACATTTTTCATTTCATTTTACGTGTTTATTTCTCCATTCTCAGGAAATGCATGCTTAGGTAGACGATTCCTGAGGATTGTTCCCATTTCACATGATTTTTACTCAAACTTCTTTGGAATTAATGAAAATGGCATAAGAGACCAAGTGCTTGCACTCGGGCGAATTGGGGGTGCTCTCAGACCTTCCCCATTCGTAACCAGGCACGAACCCATATATATTTCTGGTTATCCATTGCACAGAGGATTTGATTTTAGGGTTCCATGGCCTATCCATGGATGGCGACTCTGAGTTTATTTTGGGTATGTCTCGGTTTCGAACCTCGGTTCCGAATCAAGACATATCCCTTTCTTTTTATATCGCCACTCGTGCTATGCAATGAGGGTGGCATCCGTTTTGAGAGTTCCTTGGCAGAGCTCTCCTTCACACGTGGATGATCCAGAGAGGATGGTGTGGGGACCTGTCCCCTCACCGCCGCACTCGTCCTCTTCGGATCGGGGTCCACAGGCTGGCGACTCTGCTGGGGAGTTCTTGAAACATTGCCTAACTCTTTAAAAATGCCATTTTTATTAACTTTGGAGAAATTTGAGCTAAAATCATTTTAAATGGGAACTCTATCGTTAGAATCCAGGGGCACCAGGTAGGTGCGTAATTAAAACAAAGGATTCACACACTGCACATCATGCATTGTCATATTTTTTTTTTTATTTTTATTTTTTATTATTATTTTTCATTGTTTTTCATTATTGGCTCCATGGGATAGATTCAATGCGTGCCTGACTGGGATGTTATTACATCCTGATGGTACTGTTGAATCTATTTCCAAGCTATGCGCCAGCGCTGCAGCATATTAAGTATGTTTCATACGCATAGTACCCATTAGATTGAGTCCGGAGCCCTACTTTGTTTTATATATATTATATATATACTTACTGACCTAGTGAAGCCCAACTAGGGAGTACCCGTGTGTATATTGCATTCATATAGGGTCGAACATCTGTTGCTTACACATGTGGAGCCTAGAGGAGCTTTGCCCCATTTGTAGACTAGGGTAGCTCATTTTTACATTGCTACAACACTGTCCTAGTACACTCACCAGTCTGTCTTGAGTCGAGACTTCCTTGACTCCGTTAGATTAGAATTAGGGCTGGTGCCCCTGGTTAGGATTTGTGTGTATGTGTATTTACTTATATATACTGATTATGTATATTATGGTTCTCCTCTTAGTCAGAGATTCCTTATTCCTTTCAGTCGGTTATATCCATTCCGAATTTAGATCTAGATCTAGTCAGTGGATTTTGACCGTCATTACCTTGGCCGAGTTTAGCCCTTGATCTGTTGATTATAGGGTTTGACCCATTGTTGTATATTCTCACCTTTGGTTAGTCCATCTGTTGATCACCCTTCTCTAGTAACCGTTATTCATACCTTTCGATTGAGCTAGGGTGATCCCTTGTATAGTCGTTATGCTGCCGGATTTTATCCAGAACATTTTGAGCATGACGGCTACTCTTTAGAGTCAGTTTACTTAGTCTGGACCTTGACCTCCTCGTATAGCCGTTATGCTGCTGGATTTTATCCAAAAGTATGTTAAGCATGATTGCTATCCTTTGGAGTCAGTCTGCCTTGTCTTGATTCTCATGTATACATCATTTAGTAGGATTAGATCCTTATTTGTCAACCTGTTTGTCTTGAGATCTGGCCGATAGCTCGTTTGCTGTCCTTATGACCATGGTCTATCATTTCATCTCATATTGATCGTACAGTTGTTGATATCCATCATTCAGATTTTAGATCTGGTCTTTGACCCTACTTTTGTCATTCTTATGGCCATGGTCTATTATCTGAGCCATTGATTTTTTGATCCATGTTTACCTATCATATATCTTTTACCCTTGGATCATATCGAAATCATTAATGGAAAAGTTTGATCTTACCTGTATTCTTTGAGTGCATGATCATTGCTGAGATCGAAATTTATTTTGATTATGGATGTTTATCGTTCCTGACTCTTTCATTCCCAAAAAGAAGAGCAGTTATACTCAAATGAGACTTCAAGGTGTGGATTGAGAATTCATTGAAACCCTGTTGATGTAGGTCATAATATCACTGTCTATTTCGCTTTGACCTTCATAGACAATATTTCTTTGATTTTTAGAATAAAATACCCTTTGGTGTATTTCAAGATTACTCTTTTCTCTGTTTGTTCAGAATCTTTATCCCATGACTATTGATCTAGTGTGTGTGCTTCCAAGTCAAGAGTCTATGTTTAGCGAAAGACCATTTTTTCTAAAGACTGACTATTTCTAATCATACTTGATCCAGGCAGTCTATTGTTTTACCCACATTGTCAACATAAGCCTTTTGTTGCCCCATTTAACCTAGACCTTGTGGAGTTGCCTTTTCTGTGATTTCTACTCCGGGATTGAACTTTATAGTTATCATTATCATGAGGAAAGGTATATCACCTATAAGCTTTCAGTGTCAGTTCACTACCTTTGAAGAAGTGTCCTGTATCTTTAGATTTGTCTTTCATTGAGTGTACATCAACTTTCTTCTCTCTAAGTTGAAAAAGTTCAGTTACGTAGATGTTAAAAAAAAAATGAACTCATGTCTGTCAATCTTTCTTATACAGAGTCAGTATTCTGTTTTCTATCAGAACTGTTGAAGAGCCCATTGAGGTGTGTCAAAAATCATCAATGTACTTACAGTCTTCAATTCAATAAAATTGTTGATTTCGTATCTTTGATACTCTATGATTCACTCTTAGATCTAATGTTTAAACAACTAAAGACCCCCTTCTCGGATGAGAATGCAGACGAAATTCACCTCGAGATCTGAAAGATGGTCGAACGAGAGGAAGAGCGTCGAGCATAGCCACTTAAAGAAGAAATCAAAGCCATTGATAGTGGTATCGAAATCCGAAACTCGGGATGGATGGATTGGAAAAACTTTATCTCCTAAGGAGCGCAAAGAATTGATAAACCTGTTTAGAGGGGTTTGAGGTAGTTTTGCTTGATCCTATAAGGATAAACCAGGGGAATGCCCTGTCGTTGATCAAAGCAAGACTTCATCTGCTTTAGACATCCAGTTGATGAATAAAATTTTAAAGAGATAAGCGTCAGGCATCCTGTGGAGCTGATGAGATATTGAGAGAAGATTTTCAGACAGAGTTGTGGAATCTTGAGCATAAATTCAAGATCTTTGAGACGGGAGTGGAGCACAGTGGTTGAAGTTTTGCCAGAAAACCACCAGACTCCTCAAAAAAAAAAAATTTCAAAGGCTTTGAACCTTAAACAAAAGGGCTTGTACATCAAATACATCAGGAGGCCATCCTTGATCGTTTGAGCTTTTATAGCCAAAATCCTAATGTTTTAAAATCCATTTGTAAACCCTTTGGGCCAAAAGCAAAATTAAAACAACTTCTTTTCAAACACATTATAAACCCGGGGCATTTATGCACCCGAACTACGTCGGACCTGATCCCCACCTCTTCAGGGGTACGTAGGCAACTTGATTAATTCAAGTTCGGTCAAACCTTGGGATAAAATCCCCTTTGAAAATTTTGAAGCTAAATGCTAAACCATTCTTTGAAAAATCCCAAAGCGAACTACGCGGATCTGATCCTCCATCTTTGGGGTATGTAGGTAGTCTGGCTAGACCAGATTCGGTTCAAATCTTTAGAACCTTAGGTATTCAACCCTTTCGAACCCAAGCCCACCTAGAAAGTCCTTCTGGTGAAACAAGCAAAGGTTCGAGGCGAATGAAAAGAAAAACAGAAAGAAAAGAATGAGAGTCTGAAGACCCACTAGGTTGAAAACCCGAAAGGGCGGCCTAGAGATATACATTTGCTAAGTTAACAGCCAAAAGAGTTAGCTTATGCAAAAAGTCAGGGTAGTGGTCTGCTGGATTGAAAACTTGAAGAGGTAATCCAGTCAAGGGCAAAGACTTCCCATGAACAGTTGAGTTGAATAGAAGCAGAAGGAGTTCCTCAGTTACGTAGAATTCCCAAGTTTGAGTACAAGCAAAAGTTGAGATAAGTGGTCTTTCAGACTGAAAGCTTGGAAAGCAAAAGTTATGACTTCTTTTGAAGAGAGAAATCAGGGAGACGGAGAAGCCACCTCTGCACAGGGCAGAATCCTGGAATCCGAGTAGTGTCAGCGAGACTTATTTTGACACCTTTTTAAACTAGGGGCATTAAGACCGAGCAATCCGAAAGGGGTAACAACCATGACGGAGATCCCGATGGAGGAAATTAGGTCATCTTGACATAGTTTTTGAGAGTGCTCTAAGAGTGGCTAACCTTACCATAACAAAATAACACATTTTATCTAAGGGTGAATCAAAATTTAGTCAAGTCCCTTGAATATTGTAAGTCTTCTTTGAAAGAGTCATCAGAAGTCTGTTTCTGGTTTATCATTGTTTTTCTTTTAGAATCAAAAGTGTTTGGCACTGGAGAGAATGGGTGTATACCTTCCAAAGTGAAAAGAAAATTCAAAGTAGATCCTGGTTTAAGAATCAAAGAAGGGCAAGAGATTTGTTATTCAGACCTGCCTGAAACATCAAAGCCTCAAGCACTGAGCAAAATGAAGAATTCTTACATTCAGCCTTTGTGGAGATGGTTTTACCACTATACCAAAGAAAGAACCCATGCAAACTCAAATTTTTTCTACTTACCTTGCTTTTGCCTTCTTAAGACTTTGTCATGGAAGCACATCATACTAGGGGCATCTTTTATGACTTACGTCATAAAAGATATTACACAATGATAACTGGGATATCTATTCTTAGCAAATAGAAAGCAGAGAAGCTTGAACATGCTCTTTGAGTTGAATTCCTTGATCCAATTGTTTCTTTTGGAGTCAGTTTCAGAAACTTTAATTCCCAGCGGAGTATAAAATCTACTCCTGCATCCTTCAAACCTCATCAAAATGCTTCTCACCTGTTAAAGAGAGTCAGCACCTGAAAATCTCATCAATCTATTTGAGTTTTGCTTTCAGCAAAGATCATGCGCTCCTAGTTATTCTTGGTAAGAGATGACTGGCCCATTAGTGAAATCGATCAAAGATGGTAAATTCTTCATTCCTTTTGAAAGATTTTAACAGAGTTTGAAATTACCGAACTTGCGTTACGCGGTTTGGTCTTTTTGAAAGATTTTAACAGAGAATTTGAAATTACCGAACCTGTGTTACACAGTTTGGTCGTTTTGAAAGTTTTTAACAGAGATAGAAATTACCGAACCTGTGTTACACGGTTTGGTCCTTTTGAAAGATTTTAATAGAGATGGAAATTATCGAACCTGTGTTACACGGTTTGGTCTTTTTGAAATGTTTTAATAAGGAAAATATTTCCGATCCTGTGTTACACGGATTGGTCTTTTCTTCCTTCTCCCGGGTATTTAGTACCCCGATGATTAGTAGTGTAATGTCAAGTAGTGACTTACCTAATCATCGTTCCGCAATGTGCAGCTTCTTAACGAGTTAGGAGTCATGTGTATCTGCGAAGAGGTTTGTAGGGGACTGTTTAGCAGGACCTACGAATTTGGGTTTATGTGGAACTGTTTAGCAGAACCGCGTGATCCGGAGTGATTCGCTACCTTGAAAGAGAGGAGTCAGAGTTACTCGGATAGTTAAACAGATTTATTTTCAGTAATGATCTGTATAACTATCGCTAGGCTTGAGACTTAGTCTCGCCTCTGGTACTTAGTACCCAGATGATTAGTAGTGTAATGTCAAGTGGTGACTTACCTAATCATCGTCCCGCAATGTGCAGCTTCCTAACGTGTTAGGAGTCATGTGTATCTGCGAAGAGGTTTGTAGGGGACTGTTTAGCAGGACCTACGAATTTGGATTTACGTGGAACTGTTTAGCAGAACCGCATGATCCGGAGTGATTCGCTACCTTGAAAGAGAGGAGTCAGAGTTACTCGGATAGTTACACAGATTTATTTTCAGCAATGATCTGTATAACTATCGCTGGGCTTGAGACTTAGTCTCGCCTCGGGTATTAGAAGTTTGAGTTTAGCTTGAATATTCGATTACCCTAATAATTGGTCGAGTCTTTGACTGATCGGCATGATTTAAAAAAAAAAAAAAAAAAAACTCTTTGAGTGTTTGGTTTTGAACTTGTTTTGGACGAGTTTCAATACATTGGTCTTTGGCCTATTTTTCCAGGTTTCTAAAAAGAAAAAAACTCTTTGAGTGTTTGGTTTTGAACTTGTTTTGGACGAGTTTCAATACATTGGTCTTTGGCCTATTTTTGCAGGTTTCTAAAAAGGAAAAACTCTTTGAGTGTTTGGTTTTGAACTTGTTTTGGACGAGTTTCAATACATTGGTCTTTGGCCTATTTTTGCAGGTTTCTAAAAAGGAAAAACTCTTTGAGTGTTTGGTTTTGAACTTGTTTTGGACGAGTTTCAATACATTGGTCTTTGGCCTATTTTTGCAGGTTTCTAAAAAGGAAAAACTCTTTAAGTGTTTGAGTTTGTACTTGTCTTGGACAAATTGCAATGTGGTTTCTAAAAAATTAAAAAAGAAAATGGAAGCTCTTTGAGTGATTGAAGTGATTAATTTGTTTGTTTGGTTGGTGCTCTTGGAGCAATTGTTATGTTTACTTTGGCTTAGCCTGATATAAAAAAAAATGGAAACTCTTTGAGTAATTAAAATGATTATTTTGTTTGTTTGGTTGATGCTCTTTGAGCAATTGTTATGTTTACTTTGGCTTAGCCTGATAAAAAAAATGTGTGTTTGTATTTTTTGCAATCGTTCGTTCGTCTTTTGTTAACTAGTTTAGATAGTTGAGTCATGAGTATTAGGGAGAGACTATCTCTTTGAGATGTCTTAGTTACAGAGTTAAGAGTCAGTGAGAGACTATCTCCCTATTGTTAGTAGAGTTTTATCTTTGTGAATATCGTTTTAAAACTGAAAACCCAAAAATTTGCTTTGTTTTGGTTTCGGGTCAGTCAAAATGTGTCGTCTGTTCAGCTTTGCCATTCGCGTGTTACACACGCTCTGCCAAAGAGGGGCATCTGTAGACACCCCATTTTGACCGGACCCAAGTTCGCTATGCTTGGGAGAAACCCCATCCGATCATTTCCGCCATGTTTCGCATTTTTCCGTGAGAGGTTGAGAGAGATTATTCATAAGAATCCAAGCGAGGGAGAATTTGGACCCGTTTGGTGGGCCCGCATTGAACATTTGTTTAAAATTCGAATCAACCGAGGGCCCACATTGTGGGGCCCACGTTGTGGGGCCCGCGTTGTGGGGCCCACATTGTGGGGCCTCAGTAGGGCCTCTTGTGAGGCCTCTTATGAAGAACAATAATGATGGATTCTCCACTAAAGAAACATGATGGGCCCTCCACTAAGAACAATAATGATGGATTCTCCACTAAGAAACATGATGGGCCCTCCACTAAGAAGAATGATGATGGATTCTCCACTAAGAAACATGATGGGCCCTCCACTAAGAAGAATGATGATGGATTCTCCACTAAGAAACATGATGGGCCCTCCACTAAGAAGAATGATGATGGATTCTCCACTAAGAAACATGATGGGCCCTCCACTAAGAAGAATGATGATGGATTCTCCACTAAGAAACATGATGGGCCCTCCACTAAGAAGAATGATGATGGATTCTCCACTAAGAGGGACAACATGATGAGCTCTCCACCAACACATCTCTCTCTCTCTCTTTCTCTCCCTATATATATCTTCCTTCCCATCCATAAAAAAGAGGAGAAAGAGGAGGAGATTTACCTTCCATTATCTCTTTCTCTTCCATTATCTCTTCCAATCACTCCCTCAAATCCCTTTCCCTATATTCTTCTTCCATTATCTCTCCCAATCACCTCCCAATCCTTCCCTCTAAGAGAAAGCGAAAGACGGCGGATCGGATCGGCGGCGGCAAGATCTTCACCACAGGTAGGTGCATTTTTCTCAAAATATTTCTGTATTTTTCCGAATTTTTCTGATTTTTTCCGCAAATTGTGTTTTAAAAATAGAAAACTCTTCAAAAAAACATCTTTTGACAAAGAAAAATTAAATTATATACCAAACAGATTCCAAATTTAATGCAATTTCGTGGGAAATTAATATGGTACTGATTCATTTTACCATGAATTTTTAAGGATTTTTGGAGTTTATTTGGTATATTATTTAATGCTTTCTTTGAAAATTATCAGATTTTGTGAGACTTGTTACTGACATCAAATCACCCTTAAAATTCTTAAAATTTTTACAGTAGTCTTATCTTCCATATTTCTTGTTACTGTAAACTTTTCGAGTGATTTGGATCTGTTTTCATATGGGATGTAGTGTTAATTCTTAATCTGGTCTGAAAATTGTAAAATCCGAAATCGGTAGTAAATAGTCTTTATAATTTATGAAATTCTCACCGCATGCTCATTTTATTGATATCTTATTTCTGTAGAAATTTCATAGAATTTATATGTCTATTTCTTGTAGTTTCTGTGTTAATTTGGCAATCTGGTCATTTAATTGTTAAATCAAGATTAAATATGAATTTAATGTAAAAATCTGCAAAACTCATCTATTAAGCTACATACATTCCCATCTTGCTGCTGTAGAAATTTCAACTCATTTCGAATTCGTTTGCAATAATTTCACTTGTAAAATCATTCATATGCTTAAAATTGATACAATCCATTGAAAATTTGAAATTAATTACTACCAAGTGATTTTCAACATTCGAAATTCGAAATTAAAATTGATAAAATTCATTGATAAAATCACATTTACTCAAACTTAATCTAACAAAACCTGAAGGTATCATAGATTGCGCGAACTTATTGCACACACTTACATCACTTGCATCTAAACCCCTGCATCTCACATGCACACACGTCCTATTTTAGGAACCCGGAGTGTTATCTAGCATGGTTGACTGGGATTTCATCACCTGGTGCCTCTGTGCTAGAGAAGCATTCCACCCTTAGCCTAGTACCTTTATGGTACGTAAACGGATCTCTTGTTCACGTACTGATACGCCGGACACTGGTACAGTATATCGAACATGGATTCGCGCTAAGGGAACTCTTGGCCTTACCCCTAGATTAACCCACACATGCATGTAGTATACGAACACATGTGCATCACGTGTGTGAGCCTAGTTTAGGATATCCTACCCATTTGTGTCTAGATTAGGCCGTAGTCCATCTTCCAATGGCTACGATCGGTCCTAGGTACACAAACAAAGTCATGAGTCGAGATCCTCTCTCCACTCCGCTAGATTATGGTTAGGGTTGATGCCTTCAGGTAACACTGATAAAATGTGCGAAGATTAAAAAACTTTTCCTTTGGGGTTAGGATGCAAATCCCATTCATTTCCAAAGATCTCATAGGATTAGTCATTCATGATCCATCCGTTGAAAGCAATCTTATGCTATCTCATCTCATCCTGATCACAGATTTTCAATCTTATATTATCTTATTTGACTCGTGTTTTCATCTCTTTTAGAGAGTCTTTGACTCATTTATCCTTTAGTTGGTGTTAGTGGAGTCTTTGACTCGTGTTTCTTTTCCTTTAGAGAGTCTTTGACTCATATATCCTTTAGTTGGTGTTAGTAGAGTCTTTGACTCGTGTTTTCATCTCTTTTAGAGAGTCTTTGACTCATTTATCCTTTAGTTGGTGTTAGTAGAGTCTTTGACTCATGTTTCTTTTCCTTTAGAGAGTCTTTGACTCATTTAGCCTTTAGTTGGTGTTAGTAGAGTCTTTGACTCGTGTTTCTTTTCCTTTAGAGAGTCTTTGACTCATATATCCTTTAGTTGGTGTTAGTGGAGTCTTTGACTCGTATTTTCATCTCTTTTAGAGAGTCTTTGACTCATTTATCCTTTAGTTGGTATTAGTGGAGTCTTTGACTCGTATTTCTTTTCCTTTAGAGAGTCTTTGACTCATATATCCTTTAGTTGGTGTTAGTGGAGTCTTTGACTCGTATTTTCATCTCTTTTAGAGAGTCTTTGACTCATTTATCCTTTAGTTGGTGTTAGTGGAGTCTTTGACTCGTATTTCTTTTCCTTTAGAGAGTCTTTGACTCATATATCCTTTAGTTGGTGTTAGTGGAGTCTTTGACTCGTGTTTTTCATCTCTTTTAGAGAGTCTTTACTCATTAATCCTTTAGTTAATGTTAGTGGAGTCTTTGACTCGTGTTTCTTTTCCTTTAGAGAGTCTTTGACTCATTTATCTTTTAGTTGGTGTCATTGGAGTCTTTGACTCGTGTTTCCGTTTTAGAGAGTCTTTGACTCATCTGTTTCATTTGCAGTATTATTAGAGAGTCTTTGACTTCGTTATCTCATTTCAGTGTTATCAGTTGCTCTTATTAGAGAGTCTTTGACTCGTTTATCCTTTAGTCGCTTTTATTAGAGAGTCTTTGACTCATTTATTCTCCAGTTACTGTCATTAGAGAGTCTTTGACTCATTTGCTCTTATAATAGTATTATTAGAGCATAGTTGATTTGCCGTAAGTGTTTGATAGGTAGAGAGTTCGTTCCGAACTACGTTGGCTTGATCCTCTTCCACGAGGTACGTAGTGCAGCTTGGGATCCACATCCCAAGTCCAGCCAAACTTTTAAAAATAAACATTTTAAACCTTTGAAAATTACAAAAATATTCAAACCATTTTCAAAAAGATCTTCCTCTAGAGTTAGGAGTATGTCCTAGCTGTTTAGGTTGTGTTCTAGAGTTAGGAGTTTGTCTTGATTTGTATTGATATGGTATGTCCTGTCGTGTGAGTGTCCCTAGAGTTAGGAGGCCTCGAGTCGATCGGTTAGACATTTAGTCGAACCGATGGCTAGACTAGGCATATAGTCAGCCCGTGGTTTTCATTAGGTTGCACAGCCTAGTTACACATAGGATTGTAGGAACCACCTGCATTAGCCTAAGGCTAATCAACTTGCATTAGTTAGGGCATATAGGGTGTCCTAAAATCCACAATTCACTGGAATTTTAATAATCATACAAGAAGCTTTAATAACTGGTTCGGTCTTTTAGATCGAGTCTAGGATAGAGGGCTAGATGTCTTAGGCATCATAATTTAGAATAGGGCATCGAACTACGTGGGCTCCGATTCTTCCCGAGGCCGGGATACGTAGCGCAGCTAGGATGGATGGCCATTCTGGTCCGAGTCCAGTCCTGCATTAGAGTTAGGACTTGTCTTGTCCCGTCATACATAGCATAGATTTGTGTCTCATGTTTTGATATGTTTTCTTACTTTCTTGTACTGATACTATACCTTTGGTTGTAGCTTGCATGTGCGTGTCCACCAGAAACTTAGACACCCATTAGGCATGTCACTCATAACCTAGCTTTGCTTAGGTGACACATTTTTCATTTCATTTTACGTGTTTATTTCTCCATTCTCAGGAAATGCATGCTTAGGTAGACGATTCCTGAGGATTGTTCCCATTTCACATGATTTTTACTCAAACTTCTTTGGAATTAATGAAAATGGCATAAGAGACCAAGTGCTTGCACTCGGGCGAATTGGGGGTGCTCTCAGACCTTCCCCATTCGTAACCAGGCACGAACCCATATATATTTCTGGTTATCCATTGCACAGAGGATTTGATTTTAGGGTTCCATGGCCTATCCATGGATGGCGACTCTGAGTTTATTTTGGGTATGTCTCGGTTTCGAACCTCGGTTCCGAATCAAGACATATCCCTTTCTTTTTATATCGCCACTCGTGCTATGCAATGAGGGTGGCATCCGTTTTGAGAGTTCCTTGGCAGAGCTCTCCTTCACACGTGGATGATCCAGAGAGGATGGTGTGGGGACCTGTCCCCTCACCGCCGCACTCGTCCTCTTCGGATCGGGGTCCACAATCCCTTATAACACTTATTTGGAATCTTTGGTCAGAAAGTTCAAGAACATTACGTTCACTCACTTGTCAAGGACCAGAAATCATTTTGCTGACGCTTTGGCTACTTTGGCCTCGATGTTAGACATTTCTATATCAATGGAGGTTCAGCCGCTAGTTGTCAGACTTCAGTGGGCCCCTTCGCATGTGAATGCAATAGAGATTTTAGCCAGGTGTCCAGATGGGAAGCCATGGTATATAGATATCAAGAATTTTATTGCTGGTAAAGGGCATCCTCCAGAAGCTTCAAGCAAAGAGAGGAAGACTCTTCAGAAGTTGGCTGCCAACTTCGTTATTTGTGGTGAAGAGCTGTACAGAAGGTCATTTGATGGCATACAGCTTCTCTGTGTTGATGAAGACAAAGCCGCAGAGCTTATTGAGCAGACCCATGAGGGAGTTTGTGGACCTCATATGAATGGCAAGATGTTGTCTAGAAAGATTTTGAGGCTTGGATTCTATTGGCCCACAATGGAAGCAGACTGCTTCGCATTTGTGAAGAAATGCCATAAGTGTCAAGTCTATGCAAATCTTATTCATGTTCCTCCTTCGGAGTTGCACTCTATGACTTCTCCATGGCCATTTTCAGTCTGGGGAATTGATATAATTGGGAAGGTTTATCCGAAATCTTCGAGCGGGCATGAGTATATTCTGGTCGCAATTGATTACTTTACGAAATGGATTGAAGCCGCTTCGTATGCTTCCATAACGTCAAACACAGTTGCGAAGTTCATCCGTGCCAACATTATTTGCAGATATGGAGTGCTTCACGAGATGATTTCAGATAATGGGTCGCATTTCAAGAAAGAGGTGTTACACCTGTGTGAAGAATTTAAAATAAGACATCACAAGTCATCTCCTTACAGACCTCAAACAAACGGAGCTGTAGAGGCAGCAAATAAGAATGTTAAAGTCATTATTAGCAAGATGACTGAGACTTATAAGGATTGGTCGAATAAGCTCCCATATGCCTTATGGGCTTATCGGACATCGATCAGATCTTCAACCGGTGTAACCCCATATTCTTTGGTGTACGGAATGGAGGCAGTCCTCCCCGTTGAAGTAAGGATTCCCTCTTTAAGAGTGATGATGGAAGCTGACTTGCCAGAGTCTGATTGGGCTAGAGCCAGGTATGATGAGTTGCAGATGATAGACGATAAGAGATTGAGAGCCTTGTACCATATTCAGGGATATCAGAGGCGAATCGAGAGAGCTTTTAATAAGAAAGTTCGTGTTCGAGATTTGAAGCCCGGAGATCTAGTTTTGAAGTCCTACAGGGCACCGGTGTTTGACCCGAGAGGTAAATTCAGGCCAAACTGGTCTGGTCCTTACATCGTTGATGAAGTCTTGCCTGGAAAAGCCGTAAGACTCCTCAATGAAAATGGAGAAAAATTAAATGAACCTACAAACCTGGATCAGTTAAAAAAGTATTATGCTTAAATACACCAGGAGGCCGTCTTTGATCGACCTGAGCTTTGAGTCAACAGCCTAAATGTTTTAAACCGTTTTGCAAACCCTTTGGGCCTATAAAACAATTTGTTTCTTTGATGAACCCAAACTAGGGGCATTTTTTTTATATATATATATAAAAAAAAAAGAAAAGAAAAGAAAGTAGTTTGAACTACGTTATGACCTGATCCCTTTTTAAGGGTACGTAGGTAGCCTGATTAATTCGGGTTCGGTCACGTCTTTCGCAAAGCCAAATGGGGCGAACTACGCGGATCTGATTCCCATTTCTTCAGGGATACGTAGGAAGTCTGGAGGGTCCAGATTCGGTCCAGTAACATGCAAATACGTTAGGATTTAGCCTTTTTGAACCTAAGCCTACCTGAAAGTCCTTCTGGTGTATTTAGGCCCAGGTTTGTAGAGAAACAGAAAAAAAAATGATGGAGTCTTAGACCCGCTAAGCTGAAAACCCGAAAGGGCAGTTTAGGCAAAAATCAGGGCATTGGGCCTGCTGGATGGAAAATCTGCAAGGGCAGACAGTCCAGGCAAAAATTAAGGCACGCGGTCCGCTAAATCGAAAACCCAAAAGGGCGATTTGGTCATGGCAAGACTTCATGAAGGACAGAGCTTTCTGAAAGCCGGTTGAACTTCTATTTTTCTTTTTGGATCTTCTTTAATGTCTGAGTAAGTACCATCAGAGCTTCTTTTGCTACTCTTTGAGTTAGGAAATTGAAACTAAACAATCTGAAGGGATATAACCATGATGAAGATCTTGAAAAGAGGTTGAAACATCTTAAAACATGGTATTCAAAAGACTCTAATAGTGATGGACCTTTGACTCTTTTAAAAATGTTTATCAGTTTAAGAAGCAGATTCAGTCTCTTTTGGAGTCTTATTTAAAACTCGTCAAAGTCTTTGGTCATTATCTGTCAAAGTCAGTCTGTTGTCAAGTCAAAGTCAATTTCCAGAATCCTGTTTAGTCAGTATTCTTCCCAAAGCCGGGGTGATAAAGACTCAGAGGCTCAGAGAAGCAGAGAATTTGTGGTTCCTGTGGATAATGTAGAGCTGAGCAGTGTTCAGATGTCAACAAGCTTTCAGCTCAGTTTCGATATCAGCAGATGGCAGAGATGAGAAAATTTTGAGCGTAGCAAGTTTATTGTACCTATGAAAAACCTTGTAAACCCAGGTGTTTATCAGAAAAATTTGTTGTAATCTCAAATTTTCAGTAATAAAAGCCTTTGGCCCATTCCCTTTTTGTTGCTCTCTAATGAATTTTGTCATGGAAGTAGTCATACTAGGGGCATCTTTTATAACTTACGTCATAAAAGATGTCAAGTAATCATTGATATTTGAGATAAATATCTTTATAAAATAGAGACTAGAGAAGTTCGAACACTATTTGTAGTGAGCTTTTTAGTCGGGTTGTTCTCCTTTGGAGTTAAATTTCCTAGAAAAATCTTTATCCCAGAGGAGTTTAGAATTTACTCCAATGATTTTTAAATTTCAGTAGAATGCTTTGCGTCTTTGAAAAAGGTTTGACCTCCAAAAATTCTTTCAAGTTTCTTGAGTCCGGTCTTTGATCAAAATCATGCATCTTCGTTATTCTTTGCGAAGAGATGACTGGTTCATCAATGAAATCAATAAGAGTTGATCTTCTCTTTCAGTCATTTTGAGTTTCTCAACTTCCTGTTGTTTTGAAGATTTTCTTGATAAAGATAGAAATTACCAAAGTATGTGTTATATGATCTGGTCTTTTCTTCAAATGTTTTGAAGAGTATTTTAATAGAATAAGAAACTATCGGATTTAGTGTTACACTACCTGATTGTTCCTTCAATCTGTTTTTGAAAAAGTTTTACAAAGAGAAATTACCGAACTTGTGTTACACGGTTTGGTCCCTTTTGAGAGGTTTTTAGATAATGGAGGTTACTGAACCTGTGTTACACGGTTTGGTCTTTTTGAAAGAGATTTTTAATAGAAATGGAATTTACCGAACCTGTGTTACACGGTTTGGTCTTTTTGAAAGAGATTTTTAATAGAAATGGAATTTACCGAACCTGTGTTACACGGTTTGGTCTTTTTGAAAGAGATTTTTAACAGAAATGGAAATTACCGAACTTGCGTTATGCGGTTTGGTCTTTTTGAAAGATTTTAACAGAGTTTTAAATTACCGAACTTGCGTTACGCGGTTTGGTCTTTTTTTGAAAGATTTTAACAGAGTTTGAAATTACCGAACTTGCGTTACGCAGTTTGGTCTTTTTTGAAAGATTTTAATAGAGATGGAGGTTACCGAACCTGTGTTACACGGTTTGGTCGTTTTGAAAGATTTTAACAGAATTGTAAATTACCGGACCTGTGTTACACGGTTTGGTTTTTTTTAAAAGATTTTAATAGAGATGGAAATTACCGAACCTGTGTTACACTGTTTGGTCTTTTTGAAAGATTTTAATAGAGTTGGAAGTTACCGAACCTGTGTTACACGGTTTGGTCTTTTTGAAATGTTTGAATAGGGAAATATTTCCGATCCTGTGTTACACGGATTGGTCTTTTCTTCCTTCTCCCGGGTATTTAGTACCCCGATGATTAATATTGCAATGTCACGTAGTGACTTGCCTGATCATCGTTCCGCAATGTGCAGCTTCCTAACGTGTTAGGAGTCATGTGTATCTGCGAAGAGGTTTGTATGGGACTGTTTAGCAGGACATACGAATTTGGATTTATGTGGAACTGTTTAGCAGAACCGCATGATCCGGAGTGATTCGCTACCTTGAAAGAGAGGAGTCAGAGTTACTTGGATAGTTAAACAGATTTATTTTCAGCAATGGCCTGTATATCTATCGTTAGGCTTGAGACTTAGTTTCGCCTCGGTATTAGATGTTTGAGTTTAGCTCAAATATTCGAATACCTTAATAATTGATCAAGTTTTAGACTGTTCCGCATAAATAAATAAAAAATTGAAAAAAATAAAAACTCTTTGAGTATTTGGTTTTGAATTTGTTTTGAACGAATTTCATTACAGTGGTCTTTGGCCTATTTTTGGCAGGTTTCTAAAAAGGAAAAGATCTTTGAGTGTTTGGATTTATGCTTGTCTTAGACAAGTTGCATCGCGGTTTCTAAAAAATTAAAAAATGAAAACTATTTGAGAGATTGAAATAATTCATTTGTTTGTTTGGTTGATGCTCTTTGAGCAATTGTTATGTTTACTTTGGCTTAGCCTGATAAAAAAAATATGTGTGTGTTTGTGTTTTATAACTGTTCGTTCATCTTTGTTAGCTAGTTTAAATAGTTGAGTCTTGAGTATTAGGGAGAGACTATCTCTTTGCGATGTCTTAGTTGCCGAGTTAAGAGTCGGTGAGAGGCTATCTCCTTATTGTTAGTAGAGTCTTACCCTTGTGAATGCCGTTCTTAGAACCGAAAACCCAAAAATTTCCTTTGCTTCCGGGTCAGTCAAAATGTGTCGTCTGTTCAGCTTTGCCATTCGCGTGTTACACACGCTCTGCCAAAGAGGGGCATCTGTAGACACCCCATTTTGACCGGACCCAAGTTCGTTTTGTTGGTGCGTAACCGCACCAAACCAGTGAATTAGGCCCCCAAATTACACCCTAAGCTAGGTTAAGATTCCCCATAAGTCCCTGTAAAATTTCGTTGGAATCCGAGCTCGTTTGATCAGCGAACGGACTGAGTCAGTGTTGTAGTATAAATGCAGAAGGGGGGGTAAATTATCCGCACAAGGGGTGTGCTTTTGAAAAATTGGCCGAGGTTTGTCTTTGATAATAAGACAAAGCGGCGGAGGTGCGATTATTGAACCGCGCGCTTATCAAATAGGGGTAGTGCCATTATCAGCAACCCTCTTTTTATATATATCCAAAAAAATCAGAAAAAAAGAAAAAGAAAAATCACTGTTCATCTTTCGTTTTTTTATTTACAGAGAGAGAGAGAGAGCGAGAGAAAGAGATTTTTGGGTTTTCCTCCGCCGATCGTTTTCTCCGGCCTCGTCGGCAACCATCATCTTCCCAAATTCTTCACCATCTCCGAGCACCATCCCCATCTCCTTCTTCTTCTTCTTCTTCTTCTTCTTCTTCTTCTTCTTCTTCTTGATCTCTACCCCCAGCCGAAACCCATCTCTGCAACTCCGGCCGAATCCCACCTCTGCAACTCCGGCCGAATCCCACCTCCATCACTTCCGGCCTCCATTTCTTCTTCTTCTATTTCCTCCACCGCCACCTCTCCCACCTCCAAGCTCTGCGAGATTCCAGGATCTGAGATCTGAAATCTCAGATCTGAAATTTGAAATCTCAGATCTGAGATCTCAGATCTGAGATCTCAGATCTGAGATCTCAGATCTGAGAAGAGAAAGAGTGAGAGAGAGAGAAAGAGAGAGTGAGAGATTGGAAAAGGGGATTTCCTTTTCCAGTCATCTTCTCCGGGAAGCTTCACCGGAATCCGCCCTACCTTCTTCTTTTTTTTCTCCTTTTATTTTTTCGTTCATTACCTCAATTCACGTCTCCAGATACTATTCCCATCATAGCCGTCTCCTTCGTTACCAGATCTGAGTCCTCAGCCATTTTTTCGATCAGGATTCGATTAGTTCTCCGATCACCGACGATACTCCGATCGTCTCTCCGATCAAATCTACCAGATTCTGATTGATTTCCGGTGAGATTTTCTTTTCAAATACCTTATCTTCTTCTCAAATCTTTCTTTTGGCCATGAGAGCTTTACTCTGTTTTTGAAACTCTAGATCTGCTCTTTCCTCTTTAGATCTATCATCTTCTCATTTTCTTCTTTGTGTTGAACTGTAGACCTTGAATTTTCATCTCCTCCTACAAGATATAACCGGATTCCTACCAAATTCTCAGATCTGAGTTTCATAGGCTTAGATTTCCTTTGTTTCATTAAATTGAGAATTCGGATCTACTTATTGGAGGTTATCGTATCAGAGATCAAGGCAAGGAGATCTGTTATCAAATTGGAGTAGAGCACGTAGAGAGTATTGAGCGGGAATTGGAGAGATTCATACAAATCAAGTAAGGTTTTCATCATCATTTTACAGGATTTCTGAGATCTGGTTAATTTTTTTTTACTTTAAAAATTTCTGCTATGATTGTTCGGTGGCTGATTTAGCTTGATTTTAATTTTCCTGATAAGAAATTATTAAATCAATTTTTGACAATCATTCCTGTTGTATTCGAAATGTTAATCTTGTTCTTTAAAAGCCTACTTACTCATTTGGAATGGTAGATCTGTGGTTTTATTTATAATTATTTTTATCACAGAGTCATCACACTGAGATTAACTATGTTCATGTTGAAAGAATGAGGGACCAGAGAATTTTGGTTTGATATTAGAATTTTCCCTCACTCATTTTAAATGGAGATGGGAATTGATATGTTTTAAATAGATGCTTGTTGTGGTGGAGATTTAGAAGCTTACTATTATTATTATTATTTTTTTTTTTCTTCTAATTGCTATCATGGTGCTATTAATGCCTACACCAATGTTTGATTAAAAGCTTGAGTGAAGTTTTAAGTTCCCTTGTTGCTGGATATATTGGTGCTACTATAGTACCTTTGGGCTTCAACTTTTTAGTCCCTTGTTCATGGCCTAATGCTCCAAGGCATGTTTAGCTGATAATTTTGGCATCAACCTTTCATTTGTATGAGTTACAATAACTTATTAGTAGCCTGTCACACTGTTACATCTTTGAATTTTGAGCCCAATTATGTAATCTCAGCCCAAAAGTTTCCTTTCTCCAGATTAATGACATGCTGCTTCCACTAAAATAAAATAAAAATCTCCTTCTTGCTGTCTGGCAGAAAGTGTGGGTACAACTTTAGGAAGGGTTTGGTTGTATTCCTTGGCACACGTGCAAATTTAAATGATTGACAAGCTTTGTAAATAGAGCTGCCAATGCATAGATTTCAGTTTGAAGGATGGTTATGATTAAAATGGATGAGTAAATAAATTCTTATCAATTTCATTTCGTATATCATGAGTAATGTTCTTTCATTTATTTACTCCCGTTTCAGGAGTAGGACAATGTAATCAGTTTGTAATGGTCAATATCTTATCTCTGTGTGGTCCAAATATAATTGGTTAATGCATGTTTGACTCTTACTGTCATATGGTATAAATGTTTTTCAAATGCATGTTTAGATATTTCTCTCTTGAGAATTAAGGCATTACCACAGGTATAAGAATCAGTTATTTTTTTTTTACAATTTGGTTTTCAATAGAGTTCAGGCTATATACTTGGTAGTAGTCATTTTAGCTTGATTAAAGCGCGTATATTTGCTGTCCATACTGCTGCCCCAGGTTTACACCCAATACTGCCCTGTTTCTGCATAGTTGCTGTCCATGTTGCTGCCCCAAGTTTATACCCAATACTGTCCCTGTTTCTAGCATAGTTGCTGTCCATGCTGCTGGCCCAGATTTGCACCCAATCATGCCCCCATTCTAGCATAGTTGCTGTCCATGCTGCTGCCTTAGGTTTGCACCCAATCCTCCCCACAAACAAAGGAGAGAAGGATAAGGCTTCTCAGTAGCCTTCCCTCGAGTCACCGCACTGAGTTGTAAAGATGGCTGATGGATCACATCATCCATCTATAATTACGAAGATACATGGGCGGTCTTAACTCTTCTCCAGACTTTCTCCCAACTTTCATGCCAGGAATGCTGGCGTCCGCAATCTGTCCGGTGCATATGAAAATGAAGGCCTACAGGGTCCTCTGTTTCAGCCATACCACGGAAGTGGGAGTCATGGGTTATCAATTGTCTCACCTCTATCACCTGTATTCGTCCAAGCCAGCAGAGAAAGGTGTCTCTTGCTTCCTTATTAATTTCCTAATGGGAGAAGTTTCTGCTGCCGTCTCCAAAACAGCTGCCGCACCAATTGAGCGGGTGAAGCTTTTGATCCAGAACCAGGATGAGATGATTAAGGGTGGTAGACTCTCAGAACCCTACAAGGGAATTGCAGATTGCTTTGCAAGAGCCATAAAGGATGAAGGCTTCAGTGCATTGTGGAGAGAAAATGCAGCCAATGTTATCCGGTACTTCCCCACCCGGGCCTTGAACTTTGCTTTCAAGGATTACTTCAAGCGGCTGTTCAACTTCAAGAAAGGCAGAGATAGGTACTGGAAATGGTTTGCCGGGAGCTTAGTATCCGAAGGTGTCGCTGGTGTCTCTTCCCTTTTTCTTTGTCTACTCTCTCGATTATGCCCAAGCCCGTCTAGCCAATGATGCCAAGGCCTCCAAGAAGGGAGGTGAAGGCAGTTTGACGATCTGGTCGGCGTCTACGGGAAAACCATGAAATCCGATGACATTGCTGGGCTTTACCGTGGATTTAGCTTCTCATGTGTCGGGATTATTGTATATCGTAGGCTCTTCTTTAGATTGTATGATTCTCTAAAGCCAGTCATGCTAACTGGTTAGTTGTAGGATAGTTTCCTGGCGAGTTTTCTACTGGGTTGGGGTGTAGCGATTGGAGCGGGGCTGGCGTCCTACTCGATTGGTACAGGGCGATGAAGGCGCTAGCCCAAGCCCATCTTTAGGGGACTCGCTCAATCTAAGTAGCGCTCCTCTCTCTTGTTTAGTAGGCCTACTCAACCTTTCAGATATGCCCCCTGTTACACACTACAATTTGTATAAATTAGAATTATCATAATCTTTTGATTTCTTTTTTATATATATTCTTCTCTTGTACTAATCTTTGAGTTAGGTTTTGAAGATGATAATAAATGGACTGCTCAGGTGAGACTCTCTTAAGGTTCATACACTTGTCTTTTATTTAAATAAATTGTTTTAGGAAAGAAGGAGATCAGATGACTACTCTATTCGATATTATCGACATGAGTACTGTCTGATCTCAAGGCGGGCATAGAAATATTATCTTGTGTATTTGTGATATCAGATGATTACTTTAGCATCATCTGATTTCACCCCCATATTGGGGCAGTGGTACTTGTGGTTGGGCATAGAAGTGTTTAATGTTGTTCTTGCTTTGTTAAGCTATCCAGCGGCTGGTCTGGACTAATTAATATTGTTTATCATTGTACGATCGCTATTATTACAGATTGTGCACTCTTTAGTTGTAGATCATATTTTGCTGATATTTGATTTGATTTTATAATAATTGATTGAAATTTGCGATTATCTGGTAGCATTTTCCTCTCTCTTTGATTAGACTAGCACAGTCTTTTAGATTTCTGTTAGATTTCTTTAGATACTATAACCTGTACTAGGAGACATACTCTGTCTTGTTAGGCAATCCTCCTTTGGAGGCAAGCCTCATTTGTAGAATCCTCTCTGAGATTACACCTCAGTTTGTTCGTTTGTTAATTAGAGACCAATTTGGTCAATTAGTTGTCTTAGCCTTGCTTCCCCCTTTGCAAGGGCAATGATAAGGTTGCTTAGAGCTCATCTTTGTGTGTTTGGGAGACCCGTCCGGTCTCATTCTCTCGTTAATCCTCTTTGTGTGCTTTTTGATTTTGGGAGAACTCCCTACTCGGCTTGGCTTCATACCCCTACCCTTATGGGTATTGGGTTGCACATTTGTTGCACCCTGAGGGCTAGGTAGCTGTCCGGCCCGGCTGGGTGTTTCACCTTTGCCAAATATGCACAAGGTCTCTTATTCCTTTTAGACCCGCCCGGTCTCATTCTCTTGCTAAACCTCCTCTTTGTGCGCCGTTTGGTTTTGGGAGAACATCCTACTCGGCTTGGCTTCATACCCCTACCCTTATGGGTATTGGGTCGCACATTTGTTGCACCCTAGGGCTAGGTAGCTGTCCGGCCCGGTTGGGTGTTTTACCTTTGCCAAATATGCACAGGGTCTCTTATTCCTTTTTACGTCATTTGTGTCTCGGAGACAAGCCTTGTCTCCTGTAGAGAGTTTCTCCTTTAGGAGGCTTACCTAGCCTCATGTTAGAATAACCCTTCCTCCTGGCGAGTCTTTGATTCATTTTTACCCCTTTTCTTGGTAGTGTTTTTAGTGAGTCTCTGACTCATTTGTGCTCTTCTTTTTTTAGTGTGTTAGTTAGTAGTTCGCCTTTAGATTTGTTGTCATTCATCCTTGTTTGAGACTAACTCAGTCATATAGAGCCTTCCCTGCTTGGGATCTTAGATTGTTTTCTCTGTTCTTGGGACACTTCTTTACGTGTTGTGGTTTGTCTCTTTGAGACGCTAGTTGCTTATCCGGGGTTTCCCCTTTTGCTTTAGGGCTTTGCCCTAGTTTGTGGTATTACTTGCGTGTTCCCTTTAAGATTGAAAACATTTAAAGGTCTTGAGCATTGGAAAAGCTTCAAAATCCAAAAACATTAGAAATTTAAATCTCAAAAACATTTGAAAACTTTAAAAATATCAAAAACATTTGAAAATATAAAAAACCTTAAAAAATCTTAAGTGTTGAGTGTTTCTTTTAGAAGCGTATTAGGCGAGTTCGATTTTCGAACTACGTTGGCTTGATCCTCTCTCACGAGGTACGTAGTGCAGCTCGGGATCTTCATCCCAAGTCCAGCCAAACTTTGTAAATAAAAATGCTTTAACCCTTCAACTTTAAAACCTTGTTTTTAACAAAAATCTTTCTCTAGAGTTAGGAGTTTGTCCTAGATAGAGAGTTTTAGAGTTAGGAGTTCGTCTTTGATTTGTTGTGTGCTTGTTTGTGTTTGTTTTAGAGTTAGGGGTTTGTCCTAGCTAGGAGTGCCTCCGTCCGGTTAGTTGGCGATTCACATCGCCGACTGATGACTAGGTCTTGGATACGTTAGCAATCCTATTGTTTTCCTTAGGGCACACAGCCTAGTTACACATAGGTTGTAGGAACCACCTGCATTAGCTTAGGGCTAACCTGCATTTAGTTAGGGCATATAGGGTGTCCTAAAATTCACAATTCACTGGAATTTAAATAATCGTACAATAAACTTTAATAATTGGTCCGGTCTTTTAGATCGAGTTTAGGATAGAGGTCTAGGTGTCTTAGGCATCCTAGCTTAGAATAGGTGCGAAGAACTACGTTGCCTTGATTCTCGTGGAGGCGGGGATACGTAGGCTTCTTTGGATGAATACCAGACCATCCGAGGACTCGGGCTAATAATTTAGAGTCTTAGGATTTGTTGTGTAGTTATTGTATTTCTTTTGATGTGTTTTCTTACTTTCTTGTACTGATCTTATACATTTAGCTATAGCTTGCATGTGTTTGCACATCAGAACTCAGACACCAGTTAGGTATGTCACTCAGAACCTAGTTATCATTAGGTGCCATTTATTTTGATTCTTTTGTGTGTGCTTATTTTCATCTCCGAGACATGCATGATTAGATAGACGTTTTCTCGGAGATGCGTGTTCCCATTTCATATGATTTTCTCTTGAAACTCTTCAAGGTTAATAGTAAATGGCATAAGAGACCAAGTGTTCGCACTCGGGCGAATTGGGGGCGCTCTTCGGACCTTCTCCATTCGTCATCAGGCACGGACCTTCTGTATCTCTGGTTATCCATTGCAAACAGAGCATTTGTTTTGGTTCCATGGCTTGTCCATGGATGGCGACTCTGAGTTATTTTTCAGATATATCTGGGTTTCGAGCCCTGGCTCCGGATCAGGATGTATATCTTTCTTTTTATGTCGCCACTCATGCTATGCTGTGAGGGTGGCATCCGTTTCGAGAGTTCCCTGGTAGAGCTCTCCTTCACATTGTGGAGATCTTAGAGGATTGCAGGAGGGATCTCGCGTCCCTCGGCACTCGTCCTCGGATCGGGGTCCACAATTGGTAACTACAACTGGAGCCAAGCTGTTTATGATTGGTTGATAGGATATCTTAACAAAGTCAGCTTGCATGGTGGCACATATCTTGGAGGGTGCTCGTTGGCATTGCATGTATGATGGATTCAACCCGTTAAAGTTTAAACTTTGTAATTTTTGCGATGATTAAGAAGGTGTCCCTTGTCTATGCAGGTGTGGTTATATGAGCATACAAACTTATGGGTTCCGAAGGATCCAAATGCCCGTCCTTGTATGCTAAAATGGGATTGGAAAGCAAAGGAGTCGAGTAAGTATGCTCTTGTTGAGAGTAAAAAAATAGAGGAATCTCAGGTGAGACATAAAACTAGATACCCGATTATATCAATTGTAATTTCTTATTGAGGAATTAACATATTCAATCATCAGGTGGTGGTCGCACTGACACTAGGAGAGGAGGAAGTAGAATATATAAACGATCAGGTATCCCAATATAGCATATCAATTTTTGTTATTGATTAATGTTTAAAAACTCATCATCGTTTGCTTTATTTGTATGGTAGGAACCCGCATAAACGGCTTCAATAGAGGGGCAAGAAATATTGGGGCATTCCCCTACAACCTCAACATTGCCCAACCTTGATATGGATGAAGACATAGAGAGAGATGGGGATAGTGAGGATGAGGAGGGTGGAAAGGATGAAAGGAAGAGGATATCGTGGATGAGGATAAGAAAGGCAAAGGAGGCACTTAGAAAAGAGAGGGATGACTTTCAAAGGGAGAAGGAGAGATGGAGAAAAATGTTAGAAAAAGTAAGAACACTTATTTTGGAAGAAGACGAAGCAGTTGAAGAAGCCGAAGAAGAAATAGGCGCAGGACACTTCGACTGGCTTGAGGCAGTGGAGGAGAAAGAGATGGAAGAAAAGGAGAGAGGTGAAAGAGAAGGTAGAAGAGAAAAAAGAGGAGGAGAGGAAAGAAACAACATGTACTGTTACCATTCCTGATAGGAGGGAGAGGAGTAAAAGGAATAATGACCAAAAAAAGGAAGTAGGGAGCATTGAGAGATGCGTGAAGATGGAAGCACGCAATAGGAACCCGAGCTACATCGTGATCAGCCCCTACGGACCACTTTTACCCGAGGTGAGAGAGGAGGACAAAGATGAGGAGAAAGTTAAGGAGATGGAGGAGGAGAATAAACAAGAGAAGAAAGAGGAGGTGAGAGAGGAGGACAAAGATGAGGAGAAAGTTAAGGAGATGGAGGAGGAGAATAAACAAGATAAGAAAGAGGAGGAAAAAGAAGAGAAAGAAGAGGAGGAGAATGGGAAGGATAGGAGGACTCAATTGATTAAAAAATTGTTAAAGTAGATGCTTAATGTATAACCTTGTTTTGCTTGTAGTTGTGTCATTTTCTAACAATTATAACATTTTGCAGTCGTTGTATCATGAAGGAAGAAGGTCTAGCGATATTTGTTGACGACTTAGTATGCCTGTGGAGGCGCAGAAGATACCTCAGTAATAATGTAAGTGACTTTTATTTAAGGGTGATTAGGAAAATATATGCAAGTCAATAACGATAAGAATAATCTTCTCTTGAATTTTTTTATTGAAGGTATTGGATGTATACGGAAAGTTTCTTCAGAACTCCTACAAAAACAGATCAACAAGTCCTCATAGCAAAATTATATTTGTTCCTTCATTGGTACATGTGAGTAAATTTTTGTACATTAAGAATGCTAGTTTTCCTTCATTGGTGGTTCAAGCATTTTTTTACAGTTGAGGACTGTAGACACCCCATTTTGTTTTGTTTTAATCAACAAATAAATTAGTGTGTTAAATCCATGTGAGAACCCCCTCTATCATTGATTTATATGTTTTAGGTCATTAATATCTTGATCTGACTTTACGGATCATCAATCGGGACAAAATAAGCTAGGGTCACTTCATAGCCCGGACCCTGATTCCATTCCGAGACCCGATTTCCGTAAATCGTTAGATCAATGGCAGATCTTGACCTGGGTCTAACCATCCAAAACCACCTAACCTCTCCTCTCATCCTAACCATCCAAACCTCACCTAACCTCACCTAACCTCTCCTCTCATCCTAACCATCCAAACCTCACCTAACCTCACCTAACCTCACCTAACCTTACCTAACCCCACCTAACCTTACCTAACCTCATCCTCTCATCCTAACCATCCAAAACCACCTAACCTCACCTAACCTCCTATCCCATTCTCCTATAAATACCCTCTCATCCCACCATCCAAGAGGAGAAAAAAAAGAACCCCTCTCTTAGAAAATTCATCCCTCTCCCTCATCTCTTCAAGGGTTCGGCCATCCTTGCCGGATCGGGCGATTTTATACGTTGGGTGATATATATCAAAAGCAGTCATTATCAAGCAAGGAATCATCTTCAAAGAATTAACATCAAAGAAAAATCAAACACAAAGTGGGTTTCCAAAGAGGTAGGCATTTATTTCAATTCTATGTAGGGTCTGTTTTCATACATATCTTTTACTTTAAAAGAAAAACCATGTTAGGAAGGATGTAGGGTCTGTTTTCCCCCTGGTTAGCCTCTGGTTAGACCCTGGTTGCACCCAGGTTCGCTGCTGGTTGCACCCAGGTTCGATGCTGGTTGCACCCTGGTTCCCTACTGATTCGCACCCTGGTTCCCTGCTGGTTGCACCCTGGTTCCCTACTGGTTCGCACCCTGGTTCCCTACTGGTTCGCACCCTGCTTCCCTGCTGGTTGCACCCTGGTTCCCTACTGGTTGCACCCTGGTTCCCTGCTGGTTGCACCCTGGTTCCCTACTGGTTCGCACCCTGGTTCGATATTGGTTCGCACCCTGGTTCCCTGCTGGTTCGCACTCTGGTTAGACCCTGGTTGCACCCAGGTTCGTTGCTGGTTGCACCCTGGTTCCCCTGCTGGTTCGCACCCTGGTTCCCTGCTGGTTCGCACCCTGGTTCCCTGCTGGTTCGCACCCTGGTGCACCCTGGTCCGCACCCTGGTTTGTACCCTGCTTCCTCCTAGTTAGACCATGGCTAGTCTCGGGTTTGCTCCTAACTTAGACCTGACTCACTTGACCCTAACCATTAACCCAATCCAACCAAGTCATATCCCAACACAATCCGAGTCGCATGTCTGAATCCATTTGGCCAAATCTCATAAGCCCGCCCACTTTGAATTCCGAAAATTCAAACCCTTGATGATTCCTATATGCTCAATTCTTTGATGCAAATTCCCAATTCCAAAATCCCATTGCTAGATCAATGTTTCTGAATCTCAAGTCCAATGCTCAAATGCAAACCCGATTCCAGATACAAATACCAATTCTGTCTTCCAAAATCCAAGCAACCTCGCCAGCGGAACTACGTGTGGCTTGATCCCCATCGCGGGGTACGTAGGCAATTTGGCACTCCCAAGTTCAGTCGCACATTTCTCTATCTTTCCCATTCCCTCACACTATTCATCATCTCGATTCATCTCGTGTCTCTCGGAACCATTGGATTATGGTTTCCGTCGTAAGAACCCTTAGAGCCCAATTTAGGAACAATGGTGTCGTGTCGTGTTGTGTCCTAAGTTTTAGGGAGTCCTAGAGTTAGGAGTCCAGCCTCATCACGGACGCTTGCTATGTATAGCAACCGTGCCATAGGTCAAGTTACACTAGTCACCCGATCTTTCCCTAGGACAAGCCTAGTAAACTAGGATGTAGGCAAAACCTGCATTAGTCTAAGGGACAACTTGCATTCAGATAAGAATCATATAACATCTTAGATGAAATCCTAAGATAATAAAATCCTCAACTTGAATTAAATAATTCCTCTTAAAACTGTTGAAACAGTCAATCCCGTCTAGATCGGTGTCCTAGTTGAGTTAGGCATATGTAGCTTAGCTTAGGTGCACCGAACTACGTCGACTCTGATCCCAGTGAGGCTTGGGTACGTAGGCAGCTTGGATGTCTGATGGCATACCACCCGCGAGTCGGCACCACAAACAAATTGTGGTGTTTTGTATATTAATTTTCTTGTAAATGCTTAATCAAATCACTTAGGACTTTCCATGAAATTAGAATTTTAGGAGAACTTTCACTTAGATTGAATCCAGACAAATTAATAAATCAAGATACACATTTAGGATTCACATTGAAATTAGATCATAGGATGCATGTCACTTAGTTCGCACGTACTGATACGCCGGACACTGGTACAGTATATCGAACATGGATTCGCGCTAAGGGAACTCTTGGCCTTACCCCTAGATTAACCCACACATGCATGTAGTATACGAACACATGTGCATCACATGTGTGAGCCTAGTTTAGAATATCCTACCCATTTGTATCTAGATTAGACCGTAGTCCATCTTCCAATGGCTACGATCGGTCCTAGGTACACAAACAAAGTCATGAGTTGAGATCCTATCTCCACTCCGCTAGATTAGGATTAGGGTTGATGCCTTCAGGTAACACTGATAAAATGTGTGAAGAATAAAAACTTTCCCTTTGGGGTTAGGATATAAATCCCATCATTTCCAAAGATCTCATAGGATTAGTCATTCATGATCTATCCGTTGAAAGTAATCCTATGCAATCTCATCTTTTGATCATGTGTCTATCATTCGTCTTTTGTGGGATTCGATTGTGTCTTCATTGGCGGAAATTGTGTCTCAATCATTTGATCGTGCAATCTTGATGATCCAATCTTGCCTGTACCCTTGATCTCTTCCTCCTCTAGGGGCTACCTTTTCAAGATTATTTTGCTAAGTCCTTCAGAGTTCACTTTCAGAATCCTTGAGCTAGGGGCATTCCCCTATGCGAATCAGTCATCATTGTCCAAAATTGAAAGTATCAGCCATGATGATGTTCAGAACGAACCAGCCTTCGCCGAGCCTTCAACGCCAAACAGTTGCAGCAGTTAAAGTTTTAGTCACTTACTATTTTATGTTGAGTCAGTCATCATGGTCAGTATAATTGTTGAGTCCGGTCTTACAGTTAAAGGTCAATGCCTAGTCCAGGCAAGTTATCTTCTGTTTCCCTTTCTTATTTAGAGTTGTGAATCCTGAGCATGTTCAGGATAGGTCGTCTGATGTAATAGCTTTTCTTTAAATAAAATTTCAGTCAGTTCCAAAAAGTTCACTTGTGTCTGTTTCTTAAGTGTGCTTCTGATCTTAAAATAAGACTCCCTCCTCAAATGAGGACAAAATTGACGAAACTCCACTTGAGTCACAGCAATTACTTGAACGAGAGGAGGAGCGCCAATCCCAACCTTTCAAAGATGAAATTGAAATGATAAACACTGGCACTGAAACTTTGATTCAGTGAATGCCGATTGAAAATACATTACCCTCTAAAGAGTGTGAAGAATTGATAAAATTATTTCAAGAATAAGAAGATTGTCTAGAAAAGCTACAACCGATACCAGGGGCAAGACATAGATGGAAAGCTCAAAGAAAATGAAGAAAGTGAGAAGATATATGCTATACAAGGGGCATAGAGTGGAAACAACTTTCATATTTCTAATCAATGACCTTGGTTCTCAAATTCATAACATAAAGCCAACAAATTCAAGATGAAAAGTTCAAGAGCAAACAATGAAAAGTGATCATCAGATATCGAGAGTACGAATCCATAGATGGAGGATGTCAAAGAACAAGTTTCGCTCTATGAAAGTCAAAAGCACGCTTTAGAATCTTGGAAGAAGAAGATCCATTATCTCTTACCTGGAAATGCCGTCAAACTCCGTGAAAAAAAAAAACAAAAGAAAATAAAGAAATAAATAATCAGTACCAGAGGGACCCTAGTAACCTGGATCGATTCCCAATTTGAACATCAGAAGGCCTCCTTTGGCCGAATAAATCCCAAAATCAGAACCCAACGTCAAAAGAATACCGATTGCAAACCCTTCGAGCCTGAGTAAAATTTTCTTGAAAACCCATCAAACTCGGGGCATTCGCCCCCGAACTACGCGAGACCTGATCCCTACACTGGGGTACGTAGGCAGCTCGGTTAAACCGAATTCGGTCGATTCAAAAAAAAGAAAAGAAAAAGAAAAATCAATCGTTCCAAAAAAAAAAAAAGAGGGACAAGTTCCAAAAGAAGAGAAGTTAATTATTCCAGAAAGAAAAGAAAAAAGAAAAATCAATTAACCTTCAAACAATTTATCTTCAAACTAGGGGCATTCGCCTTGACCTACACACGACCTGATTCCTACCTTGGGATATGTAGGCAACCTGTTCACAGGTTCGGTCGAAATCTTTGTTGAGCCTTAAGCCATTCTTTGAAAAACCCTATCCTACCTATAAAGTCCTTCCGGTGTTCAGAACTAATGAGCTAGATCCCGAGACACAATAAAAAAAAATGATGAATAAGAAAAAGAACGGAGTTTGAAGATCTGCTAGACTGAAAACCTGAAAGGGCGGTCTAGGCAAAATTTAAGATCATTCCCCTGCTAAGTTGAAAACCCAAAAGGGAGGCTTAGGCAAAAGCTAAGGGGATAGCCTGCTGGATCGAAAACCTAGAAAGGTGGTTCAGGCAAAAGTTAAGGTTAGCGTGGTCCGCCAAGTTAAAAACCCTGAAGAGGTGACTTGGTCACGGTAAGAGAATCAGTATAAGAAGGCAACAGCCGGTATCAAGACTGAAGATCAACTGAAGTTCAAGCAAATTCAAGTGATATCCTCAAAACTGGGGGCATTGAAGCTAAGCAATCTTAGGGGTCGTAATTAAATTCTTGAGGCATTACTGTTTCGAGGAAGAAGTCCAGTGTTTATGATTTCAAAAAAAAAAAAAAAAAAAAAAATTCCTTGAAATGATAGATTTACCAAATAAAACGTTAACTAAGTCAGAAGCATCACTGTGTTTGTCAGTATAGTCAGTCAATCTTTGTTATTCTAAGTTCACTCCTTCAGGGCTGCTCAATCCTTTGAGTAGTGCCTTTCATCTAAGTTTTCTCTTTAGAAAGAGTCAATCGTCGTTCCTATGTCCAAATGATGTAACTGTCTTGGTGAAGGAGGCCCGGCCTAGGCAGCTCCCTGCAATTATACCTGAAAGGGTTCGAGAATCTAGTCAAACAGCTACATTTCAAAGAAGATCAACTCAGAAGAGTTCAGAAGTAGAAACATCAGAAAGCCCAGCTTCCGTAAAAAGATCATACCCCAGGAAGGCACCTTAAGCTTGGAAGAGCCCCAGATGCAATGGTGGTTGAGCCAATTTCTCAGAAAGACGAACCATTAAAATTCGGAATCTCCTTCCAGTTTGTTAAATACTATCCTGGTCAAGAAATGTTTATCTAAACACCTGTCAAGAGGCAAATCCCACTTTTCCATGATTATATCCGAGAGAGCCATTGTTCTAAATTACCAATCTCAAATGTCTTGTTCAAGGTTTCAGTTATCAAAATCCCCAGAAGACAAGACCAACAGTCTCATTGAGAAAAATCTTGTTGAAGTTTCATAAAAGTGTTCCTAATCCATCCTTGTTACTAATGGTTCTTCGTTCATAAGGTTGGTCGTCTCATCATTCGTCAAAGTCTTGGTTTCCACTGTCTTTACTGGGCGTGATTTATAATGTCCCCGATTTCATTGAGTTCAAAAAAAAAAAAAAAAAAAATCCAAAATTCATCAAATCCAATTCTACGTCAAATTCAAATTCATGAAAACCTCTAAATTCTTCGAGCCCGTTTGTGAACGGTGCCTCTTTTCTCGAGGCCATTTGTGAATGGTCTCGTCTTCTCCTTGAGCCCGTTTGCTGACGGTACCTCATTTCCCAAAAATAAAAATTCATCAAATCCAATCCCTGATTCAAACAAATCCAATCTTACGTCAAATTCAAGTTCATGAAAAATCTCATGTCCTCTTTGAGCCCTTTTGTGAAAGGTGCCTCATTTCTCGAGTCCATTTGTGAATGGTCTCGTCTTCTCCCTGAACCCGTTTGTGAACAGGTTTCTCATTCTCTGAGTCCATTTGTGAATGGTCTCATGTCCTCTTTGAGCCCGTTTGTGAACGGTGCCTCTTTTCTCGAGGCCATTTGTGAATGGTCTCATCTTCTCCTTGAGCCCGTTTGCGGACGGTACCTCATTTTCCAAAAAAAAAAAAAATTTATCAAATCCAAATCCTTAATTAAAAAAAAATCCAATTCTACGTCGAATTCAAATTCATGAAAACCTCTAAATTCTTTGAGCCCGTTTGTGAACGGTGCCTCTTTTCTCGAGGCCATTTGTGAATGGTCTCGTCTTTTCCTTGAGCCCGTTTGCGGACGGTACCTCATTTCTCAAAAATAAAAAAAATTCATCAAATCCAATCCCCGATTCAAACAAATCCAATCTTACATCAAATTCAAGTTCATGAAAAATCTCATGTCCTCTTTGAGCCCTTTTGTGAAAGGTGCATCATTTCTCGAGTCCATTTGTGAATGGTCTCGTCTTCTCCTTGAACCCGTTTGTGAACAGGTTTCTCATTCTCTGAGTCCATTTGTGAATGGTCTCATGTCCTCTTTGAGCCCGTTTGTGAACGGTGCCTCTTTTCTCGAGGCCATTTGTGAATGGTCTCATCTTCTCCTTGAGCCCGTTTGCGGACGGTACCTCATTTTCCAAAAATAAAAAAAATTATCAAATCCAAATCCTTAATTAAATAAAAAATAAAAAATCCAATCCTACGTCAAATTCAAGTTCATAAAAAATCTCTAAATTCTTCGAGCCCGTTTGTGAACGGGGGCCGCCTCATTTCTCGAGTCCATTTGTGAATGGTCTCGTCTTCTTCTTGAACCCGTTTTTGAACGGTGTCTCATTTTTTTGAGTCCATTTGTGAATGGTCTCATGTCCTCCTTGAGCCCGTTTGTGAATGGTGCCTCATTTCTCTAGTCCATTGGTGAATGGTCTCGTCTTCTCCTTGAACCCGTTTGTGAACGGTGTCTCATTTTCTGAGTCCATTTGTGAATGGTCTCATGTCCTCTTTGAGCCCTCTTGTGAAAGGTGCCTCATTTCTCGAGTCCATTTGTGAATGGTCTCGTCTTCTCCTTGAACCCGTTTGTGAATGGTGCCTCATTTCTCGAATCCATTTGTGAATGGTCTCGTCTTCTCCTTGAGCCCGTTTGTGAACTGTGCCTCATTTCTCGAGTCCATTTGTGAATGGTCTCGTCTTCTCCTTGAGCCCGTTTGTGAATGGTGCCCCATTTCTCGAGTCCATTTGTGAATGGTCTTGTCTTATCCTTGAGTCCGTTTGTGAATGGTGCCTCTTTTCTCGAATCCATTTGTGAATGGTATCGTCCTCCTTGAGCCCGTTTGTGAACGGTGCCTCATTTCTCGAGTCCATTTGTGAATGGTCTTGTCTTCTCCTTGAGCCCGTTTGTGAACGGTGCCTCATTTCTCGAGTCCATTTGTGAATGGTCTTGTCTTCTCCTTGAGCCCGTTTGTGAACGGTGCCTCATTTCTCGAGTCCATCTGTGAATGGTTTTCTATCCTCCTTGAGGCCGTTTGTGAACGGTGCCTCATTATCCAAGTCCATTTGGGAATGCTTCTTATCCTCGTTGAACCCGCTTGTGAGCGGCGTCTCATCTCCTTCTAAAAACTGTTTGAGAGCGATCTTTGTCCTTTCCCTTCAGAATCCATTCGAAAATGATATCTCATTCTCTAATTGCCCGTTTGTGAACGGCGCCGCATCGAGTTTTTTTTATTATTCAAGTTCTAGGGTTTCATCTAAGGTTTTGCATTATGTTAAGGTGCGTTGTGTCTAGAGAGTCCTTTGTCGATTAAAGCTACGCAAAATGGTTCTGTCATTTTTAACTTTGGTATTCAATGACTACGTCATCTCTACCAAAGAGGGGCATCTGTAGACACCCCATTTTGTTTTGTTTTAATCAACAAATAAATTAGTGTGTTAAATCCATGTGAGAACCCCCTCTATCATTGATTTATATGTTTTAGGTCATTAATATCTTGATCTGACTTTACGGATCATCAATCGGGACAAAATAAGCTAGGGTCACTTCATAGCCCGGACCCTGATTCCATTCCGAGACCCGATTTCCGTAAATCGTTAGATCAATGGCAGATCTTGACCTGGGTCTAACCATCCAAAACCACCTAACCTCTCCTCTCATCCTAACCATCCAAACCTCACCTAACCTCACCTAACCTCTCCTCTCATCCTAACCATCCAAACCTCACCTAACCTCACCTAACCTCACCTAACCTTACCTAACCCCACCTAACCTTACCTAACCTCATCCTCTCATCCTAACCATCCAAAACCACCTAACCTCACCTAACCTCCTATCCCATTCTCCTATAAATACCCTCTCATCCCACCATCCAAGAGGAGAAAAAAAAGAACCCCTCTCTTAGAAAATTCATCCCTCTCCCTCATCTCTTCAAGGGTTCGGCCATCCTTGCCGGATCGGGCGATTTTATACGTTGGGTGATATATATCAAAAGCAGTCATTATCAAGCAAGGAATCATCTTCAAAGAATTAACATCAAAGAAAAATCAAACACAAAGTGGGTTTCCAAAGAGGTAGGCATTTATTTCAATTCTATGTAGGGTCTGTTTTCATACATATCTTTTACTTTAAAAGAAAAACCATGTTAGGAAGGATGTAGGGTCTGTTTTCCCCCTGGTTAGCCTCTGGTTAGACCCTGGTTGCACCCAGGTTCGCTGCTGGTTGCACCCAGGTTCGATGCTGGTTGCACCCTGGTTCCCTACTGATTCGCACCCTGGTTCCCTGCTGGTTGCACCCTGGTTCCCTACTGGTTCGCACCCTGGTTCCCTACTGGTTCGCACCCTGCTTCCCTGCTGGTTGCACCCTGGTTCCCTACTGGTTGCACCCTGGTTCCCTGCTGGTTGCACCCTGGTTCCCTACTGGTTCGCACCCTGGTTCGATATTGGTTCGCACCCTGGTTCCCTGCTGGTTCGCACTCTGGTTAGACCCTGGTTGCACCCAGGTTCGTTGCTGGTTGCACCCTGGTTCCCCTGCTGGTTCGCACCCTGGTTCCCTGCTGGTTCGCACCCTGGTTCCCTGCTGGTTCGCACCCTGGTGCACCCTGGTCCGCACCCTGGTTTGTACCCTGCTTCCTCCTAGTTAGACCATGGCTAGTCTCGGGTTTGCTCCTAACTTAGACCTGACTCACTTGACCCTAACCATTAACCCAATCCAACCAAGTCATATCCCAACACAATCCGAGTCGCATGTCTGAATCCATTTGGCCAAATCTCATAAGCCCGCCCACTTTGAATTCCGAAAATTCAAACCCTTGATGATTCCTATATGCTCAATTCTTTGATGCAAATTCCCAATTCCAAAATCCCATTGCTAGATCAATGTTTCTGAATCTCAAGTCCAATGCTCAAATGCAAACCCGATTCCAGATACAAATACCAATTCTGTCTTCCAAAATCCAAGCAACCTCGCCAGCGGAACTACGTGTGGCTTGATCCCCATCGCGGGGTACGTAGGCAATTTGGCACTCCCAAGTTCAGTCGCACATTTCTCTATCTTTCCCATTCCCTCACACTATTCATCATCTCGATTCATCTCGTGTCTCTCGGAACCATTGGATTATGGTTTCCGTCGTAAGAACCCTTAGAGCCCAATTTAGGAACAATGGTGTCGTGTCGTGTTGTGTCCTAAGTTTTAGGGAGTCCTAGAGTTAGGAGTCCAGCCTCATCACGGACGCTTGCTATGTATAGCAACCGTGCCATAGGTCAAGTTACACTAGTCACCCGATCTTTCCCTAGGACAAGCCTAGTAAACTAGGATGTAGGCAAAACCTGCATTAGTCTAAGGGACAACTTGCATTCAGATAAGAATCATATAGCATCTTAGATGAAATCCTAAGATAATAAAATCCTCAACTTGAATTAAATAATTCCTCTTAAAACTGTTGAAACAGTCAATCCCGTCTAGATCGGTGTCCTAGTTGAGTTAGGCATATGTAGCTTAGCTTAGGTGCACCGAACTACGTCGACTCTGATCCCAGTGAGGCTTGGGTACGTAGGCAGCTTGGATGTCTGATGGCATACCACCCGCGAGTCGGCACCACAAACAAATTGTGGTGTTTTGTATATTAATTTTCTTGTAAATGCTTAATCAAATCACTTAGGACTTTCCATGAAATTAGAATTTTAGGAGAACTTTCACTTAGATTGAATCCAGACAAATTAATAAATCAAGATACACATTTAGGATTCACATTGAAATTAGATCATAGGATGCATGTCACTTAGTTCGCACATTAACATAGAGTTGAATGAGCCATTTAAAATAAATTTAAAAGAGTTAGCTTTTGGAATCGAAGACCGATTATCGGGCAAGAATGGTGCATGTGGTGGATAACTCCCCATACCTTCCATTCTCGTAACCAGGTAGCGAGTCTAGATTTCTGGTTAATTACGGGTCCTAGATCCCACATCTAGGTGGCGACTCTGTCAGTCTCTTTCGTGTGGAATTCGGATTGCCTTAGTGATCCCAAGTTCACAGGAAAGATTAATTCAAATCAATAATAAAATGCACACGCCAATCGCGTGGATACGAGAGACCAAGAGAGAGAGAGCGGCGGCTCGCGCCCCACACCCCTCTCGCG
This sequence comes from Tasmannia lanceolata, assembly GCF_043159265.1. Classification (NCBI taxonomy): domain Eukaryota; kingdom Viridiplantae; phylum Streptophyta; class Magnoliopsida; order Canellales; family Winteraceae; genus Tasmannia; species Tasmannia lanceolata. Next base: position 13,233,673 of record NW_027518714.1, on the reverse strand, counting down.
GGATCAGGGTACCACAAGGACTTTCCTTGAACAGGGAAATCTTATTTCTAGACTTCATACCATGGATGAGAAAACAAAGCTCAAATATTATGAACTTGCGAAAGGGATATTGAATGCTAGACTTATAGATATCCTGTGTGAAGAGATTAATATGGTCTTGATCCCATTATGTCAAAACAACCACTGGGTTCTGCTTGTGCTTGACATGGTTAAAAAATCCTTCTTCGAGTGCAACTCCTCAAAAGAGCTTAAATTCGAGGAACTAGCACGCCATACGGTAATTACATTAACATTTTCAGTGATGGTCTAAGATTCTTAGATATGTCAAATAGTTATATTTCATTTCTGATTTTATCTCTAGGTAGCCTTGATGAAAGAATATTTTAAGTCCCAGGGTTGTGACATAGACCACTTTCCATATGCCTAAGTGGCAGACTTCCCACGACAAGATAACGGGTAAGGCAGCCTATAAACTTTTTAAATTTGAATGCTTTTATGTCATTCATAGTTTATTCCTATTCCATTTACATTACCTATTGTTTTGCAGATTTGACTGTGGACTATTTGTGATGAAAGGGATCGAGCATATGTATAGTGGGGTCGCTTTCAATTTTGGTCCGGATGACATTCGTCAGATGCAACTGGAACTATGTCAATGATTTATACGAGGAGAGTTTGGGAGATGTGAACTTCAATAGGAGAAATGTTGTAGACGGATGTGATTGTTGTGTTTGAGTTGTTGCGTTGTTCAAAACTTAAAATGATGTGATTGTGTAAACAGGTTGTTGTTCAAAACAAGTTGTTGTGTAAATGGGTTGTTCTGTAAACAGGTTGTTGAGTACACATGTTGTATACTGCGTTGTTCAAAACTTCAATAAGAGAAATGATGTGGACACTGATATGTAAACAGGTTACACGATGTGATTGTGTAAACATGTTGTTGTTCAAAACAGGTTGTTGTGTAAATGGGTTGTTCTGTAAACAGGTTGTTGAGTACATAGGTTGTATATTGCGTTGTTCAAAACTTCAATAGGAGAAATGATGTGGACACTGATATGTAAACAGGTTGGATGATGTGATTGTGTGAACAAATTTTCTTTTGTATATGTACACAAGTTAAATTTACCATGTATGTAACCAGATTTTGTAAGCTTCCCTGAACTTGATAACTCCAAAATCGATTTTGCTAACCCCATTTTTTGATACCTAATAAGCCCATTTCGGACACTTGAAAACCCCCTTGTAAGAGTCCAAAACACCTCCATTTTAAACTCCAGAACACCACTCATATTCACCAACACACCCGGACTTGATGATCCCATTTCAATTTTGGTGACCCCATTTTTTATACCTGATGACCCCAAAATCGATGACTTGAAAACCCCATGTGGATCGGCCAGTAACTTTGGCCAACACACATGGACTTGATGATCCTATTTCGATTTTGGTGACCCCATTTTTTATACCTGATGACCCCAAAACCGATGACTTGAAAACCCCATGTGGATTGGTCAGTAACTTCGGCCAACACACATGGACTTGATGATCCCATTTCGATTTTGGTGACCCATTTTTATACCAGATGACCCCAAAACCGATGACTTGAAAACCCCATGTGGATCGGCCAGTAACTTTGGCCAACACACATGGACTTGATGATCCCATTTCGATTTTGGTGACCTCATTTTTTATACCTGATGACCCCAAAACCGATGACTTGAAAACCCCATGTGGATCGGCCAGTAACTTTGGCCAACAAACATTGACTTGATGATCCCATTTCGATTTTGGTGACCCCATTTTTTATACCAGATGACCCCAAAACCGACGACTTGAAAACCCCATGTGGATTGGCCAGTAACTTCGGCCCACACACATGGACTTGATGATAATGTTTCAATTTTGGTGACCCCATTTTTTATACCTGATGACCCAAAAACTGATGACTTGAAAACCCCATGTGGATCGGCCAGTAACTTAGGCCAACACACCCGGACTTGATGATCCCATTTCGATTTTGGTGACCCCAATTTTTCTACATTGTAACCCAAAAATAAGGACTTGATAATTCTCTACCAGTAACTTGACAATCCTCCAACGGAATTACAATTCTACTCATGATGGAATAACAAAAGATATGGATCCAAAGAAAATGATGTTGTATTCATTCAATGTGCTTCATGTATTACATCCCAATTCATTTAGTACAAAAAAAATTAGAATGGTTAAGTAGCCACAAAAATGTTTTGTAGCCACCTTGTCTGGCTAAGTACATAAAAAATATATCATTTACAAGTAATTGACTTGTCTTCCAAAAAAAGAGACTGAAGTCATCCATCGTATGCAACTAATCCACTTGTCTTCCAAAAAAATAGACTGAAGTCATCCATCATATACAACTAATCCACTTGTCTTTCAAAAGAGAGAGTGAAGCCATCGATGCATTGTCTCAGGAACACACCTTTACAAGAAGAAATGAGGTTCACAAGGTACACCAGACCTAAAAAATACCAGCACGACGGTTAATTATTCTTGGAAAACATTTTTTCTAGAAAAAGAATAATTCATATAATGTGTACCACGTACATGTTGAAAATAGGTGCAGAAGGTCCAATGACAGTTTCGTCAACAGGTTGTCTTACGATGGGAGGTTCATTGCAACTTCTTTTGTTGTGACCAAGTTGTCCACATGTGGTGCAATTGTAATGTAATCCGCTTTGTAATTCACGATCCGTTCTTCTCGTACGCGGCCTTCCAGGTGGCCTCTTTGCACGTGGTGGTAATAGTGTCATTAAAGGTTATGGAGGAACTTGCCATTGGGTCCGATCAAGTGTAGGGTGCAACACCTCATCGTATGTATCTCGATACCTCTATACAAGATACCATTCTTTGCAGTAATCGTAAGGATCAAAATCTGTGATGCCAATAGCTGCCATGGCCCGCACGGTAGTCCAATCGTTTGGAAAGCAAGACAGGTACATGTTTGCAGGTGTAGGTTCACAGTATCAACATTTTCAAGGGACTTTACTTCATAATCATGAACACATATTCGATAAGCTGTATATTGGCGGCTTTCTTCCCTTGCCAATGTCATATGTTCTTCTGCGTAATGGGTCAACTTTGTCTGCCAACCTTGACCCATTTCTTGACGTTTCTGCAAGAAGTCGGAAGTCTTCCATCGAGTATGTTCTGCCAATGATGCAATCAGCAATTTTCTCGCATCCTTCAAGACAATATTGAAACACTCTGACCTATTGGTCGTCAATACATCATATCTATCCCCCTTAAAATAAAAACTAGCCCAATGTTCCTTGTGAATGTCATTTATCCACTTGTGTGCATTTTCTTTTTCATTCCTTTCCTTAATCTTCTCCATTGTTTCTTTAAAAACACTCTCTCTCAATGCCCGTGCAGGTCTCCAAAATAATTTCTTAAGTAAAAGATCTTTGAACACAGAATAGAAATTGGCGGCGAGGTGACGCATGCAATAACTATGATTTGCATTAGGTAATTCTATAGGTATTGCTTGCATCAACCCCTTCTGTCGATCAGAGCATATGGTGAATACGTTCGTCTCCGCTGACATTAGGTTTTCTCTCACCAACCTAAGAAACCATCTCCAACTACCTTTGTTCTCGGTCTCGACAACTGCAAACGCTAATGGAAATAATCCGTTGTTACCGTCAACCCCGACTGCAATCAATAAGATTCCTAGATACTTTCCTCGTAGATGTGTACCATCGACCAAAACTATAGGTCTGAGTGTTCGATTAAAGGAACGTATGCTGAGACCAATTGTCCAAAATAAGCGAACAAACCTATCATCTCCCCTTGGATGTAAATCTCTTCCACGGAAAACACGCATATAGGTACCAGGATTTCTTCTCATCATCTCAACTGAAAGTGCAGGCAATATGCGGTAAGAGTCCTCAACATTCCCACACTTAATTTCAAGGATGATGTTCATCGCAATGTACGCTTTTCGATAGCTTATAGTTATACCCAAATGCATCTTGATATATTCTCTTATGATCCTTGTCCCGATCTCTTCTGGGCGACCGAATATGCGTAAGCATATCTTAGCAACCCAAGTTGATGTTACAAGAGGGTGATCATGGCCCCTTAGTTGAGTTCTGCACGTATGGTCGGGAACAAACGTCTTTACTAACACATAAGTCATATGATTAATACCAGATATACGCCATTTGCAACCTTCTTCCTTTCATCGGACGGCATATTTTTTTGGTGTTGACTTTGATTTCACAAACTTAAATCTTTGCTGAATTGCATACTCTCGAACTACCGCTTGAACTGTTTCATATCAGCAAACATTGCCCCACACGTTAACTTCTCAAGCTCAACATTATCAGCATTTACCTCATGAGCCCCAACAAACATATAATCTACTTCCATTTGCAGCCTACTGTTATGAGGGAATGATTGGAAACCCCCTATGGTAGGCTGAGCGCTCAGACTAACACTAAGATTTCCATCATCAACATCATGTTAATCATCAATGCCATCATGATCATCGTCACTATGATCATCATCATCATCATCATCATCATCATCATTCCTATCTTCTTCAAAATAACCTCATGACACAAAAATCATCTTGAAATTCATTGTCGAAGTGCATTTCCAAATCTCCATCACTTTGTCTGTCATGGATATCTTTAGTGGCATGGTCCGTCTAATCATGTGTAAATTCTTCAGTTAGGTCAATGCGAGACCTGCATAGTTCAGCAATATATAATCAGGTGAGTAGATTGATTAATTTTGAAATATTGAAGGGGGAAAACCATTGGTAAAGAAGTACAATACCTTAGAGTCGGTTGTGTTGAATCACCTCCTATATTGGTACCATCAAGTTCATCATCGTAGTCTCTTTACAAATCCACTTCAAAACATGGGGAACAATTGACATTTTCTGTTTCTCGAGGAAGATTTTGGGGTGGATTCGAAGTAGACGAAATGGCTACATTATTAGAGGGTCCCGTAATACAAACATTGATTGGAGGCAGCATTGACGAATACAATGAATTTCTACCATTGTCACTAATGCTTTTTAATATGTATATCATCATAGAATTAAACACATCTTTGTCAAACATCCTCATGATGGTTTGGAAGGCATCATCATTATCGACATCCATTAAAGTGGATATATATGGATCAACAATGTATCGACGCTTTATGGATTCAATCACCTGCCCTTATATAGTTCTGATTCTTTTCTGGATTAGAACTTTAAATTGTTGGAAATTGATTCGTCGTCTAATCGATAAGAATGTCTTCCTCCCACCGATATATTCCAACGAAACTTCATCCTTCAAATTTCCATCATAGTGTAAAAGAAGAGAAACCATTGTTTCGGCCATTTTTTTAAACACTTGCAAAGACACACAAGATATCAGAAGAACAATGTTGAAATAAGAGGAGTTCTCAAATCTCTAAACAGGGTTGTCAACACTCTAAATGGGGTTTTAAAGTCTCAAGAAGGAGGGTTATGAAGTCAATAAACATAGTTGGCTAGGGGGGCTCAAGTCTAAAATAGGGCTGATCAAGTACCTAAATGGGGATTTTCAAGTGTTTATAGAGGGCTTCTCAGGTCCCAGGGATTATCAAGTACCTAAATTGGGGTTAACAGATATCTAAAGGAGGATTTTCAAGTACAAAAAGGCTTATCATGTGGTTAATTGGGGGTATCCAGTATCTAGAGGGGTTTCAAGACTTTAGAAGGGGGCTTTTCAAATCTATGAAGGGAGTTATCCATTATCTAAATTGGATTATGTATGAAATCGGGTTTTCAACTCTCTAGGAGGGGGTTTTCAAAGCTTTTAAAGTCTATAAGAGAGGGGTTTTCAACTCTCTAGAAGGATGTTGTCAAAGGTTTTAAGGTCTATAAAAGAGGGGTTTTCAAGTATCTAAATGGGGCTTACAAAATATCTAAAGAGGGTTTCCAACTCTCAAAACAAAACCTCAAAATAGGGTATCCACCTGAAATCGGGTTTTCAACTCTCAAAATAGGGTTATCCACCAGAAATCATTAGAGAGGAACAAAATACAAAACCCTAAAAAAATGAAAAACAAAACCTAGATATAGAAAATGAAAAAAAAAAAAAAAAACTACTCACGTATTTGTCGAGTTTTCCCACCTCCAATGCTAGATTAAAAAACCAAAGTAGAAAATGGAAACAGTAAAGAAGAGGGAAGAGGGAAAAGTAGAAAAGTAAAAATGAACGTGGTCTTTAAGAAAAGAAAAGGGCATTTTGGACCACATTTCTCCATCCGTACATATTTTGTCCCCCATTGGTAATTTCTGAAAAGCTTGGGTCCAGTTGATAATTTTGCCTAATTTTTGTCCCCCTTTGGTAATTATTCCTTTTTTTTGTGGGGGGGGCGCTAATTTACACTTTGCCTGCATTGGTTATTGGGGCCGCTTACATGGCCCGGCCTAATATAGATTAAATCCTAAAACAGTTTGCCTGTATTTCTAGGGATTTTAAAAGTTATTGGAGGTGGTGGGGGGTGTTCACCCCATGCTATAGGCATGATGAGGAGTCTCGTTCCCATTCTCAAATTTCTATAAGACTACTTTGCATGAACCTATTTTAACTATCGAAAAATTTGTAAAAGAAAACAAATTTTCTTGAATTGCTTCGATGGCCAGTATTGTCCGGCTAGTTAGATTATTTTACCAAGGCCGATCTATGTGAACCCCATTGGAAATCTGTTTCAAATTCTCCGCCAAAATTTCAAATCTACTGCCTAAGGGAATTGAATCAGCTCCTCAAATCCCATTAATCGTACATAAACATTTCTATTTAATAGAATTAGTTCATTTCATGCATGTTAACCTCTATCAGAATAGATCGATGGTACTTCCCATGCAAGGGAAATTAAATCTCTCTCTTTCAGTGTGGTTTATGCAGTTTTTTTTGTTTTTTTATTGAGACAACACGCTTGGTTGTACTCCTCAAAATTCAAATTGATAAAATATAAGAAGAAAAACAACAACAACAAGAAGATGATGGAGAAGAGAATAACAAAAAGCTTACTTTGTTTTCAAGTTCATTCAATGTGCCAAAACACAAGTAAAAGCCCTCAAGACTAAGAATGAAAACAAAAAGCTTACTTTGTTTCCTAAAACAACTCTTTCTCCTTATTTTATGCATGTTATGGGTCCACCACAACACGACACCATCCTACCCGCTCCGACAGGGAGAGTCAGGAGATTCCATGCGATTTGGGCCACTGGGAACAAGTCTTTTGATCTCAAAATCTCTCTCAGAAGCGAAATGGAAAGGAGGTGGAATGGGATCTGGGCCACTTGGAACAAGTCTTTTGATCTCAAAATCTCTCTCAGAAGCAAAATGGAAAGGAGGTGGAATGGGATCTGGGCCACTTGGAATAAGTCTTTTGATCTCAAAATCTCTATCAGAAGCGAAATGGAAAAGAGGTGGAATGGGATCTGAGCCACTTGGAATAAGTCTTTTGATCTCAAAATCTCTCTCAGAAGCGAAATGGAAAGGAGGTAGAATGGGATCAGGGCCACTTGGAACAAGTCTTTTGATCTCAAAATCTCTCTCAGATGCGAAATGGAAAGGGGGTGGAATGGGATCTGGGCCACTTGGAACTAGTCTTTTGATCTCAAAATCTCTTGCTCCATAACCGCCTCCAATATAAAAAATCACCAAGAAAACCAGTGCTACCTTAGTAATCTTTAATGCCTCCATTGCTTCAATCTCATAATGAAAATAGAGGCTTTGGACCCATGATTTATATAATCTTTTTTACAAAGACACAATTTACTAACAAGATTTTTCAAATTTTTTTTGATTTTGTTGTGGATTATGTTTTACAAATTTGAGACATGATTTATGTGGTAGCATCATGAAAAATTGTAAGGATCTTTTGAAGCACCCACAAAAGATTCCAACAAAAGATACCATTTCTGCTTTAGTAGGAGGCCTTGGGTGGGGCAAATAGAAAACGGAACATACCATTACTGCTTTTGTAGGAGGCCTTGGGTGGGGCAGTCCTCATTTGAGTACAATGGGGCACAACGGCTATTACGTAATAGGTATCACGTGTTTAGTTGATCTTGACCGTCCATCTAGTTGGACCCAGCTGAGGAAGGTGTATTGCTGTGGAAGAAGAATCCAAACCCTTGAATCAAGGGATTTTTGCAAAATCTGTAACTCAATAAGAGAGAGAGAGAGGGCACGTGCCAAATGGCATCATGAGAGAGAGAGGGAGAGGGCACTGAGGACGGCATATTGTGTGGCCACATGAAGGTGTGCAGGTAGCGGCAGTCTCTTGGATGCTCCCTTTCTAATTACATTTTGTTATAGATTATTGATATTTGCACTACAATGTTTTGATAATGGCACAAACTCACTGTGTCTTTTCTTTTTTAATTGGCTGAAAAGGAAAACACAAGGTGAGTTTGTCATTATCAAAATATGGTAGTGCAAATATTAGTAGCCTTGATATATTATCCCAAAATTATATGGTTTACCAATGGGGGATGCTTTGCTATGGATGCCCAATTTAGGATATTTTTTTTCGATGTCCTGGTATTTGCTGACATCCACACAACTCTGTTTTAGTAGCAGGGACCGACTTTGTTTTCCACTTTTTAACTGGCCCTACAAAGCTTTTTGAGAAGGGAAATGTTATCAGCACCACTAGGGCTGCAACACGGTCGGGTTTTTCAAAACCCTAGCCCAACCCCAGATCCCATTATCTCGGTCCTGACCCGCCCTGACCTTGAGCCAGGGTCGGAAAACCTCAACCCATTGCCCGCCCTACAGGGCTCAGTGCGGCCCTGGCCCGCCCTGATTGGGTCGGGCCGGGTTGGCCCTGATCGACCCTAGGGCAAATACCTGTTAAGAGTGCCAAAAATAAAGCAAGTAATATCATATAGAACAAAATGATCAATAAACCGAGAAAGGGAACAAAATAAGACAATATGAATTCGACAACATGACGGGCAACAGAGACAATTAATAATAATAATCTAAAGAAATATCAATCCAAGATAATAAAAAACATTAGCAAAAGAAATATGCACAGATGGTTAAAATGGACGGTTATAAATGTAATAACCGGTAAAATATATATATATATATATATATATATATATATATATATATATATATATATATATACAAATAAATAAAAATGGCATCATAGTTGGGTAATCATCGGCCATTACTCATTTTTTCCCGAGTTAATCGGGCATGAGGACATCTAACATAATGGGGCGTACGCGATTCGAACCCAACGCTGAGCGAGGATTGAACGGCTTCCTACCACTAAACCACCGCCCCAGATGTCAACTAAAAATGAGTAGATACTTACACATATTAAAAATTACCAATAGTCACTATTCATAATTACTATTCACAATAGTCACTATGCAAGATTACTATGCAGAAATATTACGTAAGATTACTATGCAGAAATACTATGCAAGTTCACTATTGAGATAAACTATTCAAAATTACTATTCACAGTAGGACCCACCGAGTACTATTCACAAGCGGGTCCCACCAACAGTGGGTCCCACATCAGCGGGCCCCACACAAGCGGGTCCTACCACCAGTGGGACCCACAACAAGCAGGACCCACAAATAGCGGGACCCAACGCCAGCGGGACCCATCACTAGTGGGAACCATTACCAGAAGGACACACCGCAACCACTTTCATTAACTCATTGGTTAAGCGGGTCACTCCACAACCACTATCATTAATGAGTAGTTGCGCTTCACCGACGAAAATAATAATTAGATAATATTAATCATCCTGTTACTATTCAAGCAGCCTTTACTATTCATTTATTTATACCTTTACTATTCCTATATTTTTGTAAAAGCATTTAAGAGAGTAGTTGTGAATTTAAGACTCTAGTTGAAAAAAAAAAAAAACCTATAAATAGAGGAAGAGAAGAAGAAGAAAAACAAACGAAAATAATATTAATCATCTTCTTTTTTTTTCTTCTTCTCTTCCTCTATTTATAGGTATTTTTATTTTTTATTTTTTTTCAACTACAGTCTTAAATTCACAACTACTCTCTTAAATGCTTTTACAAAAATATAAGAATAGTAAATGTATAAATAAATGAATAGTAAAGGCTGCTTGAATAGTAACAGGATGATTAATATTATTTAATTATTATTTTCGTCGGTGAAGCGCAACTACTCATTAATATAGTGGTTGTGGAGTGACCCGCTTAACCAATGAGTTAATGAAAGTGGTTGCGGTGTGTCCTTCTGGTAGTGGTTCCCACTAGTGATGGGTCCCGCTGGCGTTGGGTCCCGCTATTTGTGGGTCCTGCTTGTTGTGGGTCCCACTGATGGTAGGACCCACTTGTGTGGGGCCCGCTGATGTGGCACCCACTGTTGGTGGGACCCGCTTGTGAATAGTACTCGGTGGGTCCTACTGTGAATAGTAATTTTGAATAGTTTATCTCAATAGTGAACTTGTATAGTATTTCTGCATAGTAATCTTACGTAGTATTTCTGCATAGTAATCTTGCATAGTGACTATTGTGAATAATAATTATGAATAGTGACTATTGGTAATTTTTAATTAATAACCGGTAAATATATATATATATATATATATATATACAAATAAATAAAAATGGCCTCATAGGTGGGTAATCATCGGCCATTACTTATTTTTCCCCGAGTTAATCGGGCATGAGGACATCTGGCATAATGGGGCGTACGCGATTCGAACTCAACGCTGAGCGAGGATTGAACGGCTTCCTACCACTAAACCACCGCCTCAGATGTCAACTAAAAATGAGTATATACTTACACATATTAAAAATTACCAATAGTCACTATTCATAATTACTATTCACAATAGTCACTATGTAAGATTACTATGCAGAAATACTACGTAAGATTACTATGCAGAATTACTATGCAAGTTCACTATTGAGATAAACTATTCAAAATTACTATTCACAGTAGGACCCACCGAGTACTATTCACAAGCGGGTCCCACCAACAGTGGGTCCCACATCAGCGGGCCCCACACAAGCGGGTCCTACCACCAGTGGGACCCACAACAAGCAGGACCCACAAATAGCGGGACCCATCACTAGTGGGAACCACTACTAGAAGGACACATCGCAACCACTTTCATTAACTCATTGGTTAAGCCGGTCACTCCACAACCACTATCATTAATGAGTAGTTGCGCTTCACCGACGAAAATAATAATTAAATAATATTAATCATCCTATTACTATTCAAGCAGCCTTTACTATTCATTTATTTATACCTTTACTATTCCTATATTTTTGTAAAAGCATTTAATTGTGAATTTAAGACTGTATTTGAAAAAAAATAAAAAATAAAAATACCTATAAATAGAGGAAGAGAAGAAGAAGAAAAAAAACGAAAATAATAATTAAATAATATTAATCATCTCTATTTTTTTCTTCTTTTTCTTCTCTTCCTCTATTTATAGGTATTTTTATTTTTTATTTTTTTTCAACTACCGCCTTAAATTCACAATTACTCTCTTAAATGCTTTTACAAAAATATAGGAATAGTAAAGGTATAAATAAATGAATAGTAAAGGCTGCTTGAATAGTAACATGATGATTAATATTATTTAATTATTATTTTCGTCGATAAAGCGCAACTACTCATTAATGATAGTGGTTGTGGAGTGACCCGCTTAACCAATGAGTTAATGAAAAATGGTTGCGGTGTGTCCTTCTGGTAGTGGTTCCCACTAGTGATGGGTCCCGCTGGCGTTGGGTCCCGCTATTTGTGTCCAAAATAATGTTCCCTGTGTTCAATGTTCTTTCTATTAAATTTTTAAGATCATGGGGCCCAGCATACACTATTCATATGGACCCCACATGTTACTATTCATGTGGACCCCACAGGTTACTATGCTCAGCAGTTCACCATTCTTTGATTTCTTTTATTTCTTAGCTACTATGCTCAGTAGTTCGCCTTTCTTTGATTAAAGTTTACTTTACGGTTACTATGCTAGCATTTCACCGTTCAAATAAGATAGGCTACTATGCTCAGCAGTTCGCATTTCTTTGATTAAAGTTTACTTTACGGTTACTATGCTAGCATTTCACCGTTCAAATAAGATGGTAAAACTTGCATAATCTATAGCGAGTTATCGCCTCTTATGCATGCTTTATCGGAATATTTACATAGGTGGTAGAACCAACCATATTACCCATAATAAATACTTTAACTATCTATATGAAAGACTTACATTGGTAGTGATGAAGTGGATTTCCTTTTCCTTCTCCTCTCTCTCTTTTTCCCTCTCTCTCTCTTACTCTTTCTTCTCTCTCGTTCTCTTTTCTCTCTCTCTCTCTCTCTCTCTTTTCTTCTTCTTCTCTTCCTCTATTTATAGGTATTTTTATTTTTTATTTTTTTTCAACTACAGTCTTAAATTCACAACTACTCTCTTAAATGCTTTTACAAAAATATAGGAATAATAAAGGTATAAATAAATGAATAGTAAAGGCTGGTTGAATAGTAACAGGATGATTAATATTATTTAATTATTATTTTCGTCGGTGAAGCGCAACTACTCATTAATGATAGTGGTTGTGGAGTGACCCGCTTAACCAATGAGTTAATGAAAGTGGTTGCGGTGTGTCCTTCTGGTAGCGGTTCCCACTAGTGATGGGTCCCGCTGGCGTTGGGTCCCGCTATTTGTAGGTCCTGCTTGTTGTGGGTCCCACTGGTGGTAGGACCCGCTGATGTGGGACCCACTGTTGGTGGGACCCGCTTGTGAATAGTACTCGGTGGGTCCTACTGTGAATAGTAATTTTGAATAGTTTATCTCAATAGTGAACTTGCATAGTATTTCTGCATAGTAATCTTACGTAGTATTTCCCCGACCTCATCCCAACACGTCGGTGTTCTACACCTCTTACCATTTACTAGCGGTATAGTTAACATATTCTAACTTAACATTTAGATAGGGTAAATTCTAACCCTATCTTTTTGAATCATAATTTCCAAAATCGACTAAACTTCGCTTTGATGCTAAATGTAACGCCCCAGATTTTTGGAAATACCAACTCGGTGCGTAGAAGAATATTACATCATCTTTCTCAAAAACTTTCATTATTCCCAAGATTTCAAATACAACAACTACGTTTAGAGGGTTTACAGAAATTAGGTCTAACTTATTACATCTTAATTCAAGACATAGTTGATACATATTTAAAACATATTTGTCCTTTAGAACAGTTCTGCATTCAACTCTAGCATTCCTCATCTTTCATCTATATTTCACCTGGGGGTTGGAACAATGAAACAAGAAAAAAAAGAAGGGGTGAGCTCAAATAGCCCAGTAGGGTATAAACAACAAGTGATGTAGAATTGTCAAGCTCATAAGAAGATGATATTTTGCAGATAGGACATCTCACATTATAAACATGGAAAGAAAGAATAAACACAACATACTTTCCAAACGTATAGAGAAAACTTACAGAACTTGATATCAAGAATTATATATATATAATTATATATATAGACTTCATTAAGCATAGATGCTTTCATTCATAGCCATATCTCGGCTCATTCATAGCCATACTTCAGCTCATAATCCTCTAGATTTACACTCTCTAGAGTCGTCTTTACCCACGTGCACATGGAGGACTATAACGCGTCCACCCGTCATCATATCATAACTCAGTCCATATTCAGAATTAGGGTATCACAAGATAAACTCTAAACATAGCTTTATCAGAAAAATCATTTATCTGAAAGGAATGGGGTCTGAAAGAAAGGATCCCCCTTGGATTCTCATCAGTTGTGGATCTTAGAAGGATAGAAACTCTTATAGCAATTGCGTATAAAGAGAATCAAAGAATATAAAATATTCACATCCAGTATATCAAAAGAGAATCAATGGAGAAAACTCTTACATATAACAAAAGAGAATCAATGGAAGAAAACCCTTACATATAGCCAAAGAGAATCAATGGAAGAAAACCCTTACATATAGCAGAATGAATGGAAGAAAACCCTTACATATAGCAAAAGAGAATCAATGGAAGAAAACTCTTACATATATTTTTCCGGTCACAGGTTTGTTTGAGCTTACACCTTGGAGTGGATAACCTGTAAATATATTCTAATTTTATCAAATTCATGTTTTAAGGCAGTGTCCTTTCTGTCCAGGTAATGTCCATCTATGTCCAAAATAATGTTCCCTGTGTTCAGTGTTCTTTCTATTAAATTTTTAAGATCATGGGGCCCAGCATGCACTATTCATATGGACCCCACATGTTACTATTCATGTGGACCCCACATGTTACTATGCTCAGCAGTTCACCATTCTTTGATTTAGTTTATTTCTTGGCTACTATGCTCAGCAGTTCGCTTTTCTTTGATTAAAGTTTACTTTACGGTTACTATGCTAGCATTTCACCGTTCAAATAAGATGGGCTACTATGCTCAGCAGATCGCCTTTCTTTGATTAAAGTTTACTTTACGGTTACTATGCTAGCATTTCACCGTTCAAATAAGATGGTAAAACTTGCATAATCTATAGCGAGTTATCGCCTCTTATGCATTCTTTATCCTAATATTTACATAGGTGGTAGAACCAACCATATTACCCATAATAAATACTTTAACTATCTATATGAAAGACTTACCTTGGTAGTGATGAAGTGTATTTCATTTTTCTTCTCCTCTCTATCTTTTTCCCTCTCTCTCTTACTCTTTCTTCTCTCTCGTTCTCTTTTATCTCTCTCTCTCTCTCTCTCTTTTCTTCTTCTTCTCTTCCTCTATTTATAGTTGAAAAAAAATAAAAAATAAAAAAACCTATAAATAGAGGAAGAGAAGAAGAAGAAAAAAAAAGAAAGAGAAAGAGAAAAGAGAACGAGAGAGAAGAAAGAGTAAGAGAGAGAGGAAAAGAGAGAGAGAGGAGAAGGAAAAGGAAATCCACTTCATCACTACTAAGGTAAGTCTTTCATATAGATAGTTAAAGTATTTATTATGGGTAATATGGTTGGTTCTACCACCTATGTAAATATTAGGATAAAGCATGCATAAGAGGCGATAAGTACTGAGCTTTTCAGCTGACTGCAGTTATTTAATATTTTCAGGTTTTGACCCTCGTGGGGTTAACGAGGAGCAGGACGCTTAGTTTTGGAATTTGGATTTTGACTCAGAGATTAGCTTATTTGTTTTCAGTTCATTAGGAAATGAGTACTTTGAATAAAATGTAAAGACATTATTATTTATTTGTTTGACTATTGGGGAGAGATGAGATTTGATTTGACTCTGATGGGTCCGCTTAGATTAAACTTAATATACATTTTAAATTGGGAATGTCAGGTTATTTCTATTATCTGCTTTGTAGCCTTGTACATTTGTGGGACTTGTCTTACAGTTGTATGGCGCTGTCATGTCCTATGCCCATGGTGGGGTTTGGGTTGTGATAGGTTTTGTTTGATGAAAGGGCTCCGGTTGCAGGTGTATGATTATGCGGAGAAGGGAAGTTTGAGAGATATTCTGTATGAGGAGGAAGGTCATGAAAAGGAGGTGGAATGGATAGTAAGGGGCAGAAATATCAACGTGTAGAGGGTAATTAAAATATAAGTAACTTATGCTAAACGTGTAATATCTATGAAAATTATAATGTAATGGAAACATAATAAACACAATAAATTGCCAGTTTATACCATCACAAACAGGACACTAACACCAATAACAAGCCATAAACCACCCCCCTCCCCCCCCCCCCAAAAAAAAAAAAAGAAAAAAAAAGAAGGCCTTTTGGAGTTGGTGGTGGCTCCTCCACCCCTTGCATATACTAACGATATCTATTAAAGGAGGGGAAAATATCCATCAGCGAGGCCTTTTGGAGTTGGTGGTGGCTCCTCCACCCCTTGCATATACTAACGATATCTATTAAAGGAGGGGAAAATATCCATCAGCGCCCGCCGGGGGGGGGGGGGGGGGGGGGGGGGAGAGGAAATGTCACTGCCGTAAAACAACTAGAAATACTGTTTTACACCTTATCATTGTTGTTAATTGTATGCCATTATAATTTTCATTAAAAAGAAAAAAACAGGAGTCACGAGGATGCAAAAAAAATAACATAAATGACAGAAAAATAGACAGCAAAAATGAAAATGATTTTGACTTCATGCAACTCGTGATAGAAATGTATGAAAAATTGAAAACTATGAATGAAAAATGATATTGCTGGTAGTTTGATAAAAATAAACTTTGCAAGTAGTTTTTAATCACTTTATTTTAGGGTCACTATAAGGTAACTCGCACCACTGTAACGTGAAAAAGCGTTAATGTCTGCCACATCAAAACACGTTCAAGTGGTGCGAATTATCCTATAGGGAGTGCGAATTCAACATCGCCATATTTTTAATGGTAAAAGTAACTTGGTAAAATAAAATCCACTCTCTCTTTGTTCCTGGTAATGGTCAAAGATTGGCATTACTTTTTCATGGCAACAAAGAAGAAATCTGACACCACAATGATCGCCACCAGCTATTTAGGCGTAGGTCTAGGGTTAGGGTTAGGGTTTCTCTACATTTTTAGAACCCAAAACCTTAAACCCCTCTCTATCGCCATTAAAGTTGCAGATGGAGCTCTAAAAGGTACAAAGGCTATTCACAAACTTCATTCTCCTCCATATGCTCTTCTTTTTACTACCAAAGCTCTCATCAAAGGCTACAAGGCATCAAAACACTTGAATTTGTTTAAAAGAAACCCACAAAACCCAACTTTGGTTACAAAGAGACTAAAAGCTTTTGTGGGTGCTCTGAATTTGGTTAGATACGCGAGTTTTCCTCTAGGTGGAAATGGGTTTTTAGGGTTAGGGTTTTTGAATGTTGGGTATAAGTTATCCAAGAATTTTTTGAAGGTTTTGGAAGGGTTTGTGGGAATTCAGTTTGATTCAGCTTTCAGAACT
The DNA here is from genome assembly GCF_043159265.1 of Tasmannia lanceolata. Lineage (NCBI taxonomy): Eukaryota > Viridiplantae > Streptophyta > Magnoliopsida > Canellales > Winteraceae > Tasmannia > Tasmannia lanceolata. Next base: position 13,216,713 of record NW_027518714.1, on the reverse strand, counting down.
GGTTTTGAAGCATTAGGGTTATTCGTTAAGACCGCGATTTTAACGAGAGAATTCTCACAAATTTCGAATTTCTGTGTTACTCGAATCACATCTGAAGGACTCAAAAAAATCCATGAGATTCAAAATGATGAGAATTATTGTGGAAAGCAATCAGCAGGGGCATATGGATTTGTTAGAACTGTTCCTTCAACGTTTGAGGTTTGTTTAAATGTTAAGAGAACTAGTCTTCATCCTTGTTTTTATGATCATGGGTACTTAGGGGGCTTGTGTCTTGATTCTCCTTCTTGTGAGAGATTTTTTATTACTGGAGAATCTGTAGAAACTTGTTTGTCTGATTTGCTTTGCTTGTCTCTTCCTATCAACCAGAAAATTCACCATAATCTCTTGTAAAATGCTATTTTTTTCATCTATAAAAATGTATAGTTAGAAGATTCTATGCCGCCTATGTGGGTATGTAATGTTAGTCAGCATTTCTGGTTATGAGATTGGAATAACAAGTAATGGAGTAAATTTCTTGAAGCTTATTGATACTTATTGAACACATTAATGGCTAGCTATGTTTATAAACTTGCATCCGTGTTGGAAATTGTCAAATCGGTCTTTTGTTTTTCAAGATCTGCTTTGCTGGGTCAGTGGAAATTGCGAAAGAAAATTGATCAAGTTGATTATAGACTCAGTTTCATTTTCAAGAAACTGGAGTCTGGGCTTGGTTTTGTAGCACGATCAAAGCGAGTCAACCCTGGTTCCAAGTTATGAGGTTTTGAACATTACCAAAAGCAACTGTTATCCTGTTTCCATCTAACTTTTATCTTCGGTTTAGAAGTTTTCATTAGCATAAATTTGGAAATATCCTTGAGATATTTGTCCAAGAGGGTTCTCCATGATCTCTCCTTTGAAAATATTCAGATAGGTGATCTCTAACATATTTTTTTGTGAATCAGCTGCTTCTCTTACCTCTGCAATTTTTAATTTTATTAATTTTTTTTTTTTTATAGATAAGCCGGGACTGCATCAAAGACTCCCAGTTGAGACATTGAGCACAATGTTCATTTGTAAGAACATAAGGATGTGGGGGTGCTTTGGCTATTTGCACTTAGAGCCATTTAGGAATGGTGGACCTGTGAAGGAAGGGATGCTCTTTGGAGTGAAATAATAGTAGACTAGCTCAGGGTGGGTAGGGGAGGGTTGGGATGCTCTTTGGAGTGAAATAATTGTAGACCAATGCAGAGTGGGTAGGGGGAGGGCTGGGAATGTAGGAAGGTTCCTAGAGTCTTGGCTCATGTGCATGGTGGTCCGTTCTCTCAGCCATTGAGAGACTCAATAAGGGAATTAGGTTTTGAGTGGCAAGGAGAAAGGGTATCCGGAAGAAATTTATCTAGGTGAAGTTTTGTCTCCCATGTATATTCGGATCATTGTAGGTTGGTGGTTCATAAAGTGTGTTAGGATCATTATAGTAAGATGGGAAGGGTTGTCTGGGACTGTGGGATTTGGTCTTTGGGAGGAATCTTAAGAGGATGGTTTGTGTCAGATCTTTGCTTTTCAAGTTAAGACGTTGTGTATGTGTCATTGGTCGAATTGATCGGAGAGTTTGGTCTTGGGATCATAATGGTGTGTTCTCAGTCAAGTCCTTCATGTTCAATCGAAGTCCAAGTTTTCTTTCTTTGTGGGGTGCCCCTGGTCCCTTCTAGAGTTGGGCCCTTTTGATGTACGACAGTTAACGAAAGCATTAATCCTAATTACCTATGATGTACTAAAATAGAAGAAATTCAGTCTTGCAAACATCTTCTTTCTTTGTACTGAGGCAGGAGATCGCAAACCATCTCTTCATTGCAAAGTGGCAGGGATTGTTTGGTCCTGCTACCTCAAACTCTTGTTTTGAAGGGCCGTACATTGGCTATTTTGGTACTAAAGGTTGGACGCTATGGAACATCACTCCATATGATGTTATTTGGGGTTTGTCGAATGGAATGATATTTTTAAGAGAAGTACCCTTATTTGTTGCAAATTATTCGGGACATTAAGCTATAAATCATCTGATCTGTTGTCGGAACAAAACATTGTTGGAGTCTATCCGTGGGGGAGATCTATCACCATTGGAATGAGGTGGCATGGAGTCATACAAGGAAGGTCAAATTGGTGGCTAAAGCTGGGTTGCACCACCAAACCTGCTCGAACTTTATTTTGATGGTCGTTCTAAAGGTAAGCAGGACCCATCAATATTGGTGGGGAGTCTAGGAATGATTATGGTGAGAGTATTAAGAATTTTTCCAGCCTGTTTGGCATTACGGGTTCCAATGATGCAAAAGTGTGTGCTCTCTTCAAAGCCAATCTTTCGGTTTCTCTTTTGGTGGAGCAAGACTCTTGTAGTGGGCATCTTTGTCAAAACATGGGCCATAGAGACTAACATTGCTCTAGCAATTAGAGACCTTATTAAAGATTTGTCTCTGAACTTTAAGCATATTTCTAGAAGGTTAATGAGATGGCGGACAAATATTGACTAGAGAAGGAATCAGGAGAGAGTCATTGTATATTGGTGGCTCTTTTTTGTTTCCTGGGGCTATCTTAGCCCTCTTTTCCTGTTTCTTCCCTTTTCTCCATTATAATTTCATTATCTTTTAAAACAAAGTGATCAATACCATTAAAAAAACCAAGTGATTAAGAAATGTTTTATATATTGATTTTCTTATTAAGAAGTTAGCTTATGTTCTTCAAGGGTCTCTTTGGATGCATGTAGAGTAGTGGGGTAAGTAATCAATAGGGACGAGACAGGAATTGGATTTACCCGGAACCTACCTGTGTTTTCTGTTGTTTGCTGAATGGAGAAAGAATTAAAAGTAGAAAAAACCAAAAAGTAACAGAAACTTTTAAAAGGCAATCGTATCCCTGTTCCCTTAAAAAACAAATTGTAAAATAATACCTGTTACATCCTTCTTCCTTCTTCTTTCTTTGATTCTTTTTTTTTTTTGAATGGCGAAAGTTTTGTTAAGAGAAAGAAGAGGGGAAAGACCTTGAGACCGAGATGGTCACTACAAGGGAATAAACAGAAAAGGAGAAAGAGAGCTATACAATAAAAGAAAAATCCTCAAGGTGGAAGAAAATAAAATAAAAACTCTAACCAATCCCTGGCCACCCCATCTCTAGCCAACCGGTCCGCCTTGGTATTTGCCTATCTTTTCACATGCTTAAAGGAGATGGATGAACCCTCTTTGAACCACTAAGCAAAGCTCCATGGATGAGAGTGTCTCCCTTTCAACCATCTTATTACATTGAGGGAGTCACCCTCTACAGCTAGGTGGTCAAAGATAATCCTCTCAATGTCTCTAATTCCTTGATGGGTAGCTCATACCTCCGCTTCATTGGAGTCTGTTATTTCGATGGCCCTGAGTGGGCACAACTCGTCGACCTATGCTCACTACGTCTCCACTCCTCGTGGCCCGGGATTACGCATACTTGACCCATCAAAGTTGAATTTCAGCCTGACTAGTTTAGGTGGCTCCCATTTAGGGGAGTGCGAGATCACCTATTCACTAGTATTGCAAATCTCTCTCCAAGCCTGCCATTTGTTGTAGGTTAAATGAATGTGGAGGTTGGGATGATTTTAACCCATACAATGATCAGGGCTATTATTTTCTTGTATACAAATTGAGCCTTTTTTACAAAGCCCTTGAATACCCTTGCAATTCTTTCTTTCCAAAGGAACCAAGGAGTGGCCAACATAACTACATCCCATTGATTTTTTTCCTTTCTTTCGCCAAGGAGCAAAGGACCAGCTCCGTAGTAGGTCTCCACTCCCCGCGACCCGGGATTACCCATATGGTCAACTGCTCCGCCAGATTCCACACAAAGGGTGCAATCAACGTATGGCGCTTGACAGCATTTGTCGAGCCAGAACCTTATCCTGTCTCCCTTATAGACCTTTTATCTAATCGCTTCCTTGAACTTGTGATTTTGTGTCAAGATGACTCTTCACACGGTTATCCCTCTGTGATCTATCTTATGATATCCAATCTTTGATTCTTCTTCTTCCTTCGTTTTTCTTTCTTCCTTCGTTTTTCTTCCTTCCTTCGATTCTTCTTTTTCTTCATTTTTATAGAGGAAATCTTGGCGTTTGAGTTTTGGGTATGAGGCGTAGAAATGGGCGTTTTTTCCGGCATTGGTTAATTGAAATTTGGGGGTTTTTCAGTGTTTTCAGGCGAAGAAATCTGGGTGTTTTGCTGGAGATCCAGATTTCCAGGAGACCCCTAGTTCCTTCTAGAGTTTTGGCTTTCTACTAGACACAGACTCTCAGCAAAATAAATGCTTGGCACAGTCTCAAAGATCAGAATTTCATTTGGCGTACAAGTGTTAGTGTGTTACCTTTGCACAATGGAGGAAGAAACCCCTTTTTTATCTCTTCATTCATTGTAAAGTGACTTCTTTGATTTGGAATTAGGTGCTCAGATGGTTTTGGATCAATTGGGTTTTCTTATAATTCAATCCAAGTTATGATTTGGAGCTGGAGTGTAACAGGTTTGGGCTCCCTTGGTTTGATACCCTGGCAACTCACACCTTTTGTAGTTTTATGGATCATTTGGGCTGAGAAATTCTTAGATTTTTTAGAATAAATTTTCTACCTTGAGATGGATGGTGTAGAAAATTAGATTCAAAGCTATGATTTGGCCGACACTTCGAATTATTTCTGACACACGTGTCCTGCCGTGTCCAACACGACACGGCAGGACACTGTCGACACTCCTTTTGACACTTTTAAATGTATTGCTAGGAGTGTTAGAGTTAATGTGGGAGCATGGATGCGTATTTGTGTACTAATCAATAATTTTATGTGTATTTACATGTCGCCATTTCTAGAATTTTAGATGTTGCCATGTCAGACAACTCATATCCGGGTCGAAACTCGGCACACGAATCTGTATCGACAAATTATGATTCTATATACTTTCTATTTTAGCCGTGTCCCCGTTTCTAAATTTTGGGGGTTTGCCGTGTCCGACACTCCGTGTCAGTGTCAGCACGTGACACTCGTGTCTGTGTCCACAAATCATAGATTCAAAGTAGCATCTTCGGCTCTTCAACATCAGATTTTCATGGGTTATTTGGCAGACAACATCATTAAAAATTGGGATTCATTTTCGAGTGGCTTCGTTCCTAAAGCAAAAATAGTAGCTAGGAGGAACCCCCTACTAGGAACGTCTTTAAACTCAATGTTGACGGTCATTCCCTTGGCTACCCAGAAATGGCAGGGATTGGAAGTGTTTTTTGGAGCTTTGTGGGCAATATCATCTACTCTTTTGCTTGCCCAATTTGTTATAATGATTCATCTGAAGCCTGAAGCCGAGCTGCATGCTCATCATAACAGTTTGTGTATTTTCCTTATTCAGATGGATGGAGACAGACTAGGGAGATTAGCGAAGTTTATTGATGAGATTAGAGATTTGAGTATGAACAGAACTATATCTTTTTCTCTTATTTCTATAAGCGCCAATGATCCGGTAGATCGTTTAGCCAAATCGGGGGCTTCTAGTTTTTATGAGAGGTCTTCCTTACCCCCAGATGTGTACTCAAAGGTTTTAAATTTTGGTTTCGGTCTCGGTCTTGGTCGGCACAAAAACAGAAACATTTTGATTTTGGTAGGAAATTTCTGTGGAAATCTTGTAAACTCATGGAAACATATGCAAACATATGCAAATGATAAAATTTTAAGATGAAGCATTGGGAAATGCTAGAATAAACATAAGTACATACTCAGAAACCATCACATAAGCAAGAAAGCCATCCATAATGGCTTAATCACATCGAACATGTAGTGATATGGGTTGGAGCAATAAATTTAATAAAGATGTACAATGTAATGAAGTATACGATAGTATAATGACCAGACTCCCCTCCAAGGAGCCCAACTCTATGCCAATACCACATAGAGTTACGAGGTATTATTGGTCCCTTGCCGATCTGACATCCCATGCATAAGATTCGGTTACTTTGTTGTGCAGTTCAATGATGCTGCCTACCAAATAGCATTCTCTACATTAATGAAATGAAATTAAATGTAAAGTAAAATAACTTACAAAAATAAAAAATAAAAAAAATTTCCCGTTTCAGTGGTTAGTCAAGGACTCATCATTTGTATGATGCTTAGGTTTTGAAATTTGAAATTCCCGTGACTGTTCATATTGAAATGAAAATCGGGCTAACCTCTGATTCAACTAAGATGGGCCCACATAGTATGTTGACAAAGATCTTATATGTTTCTCTACCTTGCCAATTGGTACTGTCATTACTTTTTTTCCCCTTCCGAATGACAATATTAACATTACTATTTGTACCATTTACATCCGAATGAAAATTTATCTATAAATGCAACAAAACAAAGGTTGAAAAACAATGCCGTAGTAAAAACTGAGAGTGTTCCAAACGGAAAAACATGGCCTTTGTAAAAGCAAATCAAAGAAACATACTTTAAGGAAAAAAATCCTAGCTTTTTAGGGCTTTCCAATACATGTTTTTTCAAAGAAAAAAAAAATTCTAAACTTTTAGGGTTTTCTAGGAAATATTCTATGAAAAACATGTTTCTTTGATTTGCAGTGTTTTTTATTTATTTACAGCAGATTGGGGCAGGTTTTATTTTGGTTTTGAGAAAAAAAAAAAGCTTTATACTCTGTAAATCATACCATTTTTGTCGTTTTGACTATTTTGGTTGAATTTCGAGAATCCCGGTTGAATTTCGAGAATTTCGGTCAAAATTTCAAGCATTTCGGTCAAATTTTCAAAATTTCTATGGAAATAATATGGTGGAACGAATCCATTGTGATTTTGTTTCAGTGGGGATGGAGAGGATACATTTAGGACGTTTCGTCTCAGTTTAAGTGGAAATTTAAAACCATGCTTATAGTCCTTTTTGTTTTTAATAATAATTGTTATCTTTCTAAAAAACACCTTGCTCTGTCTTTTTCCAAAGCAAAATACAATGGTAAAACTCTGTCAACCTTCTTATTTCACCCTTCAAGCGAAGACTGCTACTCATTTTGCTATCCATGTGAATATCATGTACCAGAAAAGTCCGGTTTTACTTGTGATTCTTTCTTTCTTTCTTTTTTTTCGAATGGTACTTGTGATTCCTTCTTCTTGATAGTAATAGTATTATAATATATCCCCACTTTTTTGGTACTTAGACAGAACCCTCTAATGTAGAGAATTGTAATCTATTCCCAACATTGCGTGTCTCATTTCAAGTTACATCTCAAGATTTCTAAAACATTGAAAATAGTAAATCATTTGACTATCAATCACTTATTATGCCAGAAGATTTTGAAGATACCTTCTATCCATCATGTGCCAAGATCTTAACCATAGTACATCCAGTTTTTTGTGTATACTATATGTGTGTGCGCGCCCATGCACATAATTTGTATTTTATGTATATTCATACACAACAAGGCAATGCACTATTAGTGGCATAATCAGCATTACTGTTATGGCCTGGCTCAGCCCGAAGTGAGATGCTGTTCAAAGGCACCTTTGGCCTCACATCTCTTCAACAACTCTGCCTAGGAAGTTGTAGATTCTCTACCAGCCACTGTTCTATTATCAGTTTTTTTAATTTTGCTGGGCTTTCTGTTATTGTTATAGTCCTCATGAGGAACTACAAAAAACAAAAAGGACTATAAGCATGGTTAAATAGTCCTCATGAGGAACTACCAAAAATATATATTGCTGTATCTGAAATATTTTATCTCTATTATATTTTAAACAAGTCTCCCCACCAGTCATTTTTATTGGATTGGGTGAGAGTCACTTCCATATGAGTGGTGGCATAAAAAATGTACAAACTAGTTAAGTTGTTGCAGTTAAATAGCTCGCAGTTGAAAAAAATTTACAAGCTCAGCCTCTTCACAAGTAGGTCATATCCGAGCTTGGTCTGGATAGCTGCATTCAAAGGAATTCCCCCTGCTAATATGGGCATAAATGTCTGAGGAACTCCTCTTCTTCCTTCACCCAAACCTATAAACAAAAATAGAAAGGAAAAAAAGGAACAGGTTGGAACCATGTCAATGCCAAAACACTTCAAAAGTTCAAAATATCCAATTCACACAGAATAAACAATTAAACTATCTGATTTCTATCTGTTAACCTTTCTGGATGTTGCAGCTTGCTTCATAACACCTCATAACTGTGTAGATGCCCCAAATAATGGTACCATTATGTAGTGAATCAAATAAAATTACTTTCTCATGACACTGCGTAAGTATCTGTTGCTTCAAGAGTAATAAGAAGGTGCGGAATTTTTTGAAACAATTCACTTCAGTAGATTTTTTGAAGCAAAGCAGAGAGAGGATATTGACTCGGCTGAGTCAAATCAGATGTAGATGAGACTGAAGACACAAACCCAAGATTGGTTATGACTTCTTGTAATGGAACAGTAACTCGCAACCAGTCACACAGATTGATTCCAGTCATTCTGATTGTTGATTTCAGTGTGGGTCTATACTAGCATTGGTGTTTTAAAAAAAAAAGTGTTTGGCAAGTCATAATTTCAGTTATCAGTTAGAGGTGAAACATGACTTTGTCATTTCAATTTCAGACTAAATGAGATGCCTTTCGCAGAAGCTAAGCATGATTTATTTATTTAGAAAACAATGAAATAGCTGAAGGAAATGAGAATATGAGATTTATTTGTGGTGTTTTGACATATGTCAATCATAACCATTAGGATATGTGTATAGTCATGCCTCACTGCTGTTGATTGAATGACAATGACAAGCATCCAATATATGACTCTATATATATCAGCAAAGTGTTATTTGCATACATTTAAATTAATACATTTGTAGGATATTAGGCCTAGTCTTACCTCATTTGCTTGAGGCCTATTAAATCTCTTCTAGTTTCTCTTAGGATGATGAGGATTAAGAGTTACTACTAGTATTTTGGTTGCAGAGAGATTAGGTTGTCTCATTTGGCTGATCATAAGTATGCCTAGGTTTTGTGCTTACTCTAAACGAACAGGACTGCTTATATTATATTGTTATGAGTCGCACTTTCTTATAATTCAGCCAGCGATTGATCTGTATCAGAAAATTTGTTCGTTTTAATAATCTCGTGAGTAGATCAGTGAAAACCCTTTGTGGAAATGTGGAAGGCCTGGCACATCTTCAATAACCCTGTCATTCAGTGATTGTTACAATTTGGGTTTCAATGGTTGTACTTGTTATCTAATATCAGGTGATGTTTTACCTCAATTTGGCTTTGCCTATAAAAAAGAACACCATGGAGCACTTTGGTAGTGTTCCACTTCCAGGTGGGGGAGATGTGCAAAGGGGAGGCAGCAAACAAAATGCACAAAGGAAGCAATGAGGAAAGTAAAGAAGTAATGCACGGAAGCATCAAGCCTCATTGGAAGTGAATGAGAAACAACATATAGAAAGAGATAGATTTAATAGTAGGCAAAGGAGGAGGGATTGATGTGGATGCAATTAGTTACAATTAGGTTTAATAGAAGGCTAGGGAGGGGGATTAGTTTATTTCTTTTTTAAAATGAGAGGGGTTAGTGTATGTTAGGGTTACAATTAGTTACAATTAGGTTTAATAGTAGGCCAGGGACTGCTGATTAAGTGATTAGAATATAATTGTTATATATATATATATATATATATATATATATATATATATATATATATATATATATATATATATAGAGAGAGAGAGAGAGAGAGAGAGAGAGAGAGAAAACGGTTCCTACACATATGTGTAGAGAATTCTCTACACACTAGCTTAAAATACAGTGGGGGCCCACATTGTTTGGGTGATCCAAGCCATCCATTTTAAAGGCCCTCACATATATATCATTATATATATCATTAGAAAAATGTGTCAGGGGCATATGGTTTAGAAGCTTGGGGTTTATTTGGTAACAATTAATGTTCATTTTTTGAAAATAAAAGTTTTACATAACTACATAAGCTTTATTTGAAATTTAAGATGAGTCTTTTAAGTTTCAAATCCGTAAGAAAAAAACTCATCTAGGAAAAAATAATCACCTGAACAGGAAGCTTACTCTTAACAAAGAGGAAATGTAATGGAAGTGTGCTTCTGCTAAGTTTGGGAAGCAAGAAAATTTTAGCTTCTGTCCCTAAGGAGCTCCCGGTAAGAGTATCCATGTACAGAGAGTTTGAATTCTTACAAGAAAATAAGGCATTTTTCGAAATTCATACGAAAATAGAGCTTACGTCATCATCTTCATCTTCGTGATTGCTGCAGCCGGGCCTCGTTGCATCTCCAAATTCGTCGTTCTTCGCAAATCTTCCCCTGACACGAGGTCGACTGTCTGCTAGAGTTTTCCTGCACGCGTACTGCAATTTTGCTTGCATTGTTAGCAAATGATAAGCATAAACATGGATGCACTCATACAACAGACATGCACTAATACTTTCACACGGACACTTGAGTAAAATGAAGGGAACCTCTTTAGGTTTGGACACAGAGAATCTTTAATGGTGATCGCAAGACCCTTGGTGGGATGATCTTTACATGGTTTATTGTCAAGAATGTGATGTGTTTTTCCATCTTTTAAGGGCGTGTTCAGCAAAGGGCGTGTTCAGCAAGGCTTCTCATTCTCGCCCAATTGAATGGGCGAGAAACGGATTGATGAGAATCTTAGAAACGACTATTAGTCGCTCCAAAGAATCCTTGCTTTTAGCCTTAAAAAGAAGGCAAAAGTTTAGAAACGGGCTTAGCAAGCCGGATTGCCGAACACGACTTTTTGAGTTACTTTTGCGCTTTCACATTCTCAACGCCTAAAAAAGTGGAGAATGCGGTTATTTAATGGTTGCGGAACACACCCTGAAATGCCCCTCTTTTTCAAACCAAGAAATGTTTGATTAATAGAATAAAACCTTGATCCCTCGTTCTGGGATGGCTCCAACCCAAAACCAAGTTATATTACAGCAGCCAGACTGAAAGTTAAGAAGAAACTTGTAATACTGGTATGGAGCATCAAGAACCCAAGACAGTTCTTTTGAACACATTGCTCAATTCCATCTCTGCAACTATTTCAAAACCCATGAAATATCTTAGATGCCTATAAGTGGGTTAGTCTTCAGAGAGCCATTTAAAGTTTAGGGACGTGGTTTTGTTTGTACTAGTGTGGCTTAAAGTCTGTCACTGCATCGTGTTGGTTAATAACAAGTTTCAAGTGTGCCCTTACATTTGTACTAATGATATTGTTTTATTAAGGTCCTCTTTGTTTTGGATTTTGAGAACCGATTGTGGGTCCAGAACTGATGATTGGACTCAAATTGGTTCTCAAAGTCTAAAATTGACAGGGCCTAAGGGTCTCAAATGGGCCTTACAGGATCTTTGCTGAACAAAATGTATGACCAGAACCGGGTCAGCCCACTTACAAGGTGAATTTTGGGTCCTATTAGACCCATAAAGTGCTTACTTTAGAAAGGTGATGATAAATACACCCCTGTTTTACCTTGATCTTCTTGCTGAAATTCCTCTCGTTCCTCTTCTTCATGTATCTATGGATCTTCTCTTTCCTCTCTTCGAGAGAGAGCCTTCCGGGTTTGAAGGTGGGATCATCCAATGTGGACATGTCCGATGTTAGATTAGCTGGACTCCCATTCACCACCTGCTGTTGGTTCTCGCTCAGGACCTGCGCCCATATCATATATTGGAAAATATTTTACCCATAAGTTTCCAATCTATAAAAAGCTACTGATATTGGCACTACCATATTTTGATAATTGCACAAAATCATCTTGTGGGTCCCAATCGGTATAGACAGCGAACACGATGCTATTATCAAATCATAGTTACAAAATTCTTTGAATAATTAAAAGAGAAAAGTGTTTCTGCGCAGGGAGCTCTCTGCGCATAAGTGGCTTCAAAAACCACCGATTGGTTGCTTTTTGTGGACCTCGCACGGGTGGACCCGCCATACGAACCAATCGGTGGCTTTTTAAGCCACTCATGTGCAGGGAACTCCTTGCTCACGTGCGTAGAAACACTTTTCTCAAAAGAAAAATATTCTTGAAAAAAATCCAAAATTTACGCCCCTTAGTTAATTTTAAAAAATCCCGAATAATTCAAAATTCTCACACTTCAATTTGATGGGATTTTTAAAATTTTATTTTTCCCAATGAAACGCAATTTCAACAAATAATTTGTTGTCTGTGACATCAAGACCATGGATCTTGTAGAACATCATTAGGTGACCCACACAGGTCCCATCCTGAACAGACAGGGGTGGAGCTACATGTAGCATCAGGGGGCAGCTGCCCCTGTTGAGTTGGGCCAAACTTCTTAATAGGCCCAACTCAATTTGGACCCACCCCATTTAAAATTTGAAGCCTACTGTGAACAGACACCCCATGTGTTAGATAAAGGGCTAAAAAATGTTCAGCTTTTTCTTGGAAGTTGATTTTGGATTCTGAGTTCGCAACTGATTATTGAGCTCAAAATCAATCAGTTTGAACCCAAAATCAATGCTCCAAATCCAAAACGAACAGGACCCTAAACGAGGCTTGATCAAGAATCGTTGGATGGAGAGCCTAAGATCATCCTATCAACTGATCTCAATTGTATTTGGCGCCCAATAATTGTATTTTAAAAAGGAACATAAAATTGACTTTCTGGGTCATAAAAGTCATGCTTTTGGACTTACACTAACGACCTTCACTTACGTACCTGCATATCTCCAGAGCTGTAAACAGTATCCGAACCATAGATTCCCCCATTCTCTCCATAGTAATCCAATTCCTGAGAATGCAATCCCGATTCTGTACCAATACTCCCCGAAAAAAACCCAGAAGCTTCCGCAGAAATCCCCGGATTCAAATTCCCCATCATGAAAGAACTCATTCCAGTATGATCAAGAAAAGAACAAGACGACGGGTCCAGACGCGCATAAGACGGTAACGGCGAAAGACAATCCTCTTCAAAGACGCAACCCAACGGTGGAGGCATTCCGAGCGGGACAACGGAATCCGGCGAGTAAGCCGAGAATCCGTTAACGTTAACAGGGTCCGTCAATGAGATTTGAGAGAAATCAAATTGGTCTTGTTGTACCCCACCGCCTAGGAACGTTGGTAACGTTGGCGGGGAGGAGAAATTTAAGGTGGTGGAGATATCAGTTTCAGTGTCGTGTTGGGAGTCGAGGATGAGGGAAAGATTGTTGGGATTGTTGTTATTGGTGGTGGTGGTGGTGGTGGTGGAGTCGGTGAAATTCGTGATATCAGATGGGAAGGAAGGGAGGGATGAGAAGGAGAGATCAGTGGTGTATGAATTTTCATCATAGCAGCAACCTGAGCAAGATGAGACCTCTGAGTTTTGTAGGGTTTCAGGAAATAAACTGCTCTGGTCACAAAAATCGAATATTTGAGCAGCTATGGGGCTCGAAATACCCTCCTGTAACAAAAATCCAATAATTTTTAGAGATTAGATTATGAAAAGACAAACAAAAGGTGATGTAAATATTCTATGTTTATAATACACATGGAGAAGTTATAATTTTAAAGTTTAACATCACCATTAATGACAGAGATGCCCTTCTTTATCATGCGGATTCTCACGCATTTGTTAGAAAATTAGTGGGCAGAATAGTCCATATGAGAGTTGACTTTACTAAGCCAAGTCAGCATACCGTTGAATTCACACTCATACGAAGAGGAACGATTGGATGTGTAACATTTAGAATGAAGTGGGTTCTATCTTTGTCTACCAAGTGGGTCCCACTATAACAGTGGAATTCTTTACTTTTAGCATGTTGCAACTTTGCAACCACACGATCTTGATTGGACAGTGGTAGATAGCGTATATATCAAATGTCTGGTGCCTATGCTACACATATCAACGCACGGTGCGTAACACGCACACATGCTTTTGTGCTTGCACCAGGTAAGAAAGACAGAGATTCGCTAAGTTTGTGTCTCATCATATATCTATGTTTGGCATTTACGTGCAAGGGAAGGGTATTGCGATCTCTATTGTATCTTTCAGTTCCTTTTTTCTGCTTTTCGGTTTGATCCATTGGCGAGCATATTCCTCTTTGGCTGGCCCTCATGCCCCCTTCATGTTTTTAATTGCTTTTTTCTTTAATGAAATCTGATAGGGGTCCTGCCTAACCCCCCAGCTTACCCATCAGAAAAGAAAAAAAGAAAAAATGTTATTGCGCGCCATGTGCAATGTTGTGCCTAATAATAACAAATACGTACACAAATGCTATGGTGTAGAAAATGGTTAATGAGGATCCGCCGGTGCCGTAGCTTACTTCCAAAGGAAAATAAGAAGAAAGAAAACAGAAAACAAAGGAGAATTTTCCTTGAAAAGTCTATCGATCTGTTTTTCTTTTTGGTTGTTATAATAACTCAAAAACGATGGAAATTTCTATAATAAAGCAAAGTGCTTAGTCATGACAAAGAGAAAAAAAGGCTTGAGAAATTAAAGAAGAAAATATAAAAGCATTGAGCTTTTCTACACACTTGAGTCGCTCAAAGGTTAACACAAAATAAGAAATCTTCAATGGAAAGCTTATAGCTCAGATAATGTACTAATTTCAGAGAGTGTAGAGAGGCCATGAAAATGTTCGTACTATCAATGGAAAAAATAAAATAAAACTGAAAAATATGGTTGCCAAATACTCTCTTTGCTTCTCTTTCTAAAAATATGGCACTTTTTTTTAATGAAAAACGCTCGTTGTGTTTCATAAAATGCTGAAGAAAATACAGGTTGGTTTCTTCAGAAATGAATCCAAGATTATCAACAGAAAACACAAGGCTATGGGAATGTAGAGAAATACAATTTAGACCAAATGAATAAGATCTACAAACAATAAAGAAACAAAAAAGGAAAAACAAAAGAGATGCAGTACAATAATAATAAAAAAATTATACAGAAGGGTCTCAAAGATTCGGAGAATTACAAGAGGAAGCTGTTCTGGAGGATAAATCATGTCCTGTAACATCCTTCCCTTGGCAAAATTCCAACTCCCGACGTGGAAAAATCTCTATAAAATGCCAAAAAAAAAAAAAAACAAATATTAAATTTCCTTATATTCTTCTTTTCATAATTCTCCTTGATATTATTGCTAACTGAAACTGAAAACCTCCGTCAGGTAGAGAAGAAAAAAGCAAAAAGATGAAATACTACGAAGGAGAGGATGAGAAAAACCTCGAGCTGAAAATGGAGTGGCCTAATTAATTTATATACCCTTCAAATTAACCCAAACGGCGTTCCGTATTTTGCCGTCAGCCTGGAACTTGTGGGTCATTCCGCCGTTAACGGACAACCGTGAGTTGACATGCCAGCGTGGATAGAGCTATTGTTTGGTTTTCTTTCAGCCATAAGGGAGGTGACACGTGGAGGCGCTGTCCTAGTGGCAATTGCTGACCTGTCAACGTGGGCCCATAGCTTTTCTTGGTTAAGGTTTGTTCGAACGGTCTCGAGCAGAAGTGGGATGATGACCAATTGACCAGGCCACGCCAGGAAGCTTTTATTACTCCGCAAAGACTCTCTTTAAGATCAGAGAGTAAAATTAGGAGCTTTATAAACACTAAAATTAGGGATATGACACCCACACTCCCTTTTGTTGTTAATGGCACTCCACTCTTTATTAAACAGTTCTTAGTTGGTTTTTTTTATACTTTTTTAGGACTTATAACTGCCTTTATAACTAATTACATACGTCAAGAAGGACGGAAAGTGTGTCCTTATAACTAATTACACCACCCACATGATGTTAAGCATGAATAGGAACATTCATCAAGGGCCCACCATGGAGATGGAATAGCCTGAAATCCTTATAAACAATTCCTACCGTTAGATTGATGGCATGCAAATGGTTAAATAAAAAATGCTACACCTGGCAAACACGACCCGTGCCCGCGGGTCGACCCGACCCACCCGCAAATTTGCGGGCACGGGTCTGAGTTTTAGTGACCCGTCAGAACCGACCCGTTGGTGGCCCAACCCGCAAAAACACGGGTCGGGTCTGGTCAACCCGCGGGTCATTTGGCTTTTTTAAGGGTGGTGATTTTTTCATGCTAATCTAGTTAGATGGCTTTTTTTTCTAATGCAAAGGATGGTGATTTTGTCATGCTAATCTATTTTTTAAGGGTTTGATGCCTGAATAGGTTATGGCTGGCGCCATAGAATATAAATAGGTTGTGGCTGGCACCATAGGTTGATCCTAACCCTCCGATCTGAATGTTAGAGGGTTGATCACTTGATCCTAACCCTCTATAGATCGGAGGGTTAGGATCAACCAATTAAAATGATTTTTGGGGCACAACCTATTTAGGCTGTGGGCCATCTAATGGACGGTTTGGATCATCCCACGGTGCCGGCCTTACCGCCCTCATCAAAATCCATTGATAATATTTTCCAAAATAAACGACTGTTTGAATTTGCAGGTGACCCGCGGGTTGACCCGGCCCATCCATGGGCCTCGCGGGTCACCTAAATTCTGACCCGCAAAAATGCCGCACCCGCATCACCACCGGGTTGGCCCGGCCCACCCGTTTGCCAGGTCTAAAAAATACTGAGCAATGGCCCCACCTTGAAGTCATCTGATTGACTGGATTAGATTTCTTCCCTCTACGGTGGGGCCGTGGGGCCCATCATATAACCAGTTTAGATCATATCATGCTGACATCACATGGGTGTGGCCAATCACACACCCCATCTTATGGTTCCTACTATTTAATTTAAGTCCAATCTGAATCCCTCATTAGTATTTTTTTCACGACTCATTTGGAACGGAGATATCCGCACTTACCATATATTCATAATGGCACTATTCACTTTCTTTTATGAATCCTATGTTGATGTGAACTTGAGTATTGTAACAGCTGTGAAAAGCTAATTAAAATGTTTAAAACAAAGTGAATAGTGCCTTTATCAAAATATGTAAAGAGTGTAAAACAAAGTGAATGGTGTCATTATCAAAATATGTATTAGATTTCTTCAATCTACGGTGGGGCCCATTATATGAACAAATTAGATCATATCATGCTGGCATCATGTGGATACAGGCCAATCCCACACCATCTAATGGTTCCTACCACCCGCCCATTGGCAAAGACAATGTGACCCGTCCAAAACTCATGGGCAGGTCCCATCATTTCCACCAATGGGAACCGTTGGATCACAAACCACTGCACAATTGATGACTACAATCCTTTCCCCATAATGGATCAAAGTTCAAGCCCAAGGATCATAGCAAAAGGAGCAGAGCTACTAATCATCTACCCATTCATCCTTAAAAAAGCCTATTGCCTAAGTACCTTTGCATCAAACTACAACAAGACATAAGATTCTTAGACATCAATCAAGAGCAATTTTCAAACTTCTCAAGTGACTCCAGAGGAGGTAAGAGAAAAAGGGCTTCCTACTTGAAAAGTCTTTCCCAACATGGATTCCAACCATTTAGATCTGCACAGGAATCCTTTCTTTTTCTAACTGTACAGTTCATGCCAGTGTCCAATACAGACTCGATGCATCATGTCCTACGTGGGCCCATCCAGATGGGTAGATTAAGTTCTTTTGTCTTCCTTTATACGTGCCAAATACTCTCTTGATTAAGCTCTTGTCTACTCTAATATGGCTAAGTTCTCTTAAATTAAGCTATTGTTTACCTTATATCATCATAATTCTCCTTCTAGAGCATCTCCATCTTACTATATAGATTTTGCAAAATTCGCTTGCATGAGGCAATGCTGGGTTTTTTCTACCTTGTTCAGACAAAATCATTCTACTTTGGACGTTGGATTATGTTCTACTGTAGTGGGACGGACGCATCGAAACATATTCCAAGCATGAGGAGACGGGCGCAAACTGGTTTGCTTTCTGTGGTGAACCTTCTCACATGGCAGCATTTATGCCAGATCGAGAAACTAGTGAGGGTTATCAGACGGCTACAGGAAAGAGATTTCTAAGCACACATGCAAAATATGCACGGATCTTTGATCGATCTTGATGTCGATATATGATTTGTTAGCATAATATTGTGCGTTGAAATCCAATTAAGTAGTGGCTTATGTAGGTAATCCCTATCAAAATGACTGATAATCAAGTTTATTGACTTAACTATTGTCCACGAACAAACGTAAGAGTTTGAAAATATGGTTGAAAAATCAAACAAGTAATATTATCTTGAGGATTGCTAAACTTAAGGGCACCTTTGCAAAAAAGGAGCTAAAAGGGCGTTTCCATTCGACCATCTCACCAAATTCCATTTATTTTTATTTATTTATTTATAATTTTTTGGGCCATTATCAGTGTACTTTGGTGAGATGGTCCAATGGGAACGCCTATGTAGCTGGTTTTTGCTAGGGCACCCTTTCAGTTTAGCATTGCCCATCTTGAGGAATGCTAAACTGAAGGGCGTCCTTGCAAAAACCAGCTACAAGGGCGTTTCCGTCGGACCATCTCACCAAATTGCATTTACTGGGATTTGCTAGGGAATTTCTCTGAAAGGCATTTTGCGGCTGACTTTGGCACGAGAGAACAGTCACAGAGGCTCACTCTTCCTCACATGCAAAAGTCAGCAGCGAACCTTTCTGCGGAATTCCCTAGCCAATCTATTTTCTGTTTTTAAGAATGAGAGGGCGCTGCTAGCAAAATGTGATCTTGTTTGGAAAATAAAGAGGACACATTATGTGCTGACATAGTGACATGCCCAATAAGACTAGGAAGTGAGCTCCAATCCTCATGAAATACAAAAAAAAATACTATGGAAATGACCAAATCTTAGGTCAAATCCAATTTCATCTTTATTTTCCAAAATCCCTTTTTGTAAGTGTTTTCCTAAGAATAACTTACCACTATATTTGTGAAAAAGAATTGGTATGGATACCCATAAATTGGGAAATGATTTCTGGGTTCCAATGTTTTGATAAACATGCGCTCCAATTTTTGTCGTGTAGCATTTAAAGGGTTGTCCGAGGAATATTACGGTTCTCAAAAAGCTCTTAAAGCCTTTTAAATGCTACACCACAAACATGTGGAGCCCATGTTTATCAAAACATTGGAGCGCTGAAATCATTTCCCCCATAAATTTAGGCAATTTTTCATCGTTTCAGTTTATCTTATTTGATTTCCTTTTTATTATTCTACACATAAGATTAATATAAATGGGTCCTATTAGGGGTGGCAAAATTGGCCGAACCGAACCGAAACCTAGCCGAAACCAAACCGAAAATTCTGTTTCGGTTTGGCAAAACCAAACCAATTCAAATTTCGGTTCGGAGGTCAAACCGAACCGTTTACACCAATTTCCAATGAATATGAGTAAGGGGTAGCGAAATTGGCTGAAACCGGACCGAAAATTCGGACCAAACCGATTCAAATTTCGGTTCCGTTTCGGTTTGGTAGAACCAAACCAATTCAAATTTCGGTTCGGTTCGGTTTGGGGGTCAGACCGAACCGAAACACTGCCACCCCTAGGTCTTATGTGTACTTTTAAAGGTGTCTAGACAAGTCTCACTTGCCAATATTCAATTCATAAAAGTACTAGCAGGAAGCCCAATTGTCTGGCCCACATGAATGACGCTCAGGCGTCCTAGTCCTGGTGTCATCAAACCAAAATTAACCCCGGAAAAATAGTTGTTCAAGGAAGAAATATTTAAAAAAAATTTCATGTTGCCAAAAATGCCCTCAGTTAAAAAAATTAACCAGGCTTTGTTATCTTGTTAAGGTCATGGCTGATGATAAATGGTGATAGTGGGAGATTGATAAAGGCACAGTAAGGTGATCAAGATTCATTTATGAAGTGACAAAAAGTAGACATACGGTGAAAGAAAGCTGTTTAGGTTCTCACCAACTTGGTTCGTATTTTCTGAGCTTGTTTTCACCAAATCGTGCCTGAGGGAACATAACGAATCGCTCTAAAGTAAACCTCTTTTTGTTCATCCTCACATGCTTCACTTTTTGTTTTCAAAACTACATGATGTTTGTGTTAGAATATATCAAATCTTCTAAGATTGAATTACTTGGACGGTAAATTAGGCAGGAACGTAGATTAAGCAACTAGGCCTTGATTAGGATGCTACTCAAGATTAGGTTAATATTTATTTACTTATCTCTGTTCTTATAAACCACTCGTTAGCATATATCTAACTAAATTGAGATTAATAAAAAAAATCTTCAATTTTATCATGGTATCAGAGGAGAAAATCTTGAATGTGTTAAAGTATAAAAGATTAAATAACACCTTCTCCAACAGCTTCAGCTTTCGGAGTAACTGGTAGTTTCACATGGTATCAGAGCAAATGTCTGGGTTCAAACCTCCTTAATAGCAAAATCCACATGCAATGGCCAAACCCAAACGAGGGGCCATGTGCCACGTGTAGGCGAATCCTAAAAAGAGGGGCCACACGCGAGAGGGAGGGTTAAAGTATAAAAGATTAAATAACACCTTCTCCAACAGCTTAAGCTTTGGGAGAGACTGGTAGTTTCAGAATGAACATTTGCTTTTTTATTTTTTCCCCTAAGATGTCGAAATAGGACAGCATGCAACCATACATTTTAAATCTTGTTTTAATGAAAGAGCTAGGTGCATCTCAAGTTGGCAAATGGCCTTATTAGACTCAACTTTCATTTTATTCTCTGAGAAACCAACACAAAGCCCATTCGACTCTGTTATCTAGTGTAGAAGTAAGGATGTTTTTTAGTTCAGCTAGATGAGGCGATTCAAAGATTGAGTCCTAATACATCCAGTGTAGATGCAAGGATGTTTTTTAGTTCAGCCACATGAGGAAATTCAAAGATTGAGTCCCAATTTCCTTTTTCTTGCAGCTGATTAAAAGTAGTAGAAATTGGAAAGGGGTTAGTGATCAATCAGAGAGGAGTATGATCTCTAAGGGGGCCAGCTGGGTGCCTTGGAGGATTGTAAGATGATGGGCTTTGTGTTGGTTAGACCAATATATGATTAACCCAGTTAGTTACGCAAATGACGATAAATAGTAGGCCCTCATCAAATAAGACCAGCAGAGCAAAAAATTAGTGTAAAGCTATTACCTCTACTACTCTTCAAATATATGTTTCCAAGCGGGCCATCTTTAGAAGAATTACACATGAATCCTAAGAACACTGCAAGATTAGAGATGCCTTTGTGGATTGTAGCTGTTAAAACATCAAACTATTAATCTAAATGTTCTATATTGTAGTGTTTAAGCATCAAATAATCTGAATTTTCTAGATTTTGCATTTATATCACTAGATTTGGTATAGATGGGGAACTGTGGTTCTACTTCGTCTGTCTGATTGGCCATATGATGTTTCTTATTCTCCATTGAAGATTTTGAGGATAGCATTGTTGCTACGAGGAGCAGGCTTTAATTGACTTAGAGGGATATCCTATCGAATGCTAGGGTGTACAATAGGAGGTGATGAGAAGATGGGACCTAAGGCCCTGTTTGGATTCCAAGAAAAACTTTTCCTACGGAAATTTTTTTAGCAAGAAAAACTTTTCACTTTTGCTCATCCTCTGATATAGGGAAATGATTTCAGCACTCCAGTGTGTTTATAAGATGCGAGACAAATCTTGTCTTTCAGTATTTAAAGGGCTTGTAAGAGCTTTTTGAGAACTGTAATATTCTTCTGACAGCCCTTTAAATACTACACGACTACATGACAAGATGCATCACGCATCTTACAAAACATTGCAGCGTTGATATCATTTCCCCTGATATATTAGGTAGTAAGTATATATGATTATGTGAATGGGTAAGGCAATTTTACCATTTAATAAATGAAGTTAGGAGACCACTTCTTTTGTCATAACATAGTATTTTAATAATTGATGCTTGACATAATTAGTTGTCATAATCACATCCATTTTTAATAATCTAAAACAAACAGGGCTTAAAGAAAATGACAATGTTTCAATTTTCAGAGCAAAAGATTCATAAAAACACAAACTCCCTGAAGAAGAAAAAGAAAGAAATGGCAATTACAACATAAATACTTGGAACTTTGGAAGAGTAGGGCCTTAGTTTAGTACTGAGGGTGGAACCTTATATTCTAATAACTGAACCAATCTAAAGTCAAATCCTCACCTTCGAAGCGGGAGAGCTTCGAATCAGTCTTACCTTAGTAGAGAGCCTATCTCACACGCAGCCTAGAACAGAGGGAATAGAATTCAAAATCCAACTCAGAATTCACTTGGATTAAAATTCATAAATATCCAATACCCAAATTAAAAAAGGAAAAAAAGAAAAACAAATAGAAAACAAAACAAAACAAAAAAATTCAAAACCCATTTTAAATTCTTGCTGTAATTGAAGAGGAAACGAAAATATTTGTGGGGGGAGAACAAATCCTAGAGTGCAGTTTGTTTTGATTTGAGGCTGCAGAAACAGAGCTTACGGGTGATCAAATATCAGCCGTCAAAGCAAGGGGCAAAACATTATTCTATGGTCCGAAACATTCATTTTGCTGGGCCCCAACAACATAAATAGGTCATGCCCAAGAGTAACCTCCATGGGATGATCCTAATCCCTGTTCTTTTAAGATTATGATAATAGATTGTGAGGGCGAAACCGATTTTTGGACTCAAGTTTAAATGTAATTTTAGAGTTTTGATATGGTGCAAGGCCTCACGACAATAAGGTAGAGGTACCACCCTCCATATTTGATCCAACAGCAGCCCACTTTTCTGGGAAGCTGCTGTTGGATCAAATATCAAGGTGGTACCTCCACCGTACACCTTATTGTTGTAAGGACTTACACCATATAATTTCTAGTCATTTTGAGTCCAAGGACACTCACAATCGGTTGGTTGTCATAAATCTTAAACGATAATCTCCATAGGATTATGACAGTCAAGGTTTGAAATTTCGTTTTTGCATATATTTCCGACCTAGCCAGAACTGAAATTTCAGCCGAAATCCTAAAATTATGGTCGAAATTGTGTAAAGACGCTCGAAATGTTGGTTTTTTGGGCTGAAATTTCGGCCGAAAATTTGTAAGGAATAAAAATTTAATATTTCATGTGAAATTTCAACCGAAATTTTGTACGTTTCGGATTTCGGTCGTTTCGGTGTCAGTGTTGACCGAAATCCGAAATTTCATATTTCGGTCGAAATTTCAAACCATGATGACAATAAGTTGGGTGCCTTTCGGATTAGGCTCGGGTTCGGGTTGGGTTTTCCTAACTTGGGCTGAGTTCAGATCGGGGTCGGGTTGAGGACTTGGGCAACCCGACCCGAGTGATACCCGGCATTTTTTTATCATTTTTTCTTTCTTTACATTAAAGTAAGCTTAAAAACTCAGGTTGGAACTTGGGACGGGTCTGGTTCGGGTTGAGTAAATCGTTCCTTGGGTTGGGTTCAGGTTGGCCCCAACCCGACCCAGCCCGACCCGAGTTACACCCCTAATTTGAAGTAGCGTATTATTTGTTTTCACTGATTTTTAAGGATTTATCATGCTCCATCCATTTGTGCCGCATCAAGTCTCACAACACACCACCCCCCGGCTGCCCAGCTCCTCTTTTACAATTCAGCCCATGAATATTCCATGGAAGAATCTTTCATGGATGCCAAACATGCCCTAAGGAGCTGTTTAGATATAGAGAATTTTTTGGAATTTTTTTCCATGGAAAATTAATTTTTCAGTATTTGATAAACTCATTTTTCATAGATTCTTTTCCCAAAGTAAAAAAGTTTTCTTTGACTTCAAGGAAAAATGCAAACTTACTAGACCCTAGAATTTAATTTTCCATAAAATAATTTTTCTATGGAAAATATTATTTTCCACATTTTTCTTTTAGCTATATCTAAACACCCCCTTGAAGCATGTTAATACAAGATCTCATGCGAATTTAGTGATGAGATCGACTAGCAAGACAATATTGCTGTGATGAATGGGAACATTAATGCTAGTGTTTTGTTTTCGGACTATTGACCCAACGGGCCATCACTAGCCCACACAGTGGCCCGAGTCCTGTCCTGAGCAGAAATCCCATTAGCAAGATTGATGTATGCTAAGAAATGGCTTAAGGACATCAGCCAGTCTGCATGATTTGAATTGATATCCGCAGCGCAGTACCTTTTTTCAATGATGGCACTCCGCCCATTATTTGATTCTAACAACCTTCTAAAACGGGGTCACCTGATTGATGCAATTTTAGGTTTTAATTTAATTCATGAGGAATACTTTTAAATTTTTAAGCATTTTGGTCATTTTTGGCCTAACTTGCACATGTGTGAGTCACACTTTGCTCCATCTTTTCCCACTTTCTCCTATTTCAAATTCAAACTCTACTTGAAACTCTAGACCCACCACCACTTCCTTAAGCATTTAAGTCTTCACTTTCCATACCCCATTACCACTTATAGAGCTGTTAATTCTCCACTTTCAATTGACTTGGACTAATCTCCATTTACTCATTGTTGTAGAGATTCTCCACTAGAAAGACCTCCATTGAAGCTCTCTTGTGTGCAAGCTCGTGACGTGAAGCAAATAGCCAACTTGCTCCATTTTTGTTTATGTTTTGAAGGTTTCTTCTTTCTATTGTTCTTATCTAGTATGTTGTTGTCATATCATATATTGGATACATCTTGTTGGTATTTGTTCTTCTTCTACATCGGTTGTGGATCTTGGGCTAAATGTAAACTTCAATTTCACTATTTGGAAAGCAGATATTCCGGTGTTAAGAAATCCGTCTTTCTTTTTACATACATCATTGACGGTACCCAACACAAACAGCGTAGGAATCACAACACTAACTTTCAAGAAGTATCCCATTTGAATTATCACACAAACTTCCACAGCTCACAAACCACACATGAAGAATGTAGGAAAGTGCATAGGATGGACTACCTAATTAAAAAAAGACCTCTCACCATGATATATATGGTAGTATAAAGACATGGGTTTTCTAAAATGTTGACGTATCTAAGGTACTCCTAGTTTGCCTTTTCCTAAATAAGTTTTCTGCCTTTGAATAGCCTGTTCTGTTTTATATGCTTTCCATTGACAATTTGACAATCATCACGACAGTACGATTTTCATCAAATCTCATATGCTTTGTTATATGGTTTTTACTAGCACTTAAAAAACATCTCAGCCCTTGACTTCGGCAAGGCCACTAAAAGCTAGGTTCTAATTTTAACATAGTTTTTAGTCCCATGCGGCTGCAAACCTCGGTCACTGGGTGAAATTTTAAAAGGATGCCTTCTCGTCAAGGGTCAAGAGGGAGTCTAGACTTATGATGAATGACTAGATATCTGCTATGTACATTGTGTTTTTGAATCAAAATATGTACATTGTGTTTTTGAATTAACATGGGGTAGATGGGGAGTGGACGTAACGGCCCTTACCCTATCCCTTTCAAAGTTTCAATTCTCATAACCAAAATAAAATTGATTTAAGAAAATGGCAAGTTTTCAATTTTCATAACTAAAATAAGATTACTTGAATGCTTCTAAAAGTATAAACTCACCAAACAAAATAATAAAATGATAATTACAATTCTCCCTGCAATGGATTTTATGTAACCCAACTGACTTCTTTCCTCAATGATTCTGAATCAATTTCAAGGCAAACATCTGCATTCCCGTCCTCTAAGTTGAAAGCACACAAATCATAGCAATCGGTTTCCCCATTGTACTCCAGAAAATAGATGTTATTTCCTCTCAGGCCGCCAGAATGGAAGTCCATCGCAGAGACAGAGATAGATTCACAACCACTATAACTAATAAAGAGGATACGATCACCCAAGCTATCTACCTTGACCCAACTCCATTCACCACCGGTCCGATCTAGCTTAAACACAATGAACTTTTTAGTTAACCAAACGAAGTAATTGTCATCTTGGTGTTAATAAATCCTAATTCTTTTGACCATCATTAACTCTCCACCAGACTTTACTAACTTCATGTAGTACTCGTCGTAAAAGTGTCCTAGGCCCGGCATACTCCATCTTGTGGCTTTTGGATTGGGACTTAACTCCCAAACTATGAGTTCCCTTTGCTAGTTAGGATATATAATTGACCCTCATAAAATATGACATCTTCATTAATATAAAATGGCCTTACTTCTTCTCTTAAGAGAGTCCATGTTTCATCTCCTAATCTATAGAATCCTATCAATAAACAATTCAATAAACAGCCAAAAGTGCTTACAATCACAGTCACTGTGGTTGGTGATTTTACAGTTGCTGTCTAACATAGGGGCTGATGATAAAATAGCCTTATTCATCATACCTGAATGTTGTTTATTGGAAAATATATATGAACTTATTTATTGCAAGATTTGAATTCAGCCGAACTGCTAGATAGCGCTCACGTATTGAATCCTCCCACCTTTGTTGGGAAAATAGTTGAATTTGAATTTGGGTTCTTGATAATGGATTCCATAGAAAGTTTCCTATCTTCATATCTGTCATTAACAACCAGCCGTCAAAAGATCCACAACACTTTGCCCTAGAAAGACTCTAGTACCACGAATAGTTAACCAACGAACTTTGTCATTGAAAAGACTCTAGTACCACTCCAATCTCCGTGCCCATGCTTTGAGTTTCTCTGCTACGAGCGTTCTCCACGAGACACAAACTGCACCGACTCGAGCATGATGATTTAGATCTAACCTCTTTAGGATCAAGTCCATTATGTCATTAGCAAGATCACTCCAATTCCTTACATAGTAGCTCTCCATTCTTTTTGTTAGTTAATACTACTTAGATTGTAAAGAGTATGGCAAAGTCTTTGGCTTAGGCCAATTTGATATATAGAAGGTTTTTCCCTTACCTACTATAGATATTACGTGCACTAGGTAACGTATCCCAAGAGAATATGTGCTCATATCATCCTGTTTCCTAAAAAAAATCTCACACCCTAAATTATCTCGTACAATTAGAGAAGGGAATGCTTCCTCTTGTTCACGCAAGTCAATAGATAACAGGAGTCATGACCATTATCCTCCAAAGAGACATAAATAACAAGGAGTTTTCAATGTCCAATACCAACCTACTATCTTTCTAAGAATGCAACTTTCAGAGTAATAAACACCTAAAGTTTAGGAATTCAAAGGAAGCAACTAACAACTAAAGTAATAATAAAGACCCGAATATTTTGCTAGGGTGAAGATTTGGGTGAGTCCTCCAAATCGCCATGTCTCTTCCCACCCTACTTTGCTCTACTGCACTTAAGCTATTAGGATTGCAACAAGAGTGAGCCCAAAGGACCCTATTCTGGGATGTGAGACTAGACTATGATTTGGTGGGTCCCTTTGAAAGACCACAGTATAGTTACAAAGATACAAGTCCATGAAAGTATATGTTCACCATGCATGTTACTTAGAAACATGTCACCCCAGTCACTTGTCATCAGCCTCAAAACCACGAGAGACTTAAGAAGTTAAGAGACTGAAAGGAGCATGAAAAGCCCACAAAAAAACAGGAAAAAAAAATCCAATTTGAAATAGCTTATTATATTCAACTGTTTTTTAGGGACTTATCATGCTCTCTCCACTTCTGCAGCATCAAGTCTCTCCCCCTCCCTCCTCAGGTCCTCTTTTACATTTGGGCCCACAAATATTCCATGGAATAAGTTTTCATTGTTTCCAAACACGCCTTTAGGAGCTGTTTAGATGTAGGGATTTTTTTTTTTTTGGAATTTTTTCCCGTGGACAATTAGTTTTTCAGTATTTGTTAAACTCCCATGGATTCTTTTACGAAAATAAAAACTTTTCCTTGTTTTCAAGAACAAATGCAAACCTAGTAGACCGTTGAATTTACTTTCCATAGAATATTGTTACAGTGGAAAATATTATTTTCCATATTTTTCTTTTCCCAACATTTAATTACCCCTCAAAGCATTTCAATACAAGATCTTTTTTGAAAAGGTTCAATACAAGATCTTATACGAATTTAGAGATGAGAATATGAGATCGACTAGCAAGGCAATACTGTTGTGATGCCCGGTTAAGAAAAGGCTTAAGGACATCAACCTGCCTGCATGAAGAGAATTGATATCCGCATTGCCTTGTTTCAATAATGGCACTCCACCCATTATATGTTTCTAACAGGCTTTCCTTTTACCATTCCAACAAAACAAGGGAGTGCAGATATCATTTCCCATCTGTAAATTGCCTAGTTTGGTCTTTTAACAAAGTACGTGACGGTTTTTTTTTTTTTTTTTTTTTTTTTACACTAAAGACAAATGAAAGGAGTTATTTCTTTCTTTTTCTTGTCTTTAAAGATAATTATAAGGAGTTGTTTCCTCATTTTTATTCTAATATTTTTTATTTTTCCAATAGATTAGGACACTTGGGTCTCTTCTATTCAAACTACACTATGAACTTTGAAGAAGTATCTCAAATGGGGTCACCTGATTGATGCAATTTTAGAAGGTTTCCATTTAACTGTGCCAAACAACATAGGAATCACAACACTGAACTTTGAAGAAGTATCTCACTTGAATTATCACACACACTTCCACAAACCACACATGAAGAAAGTAAGAGAATGCTAAGGATGAACTAAAAAAAGCCTATAAAAAAAAACCCAAATAAAAAAAGGCTCTCAATGTGATATTAATGATAGTAAAAAGACAAGGGTTTTCCCCAATGTTGATGCCCCTAAGGTACTTGCGGTTTGCCTTTTCTAATGTATGGTTTTTGCCTTGGACTTGCCTGGCCAGTTGTATGCTTTTCCTGTGGGTGGGGGTGGCCTTTATCATCAACCTCTTTTGATACTCTTCTTGTGTTGAGAGGTCGATCCGCTCTAATGTTCTTGACTTTACCTTGGACATGTGTGTTTTGGCTCGAGTTATGATTTTTCAGGACTGTTTGTCTCCTTGTGGATAACTTGTTCATACTTCCAATCATATCGTCATTGTCTGAAACCCATGCAAGCATAAGAGAAAATACAAATCGGAAAATGAGCTTATGTACACACTAGATGAAAGCCCAGATGAAAATAATCCTAAATCCTATTGGAACATAGAGCAATCACTGACTTCCTATAAGAAACATTAGTTGTAAAAAAAAGAACACCATTCAACCACGTCAGTAAGTGTTCAATAAAAATGTGCACAGAAACAATTTTCATGGAAGTAATACTGTAATTATGCTTGATGCTATTATAATTGAAATTTTCTTCTACAGACTACAAATCAATCTGTTTCCAACCCCATTTCTTGGAAATTAAATCAACTAATAGAATATGCAAGAAAATTGAAAGTCAACATCATGAATATAGGAAAATGCGTATCATATAAGTCCCTTGAAGATATAACTTCAACCTTAAAGTTGAGAGTCAATGGAAACACACATAGACTACACAAGGAATTGGATGATAAGTGCACATGAGGTGATGTTGTATGCTTAAATATTACATGGACTCATTCCCACAAATTATTAGATTGGATCTTTTTGTGATAATAAGTTCTTACTAATTTTTCCATCAAGCAGTTGAAATCAGTTAAACTTGATATACTTGGAAAAGTTTAGTCTAGCAAAATCTTCTAAAAAATTCACAGATTAGATGGGCATGAGGAATAGTTTATATGCAAAATTGATTTAACACAACTTGAAAAAAAAAATCTCTTTGGATATAACAGGTAAACAAATATGGGACAAGAAAGTACCAGGACTGGATAGGACAGCACGAGGTCGAGGGACTGAACTGGCTCTAATATAGGGTCTAATATCTTCATCTACTTCATTGTTGTTGTTCACTGCCAACCAACGTTAAGTGGGTAAATATATGACAGAAAGTCGAAATCCCTTTAAACTAACCATACAAGAAAAAATTACATGGGAAGTGAAATGGACAAAACGTGAGAGAGATAAACTCAAACCTTTTTCTACAGCAATGGAAGACAACGGTACATTCGGGATATAAGTCTTTGGAACTTTCGCATGCGGGGGTGAATCATTTTGATCCTCATTTCCTGTAAATAAACCATATTTAGTGAAAAATAGCAGCAGAATTCCATGCATTGGAAATGGATGCAGGTAGAGCATTGAAAGTAATATAAATGGTTCCTTTCGGATAATTCTAAAATTTCACGGGGTTCATAAATAAAAGAAAGCTTAAATTATAGAACTTGAATGATAGTTAAAATTCTAGTGCACTAAAAGTAGTATAATGATAGCTTAAAGTGAGTGCTCGAAGAAAACTCATCAATATCAATCAAGAAGCAGAACCCGTTTCATGTTCCTTATTTTGCTTTCCCCTTACTGCCAAATTGGGGAGTGGAAACACCAGACAAAAGTGATATTTATATGCCTTCTTAAGCCTTTGGAAAAGCAAGGTATCTTAAAGTACTTCCCTGATATTAAAGCAAACCCAGCAGCTGTTTTAGAAAAAGCTCTTCCTGAGATGTAGAACCAAGGTGGTTGCCATGCGTAGCCGTTGTCGTAGAGATTGATGGAAATGGTGGAGGGAAGGCCCTTCTCCTCAAGGGTTGTTTGCATTATTACGACATGGGTGTTAAATCCAGGGCACAAAGGTTGAAATGGTGAGCTGAACTTCTGATTGTAGCAATTGATCACTAATAGGAAGATGGGAGAAGGTTCTCAACTTGAATTTAAAATCCCAAAGAGAGGAAGAGATGAGACAGGAGAAAATATTTTCACATACGACTACTTCTCTTTCCTTGACAGTATCTTATAGTAAATGATTAGTTAGGTAGTTTCAAAAAGAACCTTACACAATGTATTCACAAGAATCAGGTTCTCATATTTAAAAGTTACACCTTATGTGAAAAACCAGCAGGAAATTAGTAAGATGTTTAATGAATACTCAATAGCAATTTCATCCCACTAATTCCACCATCGATCTAAATAAAAATCACCCATTGATGCAAAGAAAATCTGAAGTGTAAAACCTCAAAGATTATGTTTTCTCTACCAAAAGGACAGCACCAAAGGTCCAAAACCACTGCCTTACTAGCCGGCACATCCCATCTTCATAAGCCTAATCAATCCCACATGGAAAGTTAGCGCAAAGTGTTACTGATGCATTTATCCATTTACTGGGAAAAACAATTTTGCAATACATTTATGATTTACCAAAACCAATACCACATAGAAAAGTAAGCTCAAAGCGTTATTGATGCATTTATCCATTTACTGGGGAAAAAATTTTGCAATACAATTTATGATTTACCAAATTCAACCACATGGAAGAGTTAGCTTAAAGCGTTATTGATGCATTTATCCATTTACTAGGAAAAACAATTTTGCAATACATTTATGATTTGCCAAATAAATATTTAACCAAACTAGTTATTTACACATATGTGATCCTCAGTTGTACACCAACAACTGAGTGCTTCATCACAGATATCTATAGTTGGAACATAGTTCTATCATAATACCATCTCATGTGTTCCAAAATAATATCATCTCAATCAGTTCAGTAACTTTTTTGCCTGCATTAACCAACATGCAAACCTCATCCTGATCACAAAAATTCAAAACTCATCGCATGACCAGCACAATCAACACCTCATCACGTCAGTCCCATCTCAAACATTTTAAACATTGAATGTTGATTAGCATTGTGTAAATATCTGATTGGCTCACAAATGCTAATAATAACATCATCTAAACAAAGTTTCATACTCATTAATCCTAGTATATTTGTGAACAGACATCACATGTGCTGCAAGCAATCACAAGCCATAATAAATTAAATAAATACGCAAAGAACAAATAGGTTCATGTGTATCTCTGAAGAGCTACCTAATAATCTAACGGGACATGTAGCCCGGTCAAATTGATATTTAGATTTGAACATGCGAATGAAAAATAATGTCATTGTGAAATAGGTGTCTATTTATTTAGAATAGTAAGTAGGTTCACTAATAGAACTAAAACAATGTACAAAAGGGCAGAAACTTACCCAGAAAAAAAAATTAACTGTGGGGCAGAGAGTGAATCTCAATGAGAGTAGCCCCACAAACACCGGCTTTGGCCAATGAGTCAGCAATCTCGTTGGCCTCTCTAACAATATGAGTAAATGAGCAGCTGCCCTCCCTAGCAATGTTTATGTCTGATTAATAATGAAGGCCCAAATGTCAGAGTCCTCTAATCTTTTCAGCTCAATGTTACCTGGAACGCAGTTCATTCCGGTATGCAGTACGTGAAAGGGTACGGGGTACGTTGGTGGCCCGGTACACGGTACGATGAGGGTAGGATTAGTTGGTTCACTATTTGGGATCGTAAGTTGCGCGATAATTTGGATCACTCTGGTAATCTATGGGTGTACGCATGCATGCAACGTGTGTGCGTGTCCGTGTGTGTGTGTGTGTGTGTGAGAGCTCTTCTACTTCGGGGAATGCTCTCTCTCTCTCTCTCTCTCTCTCTCTCTCTCTCTCTCTCTCTCTCTCTCTCTCTCTCTCTCTCTCTCTGTTGACATGGATCTCTCTCTTTCTCTCTTGCAGGTCATCATTTTTAGCAATCCGGGTTGCAAACGAACCATGCTTGGGGTCGTGAGACCCGAATTGGCATAATTAGTGATTCGGATCACAAATGAACCATGTTTTGAGTCGTACTATCCAGATCAAAGGTCAATAGGATGGGTAGCGACCCCGGTAACATTGTTTCAACTCCCCACCACACTGTGTAGTGAGAGTCCTCTTCTACTACTAGAGGACCCTCAAATCTCAAATGAAAAATCTCAACCCAGTTAGCAGCACCTTAGCTTCTGCTATGTTGGAGTCCATGTTACTTACAAGGGCAAAATAGTCGCACAACTTGGTACAATAGTTGTCCCTAAAGATTCCCCGATGCAGAACGATCGAAGGACGAACTAATACTTCGCTCTAATACCAAACTGATGTAGGATGAATCTATAGAAGGGACGTTAAATTAGGGTTTTTAATCCTACAATATGTGATTAGATTGGAAAATTATTTTTACTAGGTTTAGGGAAGGTTTCGAAGGGTGCCGACATGTGACAGAAAGGTGCATGCAAGGGTTTTTTGGTGAGACTATGGAGCACGGGACCAAAGGATATATATGTAGAGATCAAGAATAGAAAATAATGACAATTAGAAATTCCGAGGAATCACAGTAAGGGGTAAGGCCCTGTACCTCGGGAAAGTACACTTCAGATATATGATTAGCAAGAAAGCAAGAAAAACTAATTTTCATTCATTCATCAATCATCCATTAAAAAAAAGGGCCCTATATATAGATGATTTTTTTTGCCCCTGTAGAATTATGCGCCCCTCCTTTTAAGTGATTTTACGTCAAAAAGCGTCAAAGTCTGCCCAAAATTCATGTTAAAGACTTAAAGGCTCTCCACTCACTTAAAAGTTTTGTAATACATGTGTGGGGCATATTTAGAGGGCGAGCCTTGGCACAACGGTAAGGTTGCTCCATTGTGACCTGGTGGTCAGGGGTTCGAGTCAAGGAAACAACCTCTCTGCAGAGCAGGGGTAAGGCTGCGTACATCTAGCCCTCCCCAGACCCTTCGAACACACTCTAATTACTTTCAGTCCAAATGGTCCAAAAGATAGCACAAGGAATTACATTCCACAGTCGTTAAAAAAAGGGAATCACATTCCACACGAACGCAATCTAACCTGAAAGTTTGGGTCTCCATCAACTCAAAAAAAAGTTCTTTGAGAGATGGATGAAAAACTCAAGCGACCCCAAACAACTGAAGAACCGACCACCACAACCTGTTAACCAAGGGGCAATGAAGGAAAATGTATTCTGCGATCTCCTCTCTCTGATTATGAAAGACAGACCAGTTCGCTAATCGAAGCCCCCTCTTCAAGAACACCTCTGAGCTTCCTCTCCCTGTAAGGATTGGAAAAGAAAGACCTCACTGAAAAATCACCATTGGCTTCAGCCGCTTATACCCTATTATCATTGTTTGAGGTCGAAGGATCACATCCTCAACATTCTAAGTGACTAAATATCACTAGTAGACTCGGGCTCTTTTAAGATTCCTATAAAACACCTAACTCCATACACCCGCGCAAAGACACACACACACCCCTCCCCACCCTCCCCCCGCGCGCACCCACACTCCACCCCAACTTGATCATAACACTCGGACACCGATAACTCTCTATCCTTAACTCTAACATGGTGACATAAATTTCTATAGTGTTCATATTTTTTGAATCAGATGGAACCAACTCATATTGTCACTAGAAATTACCTAAGTTTCGGCATGAAGAATTTATAATATGCATTCTAACCATTTAAATGTCTAGCTGATTTCAGGAGGGTTGTTGCATTTTGAAGCCTTCCTTATGTTAGGAATTCAATGTTGCAGTGTCTCCTAGAGTACTAAAATGTTTTCCATAATTTCATTTAAGCTCTGTGTTGTCTCCACTTTACAGATATGGTTATGTCCCTCATGCTGTTGGCAAATTTTCCCTAGCCATACATCCATGCGTGTCACTGAAGGGCCACATGAACGTGTAACATGTCATCTTGCCTGGTCTAGGAGGGATTTACATTTGGTAAATCTTCCTAACATGTTTATATAATTACATGAATGCATTAAATAGATTACAACAGACAAGGCTTTAAGAAATATCCGAACATGGTGCTGTTAACTCTATTAAACTGAAAGTTAGGCACACACCAGTAGCCAAATCTTCAATTACCAAGACATAGAACACCACACTCAACTATAAATCAGTGTTTGTGAGATAAAATCTATGGATTGATACCCTTGCATCTAAGTTTTAAAATTAATACAAATCTCAATGGTTGAAGGAAAGTGATTAATTTGGTGTAAAGTTAATAGGAAGCAAAAATAAGGAGCTCAAGTGCCATAATTACTGGAAGAATAAAACTACAATAACGCCCTTATACACATCAATACCCCTTGTCAGTGTTTAGAGATGTTTAACTTGCAACAACTCGACAAGAAGATGGCATTTATTGATTGTGAGATGTTAAACTCGACAATAACACCCTTATACACATCAATACCCCTTGTCAGTGTTTAGAGATGTTTAACTTGCAACAACTTGACAAGAAGATGGCATTTATTGGTTGTGACTTTGATAGAAATATATGTAATATGTTTTCGACTAGTATAGTAAATACTGCTAATTTAGCATTAGAAGTGCTTTGGGAGGTGGTTGTGCTATCGAGCGAAAGAATGGAGTGGTGGACGCCAACCACAATAAGCTTACTGGACTCATAATTTTAGTATCTGAAATGAAGTTGTGTTACTAAGAGTAACAGAAGAGTGGTGGATTCTGCAACCAAGGAGGAGATACAAGTCCAACTCAGGACTACTACATCATCTTGGATTAGGGATAAGACAAGATACAGAACTAGATGGCAATGGCACATTGTATATTTCTGTATTGCGATATAAGAATCCACTAAAGAGTGAAAAATATTATCATGAAACAATGGCTGTTTGATGGGAAAGTCCAATCATTGCAAAAATAATTTGATAGAGGAATGATGCAAGATGATAGCATAAAGAGGCCTTAAGTCCTCCATCAACAGAGTAGAACTGTGATGATATAGAATAGATGTGTGGTTTCATGAGAATGCTATTGTAAACAGAAGAAAGAAAGGGAAGATTGCAAAGTGAGACAACCACGTCAATGGGCAAGTATTGCAAAGTGGAGACTACTTCAACATGCTTAATGTCCTCAAAAAGGTTAGTATAGAAAATCCTTTGAACAAATTTTGTCATCGAGACAAACAAAGAGATGAGAGGTGGATCCAATAGCAGAGGAGACAGAAACCAGTTTCATACAACTTCAATTTAGACAAAAGAACGAATTTAAATGATCAGATGCTTTGGCAAGCATACATTGAACTTCTCTCTCGTAGAAATCAAGAGGATTCTCACAATGTCTGATTGTAGAAAAAAGATTGCTACCTAGCCAGTCCAATAAGTGTTGAATAACTTGACAGGAAAAGGGAGCAAGAGGGTGGCATGACCACGTGAGGAGAAACATGATTGCTATCAGTTCTAGCGATTTTCATATAGACAGGGTGACAGACATTGATGGTTTGTATGCGCATCAAGGCGTTTGTAGGGTATGCACAGGCCCTAGGTGAGATATGAATCAATGGTAGGGGTCATGAGATCTTTGACCAACTTTGCACTGGGAGATAGCATAGGCTCAAAGTGAGCAGGTGATTCAAATTCCAATTAAGGTGGCTTAAGTCCAGTTCAAAATGCGAAAGAGATTGAGATTTGAGGAGAAGCAGAAGATAGTTGTCGACATAAATCATGGAGTTGGCCATTTAAGGAGCAGTTTTCATGTATACTCTTCACGATGAATGAGATCATAAACTAAGCTAGCTCTTGAACAAGGACATTGGACAAAAACACCGGCGAGGTAATGCTCGTGAACAAGCTGATACTATTTAGTTGTTGGAAATGGAACTCTTATTGCGTCTAAGATGTAAATTATAGTTGCACCTATTTTCCACTTAGGGAGCCATGCCCTAAGCTGGCAGCATGTATATATGACTGATGGCAAACAGAACTGGGAAAAATTAAACAAATCATCTGAAATATCCATACAAAATCCAATTCAGTTGTTGTAAATGGATCTCTAATTGCGTCTAATACTAGATCTCAATTATGGTTCCACCCATATCTTCCATTTAGGGAGCCACTCCCACTTCGTAATCTTGGAAATTCTAGGGGCCTCACTTTACAAAATACCATGTTTCTTACATTTTTTTTTTTTTTTTGCGTCCTAACCATGGTTTAAAATTTCGGTTTCGGACACCTGAAATTTCGAAATTTCGACCAAAATCCGGCAAAAGAAAGAAAAGAATACTATATTCAATATTAAATTTCGGTGAAATATTAAATTAACTAAAAAAAACAGGTTTTTTGGGTGAAATCTAGGAAAAATCGAAATTTCGGAAATAAAATACCGTTTCGGGTTTTCGTGATTTTTGTGTCGGTCTCCACCGAAATCCGAAATTTCGGTCCAAAATTTCGGATTTCAGTCGAAATTTAAAACCATGGTCCTGACTCTTCTGGTAAGTAGAAACTAAGGTATGATCACCAAGCATTTAGGTTTCAATAAATTATAACTCGTTATACAAGTCGGCAAAAAAAAAAAAAAAATGCCACAATAGCAAAATCCACATGTTATGATTTCAAATATTACAATAGCAAAATCAAAATGTAAATATTTCACAAAAAGAAAATAAATAAATAGATCTTGAAATCTGTTGCTTGAAAGCACAAGCCCCAAATATTACGAGATGAACTTGTAAGGTATTGAAGGAAAATACAACATGACCATATTTCGAATAATATATAGAATCCACTCAACATAAAACATAATTAAATCTCTAACTTTAGTGATCCATAAAAAAACCCAAAGAGGCAAACCCCGACAAATGATTCAAAAACTTCAGGAAAATTCAAGTTCAGCATATTGAAACCCAAAATAAGATACTGAAATCAACAACTGATATACCCTGAGAACAACGATCCTGTACAGAGAGAGATTCAAAAACCCTCAACAACAAAGAGCTACTCTCCTCCTCTTTCAGTGCAACAGGAATTCCTTCTTTTCCCACCTTCACCGTAGGATACACTTCAAAACCCAAAAGGGAAAAAAATCCCACAACAAAAAAAAAACGTGAGTTTCTAACTTTCTATCACACAATCTGGTTCTTAAAAAAAACCCATAAACAAATGAAATCTTACTCGTTATCGATTAAGATCTCTGCCCCTGCTCTGCCAGGCCAAAGAATCCCCTTCAAAGGGCTCATCCCCGGATCTTACAAGTCCTAAGTGGGGTCTGGACCTCTTGCTTTTGGGTTCGTGTCCCCTCTGTTTGCTGTTGGGCTTTGAAATTCTGTTTCACTTAGTTGTTGCTTGCTTGTTGGTTTTTGGCCGTTGTTCTTGATTTGTTTTTGTCCGTGCTGCTTTGCACTTAGTCTGTTCTTGTTTCCCGGTCGCTTGTGGCTTGGGTGCGCTCTTGCTCTATCTTTGTAATCTCCATTTTTTCAATATATCTGGTCGGGGTCTGCCTAACCCCAGCTTACCCTTTTCAAAAAAAAAAGATCTCTGCCCCTGCAAACTCTGCATGAAGAAAAACCCACATCAGAAACATGATTTTCCATCGAAATTTGGGAATAAGAAAGAAAAATCAAATTAAAGGGTGTTGGATATTTTACTTGTTTCAGTCGATTCTGGGATTTTTTTTTTTTTTTTTTTTTCCTCTTTTGAAGACGTTTGTCTATGAAAACTCTGGGCAAAGTAAATACATAGAGGGAGTGGAGAAGGAGGGCAGAATCTATAAAGAGTCAAACAGAAG
This sequence comes from Tasmannia lanceolata, assembly GCF_043159265.1. Lineage (NCBI taxonomy): Eukaryota > Viridiplantae > Streptophyta > Magnoliopsida > Canellales > Winteraceae > Tasmannia > Tasmannia lanceolata. The sequence goes on along the minus strand of NW_027518714.1, from coordinate 13,178,473 downwards.
AAAGGTTGTGAAATGAATAGGAGAAGACTTGGCTTGCAAAAAACGAGAATCGTGCTGAAAATTTTTGGAATTGAATTCTTAGCGTGGCTCAGGGGGTGGGTCCCATTTACTTTTAGGGAATTCGAATAAGGACTAATTACTAATTACCAATAGGGGACAAACATTAGGTAAAATTATCAACAGACCCATGCTTTTCAAAAATTATCAACGGCGGACAAAAGAGGCTTGTCAGTAAAAGCTGGACAAAAATACCCTTTGGCATATACAACACGTTTTGACTTTGGAAGGGGTTTTCAAGTCTCTACGATTGGGGTTATCAAGTATCAAAATGGGGTTACCAATTTCAGAATGGGCTTATCAAGTCCCTGAAAATTGGCAGAGGGTACTAGAGTTTTGGAAGGGGGTTTTCAAGTATTTGGGATTAGGGTTATCTAGTATCAAAATGGGGTTACCAATTTACGAATGGGCTTATCAAGTCCCTTAAAATTGCCCAAGGGTACTGGAGTTTTAGAAGGGGGTTTTCAAGTCTCCGGGGTTGGGGTTATCCAGTATCAAAATGGGGTTACCAAATTCTGAATGAGCTTATCAAGTCCCTTATGAACACGTTTTTACTTCCTGTTTTTTTTTCACTCGTTCATTTTCACGTTTTTCTTTCTTTCTACCGTACGATTCATCTTCATCATCCTCCATTGAAAGGGAGAAGGAGAAATGCAAAACCCTAAAACAAATGAAAAACAAAACCTAGATATTGAAAGATAGATGGGAATGAACTCACGTTTCAAATTTTTGAGTTTTCCCACCTCGAATGGTGGCTAAATGATGAAGATGACTGGTAATGTAGAAAAAAACAAAGTTGAAAATGAAAAGGTGAAAAAAAAAAGAGGGAAAGAAGAGAGAAGAGGGAAAAGTGGAAAAGCAAAACGTGTTGCTTAAGAAAATGGCATTTTCGTCCAGCTTTTAATGACAAGACATATTTTGTCCCCCATTGATAATTTCTGAAAAGCATGGGTCTGTTGATAATTTCACCTAATTTTTGTCTCCCATTGGTAATTGATCCTTCGAGACGTTTCCAATTTTGGTCTCTCCCTTCCTCTTCTTGTTGATCACGACAGAATCCATACGTTTTATTCAAAGCACGAGAGAGAAAGACAGAGCGGTTTTATGATCGAAACCGTTAATTTGTTTTTTCTACATTATGCACCCAAAAGGGTTTCCTATTCTACAGTAGGGCCTGTTTGAAAGCGCTCCTCAACCTCCTATATTTGATTATTTTCTAGGTTGAATTTTTTATATGTTGTGGGCCTGTCCAAAAAAAAGTGGTGGGGCCCACTTCATAGGATGATCCAAACCGTTCATTTGTTGGACTGAAATGTAAAAAGGTTGTACTTGTAGATCATCTCCATGTGATGATCCTAACTGTCAGATTTATAGAGGTTTCTATAATATGTTGTTCCTTTATACAGATTGGAGGGTTTGGAATTTTGGATCAACCTATGAAGTGGGCCTCACTTTACTTTTTGAAAAATAATGTAATTCACTGTTGGTGTATCTCGCATTTTTCGGTAGAAAGAGAGGCCAGTCCGGCCGTGTAAAGGGACTGCATATAATACAAACTTCTATAGATCTGATGGTTAGGATCATCATAAAGAGATGATCTACCGGGTACAGCCTATTTATGTTGTTGTCAAACAAATGAACGTTTCGGATCATCCTATGAAGTCGGACCCACGGTACTTTTTGAAAGATAATGGACTTCATGCGCACACACCATATAATCTTGGCTAAAAAAAAATAATACTTAGTATGTGATGTCATATTTGGACATAATTGATTTATGAACATTTGGTTTTGCTCGCCGAGTTTTTAATCCCAATTTTAAAAAAACTCAAGATTTAATTGTAAATAAACATCACTCTTTTCTTTGTGTAGTTTGAAACCTCTATCTCTTTCTATTTAAACCAACTTAATTTGATCTAGACTTATCTTAACTAGTGTCCGCCCTGATCTTAGCTTCTAATTGACTTCTTACACATAGGTTTATCAATATCAAATTGCTTCATACTGATATCAGGTTGCTTCATACTTATCCTTCGTACTTATCTGGGAAGCGATACCTTTCAAATTCCATGGATATTATACTATTCGGCAATACTCTATTGTTTTGAGTGAACTGGCAAGCCAAGTTTGGTTACTTACCACATGTTTGGCAACCACTAATTTTTTTCTTGAATTTATTTTCCTCGAGAAACAATTTCTGTAGGTTTGTTATAATACCTTTTGTGTGTTAGTTATACCAGCTAAAAACTTTCTAGCAAAAGGCGTTAGGAAGGAAAATGTGAAGCAGTCAGAATGCCACTCTTACAATCATGGTTTCAAATTTCGGTTTCGGAATGTGTTTCGGTCCTCACCGAAACTGAAATTTAGAAATTTCAGCCAAAATCCAACGAAATCAGCTTAAATAATATTTTATCTCATACGAAATTTCAGGAAAATATTAAAAAATGCACAAATTGGGATTTTTGGGTGAAATTCCTTGGAAAAACAAAATTTCAGCCGAAATTTTGTAACATTTCGGGTATACTCGATTTCGGTAAAATTTCGGATTTCGGTCGAAATTTAAAACCATGCTTATGATAAATGGTAAAAGGCATATTTTGGGTCCTAAAAGGGAACATATGGGAGGGGGCAGTGTATCTAATTTTGTAGAAACCTCCTTGGTTGGAGAACACTCCTTGACCATTGAGCTAGAGTCTCAATCCCAACATGATGAGGAAACCTATAGAATCCTGGTCCCATCTTGAACTTACATCCCATGCATAAGATAATGCATAAGAATATTCAATGGTTTATCTTGGGAAATGATAAATTCGCCCCTTTTCATCACCAGGGACACCCAGCAGCAGTGTATTAATGACTACAGAGGGGCTGATGAAGGATTCAACGGATTTGATTGCCAGTACACTACACCCAATATCATTTCCCTATATCTTTCCTTGATAGAACACTAAATAAGGCTTGATGAATGAAGGGCCTAGGATTATCCGATCAAAGTTTTATGAAGGGGACATTTAGCTGGCTCTATGATTGCCATTAAGGATCAACGGATCTGATTAAAAAAAAAACTTAGGCAGAAATAAAGCCTAATAAGCGAGGAAGAGCATAAAAATTACTCTCTCCCTCTCTATCATTTTCCATAAATTTTACCGAAAAGGGGATTAGGAAACATTAGAATAATAATAGTTCAAAAAAAAGATTTCTGAGTAAAGTTTTCTAAGTACGCGAACATCAATCTTAAGTCTTAAGCACTTTAGTGAGGGCATTTTCGTCAGTCCAAAAGATAAGGCTATATCTGTAAATCTATACTGGATTGACATAGATCTGGGTAATTTGGATTAGGTCTTTTTCTGCCTAGGGACGTTATTGCAATGTGTTTTATTAGGGTTAGGGTTTTAGTGATTTGAAAATGGGAGGGGAGAGAACTGAAAGAAATAAGGGTCCAAATGGGGTTAAAGGAAAAACAGTAAGAAGAAGGTAAGGTTAGGGTTTTGAAATGTGGAAGAGGCCTAGATTGAGCTCGAGATGGACAATCCGATGGTTATCTTCAGGACGTCTGGAGGACGAAGGAGATTGGTTTTACTCCTCCGAATGGTGGGGAACGGAACCCAACAACGGACATACTGTTTTTCAATCGAATTCCGATAAAGGGAACGGGGTTATATCCGTAATCGCTTATCCTTCTTCGAGACCGGTTAGATTCTTGGTTTCTTCTTTTCTCTGAATTGTATGAATCTGATATTGGGTTATCGTTTAGTTATGAAAATTCATGTCTATTTAGTTGTAAAAGTCAATAAAAGAAAGATTGGTTAGCTATAATTTTAGGATAGAACAATTATATTGAAGTTCCAATGAAATCTTAACAAACCCACTGTGTGTTCTCAAGAATTCGAAACAACCCGTATGATGATAATCTTAAAAAATGCAGGCTATGTTCTTTCTTCTTTTTTTTAAATGGTAGCAGATTTCATTAATGGTAGCAGATTTCAGCAGCGTGTAGTGCTATCCAACACAATGCTTAGATGATATCTGAAATAGGATTCACAAGTAACAGAAAACTTTAGGAGAAATCAAGAAAGTCAGTCACTCATTGGATTTTGGTAGAGGCACAGATTCAAATACCCTGTCCTTAAGGCAAATATTGCCTGCCACTACAACGAATTGATGGTGCAGAATGGTTGTCCGATATACGCTCCAAGGATACAATTACTCCATCTCTAGGGGTGTGTACTCACGTTGCCCAGAAACCCGACGGGTTTGCTCATGTGCTTTGTTTAGAGAATAGAAGAAGAGAAAAAACAGAGAAAAGTGTTTTTACTTTTTACACTCTCTGTATTCTTAATTGTACATACAATTCCTAAAGAATTAGTCTCTTAAAGGGGAAAACGAACTAAAAATGTGCAAGAAACACATGTCCCACTATACACATTGCAACAAAATGTAGTTTCAGTGTTTGAAATAAAACAGTAAAAATGCTAAAGGGATTTGCTAGGCAATTTCATGGAAAGTCATTCCGAGGCTCACTTTCGCAGGAGAGAACAGCCACACAGTTTCACATTTTAGCAGATTTTTCTTACTCATTTAATTCATCTGAGGTGGCCGTTCTCTCCTGCAAAAGTGAGCCACGAAATGGCGTTCCACGACAATGGCTAGAAAATCCCAATCTTAAAAAGTTAAGGGAAAAGAACCTTTAACTTCTTCCTTAATTTGAAATATACTTCTATATTATATAAATTATGGTCATCTTTAATTTGAAATACAATTTAAAATTACTTCAAATTCAGAATTAGCTTCTTGGATTTTGATCCTATCTTCTTTGAATTCTTAGAGATTTGATAGTGCTTATAGTTTGACGAATGTAATTTTATGTGATTATTAGTTGCAAATAAGTCAAAGGCATTATCTTGTTTTTCTGATGTAAACATTTTTATGTATCTATTCTTGCCAATACTAGAAGTTTTCAAACATGACATGATTTCTTATCTGTAGTATAGTTTCTGTTTGAGCGAGCAATCTATCTAACATCCATCCCCACTGTATCCCATACATTTGATGAATCAATGATAACAGTATACATTATAACATGAAAATTCTGAGGTTCATACTGTGTATTTATTGCAGGCTGCAGTCCACTGGCCAGCAACAGAAAGATGGCTTCAGCAAAGGTATGCAAATATACATCCGGAATATGATCACAATGGACAGTTTAGGATACTCGGTTATCAATGGCGTGTTCTTCGCTTTAATGACGATACTCGCCAAAGTACAGCTAAAATTATGGCTGCTTACAGAATATCTGACCCGGGCTCTGTATACATAATGCAGCAGCCACATTGTTTGGCTGTTCCATGTAAATTCTTTGACTTTTTTTTTTCAGAAATATCTGTCCTTTAATTTAAGTTTAAAATATGTGAATTCTACGATTCTAAAATTTCTCTTCATGTAATTTCTGAAGGAATTCCCCTTCTCTGTAAATTTATATGATGACATCTGAGTTTAAATGTTGCAATAAGAATCATAGTCGTCGCTAATAGTGCTTTGTAATTACAATTTCGTCTATTGTATAGCAAAAACTACAGAGAAGTTCTATATAATGCCTTACCCTAAACAGACTAAAATGATGACCTCTTCCTTCTCTTGCTGTGTTTTGACCTACTCTGCGTTGTTGGAGTCTGATTGTCAATTCATTTTATTAGCTCCATCAACCTAACTAAGTGAAATTAGTGAATATTAAAGAGAAAAAATTATGTTTTTACATCCTAGAACATGTGATTACATTAATTTGAGTCCAATAATCGGATTGGAGGGTGACAATCGGTTGTCACAATCTCAAACAAACAGGGCCGTAACCAAGCAATCAATATTGCACAGAGTTTTCTATTATGGCTGAAATTACTCACATTCCTTTGGGCTGAAAATCTGACAGTTGCATCGAAGTTTGGCTTATTTGATATTAAAGCTTTTACTCATGCTATCCACCTGAAAAATGAAATACATACTGTGACTTCTATTTCAAAATTCCGGCTGTATCTTTACTATTAGCTCGATAATAATTTCTATACCTGTCCCATGTAAAATACATACTTGACAATAGAATATGTTGGGCATAGACGAGTATCTAGATATCATATACAAGTATCTTGATATCATAGATTATCTGCTTCTTTTAACTTTGATGCTCTATTTTCCACAACATTAATACAATGATAAACTCTTCCACTGATTCCAATATCTGGGCCTTTTAGCAGTTTGTTGGATCTCATGTTTGGGGTAAAGTTTTTCTTTTGCACTTATAAAGCGGTTTTCATTTAGGACGACATCGTGTTAATTCTTTGTTGTTTTCAAACAAAATGACTGAAATCTCATGAAATTAACTGAGTTGGATAAAACCCCAAATGCTTACGGGCCTCAAAGGTGTATTAGTTGAATTAATGAGATGTTATAATATGGAGGAACATGTCCTATATCTAAGCTACAGAACAATGGACCACCTCAATACCGAGAAACGAGTCAAAATGGCATAGATGGCTTGTTGCCCCTATCTGGCTTTGACTTTTGGCATGGCTACCCAGCAGATTTCCCTTATCCCAAAAAAATGGTTTGATTGAATTTGCATCATTAGGGAACTGAAAACTCAGTTTCATCTTTAATATTTTGATTTTCACTTGGTTTCTAGCATTGACTTGCTGACTATTTTATATGCATGTAGTTTTGTGAATTCCGATTATTGTTTAAACTTCTGATCCTATTAAATGTTTGTATGCTAGCCTTTTATTATTTTCGTAAGATAACTTTTTTATTATAAATTTTCTCAAATTCATTCCTATGTTCTTTCTATTTGCCATTTTGGAAAGTTGCAGAGTTGGTTTTTACCATGTGTTGTCATGCCTATTTGGAAAGGTAACCTTTGGTTAGGCTCATGAAATCTTTTGATGAAACGAAGAATTCAAGAGAACTGTCTATGTTTGTTATTGATTTCTTAAATAATAGATAACCTACAGCCAAATATGCATGCTTTCCTCTTAGTAAAAAGATTGTCTAATGATTATGTTTTTCTGTTATGTAGTTTATGTGTGGCACTGTTCATCATAAACTACTGTTGATCTAGATAATTCTATCTTGCAGATCTAAAAAGCATGGTTTCAGCTGGCTTGGCAACATTAGCATCTTGCAATTATGACCTTGTTAGTGCAGTTCACGGGAAGGAAAGTATGCATGTTTTGTGCATTGGTCATGGTGGTGGAAGCCTACCTTTATTCCTGGCTAGTAAAATTCAAGGTGTGTAGATCACTCTTTTTTTTACTTCCATAGATTCCTTTCTTTGGTTCTTAGTAGAAATGAAGAATTGATGCTTCATTTGCAGAATCTCAAGGACATGCTCTATTGATCAGCTTTTGATTTCAAATAATTGATGTTATTGCGTTTATTATTTCAGTTTTCATTACCATTCCAAAGAGAGAGAGAGTAATTTCAGTTTTCATCATACATTCCATCTTCTAGTTTTATGATACATTTTATCAAAACATTGTTTATTTTCAATTGCAAATTCAAGGTGATACCATGCGTGGAACTATAGCTCAATTCAGCAATCATTTTTCTGATGCAGAATGAGGACGAGGAAGGGGGGAAAGGATAAACTGAAAGGCAATAAAATAGAATAGAATCTATGTTTGGTTGTGAATATTACCTTGGAGAGTAGTGTGGTGTGTAATCAACAAGGAGGAGAAAAGCGTTGGATTTACCTGGAACTTACCTGCGAGAATAGTGGTATGTAGTTTTTGGTTGTCAACCTTGGAAAATAGTGGTAAGGGGTGTCATTACTGATGTAGAGAGAGAAGAGAAACAGGGAAGAGAGAGCGAGAGAGAGAGAGAGAGAGCACCATTCCCAAGAAATTCAAGCAAAGATCCACCTTTTTTCCTGGATTTTGGCTTGAATTTCATAGTGAGGGGATAAGGGGTGTCATGTCAATGATTAAGTAGGAGACATCCCTGGGATTTCAATGTTATATTGCCAACCAAACAAGGAATTTTGCTGATGTGGCACCCAAATGATGAGCAAAATCCCTAAGCCCCCCCCCCCCCCTCCAAGGGGCCCCACAAAAAAAAACACTTAAAAGGCTCAGGTTTGACTAATGCATATGATAATTTCTGAACAATAGAAAACAGGAAAGACCTGTATAACTCAAATCTTCTTTGCTGTTAATCATAAGCCCTACTCGAACTCTTTCTCCTCAGGTGCAATTGTCCACGTAGTTGAAATTGATCCTGTGGTCATCTCAGCCTCGACACAGGCAATGGGTTTCCCATCTTCTGCTTTGAAGAAATCATCTGACAGCTCCTCTCACTTGCAACCAGACAAGATTGATCAAATGCTGTGGAAAGGCATTTACGAAAGGCTCTTCATACACGAATTGGACGCAGAAGATTTCATCCTGAACAACACCAATCTGTATGACTTGGTCTTTATAGATGCTTATGATGGTGACGACATTTTCCCTCACAAGCTCTGGGACCCACACAGCCCATTTCTTAAAGCTCTCAAAAGCCGACTTCATCCCGAGCATGGCACCGTGGTAGTCAACCTTCACGCGGACTCCGATGTCTTGTCCTCAGATGGGGGCGTCTCATCTTTTCTTCACCCTATTCTACCCATGGGAAAGTATGTCTCACAAGTCTGCAAGGCATATAAGAATGTGATATTGGGGAAGGGAGAGGGTTTGGGGCTGGCTTTTACTGTTTCAGTTCCTTGGCTTTGCAACATTTCTCTTGTTGTTTGCAGGGGTATTGGGCTTGGTGGTGCAACGCCAGCTAAGGTCTCTCTTGATAGGGATTTGGTTTTGAAGACTCTCATGTCGAAATCACTTTTAGTAGAAGATGCTTTAAACTTGCCATTTTCCTCTTTAGAATACATAAAGAGAGGGTTTGTTGTGGTTGATTAGATGTCAAAGAAAATATATGAATTTGATTTATTTATGGGGCTATATTTGCTACTAACAGTTTTTCTCGTTTATTGCTTTTGAACTTATAATTATTAGACACTTGCACATAGGATATGAACTCATGAACGCAAGCATGCATACAGGATGAGTTCTGACACTTGCCACGTTAAGCTCCTCATTTTCCTTTGCAAGGTACGATACTATCTTATATAGTCTTTTAGTTTCCCTTAATCTAAGTCTTTCTCAACCTCTCTCTCCTGGTCCAATTAGGAAGTAACTAGAGATCCATCAGTTTTAGAAATCGTCTAAAGTCCTCTCTCGCTTTTTTGATAGCTTGCCTTGAAGCAATTTTCAGTTGGCCAACTCTGGAGAGTGACCTCGACCCGTTCTCTCTACCAGCAGTTGTCACCTCCTCACCATCATTTGCAGTCTAAAATTCGGTCTCTGAACTTCGAAAAAGACCATGTAAGCGTATACCGAATCATCCACCAAAGTGTTATGAAAAACATATGTTGTGATGTTCCACACCGAATGATATAAACCTTAGCACTTTTCTTATTTTATTAGGACCATACAACGGATGAGCTTACGGAGGGTATCCAGGATGAGGTGCCTTGGTGTATGTTATTTGCAAATGACATAGTATTAATCGACGAAACCAAAGCTGGAGTAAATGCTTAGTTAGAGTTATGGAGAACTACTTTGGAATCCAAAGGTTTTAGACTGAGTAGGTCTAAGATAGAGTATATGGCGTGCAACTTTAGTAATGTAAGGTGGTGGGACGAGGATGTAGTAAATATGACTGGACAGGAGGTACCGAAGTGGGATATCTTTCGCTATCTTGGTTCAATTCTACATAAGGAATGAGAGATTGAAGAGGATGTTAACCATAGAATAAGAGCAGGTTGGTTGAAGTGGAAGCTTGCCTCAGGAGTTCAGGAGTTTTGTGTGACCGTAAAATCCCTACCAAGTTGAAGGGAAAGTTTTATAAGACAGCTGTGAGGCCAGCCATGCTGTAAGGCTCAGAATGTTGGGCCACCAAGAAGCAGCATGTGCATAAGATGAGTGTAGAGGAGATGCGAATGCTTAGATGGATGTGCGGCCACACAAGGTTAGATAGAATTAAAAATAAAGACATTCGTTAAAAGGTGAGGATGGCACCAATTGACCACACAAGGTTAGATAGAATTAAAAATAAAGACATTCGTTAAAAGGTGAGGATGGCACCAATTGACCACACAAGGTTAGATAGAATTAAAAATAAAGACATTCGTTAAAAGGTGAGGATGGCACCAATTGAGGAGAAGATGAGAGAGCACCGCTTAAGATGGTTTGGACATATCCAACGTAGGCCTTTGGATGTTCCAGTGAGAAGAGGCGACTCGTTCCAAATTGATGGAGTAAAAAGAGGTAGGGGCAAACCGAAAACAACTTAGGTAGAAACACTGAGGAAAGACTTGATAACTAGGAACATACCAGAGAACATGACCTTGGATAGGATAGAATGGAAGAAAATGATCCACGTAGAAGAACCCAACTAGGGCCAGGATTAGAACCGGGCAGATTCCTTTCACCTTCTTCATTAAATTTTTCTAAAGGATTCATTTAGCTGACCCCAACTAGTTTGGGACAAAGGCTTTGTTGAGTTGAGTTGAGTACTAGGACCATACAACAGTGTGTGATTTGTACGATCCCTACATTCCAATTGGCTAAGAGTTTTTTTTTTCCCCATCTTTAGAACATACGCTGCACCACCCAAAGTATGTACAACTTCATCAAACATTTTGATATTCGCAACTCTAAATCCCATGATGTCACATGAATTGTCACCCAAGGACACTAACACATGCTCTTCTCTCATGGAACATATCAAAATATTACCATGAGCCACAATGAGATCGCACCTATGGAAGCATTCCTCGAAGAGTTTTAAAAGCTTTTATCCATGTTTCTATTAGAAAGATAATAAAAAATAAGTATTACTGTTGTTGATAAGATGCAACTAGTTTGGGAGAAAGGCTTAGCTGAGTTGAGTTCATACTGTTGTTGATAAGATGCATCTAAATCTATATTATTATACAATTTATACTTTAAATCCAAATTTGGGTGGGCTGTCGTGAAGAGCCGTTACTATCACAGATAAAAAAAACTTTGCAACAGAATCTGCTACCCTGTTCTATTTTCTCTGAATACAATATCTTTTCTTAAGCTAGCAGCTTAAAGAAAGAAAAAGTAACCACATTCCCAAAAACAAATCAAAATCTCATTAGAAAGTAACAGAGCATCATCTATATGTTATAAACATAGCTTTAACATTATATGCTATGATTTTTTTTCAAAGGTAACAGAATTATAGACTATGGTTTGCCTGCTAATAAAAACGCGTTAAGAGACAGAACATGATGATGGCACAGCAACCGGATCCGAACCGTGTCCATTGGACCATATCCTAAAATCCGAAGTCATTTTGGATCTTGGGAAGTAGCCACAAAATTCGATAGGGCATCTGGATTCGAATGGAGGAACCACATTTTGGTGTGAACTAATCACCTAATCCTTTCATATTTTTTTCTAATCCATGCAAATCCGTAGGTTCTCTACCATCCTCAAAATAGGAGTACGACTTGGGCCGGGCTCAGTTAACTTACCAACTTCTCCAAAAGCTTAAGCTGTTGAAGAAAGGCATTATTTATTTTTTATACTTTAACACTCCCCCGCACGTGTGGCCCACTTGGCAAACACGTGGCACATGTGGTCCCACTTTGGGCTGACCATCGCATGTGAATTTTTGCTATCTTGGAGGTTTGAACTAGAGACCTTTGGCTCTGATACCATGTTAAACTACCAGTTTACTCCAACAGCTTAAGCTCTTGGAGAAGTTGGTAAGTTAGCAGGCTCAACCCGATAGGTTCAACCTGATTTCGACTCGGGTTGGGTTGGCATTTCCTTGGGTTGGGAAAATCTAAACCCACTTAATTTTGCGTGGGGTTAAGGTTGAGATCTTGGGCAACCTAACCTGACCCAAACCAGAAACCCAACCTGTCCTCTAATTTCTTTGTGATTTTTAAAATCTTCAAGGCTAATGTTTTATTTATGTATTTTTTCCCTAGGCCAACCCGACCCAATTTGGAAAAAACAGATTAGACCAGTTGGGTTAGGGATGAGAGATTTAGAGGCGGGTTGGTTTAGGATTGACCCCTCCTTAACCTGAGGCTTGGGTTGGGCTAGGATTAGCTTCACACCAACCTGAGGCTTCCCACGCTCACCAACCCGAATGCCACTGCCATCTTCTTGCTGTGATACCTAAGCGCCTCCCTCTTCTCCAACGCCGCGTCCACCTTATGAAACACCACTTATGATGCCACCATATACCGCAATTGGGCAATTTCCTCCATTATTTCTGCAATTTGGCATATATCTCCTCGTCCATTTACACTGCAGGCATCTTAGTGGAGGAAACTATTACTAGAGCTCGATAATCGAGTTGGGTTAGATTTGGCCCTACTTATAATTTCAGCCAAGATCCAGTCTGGCCCATTGAGATCCTTACTTTTCTCCAATGTAGTGGCATCACTTTCTTGAAAACCCTAAATACAAAATTGCCTTTGCTTTTTGGAATATATTTCTTTGTAGGCAGATGATATCCTCACTCCTTTTTATATTAAGACTCCTGTCTTATTCACTTTTCCAATTAGTTGTAAGAGGTTGTTTTAGTTCCTAAAGAGCTATCAACAATCAATCAAAAAGCCATTATCAATACTATAAGGGAGTGGAGATATTGTTTCCCTTCTTCATACCTTTTACACACCCAATCAACATACAATTTTGTAAGATATGACAGATGAAAGCACTTTTCAAACTTTGGAATACAAATGAGAAATCAAAGGTTCTCTTTAAAGCTTAAATGACTTTAAGGTAGGCACTTAGGTGATTAACTCAACAAGAAAGTAGATGCTTTCATGCTTTAACTCTGGACGATTTTTGGGGATTTTTTGGGAATTCAGGTTTAGCTTTTACCATAAATATCAGGGCGGGTTTAGGTTGATACCAATTCATTTTGCAGCAAAAGCTCAACCCAACCCCAAGTGACTGCATTTCCAAGGCTCCGTTTCTTTGGACGTAAAGTAGACGTAAAACAAATTTTATGCCCATTTTAAGGAAATATGTGCAAGTAGAAGTACAAGAGGGGAGGGACCCCTTGTTCAATGAATGAATTAATACACCAAAATCCAGCCCTAAGCTTTGCTGGGACTTTCTTGATGAATGCATACTAGTAGTTATGTTTTTCGTTACTGTCCATTTCAAGACCATTTAAAGCCAACAAATTGAAGGCTTAATATAGTCCAATTGAAATACAGAGGACTTATCAAACAAGTACACGATTTAGGGTTGTCAATCGACCTAGACATAGATCCAAAAGATCCAAACTTAATCAGACAAGACTTGGGCACAATAGCTGAATCCAACGGACAAAATTTGGATCCACATCCTAAGGTCCGATTGGAGACTACTAGTGTGTGTGTGTTTGTGTGTGTGTGAGAGAGAGAGAGAGAGAGAGTGCTAGTGAAAATAGGGAAGAATTATTATTATTTTTTTGGGTAACACATTCAGACACCCACATGGCATGAGAAAAAAGCCAAAATGTCCCTTCTTTCCCCACTCACCCAAAGAGACAATATTCATTCCTCCTTTCACACACCAAACTCCGAAATGCTTCTACCCAACAAATTCTTACCCCTCCTTGTCACAAAAAAACTATTTGTCCTCACTTTCTCCTACTCTTAATAACGCAAAACAATCCCACCTCGGACTCCTTTGTTCATCTTCAAAACCCATCTTCAAAAATGCCCATGTCCATATCCTCTCAATAATCTGCACAAAATCAAACAGAAAAGACAAATCCTGACCACTTTCAGTTTAAATTTTCAACCATAGAAATGCAACACAAAAAATAAAGAACCCAATTTCCCAATGTTACAGAAAAACAAAAGAATCCATCACTTTATCTTGTCATTTTTTATACTCACCATCCCGTTTCTTCCACAAAGATCTAAGGAAAAGGAGACAAATGACCCCAAACCCCAATGCAGCAGCTCCTCCCACAACAATGGCCACTGTCTTACCCGTCTGCTGCCCTGACCCTACATTAACAAAACAAAACCACCAATGCTTTTCAGAATCATCACAAAACCCAATAAATCAAATTGCTTGATAAGAGTTTGATTTCCCAATAAAATACCATACACACCACAGCCCGCGTTTATAGACTATACCCCTACTACACAATCCATGCACATGGCCTTCAATCTTAGCCTAGTGTACCAAGAGTCCATAGATTCAACGGTGTGGACGAAACCATTCAATCACTAGGCCTTCAATCTTAGCCTAGTGTACCAAAAGTTCATAGATTCAACGGTGTGGACGAAACCATTCAATCACTAGGACTACTGACTATGAATCCATGATGACCCATTCCCCAATTGAGTTACAGAAGATGATTAATAATACACATAGTTTCAAAATATAATTTCACCACAACATCACATTCTTTGGCTAAATGGACTCTATAATCTCAAACAAAAAGTACCCTTTGAACCAATTTCACAGAATTTACCACATTAATGTTACGTGCCTAGATGGATCCCACTCTGGAATAAATTAGTTAGGGTTTTTTTTTATAATTTTTAGAGGAGCCTTAGAGATAAGGGTTACAACATCTAGATTGGCTAGCTTGGGTAGGAGTCGTGGGACCGGCTCACCACTCAGGAGCTTTTCTCATTGGTTCTTTGGCAGCGTCCTTTCTTTATCTTGTGCTAATGTAACCCATTCCTTGACTTCGGAAAATCAGGGGGTGAATTACACTTCCTTCCCCACATGGATTTGAATCCAAAGGGATTATACTAGATTAGCCACCTAGGATTGAGCCAAAGGACTCGCCTGGTTACAGAGATGGAAGGTGTTAGGCACCATTTCTGCTTGGAGCTTCCTGTCTCATTTATCCCGATTTTACCATTTCTAGCGAATGAATTTAGGGGGGAGGATGATCTCTCTCTATTCGCAGGCACTAAACATTGTGAGAAGTGGTCAATTGGTTTTCCATTTGGTATAAATAACATGTAAGTAGCCTTCGAGAAAGAAGAAATTTATCCTAGAAATTGTATTTTTGGAGACAAAGGAGGACTGACCCTTCCCTCGAAGTGGGTCAAGAGGCTGATCTTCCCTCCCAGAAGATCAACCACATTGTAAACTAATTCGAGTTCCTAACAATTCAATCGAACGCGGACCTCGCAGGTCCACATTTTAAATAAATCCCTGATTTGGGGAATTCAGATGGAACAGAAAAAGAAATGAAGATCCCAGAAATTTACCTGAAGAATGACCAACACCATTTGGGTAATAACTATAGCTCATATAACACCTATTCAGATAAATCTGCCCAGCAATGGAGTTCCCACACTCCGCCTCCGCCCTCTGCACTGCCTCCTTCACGCACGCCCCACAATCCGAAACGCTCAGATCCCCTTCACATTGAGCCACCACATACACAGAACCATAGGTAGTCGCGTAAAAACCACTCCCCCCAGCAATACCAGTCTCCAAATTAGCAAAAGCAGTGTTCCTCTTATCCTCAAAGCTCTCTTTAGAACCACTACAAGTTTTATACAGCAATTCAGTGCCCGAAAGCTGAGGGAAATCGGAAGTTTGATAGACGATGTAACATCCGGCGAGATGAATCCGGCCGGAGATTGTTTGGCCGCAGAGATTAGTCGACATTGCAGGGAGTTTTTTTACACAATTGTTGCAATCTGCATTGGTGAGATCTCCCCGGCATTGGAATAGGCCGGAGAGCGCGTTTTGGCCGGAGCCGGAGGTGGTTTTGAAGAAGCGGGAGGTGGTGGATTGGGCTACTAGAGAGTTGAAGAGGCTTGTTAGGGTTGATTGGAAATTGCTGTCTTGAGAGTTTTGTCTAGAACAACCCTTGTAGATTAGGGTGTAGAGGTCAGTAGCTGTATTGAGAGGGATAAGGAAAGCTAAACTGGTTAAGAGAATTAGGGTTAGGGAGAATGAAGATTTTGAAAAACCCATTTGGGGTTTGGGCTCAAATCATGCCTGCAAATTAGGGTTTTGTGGGAGGTGGGGGTTTTGGTTAGAAATGGAAGAGGGCTTTGGAGAGGTGGGTTTTTCTTTTCTTTTCTTTTTTCTGGGTTTTTTTTCTTTGTTTTTTTTTTTTTTTGGCGTAGCCTACCTCTGTCTAACTTGGGGTTTAGGCTCAAATAATGGCTGCAAAAGAGGGTTTTGTGGGATGGAGTATTGGTTACAAATGGAAGAGGGTTTTGGAGGGGTTTTTTATTTTTTTCGGGTCTTTTTTTTTTCTGGGTTTTTTCTTTTGGCTAGCCTACCTCTGTCTAACTTAGGGTTTGGGCTCAAATCCCTGGAAAGGGGTTTTGTGGGAGGGAGTTTTAGAGGGGTGTGTTTTTTTTTTCTTTCTTCTTTTTACTGGGTTTTTTCTTTTGGGTAGCCTACCTCAGGCTAACTTGGCGTTTGGGCTAAAATCATGGCTGAAAAGGGGGTTTTGTGAGAGGGGTTTGGTAAGAATGAGAAGAAGGTTTTGAGAGGGGTGGGTTTTCTTTTTATGGGGGGGAGGTGGAGCTTTTCTATTGGGTGGCCTACCTCTGTCTAACTTTAGAGATGCAGAGCTTTGTATCTTTTTCTCTCATTCTTATCAGAAAATATAAAATAGTATAAATTAATGTCAATAAATGAGTTAAATGTGAACGTATGGAGAATTGGAATAAGGGGTTTTGGGTTATTTAAATCAGAAGAAGGGGAGGTTGTTGCAGAGAATCTAATTTTCTCAGGAAGAGATGACAGTATTTGACGATTCACGTTTTGAAATGGTGATTTTCTTACTATTTTGAGAGATTCAGGGTTATATAATTTGACGTTTGAGGCTTTGAACCCAATGAAAACGTGATTGCTATTGGGATTTGGGGGGTGGAATTTGGTTGTTTCGGTGGAAAAGTTCAAAGAAATTTTGAAATTCTGTCTGATTGCCAGCTAACGGAAACATTCTCATTCATTCCCTCAATAACAACGGTCGGAGAAAGGCAGGAGCGTAAAAGACAGTAGAAAAAAAAAATAGCCGTTTTAGTTAAGAGGAAAAATATTTTTGAATTATATTGAGTTGTTCGAAATTGACCTGCGGGTCCACCCGGCACGTCAAAACTGGGCCGGGCCGGGTGGACCCGCGGGTGCCCTGGAGAAGTACAAGAGTTTTATTTTTGATTTTTTTCAGTAATTGTCATAATTTTTTATTTTTCTTTGTAGTTTTTTTTGGTAATTGTCATATTTTAATACATTCTTTTGGTATTTTTTTTAGAAATTTTTCTACTCGCTTCCATTTCCTGTAATTTTTCATTTAAAACTTAGCACCCGCATGATTATTATATATTGCTATTATTTATTGCTAGCCACTAAGGGTGTCAATTTTGGCTCGGGCTCGGAGGCTCGCTCGAGCTCGAGCTCGGCTCGAAAAAAGCTCGGCTCGAATCCTTAACGAGCCGAGCCGAGCCGGCTCTCCAGGCTCGTTAAGCTTAACGAGCCAAGCCCAATTTAGGCCAGGCTCGGCTCGGCTCGTTAAGGCTCGTTAAGAATTTAATATATTTAAATATATATATATATATATATATATATATTATATATTAATTTATGCATTAAAAGGGTTGTCCATGGAGTGAAAGGGGGGGCAAAATATGTCACTTCATTTTTGGAACCCCATTTGTTACTAGGACCACCCCCATAGTGTAAAAAAAGTAGTCAAATTACACTAATAGGGCTGTCCAGGGAAGATGAGGTGTGTGAACATAATATAACCCGAGCTCGGTAAGGCTCGCGAGCCTGGCCGAGCCTGACCGAGCCGAGCCGAGCTTTTGAGCTTAACGAGCTGAGCCGAGCCTGGCCAAACTCGGCTCGTTTACACCCCTACTAGCCACCTTTGCGCAAATCGTACTTCTACGGATCTTTGCAGCAAAGAACGAGCGACAAGCCGAAAAGTAGCCTCTGCTAAGGTGGCTAGCGAATCCCTATACCAAAAAAAAAATCTTAAAAAAAATACGTCAAAAATCCGGGTGACCCGCGGGTCCAAGCTCAATGACCCGTAAAATTTTCCGGGTCATTTTGACCCGGACCCGTACGGGCCGGGTCAAACCAAGGCCCGGCCCGGCCGTTTGCCAGGTCTACTTTGTTGGATGTAGATCTTTTTCTCCTCCTTTTCACATTGTTTTGGACAATAGAGGTGGAGCGCCTTGGGTCATCATCATTTAATCATAGATATATAGGTCCCCATGGATCCACTTGGGATCGGATCAACCTATCTTTTGTTAATATTTCTTGGTCTAACCCTGTCTGGATCTTACATTTTGGATTTATGTCATGATACATTTTGAATAGAGGTGAAGCTTGGGTCGGACTGGATCGGGTTTAGGCCAACCCTAGCCCAACCTGAGATAGCATTCCATCAACCCGAGCCTCGGGTTGAGATGGTCAACCTTAACCCAATCCGCCTCTCAATCTCTCAATCCTAACCTAACCCGTCTAACCTGTTTTTTTACAAATCAGGCCAGGTTGAGTCACGTTAGAGGTGACGGGTTGGGTTAGGCTTGAGAGATTTAGATGCGGGTTGGGCTGCCCAAGGCCTCAAGCCGAAATTAAATCAGGTTGGCTTTACCCAACCCAAGCCAAAATCGGGATTGAAACCGTCTGGTTCAGGTTGAGCCCACCCAAGTGGCTCTCCTAATTTTGAATCGGATTGTCTATTGGAGTGTCCTAGGCATGGTTTAAAATTTCGATTTTGGTACCGGTTTCGGACTTCCCAAAAACCGAAATATCGACCGAAATTTCGTTCGAAATTTGGTAATAATTTTAAAAGAATATTTAATTGATTTCGAAATTTCGGACCGAAATTCTGAAATTTGGTAAAGGCTAAAATTCAGAATTTCGGGAAATTTCGGATTTCGGTCGAAATTTAAAACCATGGTCCTAGGTCCTACTTACTTTGTACACAATTAACACTTAGGGTCTGTTTGGATGCCACAAATCCCAGCTTTGGCCAGAATTTTACCAGGTTTTGTGTGTATGCCTTATGGTTAGGAAATGGTAGATATGAAACTCGAGAAAGAGAGGAGAATGGTTAAGGAAAAGCGAGAAATGAAATTTTGTTTGTGGTTTTGAGTAGGGATTTTAAAGGGAAGTGATACATCCGCCCCTTTAGATTACTTGGGACACCCAGGGCCAGTGTACGTGGCAATCAGCCCCATTGAATCCTTCTTATGTGAAGTACATCATCCCCTCTGCAGTCATTGATGCCCAAGTACTCAAAAGGGGCGGATTCATCACTTCCCTTTTTAAATGTTATAAAAATACCCTTCTTGAATAGACATAAACTAACAAAAATACGAAGGATATATTTTTACATTGCAATCTAATGGTGCTCCATTAGATTTTGTGTGTATGTCCGGTTCATGATCCAAAATAATTTCGAACTGTAGGATATGGGTCCAATGGACACAGTCCAATCCAGTTGTTGTGCCTAAATCCTATCCATTAACGTTCGGATCTTTTGGATCCATTTGACTGTCTCGTCCATTGACACCCCTACTACATAGACTTCTTAGGAAGGTGAGACTTGTTCCGTTTTCATCCAAATATACCCTGTACAATCTGTTTTGAGGCAAGGAATTTTTTTTCTAGGAAAAATATTTTCTTAAAAAATTAGTTTTTCAATGATTGGCAAATATTTTCCGTAGACAATATTTTCCAAAATAAAAACAATTCCCTGTTTTTTGGGTAAATTTTGAACACTGCTAGAAACCATATTTTTTCTACAATTTTCTTTTTTCCTTATAATCGAACAACTACTAATCACCATTATGTAAAAACATATTAACACTTTAATTTTGCTGACCAATTTGGGTGTGCAACCTAATTCCATGGTGCAATTTGCTGGTAAACAATAATCTAAAAAGGCTGTGAATATTGCAATTTACACACAAATTTGCTTCCAAATTGTAATTTTTGGGCAGATTTCCTCAGTCGAGAGGTGGAACCTAGATAGTACGTTTGGTACGCTGTCGGACCAGCGAATGACGAAGAGATTGAAGTGAAAAACCCGTACATAGATGCTTGCGATACAGTGAGGATTCCACTTTTCAATCAGTATCATGGCGCTAAAGCCCTCCTCCTGCTACTAATACCTTGAAGGTAATAAGAGTGACCGGATGAAAGGAGTAGTCTTTCTCCCTCGTGATAGGTGTGGGCATTAATTCGTGACGAATCAGGTCGCTCATTCGCCGACTACGAGGTCGCCCTGTTTGATTATATATATAAATATTGACCTCTTCTACCCAGGCAAGGGCGGGCCATGCAGCTTGGCTTCCGAGCGCCATGACAGATCACGTCTTTCAACCTCCCTCTCGAAGAATTCCGGATCGAGCGCCTAAGTTACACAAGAAATCTTCAGTTGGGCATGACCTCATTTTATTATAATGAGGTGCATCCAGTACTTACATAGTTACATTGTAGGTCTCATCTTTGATTGATCCGAAGCTTCGATTTGAAAGGCCTTTCTTTGGATCCCCTATTACCCAAAAATCACACTATCCATACAATCCCCCTATTCAAACATTTGTATTTTCTACCACTGAAAGTGAACTGAATCCTACATGTAGTTTTTGACCATCCATGTTCAATTACAAAAAATAATCCTTAGTGTTAGGATTAGATATCTCATATTTTCTTTGCCATGGAAAGTGCATGTGAAATCGAGAATGTGTATCTTATAAACCACTAAGAGATAACCCACATGATACTAGTTCCATATGGAAATGGTCCATTGTAAGACAATGGACTACAGGAATCAACAATTTAACCAGACGGGGCTAGAGACAATGGATCAAGGGGCTCGGATCATCCAAACAAATTGAGGTAAAGGAAATGATCGAATAAGCCTTCGAATCCACGAAGAATAAATAAAAGTACCACTTTCTCTAAAAAGAAAGAAGAAAATTTCTTAAATCCGAAAAGAAGCTAAAAACCATTTGTTGCACAATCTTTCTTTTATAAGAAAATAATCAAGACCCCTTTTTCTACTAGAAGTCTCCTACCCTAAGTTTATTTGAACTCAAATCCTAATCCTATATAGAGTCAATTACTCTACCCCATCTAGACTCTAACACCACCAATATTCCAAGACTCTTTTTAACAAAGCAAAACAAATAAAAACATAATACTAAGCTGAGATTCAGGGACTGCTGTACTTTGGATTTTTCAAAACTCATAACCTATGCATCCAATAGACGTGTGGTATGTCATATTTGGCTGATATAAACCATTCATATATTTGGTTCGAGCTAGATCGGCCATGCCTCCAAAAATTCACCATAAGATGATCCTAGCCATTCAATATGTGGTGGTTTAAAATGGAACACAAAGTATATAAACCTCCACAGATTGAAGGACTAGGACCATCGTATGAAGAAGATTTTTGGGGCACGGCAAACCTTCACCGAGGCACAATAAATGAATGGTTTAGATCACCCAAGTATATTGGCCCCACTATATTTTCCTCTGTACTAGCTTGTCTGAGACTTCACCATATAAACACTATTCTATTCACTACCTCAAAGAATTCCAGAGTCCAATACATTTGATCATGTTTTAGTTAGGGAAAACAGAATCTCTGCCTATTTACTGCAGTAAATTCACCGAGGCGGGTTTCTTTCAGCTCCGTTTCTTTCGACGTAAAATTGGACGTAAAATTTGTTTTATGTTGATGTAAAAATGAACCTAAAACAAATTTTATGTCCATTTTTACCTCGAAAGAAACGGAGCCGGAACAAATTTACATTTCCCACAGTTGGACTCGAAGAGACCAAATCACCTGCTATGGCCGAGTACTCCTAATTGAATCAAATATCCGCATTTTTCCAATAATCATATCTCCGAAAATAGGAAAACCATCAAATATGGAGATCCTTGACCTCTGCAAAAACAATCTTAGTGGATCATTACCATAACAACTAGAAGAGTGCTTGATGTTGTATTGATTAAAATTAAGAAAAAATCATTGGGCTGGAAACATTTCATTTGAAATATGTAGTCTAGAAAATCTACAAGCCATACTAGATCTTAGCCTTGGACAAATATCACCTGAAGTGGAAAAAATTTTAAAATTGGAAAACCTAAATCGTTTTCACAGTCAACTTTTAAAAGAGATGCTCATCTTGTCATCTATTGATTTATCATTCATTGATTTGATGGGTGGTCTTCCCAACTGCAATACCTTCCAACAAGCTCCTGTAGAGGTATTCGTCAGCAACAAAGGTTTATGCGGTGATTCTGGTGAAGCACGAGGCTCCTACCGTGCAATTCCACGTCCATTAATAATGGTGATGTAAAAAAGAGGCATAAAGTCATCATATTGATCATTCTCCCTCTTTTGAGAGTACTATTAAGAAAAATTTGCCAATGGAAGACACCAAAATACAAGAATTGTCAGGGGGCGGGGTGCAATTGTTAAAGAGGGTTGATAACCCCCTTATGAGAGTTTGATAACCCCATTTAGAGGGTTGATAACCCCTTTTAGAGACTTTATAACCTCCATTTCGTCCCTCTCTCTAACAATTTTTCAAAAGTATGCCCCCCACTGGCAATTCTGTATTTTGATGTCCCCAATTGGCAATTTTTCCTACTATTAATTTCTTCCGCTTAAGATTGTTGGCGGATCCTTTTTTTTTTTTTTTTTTGTTACCAAACAAGAAATGAAGTGGAAGAGGGAAATGAAATGAATAGAGATCTATTTTCACTATGGAATTGGGATGTTGTATCTTAATGTGTAATTCTTTTATGGACTTGCATAGCACATGTTTTAGCTTTTGTAAAAACCGGATTGTAGAGAATGTTTGTCTTAAAGTACAAAAGATTGATAACGCCTTTTCTCCAACAGCTTAAGCTTTTGGAGTAACTGGTCGTTTCACATGTTATCAGAGCAAATGCATGAGTTCAAACCTCCTTGATGGCAAAATCCACGAGCAATGGCAAAACCCAAAAGAGGGGAAGAACATAACTTGGATGCTGATGTTAAAGAGAGAACTAGCTCTGGAATTCAAGAGGAGGATCGTATGCATGGTTATTGCTGAACCCAGTGAGACCAGCATGGTTGTGTTGGAGCTCAAGAGTGTGCACAATCCTGACGAAAACAAATGTAACGATGTGGCTGAGATCATACCCCAAAGGAACATAAGCGACTCTAGTCGCCTATGGAGTGGGATATTAATCAAAGAGAGTAAAGAGTATTAAAACTCCTTAACAAGAACACTAGGTCTTCTACTAGGCCGGTTAACAATAGAGGTAGTTAGGAATCCTTGTTGGAAAGGCCTCCAATGTCGATTTTGGAAATCTCATAGAATGCATTGGTTGATAACTTAATTTCAGCTCTGATATCCAACAGGGAATTGACATGCAAACTACCATGGTTAACGGGAAAAAGATGGAAAAAAAGAACATATAAGAAATGCTATAAAGAAGCATCACAAATTCAACAATTGTGAGCAAATTGATCAGAGAAATAAATTTGTTACTGCAGCGTTATCGAGCTTTATTGGTTTTGTTCCCATCATCTATGTAAGTTTCTTGTTTACAAGTATATGCACGGAAGGAGATAATTTGGCAGTAAGAACCTAACGCCCTGTTTGTTTTGGATTTTGATAACAGATTGTGAGACTAAAACTAATTATTGGATCCAAAATTAAATGCAAATTAGGGTCTAATAATCAGTTTTAGTCACACAATCAGTTCTCAAAATCCAAAACAAACACGACCCAAGCAGTAAGCAAGGAGCAAAAAAAGAAAAACTATATATGCAAAGTCTTGGTATTCAGGGCCGGAGCCAGGAATTTACACTTGGTGGGGCCGAACTAATTTACACTTGGCTGCAATGGTCATTTGGGGGGCCATGGCCACTAAATTAACTACAGCATGCATGTATATCCATGCATTATAGAAGGATTTGTGCAAGTCATGGGGGGCCATGGCCCCCGTCATGCTATATGTGCCTCCGCCCCTTATTGGTATTGCTAGACTTAATTGGAAGAACAAAAGTTAAACTTCATGGCTAAATCTTAATACTGCTCAATTATTAATCGGAGTATAATTTATAGATTAGGTTTCCAATTCATAAAATAAAGAAAAAAGTACATACACAGAGAAAAAATTCCAGCTCCGGAGTCAGATTATTAAATTAATTAAAAAATAGTATTCCTCATTTACATATTCCTACACGGCGTACATTGATAAATTCGCACGTGCATTCTCCTTTTTTCTCCCTTTCCAAAACAAAAACACAAGGAAAAACAAAAACAACAGAAAGGTTCGCAATGGAATTGAACACGCTATCATTCACGCCGGTGTCCACGGCCTTATCCTACACCCCCGCTCTACGATAACGAAAAAAATCAAATGAAGCGCTAGAATATTTTAGTCATCAAACGGGTTCGTAGCGTACGATAAGAACGCGTACGTATACCGGTGCACATTAGCAGTCAGAGTCCTTTTTCCCCTCATTCCGAATCATTTTGGCTATATTCTGAAGGAGCGACCATCGTTAACATCGGATGGGCTTAGATGGACCTTCCCTGCTCCGGCGGGCTTCTTCCTCGGGGCGAGACCACATGAAATGGAACACTCGCACCCAAACGAATCACCAAAGCACGAAAACAAACCCCCTCCAACATCGGTGTTCCTCCGCCGGTGCCGGTGCACCTCATTATCGACCGTTGCCGTCGTCGCCGCTGATGGGAAACTCTCGAAACCACGGTGATCATAAATCGGCGGAAGCTCCGTCCGCCACCTCTCGAGCTTCGTCTTGAGATCCTCCGTGGCCATACTCCAACCGTCCAATACCGAACTATCCTCCTCCGAATACAACTCATCGACACCCTTCTTTACCACTGACGGTGGGCCCACCACTGGACCCACCGACTCGGACCAAACAGACCCGCCTTTCGCCGCGAATTCGGACCCTTCCACGACGGATGTGTGATCATCGGCACCCATTTCGGACCTTATATCGCTCTTTGTACGACGAAGTTGTGGTTGTGTGGTACTGTGGTTAGGGTCGTGGTGTGACTCGCCCATGAGATTACGGTAACCGAGTGCAGGAGTAGGGAAGTGTGAATAGAGTGGCATGCTTCGCATTGACCCGTCTAGAATGGCTACACCGATGTTGAGGATTCCCTGATGTTAGGAGTAATTAGTATTGAAGATGAACAAATTGTTTAGAGAAAAGAAACAGAAATACTCAAGGCAAGCCTAAAGACTATAATTTCCACATGGGGCTACCATTGAAATAAGTTCCGAGGATACTCCCATTTCACAAAATAGCAAGGGAAATGATTTCAGGACAACCATATTTTGATACATGCGCTCATGTATCTTGTCTTTTAGTATTTAATTATCTCGTAAGTGTTTTTTGGAACCGTAACAACCCTTTTACAGCTCTTTATGCTTTTTGGAACCGTATGTCCGTGACAACCCTTTTAGAGCTGTAAAAGGGTTGTTACGGTTCCCAAAAAGCACTTACGAGATAATTAAATACTAAAGGACAAGATACGTAAGCGCATGTATCAAAATATGTTTGTGTTGAAATCATTTCCTAAAAGTAAGTGTCTCTTTCAAAAAATCTCATTTTTCTATTTTACAAGATGAAATATTTTAATAATATCGAACACGGATACCATTTCACAAAAAATGAAGTGTCTCTTTGAAAAATCTCAGTTTTGTATTTTACAAGATAAAATACTTTTAAAAAATCCAACACCTGAGGCCGGCCGGAGGGGCGACGGATTTGTAATGCAACGAATCGAGTGCCCGACGGGAAGGGTCGGGAGGAGGGAGGTTGAGGGGGAAGGAGATTGCTGAGTAGGACGCGGACGGTGCCAACATGGCTGTCGCGGAAGCAACGTAGAGCGTAGATTTCGATCATGACAGCGGAAGTTTCGGACCGGAGGAAGAGATCATCGACGCGGAATATGAATTTGTCGTTCCATGTGGGGTCGTTGTGGCCATGTTGATCGACTCGGGTGGAGAGTTTGCGGTCGGCGTGGACCCACGCTACCGCATATGTGCGCATGGCACGTGAGACGGGAGAGAGATCTTGGGCAGAGATTATGTTGATTTCCAGGAGCTGGAATGGAATGGGAGGAGGAAGAAGGTACGTCATGGTCGGCGCCCCTCCCCTCTCCCCGGTCAAAACGAGGAGGAAGAGGATAATTGAGAGAATAGAGGGACCTGAGAAGAATTATATTGAAGCTGGTTTTATGGAAAGGTAGTTAAGTTTTTAACCGTGGGTTTGGTTTAGACTGACAGGTGGGGTTTGTCTAATTTTGGTGGAGTAGAGGGAGAATTTACAGCTTGGCCTTGCTGTAGAATAGGAAACTATTTATTACAACAAAGAAAACAACTAACATGATTCAGGCACAAGAAATGTGCTGCTATGAGGTAAAAATAGAGACGTTGAAGCTGGAATATTAAATTTTGGCTACTGATATTGGCACTACGTACCTTTTTTCGATAATTGCAACCTTGTCTTTTCTTTTTAAATTGGCTAGCGAAAGCTTTTTGGGAACTGTAATAAACCTTTGGTAGCCGGTTAATTATTAAAAGATAACGTGAGTTAGTGCAATTATCAAAATATGGTAGTGCCAATATCAGTAGCAATAATCTAAGATTGAACAACAATGACTGTACGCAGGTGCAGACTTTCATGGCCATTGATCGGGTGGTCCATCATAGCAAAATCAACTTGGGCTAAATCAGACGCGGAATGGAGATCTCATTTCCAACATTAAGGGTTGCAAATGCAGTGGCTTTAAGACATCTTAAAGGGCATTTCTTGATCATGCTTGATCAAAGTTATAGGATTATCTGATGATCGTGGGATCAAGGGAAATAGTCCTGATTTGCGATGCCCAATAATTTTCATGGACCGATCGCCCGTGCAGGCAAGCCAAGTTAATCATTTTTCTTAACGAAAACAAAAACAATGTTTATAAAAGTTCTTTTCTTTTATGAGTTTTACACTCAAATTATCATTTGATTTAGGATGTGCTCTTTGGGCGTCTATGGAAAATTTTCTTATAATCTTGTTTAAAAATAATTTTGAAACTACACACTAGCTTAAAATACAGCGGAGGGAATATTGTTTGGGTGATCCAAACCATTCATTTGATTGGCCCTCACATAGATAGGGTGTCCACAAAAAATCAACTCCAGAGGATCATCCCAACCCTACAATTTGTTGAGGTAAAATGGACGTCTATCAACCTTCACAAATCTATCCATTTTTTGCCTCCACGTTTTGAAGGGTTAGGATGATCCTATGAAGTTGATTTTTTGGGAACACCCTATCTATGTGAGGGCCCATCAAATGAATGCTTTGGATCACCCAAACAATGTGAGCCCCACTGTATTTTAAGCTAGTGTGTAGATAACTTATCTACACCCATGTGTAGAAACCGTTTTCTATATTTATAAATAATGGCTATCATAGTTTTGGAAAAAAAAATATTATTAATGGCTTTCTAAGTTGCATCAATATCCTATTTGCAAATAAGATCAAGTTAGAATTAGGGCGCTGATATTCCCCCCCTCCCCCCCACCCCGTCGGCTGGCTAACGTATTCCCACCATTTGACCGGTCTCTCTCTCTCTCTCTCTCTCTCTCTCTCTCTCTCTCTCCACACACACACAACAGGAACAATTGGTGGGCCCAACAGAAACCTTGGTGGAATGGTGGGCCCATCTTTGAACAACGTAGGCCCCGCCCATACCACACCATAGGATAATCCAAACTGTCCATTTGATGGGCCATAAACGTAAATAGGTTGCGTCCCAAAATATATTTCCATAGGCGGATCCTAGCCCTCCGATCTAAATAGAAACTACATCTTATGCAACCTCTATAGATTGTAGGGTTGTGATCATCCTACGGAAATGATTTTTGGGGCACAACCTATTTACATTGTGGCTTGGATCATCCTATGGTCTGGACGGTACACTTCATTTTCAAAAATATGGGTGGGGCCTAAATTGGTACGAACCACACCATAGGATGATCCAAACCATGGACGGCTTGGATCATCCTATGTTGTGGACGTTACGCTTCAATTTGAAAAAATATCGGTGGGGGCTACGATTGGGCCTTAATGTTAGTGTACGACCAACTCCATAGGATTATCCAAACCATGGACGGCTTGGATCATCCTATGTTGTGGACGGGCCTTAATGTTACTTTACGACCACAGGATGATCCAAACCATTCATTTGATGGGCCAACCCTTTTGGGGGCTCAACCCATTTACGTTATGGCCCATCAAATGGATAGCTCGGATCATCCTATGGTCTGGACGGTACACTTCATTTTCAAAAATATGGGTGGGGCCTAAATTGGGCCTTAATGTTACTGTACGAACCACACCATAGGAGGATCCAAACCATGGACGGCTTGGATCATCCTCTGTTGTGGACGGTACGCTTCAATTTGAAAAAAATCGGTGGGGCCTACGATTGGGCCTTAATGTTACTGTACGACCAACTCCATAGGATTATCCAAACCATGGACGGCTTGGATCATCCTCTGTTGTGGACGGGACGCTTCAATTTGAAAAAAATCGGTGGGGCCTACGATTGGGCCTTAATGTTACTGTACGACCAACTCCATAGGATTATCCAAACCATGGACGGCTTGGATCATCCTCTGTTGTGGACGGTACGCTTCAATTTGAAAAAAATCGGTGGGGCCTACGATTGGGCCTTAATGTTACTGTACGACCAACTCCATAGGATTATCCAAACCATGGACGGCTTGGATCATCCTCTGTTGTGGACGGTACGCTTCAATTTGAAAAAAATCGGTGGGGCCTACGATTGGGCCTTAATGTTACTGTACGACCAACTCCATAGGATTATCCAAACCATGGACGGCTTGGATCATCCTCTGTTGTGGACGGGACGCTTCAATTTGAAAAAAATCGGTGGGGCCTACGATTGGGCCTTAATGTTACTGTACGACCAACTCCATAGGATTATCCAAACCATGGACGGCTTGGATCATCCTCTGTTGTGGACGGTACGCTTCAATTTGAAAAAAATCGGTGGGGCCTACGATTGGGCCTTAATGTTACTGTACGACCAACTCCATAGGATTATCCAAACCATGGACGGCTTGGATCATCCTCTGTTGTGGACGGTACGCTTCAATTTGAAAAAAATCGGTGGGGTCTACGATTGGGCCTTCATGTTACTGTACGACCAACTCCATAGGATTATCCAAACCATGGACAGCTTAGATTGTCCTATGTTGTGGACGGGCCTTAATGTTACTTTACGACCAACTCCATAGAATGATCCAAACCATTCATTTGATGGGCCACAATGTAAATAGGTTGTGCCCCAAAAATTCATTTCCATAGGATGATCACAACCCTACAATCTATAGAGGTTGCATAAGATGTAGTTTCTATTTAGATCAGAGGGCTAGGATCAGCCTATGAAATGATATTTTGGGACGCAACCTATTTACGTATATGGCCCATCAAATGGACGGTTTGGATTATCCTACAGTGGTATGGGCGGGGCCTACGTTTTTTAAAGATGGGGCCACCATTCCACCAACGGTTTCTGTTGGGCCCACCAACTGTTCCTGTTGTGTGTGTGTGAGAGAGAGACCGGTCAAATGGTGGGAAAGTGACGTATCATAACGTTTAACGTTAGCCAGCCGTCGGGCAGGGGGGGTTGAATATCAGCGCCCTAGAATTATCTTATTTATAAATAACGACTAGTTTTGTCGGCATCAAAAGGGGGGCCGGTAGTCATACTACATTACTAGTTGCTTTTGATCTTACCGATAGTTGGAATCCAAGCTTAATATGATCAAATTAAGTGTTCACCCCTCAAATTGACCAATTAGAATATCCAAACCGTTCATTTCTTGGGCCCCAACGTAAATATGTGAATAAAAATCATCTCGATTGGATGATCAGAACCCTCACCGGACTATACTACGAATAAATTTAATGGGCATGAAAGGGCATTATTCCCAGTTTTGACAATTCGATAAATCAATCAGAAGAATACTTCCCACGTGTTCGATATAGCCAAAAAAAAAAAAAAAAAAAAGAGTCCCCATCTTCACAACTCACAACCAATTTCAATTTTGCTAGTTGCATCTTTCTTCTCCAGTAAATGGCTAGAGAAAGGTCCCGACTCATCAATTTACAAGGCGTATGGTGCACCACGTGTTCGATCGAAGTCACACAAGAGAATTTTCTATTTTCTTTCCATGTGCGTTTGTGAGTATCTTACCTTCGAAATGCGTCAAACTCGTCACAAACTGAACTTTCCTGGAATCAACCTCACCTCTCCTTCTCCTTCTCGCCACCTTTCAAACCGTGTTTCTCCTTTCCTCTATAAGCCCCCCTCTCACCCTCATTTTCTTGCCCGCTCGCTCGCTCGCTCGCTTTTCCTCTCTTTGTTTTTTGCAAGGTTTGGCTCTCTTCTCTAATCAGTATGACTCTCCTCTCTCTCTTTATTTCTCCACTTTTACTGGTTTAGATCTGGATCATAGAAAAACGACACATATCCTCCTCCTTTAGAGGGGTGCGAATTATCCTATATGGGGTGTGGATTTATCATTGCCAAAATTTAAATGCACTGTTTTTGTGTTTCCATTTATTTTTACTACGTTTGTTTTTTAACTAATACCGAATTAAACTCGAATTTATCCCCTCCCCTGTTTTTTCGCCAACGCATGTTCTGCTAACTATGGTTGGGAATTTGGGATGCCTGAGGAATGCTTTTGCTAACCATGGTTGGGATGCCTCTGGAATGCTCCCGGGGGTCACTGTTTAAGTGGGTCCCACCGTTAATTGATTTGAACAGTCCTTTCTGGGCTGAATCTCCTGTGGCTTTAAAATCATTGATAATCATCCTATCCTAAATCCAAATAGCATGCATTTTTTGTGGTCAGACATTCATCTGGAAGAATGCACGTTACTGGATATTAGGATTGATGATGGGAGATGATATCGGCACTCCCATTTTCAATATCAGCACGCCAATAATGCAATATAACAAGCATGTTCTTATTTTACACAGTATAGTTTTTTTTATGAGGAATGCTAGACTCAAGGGAGCCCTTGCAAAAATCAAGTGAAAGGGCTCCCTTCAATCTAGCATTCCCCTTTTTTTATTTACTTTTCATATTTTTCAAGTGGACGGCTCAGATCAATCGAATGATGAGGCATGGTTCAATACGGGTGGGACCTCAATGTAGTACAATGCCTTGCGCCCACTACAACATAATGGGTCGCACCCTTGATTGATCTGAACTGTACGCTTTGTACACCTTGTTTTGGATCTGCTACAAAGACTGTGCAGATCAACTGTTCACATTTAATGACAAAAAATACACATTATTCAACGTCAGATTCCCATGGTTGGCGAGATATTTGGGTTAAAGAATATCTAGACCAAGTCCTCTCAAATGAACGGTTTAGATGAATCAAAAGTGGGGCCCACTATTGCTCTAACAGGCTGGGTATTTTGTCCCATCACATGAAGAGCGTTGAGACGCCTCTTTCTAAAGAAGCGACGTGCATCTTTCTGAGTTTCTGTCATTGTCAGATATAAATATAAAGAAATATATAATATAATATAATGAAGATGATATTTTCACCCCCCTGCATTACGCATGCGCTCCCATTACTCCGTGATTTGACATCAAAAAGCGCACTTTTCACGTCAAATCAGGGAATAAAGGGGCGCATATGTAATTCGGGGGGGGTGAAAATGTCATACCCCATCAAAATGATATCTTCACCCGCCTGCATTTACCAAAACGAAGGGGATGCAAATGTATAAGACAATTCCTTTTTGTGAATTTATCACTAACTGTTCAACGCGGTGGACTCGTGAACAGCAGGGAAAATCGCTTTCCAAAGTAACCTTAAAAAATCCCTTTTCATGGACTTTAGAGTATATACAGCTAACAAATTGTGTCTACCGAAAGAATATACACTGTTGAACCGGTGTATACGATAAATGGTAGCACACACTGTCCTTTATCTAGATATATGGATTGCTAGCTGTATGCCTTTCCCTCAACCGTCGGTTTCTAGTTTTTTTTTTAAATAGATACTCCTTTATTTTAGCGACTCTTCAAAAGAAATATCTTCTTCAAATACAGAGAGATTGATTCTAACTTTGCTACCTTTTGCAAATTCCTCACAGCTTTCAAGATGTTGCTAAGAAGCTCTTCAACTCCTGTTCTCGGATCCCTTCTCTTCTCCTTCTCGGAGAGTCCGAATAACTTCGAAAACAACAATAGACCACCTTCAGGCTCCGAAAATCTCAAGAAGATCTCCTTCCTCCATGGTACCCAACCCAGTTTTCATTCCATCTCTCACTCCATTGTTGGAATGTCCGATTTAGATAGAGAATCCGGTATGGGTCCGAGAGGGTTCAGAAGGGCCCGATCGGATGGGAATTTAGCGGGTCTTACAGAGTCCGACATTGACGAACTCCATAATCCGAACCCAACTAGAATTTCACGACGACCCAGTTCTGTATTGGAGACTATTCCTTCTTTTTCAGTGTATAATTCAAGAGAAGATGAAGAAGAAGAAGAAGAAGAAGAAGAGGAAGAAATTGGGTTGAGTAGGTGTGTTACAATTGGAGAGAATATCACATCTTTTGGAGGGGATTTTTGTTTTTCTAATGGGAAGATGGATTTGGTTGAGGAAGAATTAGAAGGGAGTGAAGAAATTTTAAGTATGAAAGGGATTGAGAGTCCTTTGTTTCTTGCAAGAGGGCTTGGGATTGATGTGGGTGATCTTGCTTTGGATATGAATTCAAGTGGTGGTGGTTGTGGTGGTGGGGGTGGTTTTTCTTGGGGGGATTGTAATGGTTGTGGTGATGGGTCCGATATGGAGACGTATTACAAGAGAATGGTGGAAGAAAATCCTTGTGATGCTCTATTTTTAAGGAACTATGCTCAGTTTTTGTACCAGGTGAGATTCATCCATCCAAAATTCTATCTCTTTTTTTTCTCATCTCTAAACAGATTAGTGATTTGGATCCTTTTTTGTTCTGACTGAAATAAATTGTTGTCTTTGAATATACTGAATCTTGTTAGTGGGTTACATCAAGAGCTTAGCATAGACATAATTATTGCTTGATTCGATTTGAAATGACAAAGTTATGCACATCTAAAGTTGGACCTCAGAATGAAATCCCCTGTGAACTATCACCACCGACTCCTAAGAGTCCTTTTTTATTTGGTCTTTTTTTAAAGGTTGGTTTATCAGTAGCTATATTAGGCATTAGGCAAGTTAAGAAGAGTTTGTTTTTATCTGGACTTCTAGAAGATAAGGCCAGAAGAGTTAGATTTTATCTCTAACTTGGTTGTGGTAACCAAGTGAGATTCAACTATCTTCATGTACTTAAATACTTCATGTACTTAAAGTCTTAAATACTCGAATAGTTGTGAATAAACGGTGGGGTGCGTATTTACGTTTCCAAACAGCAGACAGTGCTATTCACATTAGTTTGTTTCTTTCTTATATTCCAATAGTGTTTTCTTCTTCAAGATTAACCAAAGAAAGTTCACATCCCTAACTTACCCTTCAAAGAAAACAAACCATAACCCTCTCATCCAAGAGAATTTATGGGTGGGGACATAAATTTTACTTGATTTGGATTTGAAATGAAAAAGTTATGCACATCTAAATTTGGACCTGAAAATCTTCTAGAAATGTTTTGGGTAGAAATATTTTGCAGACAGGGTTAACCTCTAAGTTTGTGATTTCCCCTTTACTTGTTTCTACTGATTATACTTTTTTTATTAGCAATTTTTTAAGTCCAGACTTCTCATAAATTTTTTAAGTTATGCACGTCATTCTTTTTCAATTTTCATAGAATTTAGTGATGGAAAGTGATCAGGTTTGAAAATCCCTAAATCAAAGATCTTGATTAGGCAATGAAGCTTTACAGTGTATTTTACTACCATATGGTGTTCGTCTTTAATGATTTATATTGACTTTGAAGTACTAAATGACGTGGCCGCTACTTTTGGCTACAAAGTTAAAAATTAGAAAGTGTCCCAAGAATCCATTAAGTGCATGTAGTGGGTATAAATAGAGTTTCTTTATTTAGTTATTTGTTTCCTTCTATCTATTAGGTAGTTTTAGACGAATATGGTTGGTTGCCTTTTCTTATAATTTGAGTCTATGTAGATTTAGAAACTTAGTCATTTATGAATAGAAGTTAAGTCTAATTTAGGAATTGGCTTCAAATAATTTTAGAAAGTAAAGATTTACTTCGAGAAGAAGTTAGTGTTTTTATAAAAGCCTATGTGCAACGGTTGTTGCACAGCTCATGTTTGTTTTATGAAATAAAGAAATTTTGTTCTTTCTTAGTAGAGAAAGTTGTTTATCACGTTCTTCGTGGATTCGAAGAATAGCTCTTCGTGGATTCGACGAGCACCCTTCGTGGATTCAAAGGTTTATTCAGGTCGGTGTTGATATTGATCGACCTCGACTCGTTCTTCGCGCTTCCGGCTACGCCAGGTGGTATTAGAGCCCTGCTACGTTCCAAACATGGCTTCCCACGGAGAACGGGAAAATCAAGAAACCGTGACGGTGGCGATGTTTAACACTCTCCAGGCTACCGTTAATCAAATAGCGAAGCAATTGGCACGGTTTAATCCTATTGAGCGCAAGCAACCCCACATCGACGACGGTGATCGGCAACGGTACGCTCAAGCTCTAGGTCGAGTTCCACGCTCCGACCCTAGAGTTACATATTTTCCTAACGATTATTACTCTAGCGATGAGGAATTCGAAGATATCATCCATCCAAGGTATATCCGTGACTGCGCTCCGAAATCCGCAGTTCGTAATCGCGATTATTGTATTAAGGTGGATTTGCCCGAGTTTAATAGCCAACTCCACATCGAAGATTTTCTTGATTGGCTTGCAACGGTCGAGAGATTTTTTTAGTACATGGAAGTTCCTGAGGAGAAAAAGATGAAACTTGTGGCCATCAAACTCAAGGGAGGTGCTTTGGCATGGTGGGATCAACTACAACTCTCACGTACAAGAATGGGGAAGCGACCAATCCGGACATGGGCATGGATGCGTCAAATTCTTTGTGAGAGGTTTCTACCCATTGATTATGATCATATGACTTTTTACATGAGTCAAGCCGTGGTAGAGACACAGCAGATGGCAAAAGTTAAGGTGGCTTTGGACCTTCCTGTTGGGACAAGCAAGCCGGCCGAGGCATTTCCAACATAAGGAAGACGATGCGGAGATGTTCTTTCTACTTCGGCAACGACCAAAGTCCCATGTCATGATTCGTACGAGTCACAATTCGAGCAACAAATCATGTGCTACAAGTGCAACCAATTGGATCACAAATCCGATCTGTGTCCCCAAAGTGGTCGGCGTACTACACATCTAACCGTTGGTGACGATCTGAGGCAGTGTAATATAAAGGAGCATAAAGAGGAGCAAAATATGGAATAACACCTCATTCCTACCATTTGTGCTTCCAAGCAATACTTAGTGATGCATCAAGTTTTGTGTCCAACAAAAGTAGAGGAGGACCCCAAATCCTTTCAAGTGGAGCGACAATTATGTTTGGCACTAAAAGAATCCATTGTCAAATCAAAGAAGGAGAAGAAGAAGAAGCGAATCTACAAAGGTGTCAAAAAAAAGAAAAAGAAGCTCGTCGAGTCCAAATCTAAGTACAATACCGAAAGGGCCAACCGTCAATTTAGTAAGGTCTTTGAAGTTGGAGATTATGTAACGATATCAGCAATGAACTCGAGGTCGAGTTCTCTTCAAGTGGAGGGGAATGACGTGGCCGCTACTTTTGGCTACAAAGTTAAAAATTAGAAAGTGTCCCAAGAATCCAATAAGTGCATGTAGTGGGTATAAATAGAGTTTCTTTATTTAGTTATTTGTTTCCTTCTATCTATTAGGTAGTTTTAGACGAATATGGCTTGTTGCCTTATAATTTGAGTCTATGTAGATTTAGAAACTTAGTCATTTAGGAATATGAGTTAAGTCTAATTTAGGAATTGGCTTCAAATAATTTTAGAAAGTAAAGATTTACTTAGAGAAGAAGTTAGTGTTTTTATAAAAGCCAATTTGCAAGGGTTGTTGCAGAGTTCATGTTTGTTTTATGAAATAAATAAATTTTCTTCTTTCTTGGTAGAGAAAGTTGTTTATCACGTTCTTCGTGGATTCGACGAGCGCCCTTCATGGATTCGAAGGTTTATTAAGATCGGTGTTGATATTGATCGACCTCGACTCCTTCTTCGCTCTTTCGGCTACGCCACTAAATATACGTAAGTTGAAAGATACATGCTTTTTTACTAAAACTGATAATTCTGCCTAAAAGGATTCTTCTCTGATAATATGTTGTCTTTTAAGGATTCTTCTCTGATTATATGTTGTCTTTTAAGGATTCTTCTCTGATAATCTGCACTCCAGGAGGACTTTCTTTACATAGATTTTCCTTAAGTCTCCTTGTTGAGATCCCCTTTTTTCGTAGCAAAGCAGAGATAAAGCCAACAAAGCACCTTCTAGTTGGGACACAGGCTAAACCGATCTTTCTTTAGAATTTTAACTATCTGTTTCTCTTCATGTTCTGCAAATTGTTGCTTACATTGAAAGGGAATTGGCCATTATTCTACATTAGATCCCAAGTTTTTTTTTTACCTTTCGACTTTTACTAATGTGATTCCTGTTTAATGACAGACCAAGGGAGATTATCATAGAGCAGAGGAATACTACTCACGCGCCATTCTCGCAGAACCAGGTGATGGTGAAATCCTTTCACAGTATGCTAAATTGATTTGGGAGCTCCACCATGATCAAGAAAGAGCCTCCAGCTACTTTGAGCAAGCAGTTCAAGCTGCTCCTGCCGATTGGTATGTATTTCTTAAATTGATAATCTTCTAGCCAATGGGGCATGTGAACCAATTGTTTGGATCATTGATATAGATCATACACTTCAGAGTTTCATTCTACACTCTAGTTTATACACCAGATCATTCCCCTGCAACTCTGGTCGATTTCGGGAATTTGGGTTGAGCTTTTACTATCGAAACAGATCAGGTTCAGGTTGATTCGAATTTAACTCGACCCTGATTGCACTCCTATTCCCTGACTTACTAAATTCAATACTTGGTAACAGACCCAATTCAAGATCATTAACCAAAGTGTAATGTTTCTTGTTAACAGCATTGTTCATGCTGCATATGCTAGTTTCCTTTGGGAAACAGAGGGAGAAGATGAAGTTGGCGAAGTAGATCTGTCGCAAGGTTTCGTAGGCGCACCGATTTCCTATGGAGCTATGGCTTCTGCAAGCACTTAATCATGGCTTTGCAATGTTCTTATGTGAACCAACTTCAAGCTAGATCTTAATCTGTCACATAATCTCACATACATTATGGGAGAGAATAAAGGATTGTTCATTTGTAGAGAAGGTTCAGTTATGTTATTAACTTCTTTTTTAACCTTTTCTAGTGTAAGTGAATCTATTCGGACTTAGAAATCACCCTTAAAAGCTAGCTCTTAAGGGAAGGGTGCCTAAGTCCTTATAAGCCCTTCTACATCCATTCACTTTTTTATGTGGGATCTTTGCTTTTGTGTGGAACCCAAAACAATCTTCCCTCTAGACGGGGTTTACAACTCCCCAAGGATTTTCTCCATCATAGAGGGTGCCTAAGTTCTTATTTGCAAACGGGACAATAAAGTCACTTAAGGGTGTTCAGTCGAGAAGGATTTGCGCAACATTTGGCACACTTGAGGTAGTCATGGACTCATGCATTAGTCGTGAGCGACTTTTTTTGGGGAACTCTTGAAAACCTGTTAGCCGAAAATGCCCAAGCACTCCTCTCACGTGGTCTTAAGAATCCCACGACCCCCCCTTAGGAAGGTGAAGAGGAAAGAAAGAACCATTAATCAAATAGAAATTTTGAAATTGCTATTCGAAATTTATTAATGCCAAACTGACTCTATTGAATCGTGTATCCTCAAGTACTTGTCATGTATTAGAAAATCAAAACATATGTATATAATTTTGTTTTCATATTTGTTAGGTAGAAAAAGTTTAAAGAATTTTAAAAGGGAAATGATATCAGCACAAACAGGCTCTAAGAGAAAGTCTAAGGGGCCGTTTGGGGCCGTTTGAATACGCTGATTTTAGAATCCAGGTTTTTAGTTTGAAAACAGTGTAAAATAGTGTTCATAATCAAGCTGATGTGTACTGTCCTGACAGCGTTTCTTGGATTTTAAGTGAGAAATTCAGGTTTTAAAAATCCCTCTTGCATCCTGAGATTTTTAAAACCTGGAAATATGACAGGATTTGTTACTCTCTTGCTGACGGAAAGAAGGGCGAGAAGCTAAAAACGATGGCTAGTCTTGCCTCTTAGCTACAATTTGGAAGAAATCCCAGATTCTAAAATCTGCATATCCAAACGGCCCTAAAGATGCTAGATGATAGAGCTCTAGGAAGGGCATATGTATTTGGCATGTTGATGAAGATGGAGAAACGCACCATTGAAGGAGCAATAATTTCAAATTGGAAATCAAGTTCCCTTGGGTGTCATTATAAAAGGAATTTGCCAGGACCATGGCAGAAAGGCATATTTCAGGGCCGTCTGCTGCATGTGAGAGCAGCCACCTCAAATGAATTAAATGATTAAGGAAAAATCTGCTGACAAGTGAGCCGGTGTGGATTTTCTCACATGCAACAGCCGCAAATTGCCTTTTTGTGATGGTCCCTAGCAAATCCCTTATAGAAAATGACTCATAAGCCACTTAAGTGTAGGGGAGCCCACCCCTATTTTAGTTAGAGATTTTATTATTTTTTATATTTGAGTCTTATTAGGATTAATAGTATAGTCCTAGTCATAATAGGAATAGGGGTTTAGTCTTTGTCATAATAGGATAAGGGTTTTGGCTTGTCATAATAAGATTAGTGGTTTTATTTTCTCTATAAATATATGGACTATGGCCCTTTTTTTATTTTCGAATGGAATGAGAGTTGATTTGCACCCAAGCTATGGTAACGTCCAAAGCCAAGAAGAAGAACCTAGGTAAGGTCCCTGGAAGCAGTCATCGGGTAATCCATCAATCACCACATAGAATCTATATGACATTTTGAAGCCTTTTTAAAGGCCAAGAACTCTACTGCTACCATCTCAACCCTTATAGTCCCTTCCTCTTAACCATTCAATGTCCTAAACCCTACTGTAGTTTACTCTATAACCTGTTGTTCTTAAACCGCTTCCCATAGTTTCCATAATGGTGTAACAGCATCAAACACCTTGTGACATACCTTGTCACGCACGTCTGATAATTCAATACATACCGCATTTCACATGTAATTTATAAAAGAGTAAAGGGGTTTCTGCGCTCAAGCGCAGATAAGCGCATGCGCTCGAGTGCACAAATAGGGGTGGATCCAAAACATTCATTTGGAAGGCACTTTCATGGATAGGGTGTCCACAAGAAATCAGGTCCATTGGATCATCTTAGGGTGTCCATTTGGGGGGTGAAAATGGGTAAATTAATGGACAAACAGTATCTGTCCATTTTCACCCCCACAAATGGACACCCTGTAATGATCCAATGAAGCTAATTTTTAGTACACACCCCATCCATGATGGGGCCTTTCAAATGAATGCTTAGGATCACCCCAACAATGTGGCCCACCCTTGTTTCCTGCACTCGAGTGCAGATAAGCTATCTGCACTCGAGCGCAGGAACCCTTTTCTCTTTATATAAATATTTATATCCAACATATGCATCGCTTTAACATGCAATTTATATCAGTATAATTTTGTGACAAATAGTGATATAGTACACAACTAATATTTTAGGATTCTTGTTTCGGTATTAGTTTCAGTTTCGATATGCATTTTGGTGGGGATGGAAACAGAAACATTTTAGATTTTGGTTGTTTCAAGTCGATTTCTGTGGAAATTTGAAGCCATGATTCTATTGATTCAGTATATTATTTCAATTGCTAGAATACATTTCAGTTTTGTCGGATAGCATGTTATAAGCTTTTGTATTATAATTGATGAAAATAATAGAAGGATTTTAAAAAAAAGTATAGCAGGAGATAGCGGACATAAAAAAATGGAAACGCAAAAAAAAAGGAAAAAATAGTTCCAAAAAAAGGCACAACAATACACAGAAGCATATGTTGCATAGGTTCTCTAGCAGCTATCTCAATAGGAATGGCAGTGGGATCCTGCACTCTGTCCGTTGCAACTGGAAATGAAGTAATAGAATCACCTGAAAGTGCAAGAGTAATTATGTAATAATTTCAGAGAGAGAGCAAACAGATACCCCCTTGATGTTTTAGCATGTGCCTTATTTGAGGGGTTCTATCTTTGTACCTATTTCTTTTTGCTATAATGTGTTGACCATCTCAGTCTCCTTTCATATTCAATGACATATGATAATTGACTAACCAAATGTACCTGGTTTGTGGTGGTGAATTTGGAATTCGTCGAGGAAGTGAAGTGTGTCATTCAGAACGACGTAGACATTTTCCTGACGAGCAAGAAAAAAGGACTGCACAAATTTTCGCCGTCCATCGAAATCCTTGGTTTGTGCAGACCCAAGTACCATAACGAACACACCGCCATTGCAAGAATCCAGACAATTCGCTGTATTGATCTCAATTTGCGTAAAATTCAATGACATTATCATTGAATGAATATTCTGCAAAAGCAAATATGACTAATGATTATGTATCTACAAGATGTTAAGACTATTAAAAAAAAAATCTGGTTTGCTCATTCAAGGCACGAGAAAAAGAGAGAGAAAACCAACGATTTAGATGAGCAGGTCTCTCTTCAATGGGATGAGGATAGGGGGGTTGGGAAGTCATTGAAGTTGCATGCTAATCAATTAACCCTAAGAGTTGGTATGTTAGGGACTGTCACCTTCTTCTATTAATTATGGCACTTGAAGTAGGTTTTAGGATAGATCCAAACTTCATTTAAGGATCAGCAAGTGTCAATGGGAGAAGC
Source organism: Tasmannia lanceolata (assembly GCF_043159265.1). Lineage (NCBI taxonomy): Eukaryota > Viridiplantae > Streptophyta > Magnoliopsida > Canellales > Winteraceae > Tasmannia > Tasmannia lanceolata. The sequence continues at coordinate 13,137,308 of NW_027518714.1, read as the reverse complement.
CTTAAACCCACATACGGAAGGTATCTGATAAAACAATGGGTACTCTAATTCCAAGCAGCAGAGCACTCACACTAGCATTTCAACAAATCGCTTGTGTGCTAGTGGCTGGAATTTAATATACAGATTCCATTGCGTGGTGGCCCCTTGTCATTTCAGTCTAGACCCAACATCACAGCAAATCACAAGGGTCAACATGGCTGAAGGGCTAAGAGGAATTCTCAAAAGAGACCAATATTAAGAGCAAAACGGGAGCAAACTCTCAGGCACTGTTCGTTTGAGACTATGATAACTGATGGTAAGCCCCCAAACCGATTGTTGGACCCAAAATTAATGCAATTTGAGTCCAATAATCGGTTTGGGAGCTCACCGTCGGTTGTCATAATCTCAAACGAACAGGGCATTAATCCTCTAAGAAATAATCATGGGTTCTTATGTCAATTGAAAATGGTGTTTTCAGTTGAGCATGGTATTCGATCAATGCAAAAAGATTCTGAAGAATATACCATGTTAACTTACCAACTTCTCCAATAGCTTAAGCTTCTGGAGAAGTTGGTTAGTTAACATGGTATCAGAGCAGGTCGATCCGACCACGCATTGAGTACAACCCTAGCAAACCCGTCCTCCGGCGGACGGTGGATCTAGCCGTCGTCCGCCGGGCCGCCATCAATCCCGGCACAATTTTCTTCACCATTGCAAATCCTTCTCTCACACCTCAACTATCTCCTAGACTGGTTCAGCCATGCAACCGCAACCACCGAGCGTCGTCCTCCTCGAATAGACTACCATCAAGGGCGTCTTTGCTCAAATCCCATTTCCTGGGCGCCTTTCTTAAAACCCATGTCCTCGGTGCCTACTTCTCGGCATGATCAATACTTTATTAGTCAGATCCGTTGAAATGTATGCAAGGAAGAGGAGTGGTCTCCTTGGCCATATATTCCATGGTCATTGAAAACAAGAAGCAGCATCAACTTCAATAAAGGATATGAAGTAAAGAAAAAGAAGGAAAAGCTCTGCCGTTTGTACCTTACGGTGTGACAAAGAGATAAGAGGGAATAGAAGAGTGGAAATTGAATCCCACCTTTTTACTTGAGACACTCCTTCTTTTGTCTTTCCACCACTCCATTCTTATAGCTGGACCCTTTTAGGTTTCATCATTTCTATGCAGTTTTTTTCTCTCTTGCTTTTCTCTAATCTGCATGCCCTTGTTTTCATCAAGACACCCATCTTGATTTTGATATCAGCACTCCCTTGCTTCTAATTTTTCCAAATTTGTCTTCCCTGCACTTTTTTTTAATCCCCTGATTTTCGTAACTTACCAACTTCTCCAATAGCTTAAGCTGTTGGAGAAAGGCGTTATTTATCTTTTATACTTTAACACCTCCCCCGCACGTGTGGCCCACTTGGCAAACACGTGGCACATGTGGTCCCACTTTGGACTGACCATCGCATGTGGATTTTTGCTATCCGGGAGGTTTGAACTCGAGACCATTGGCTCTGATACCATGAAGAATTTTAAGGATTTCACTAATTCTTGAATATCTTGGATAAATTACAAAGACAATTGATGGTGCTTATAAAGAGCACTTACATGATAAACATAGAAATAAATCAAGACAATTATGGAAAGAGATAACACTAGAATATTCTAATCTAACCTAATCAAATCCACTTTCCTAATCTATCTTGCTTGCCTCTTCTAATCCACTTGGCTAATTTATCTAGTTGCTTCATTTAGCCAACTTACCCAATCTACCTCCAAGATGATCCAACGGTAAGATCTTAACCCAATCCAACCGTTGGATCCCACATATTCTAACAGATTCCACAACTACATGAAATTGGGTATTCAGCGTATCAGGGAGAACTCTGTAATACATTTAACATTTCCTTTCAAGTCTTACGAATTTGCATATGAAGAAAACAGATCTCTACGATAAGGATTGAACTCAAACAAATCCTCCATCGAGGCGATATAAGCCAATATGAATTCAAAGGTTAATATTTGATATGAAGGCGATACATGTATCGTAGTGATTACACTTGACTTCATGGTTAGGCAGAGTTTAATTTATCAATATATATAAGCTCAATCCCTTCACTCTGAAGATCATCTCAATTAATTAAAAACTATCGGTTTAAAAAATGTGAAGCTGCTAAACTACATGATCTTCCAATACAACTCTCACACATGTAACAAGGATTAAATCCACCACATTGTGTGTGTGTCGAGAACTACCTTCTCACCCAAAACCACCGTTTGGAAGTGGCCGCCACTCTCATAGCAAAGAAAGATGGGATTTCCATTAGTTTCTTCCAATATCTTAATTGATATACTATTAATTCGACAAATTGCATTCTTTTCTAACTGTAATAGTAAATTGATGAAGATATAACCTTTCATAAGGCTTTTTGCTGCCAAAATGTTAGGTTAGTTTTGTTAGTGCTCTATCACACCATTTACATTACTCTATTAGTAGTTTTTCCATACAAAGCACATGTAACATTATAGAATATTAATCATGTATAATCTATGTGAAACCAGTTAGAAAAGTTAGGTAACTACGTAGGACTCTCTCTCTTTGAAAGAGAAAATAACACATGGCAATAGATGGTTTGGTAAGACATAACCATTTGGGGCTTTCCTTATAAAAGAGAGATTAGCACACGGCACCTCATAATTGTCTCAATATTGCATATTTACAACATAAATAAACACATAAGACACGTAAAAAATTATGTACCGCAGTGTCCTAGTAGTAGCCTAGCACAAAATAACTAATAATCTATCGATCTCTAAAATTATAGACAATTTGTGCTCTGCAGATCGAAAAGTTTGGAACATCCCATGGAGATCGATTTTGGGGGAAGCCTATTTACATCAAGGCAAACAAATGGACAATTTGGATCTTTGAAAAAGGTGGTCATCAACGAATTTTCTAATGATTAAATACGCATTATATGGTGCATATACGTAAGTGCGCGTATTTTAAAATAATCACTTAAGCTCATTTTGTTCAAAGATCGAAAGGTTAGAATATCATTAGAAATATGAATGGATTGGAAGGTTGGGATCATTCAATTGTGATGATTTTTTGGGCAAGACATATTTACATTGAGCCTAACAAATTTAGATATCTGAACAAGGTGGGAACTGTTGGTGTATTTTCAAAACAAATAGCTTTTGAAAGTAGTTTACAAAGAAAAGTATTTTTGTTTTGTAAAAGTGGGTGTTTTCAGAAAAGGGAGTAAAGTAGCTTTGAAAAGATAGTCCCACATCGGTTAGGCAAAAAGTTGGAGAGAGGTTTATATAGTTTTTCCCACTTTTCTTTATTGCTTTATAGCACAATGGGTTTTAACCATTGGGTGGACCTGCAGGATAGTGCAACACACCGTTCTCACATGCGCGGAGTAGGCAGTGGGATGTAGTGCGCTAATGGCGCTTTTTTATGACGCACATTGCACTTCACACTACACATCGTCTGAAGGAGCAATTGGAGCACTTAAATTTTTCCATATTAGATCTGGACCATTGGTTGGATCGGTAGGATCAGGGTCGGTCAGGTAGCTCAGTCGGATTGGGTGGTTAAGAAGCTCGGTCGGATCGGCCTGAGAACTCAGACCTGTGGGATGACCGAACGGTCGGCCCAGTGCGCTCCAATGGCTAGTGCTCAGGCGGGTGTGATCCGAGTCATCGGATCGTGTGTAATGGCTAGTGGATGATAACCGTTGGATTGTGTCCCATCTTCCCAACGGTCATGAGCCCAAAGGGTTCGATCCGTACCATGGATGATTGATCTAGTGGTTACGGGAATGGGGGAAGGTTTTACACAAACCAACAGTCACTCCAAGATCGATATGGATTGTAGAGTCACAGATGGGCGCGATCTGATGGCTATAATCGAACCCGTTTTGAATAGGTGCTCTGTAAGGGTACCAAAAGTTGTATAAAAACAGCAAAAACGTTCCATTGCAAACAAAATTCGAAAATCACAAGTGGGAACCAAATTTCCAAAGCAAATTACTCTCTTGAAAGCCTTTCAAACTACTGTATACTTGCTTCAAAAGAAAAACATTCAAGTATATTGTTTTCTGCAGAAACAGTAACTTGTATCTCAAATACTTGTTACATCCAAAGGTGATTCTTGGGCTTGTATCTCAAATACTTGTTCAATCCAAAGGTGATTCTTGGATTTGTTTCCGCATAGTGCAAAGCGTCAACAAACATTTTGATGTAGACTACACCGGGATTCATTATATGTTGGAGGCAAATTCATGGCCCTTGCACACTTATTGGTGGGGTGAATATTGTCTTAAGGAAAGCGACATCGTGCCTTTAAGCATCTCTTCTATTCTCTATTCTACATACCGGAGGGTTAGGATCATCCTACGTAGGTGATTTTACAGGCAAGATCTATTTACATTGGGACCATCAAATGAATGGTTTGGATTTTAGTTAAGCTGGGCCCAAGTATTTTCTTTTAAAAATACGTGTATTTGGTGTTGGGTGCATGTATTCTTTTAAAATAAAGTCAAGTCTACTAGTTCAAAGATCTAAATTATTCAGTTAGTGGCCCACCAAAGAGTTATAAAGGGAGAGAGAGAGTTGTAAGGGGTGTGTACGGTTTGGGGGAGGGGAGGGGAGAGGGAGAGGGAGAGGGAGTACCGTGTCTACCGATTCTAGCTTTACAACACTGTAAAAAGGGGTGAATTTATCCTGGGAGGGGGTGAATTTATCACCGCCATTTGCAAAAACATCATTCAAAACTACCTTTATACAATTCATTCAAAAATTGCTCTTGAATTGCGTCCATTTGTGTATGCATTGCCACACCCTACACTACTCCCTTCTCCTCTCGTCTTCGCCATCCTCTTACCATTTCTGTCTTCAATCTCATTCATCACAACACCGTTTTCTTATGTACTGTCCCCCATCATAGCTTCAACAATCATGCCTCCTCACACCAGGTTCGATCATCACAATACGACTACCATCATGTACTTGAGCCCTAAGTGGCATGTTCATGTCCACACCTTGTTGCTAAAAGCACACTTTATAAGATGTCGATACATGTAGATTAGAGATGATAATGACCTTTCTAATAATGATGAAGGTATTTTTAATAGTAAAGTGTTCAATTCTCTGAGCCCACACCTAACTAAACACTACAGTTGAAGATATTAATTCTTTGAATGTATCTTCATCCTATCTGTTCCCAAAAAAAGTTTATTTCATCGAACCATCTTTTATTCCAATCTCACTGTCTGCTCTGAACCCAAATGAATAAATCCAATAAGATTGTGTAAAAAGTAGGATCGTGTTGTGTAAATGTTCTATCACGTTAGGAAAAGTGGGGTTGAGTTGTGTTAACTCCGGGTTGTGCCGGGAAAGATCGGGTCGGGTTGATTCTTTCTTGACATGATCCGACATTTCACCGACAACCCCAACTTTCACTAAGTCAGCCCAAATTTCACTATTTTTATCATCTATTAGTTATTTTGACCCAATTTTTTTGCATGAAAACTCCTTTTTCACAGCCGAATCAATTCATTTTTTTTGAAAGATTAAATAAAACAACAGCGTGACTTGCCGTTCAAAGCATACGTACGGCATAGAAGGTAGATCATCGGGAAGGCAACGATCGGACAGGAGCATACGTAACGCTATCACGATAGGAAGGCGACAGCCGGAAAAAAATATAGTGGGAGTTCCTCCAAAATGTGAGAAATGAGGAAAAAAGACGTAATACTGTCTCGAGGGACATTTTCATATTTTTCTTGTATTGATGAAATTCTGATGTGAAATCAAAACATGCCACCATTCAGTTGTAATATCATAAATAAAACTCAGTTTACTAGTCTCTTTTCTCAAAAATTATACGATCCCGCCAAAAAGGAAATGAGCCACTTGTGGGGGCGAATCTATCGTTTGAGGGGCTGGCCAGTCCGAGTAAAAATGATGGGATTTGTTAGGGTCCTTCACAAAAGGCATTCCGTGGTCTGTCGCACGAAAGACCAGCCACCTTGTGAATGTAAACATAAGCTTTGTCTTCATTCACGAGGTGGCGGGTCTGACGTGCGACAGACCAGCCGTGAAATGCCTGTTGCGGTGGATGCTTGCAATTCCCACAATTGAATGGGGGTAAATTAACAACCACTTTAGGATAATTCGCACCACTTCACCTGAATTGATGTGGTAGACTTTAGGTTTTTTTAATCCTCTGAGAATAGTGTTCCTGCGCAGCAGCTGCTTCAAAAACTCATATGGCCCACATTTTTTGGGTGATCCAAAGTCTTCATTTGAAAGGCTCTACCATGGATAGGGTGTGTACCAAAAATCAATCTTATAGGATCATCCTAACCCAATCAAAGGTGGAGGGGAAAATGGACAGACACTATTTCTGACCATTTTTTCCCTCCACAAATCTCAGGGTTAGGATGATCCTAAATGACTCATTTTTTGTACATTGCCTATCCATGCAAGGGCCTTCCAAATGAATGCCTTGGATCACCCAAAAAATGTGAGGCCACATGAGCTTTTGAAGTAGCTGCTCAATTAAGCTATCTGAGCAGCTGCGTTGGAACACTTTTCTCTTTTTTCTTTGACGGCACAGCGGTGCGGATTATCCTGAGTGTGAATTTATCATAGCCTAAATGAAAATACGTGATTTTATTTGATGTGTGCCTCGTGAAGTCCAGTATTTTTTAGAAGGTACCGTGGCCCACACTTATTAAGATGATTTAAACCGTTCATCTGATGGGCCACAACCTAAGTAGGCTATACTCCGTAGATCATCTCCGTAAGATGATCCGAACCGTCCGATCCGTAGAGTTTATTATATAAAATGTGCAGACCATATCTTAGAATAAAAAAGCGGTTCAAAGGTTCGGTTCCCTACTTATCATATAAATTTAGATTTGGATGCCCTACTCGTGCTTCCTCATATCCGCCTCTCTCCCACTCAAAATCAAAGAAACCCTCGATTTAAGAAGCTTTCGTTATTCTCTCAACTTCATCACCACTTCACAAAGTAAGTATCTCTATATCCCAATTCGCACCCCTCACTCTCTCATATTTTTTGCTTTGTGCTCTCTTTCTTATAAATTTGAAACCCTAGTTCTGCCACGAGATTTAGGGTTCTATGTTTCTGATTGTTTTTTTGGGCGTTCATGGGAGATTAATTTTGATTTGATTCATAAAGTGTTTTTTTCTTTTCATTTCTATTTGGGTTTGGCTAAGTTTCTAACATGAATTGTTCCTTGTTCGTTTTTAACACTCGAAGCTGTTCTTGTTTGGCTGTGATATTTGTGGTGTGGATGGGTTTAGGGTTTTATGCTCACGATCTTCTGTCATGTTGAAGGCGTAGTAAATTAGATTCATCCCGTCTATATTTTTCTTCACTATTTCATGTTTGTGCTTGATTGGTTCGTTTGGATGTGGGTAGGCATGGGGGAGTCTGTGCCATTGAGGGTGGTTGTTGGGAGGAGTCATGTTGGATGTAGCCCTTCGAAGTAGGAGTGTGAGGTGTCTAGAAAGTGCTGTTAGTGGGAAACTAGATTCCAATCTAAATAGGAAAGTTAGACTTATTGAAGCAACTAGTTAGATGCGTTGACGCGGTTTTACTTGTTAGTAGGAAGTGGATTTGAGTCCCTAGTTTCACGTGTGTAAGTCTCTTGTATTTAATCTTTATTTGTGAATGAATAGACCACCTTGATTTTTCTGCAACTTCGTGAGAAGTTTAGAAGGAACTGGTTGTCCACTTATTGAACCGAAGGCACTATTCTCTTCTTCCGAGGTTTTAAATTTCGTCTGCTATTGAAACGAAATCCTCTTGGTTTCATAAAAATACAAGATTTCGCCCCAAATTTCGGGATTTTGTCTGAAACATGTAACTTTCCAGATAAAAAAGCAAAGTTTCTGTAGAAATGTCATCAACTCGATAGAACCCTTGACAAAAATAAGCTCCAACCATAGAAAAGAGAAGAACAATAAGATTCCTTTAAGTCACTTTTAAAAAATGACAAAAAATAAAAAGAGAAACTAGTGGCGAAGAATCTTCCCAAGATTCGGCGGTGATTTTGTAACAAAATGTTTCCGCAATTTTATAAGATTTCGGTCGAAAATTCATACTGAAACTGAAATATTTTTGTTTCGATGATGACCGGACCGAAACCCCAAATTGCAGAAAAAGCAAGGTGCTCTTGCAAAGCTCCGATCATGCTGGTGCTCTTGCAAAGACTATCAGCTTTGCGGCCTTAAATGACAGGTTCAGCCCAACCGAGTACGACGATCATGCTATGCTCTCGCAAAGCTCCGTCAAATGTCCTCCGTGCAGGATTATCAAGCGGAGTTCGAAAGACTATCTAACCAAATGGAAGCTTTTACAAAGTCGTTTCTAGTTAGCTGGTTTATCTGTGGACTGTGGGATGACATCCGTTTGGACGTAAAAATGTTCAAACCAACATCTCTCATGTCTGCCATTGGGTTAGCTTGCCTACGAGAGAAGGTTGCAATTCGATGCCGACTCAACCTATTAGAAACCTCCAAACTCACAGCGACGCACCACTATCAAAACTATAGAAACCAATCCGAATTTACCTCTAATCAAGTGCCTCACCCCTATAGAAGCCAAGGAACGCCATAAACGAGGCTTATGCTATAACTGTGATGGGACATTTCATCCTGGCCACAAATGCAAGAATCAAAGATTGTTCCTCATAGAAGGACCCTGGCTTGATGAGATCTATCACGAAGAATCGGAGGAACATTAGAGATTTCTTTGCGATCTCATGCAACAATATCCAGAGTTCAACCTTGAGGACCAGGTGTATCTGCAAGGGGGGAATTGATGAGGTTCTTTGGATCTAGGTAGGCATGGGGACAGGGGGAGTACGTGTCATTGATGGCAGTTGTTGGGGGGGGGTCATGTTAGATGTTAGCCCTTCAAAGTAAGAGTGTAGCGTGTCTCTTGATGTGTTAAGAAAGTGGTAGAAAGTACTGTTAGTGGGCAACTAGAGTCCGAGCTAAATAGGGAAGTTAGACGTGTTGGGAGTATGTTAAGAAAGTGGTAGAATGTACTGGCAGTTGGCAACTAGAGTCCGAACTAAATAGGAAATTAGACGTGTTGAATGTATGTTAAGAAAGTGGTAGAGTGTACTGTTAGCGGGCAACTATAGTCCAAACGCCAAACTAAATAGGAAAGTTAGATGTGTTGAAGCCACCAGTTAGACACTTTGACATGGTTTTACATATTAGTAGGGAGTGGATTTGAGTCCCTAGTTTCACATGTGTAAGTCTCTTGTATTCAATCTTTATTTGTGAATGAATAGACTACCTTGCTTTTTCTCAACTTCGTGAGAAGTTTAGGTGGAACTGGTTCTCCTTGAATTGAACTAGAGATGCTATTCTCTTCTTCAACACTGCACTATAGGTGGTAAGAGGAGAGGACACATCAGTGCTTCTAAGGTAGGTTTCCAGGAATTGATGAAAGGCTTATATATTTTGATGTGTGTTCTGGGGACTTGAAGGATTAAGCTACACCGAAGGACTCATGCCTTATATATTGAGGGAGCAAGTAGCACCATTTTATGGGAAGACAGAAAACAGATAAAAGATTTTGAGCTATTCCTGATGTGGGTGTCTTGTTCTATTAATTTGAGTAAAATGCAAATTATATCAACAGATGTAGAGACAGACCAAATTCATTCACCCACATTCTTTGTATTGCAAACGAACTGACAGATAGATTTTTGAAATCTGGTGTAAATAGATTAAACTTTTTCACTGTGCAATGATTTTTAGGCCGCAATTCTTTTACTTTTTTCTTTAATGTATCTTTTTCATTATTTGTTTAAAAAAATTACTAGAAATTTGATTAATTGGTAAGTGATTCGAAATGTTTCATAATTTTTGAGGATAAGGTTGTGGTGAAGTTCTCAGATTCATAAATTGAAATGAGCATTTGAGGCTTTTGAGTATTTTCTTTGTCGAAAGAAAGAGGAAACCGATGTGGGAAATTGGGAAACCACTAGTTCTCTTACTTTCCTCCATTTATTTTTGTGTTTTCTGATGTTGAGTATGTCATTCTCATTCACTTTTGGGGTGAAATTTTTATGTTTTATTTATTTTTTCTTGGTGATACTCTTTGGCTAACCTGAATCTGAACTTCCGTGTGCTCTTGACCTGAAGCCAGAAACCAAAGATCCCGTACTCCAAGTGCATGCCTTTCCCCTACACTTGACAAGTATAGTAATATTTTTTTGTTTGTTCTTAATTTGCATTTTCTATTAATCTAGCCTATTCACCTAAATGCTTTAAAAATAAGGGTAATGCATAACATTAAAAAAATAAAAATAAAAATAATGGAAATGCCTTTGTAGAGATTGAATTTTGATGGGTTTGGTCCCTGTTTAGCCAATCATCTACTCTCATAAGTCGATGAGGTTTTACCTTGGCTGAGTTCTCATCCAAGTCCGAGTTTGGACCTATTGAATGAGTAAAATGCTCCTTTGACTCAACCGATTTAATGATAAATTTATGTATCTGATCATTGCTCCTACCGAGTGTACTTGGTTTTACCTTGGCCGGGTTCTCATCTGAGTCTAAATTTTAAACACTGAATTTGGACCCCGATATTTTTATTTACTGGGTTTGGTTGCCTTTGTGGCATTTTAGGGGGTGTTCATGTCAACATTTTGTGAGAAAAAAAAAATCATTCAAGAAGGACCATGATGATTTCTTTATCGCCATATTTTTTTTTTGTAATCTCTTTTGTGATTATAAAGTATAAACAAGATTAAGTATTGGAAGAGACTTTAGGCTAGCCTTTTTATGCTCTATCATTGTCTTTTCAATAGACACATAATATGCTTGCCGTTTCAACAGTTATTTTTTTCTTTAATTTTATTGTCGTATGAGCTCCAGTTGTTACCATAAAAAAAAATTGAGCATCAGTTGTTGATGTGCCACAGAGAAGTCTCAATCTCGACACACAATATACAATATCATGATTTGCTTGTATGCCACTCCTATGGCACTCCAACAACCAGTTTGATACTGTATCTTCTTTTTTTAATTTTTTTCTTCTTCCTATTTTTTTTTTACTTTGCATCATTTTCTATCAATATATCGGTTGCCATTGCCTTAGAGGTAATCTATTTTTAATTTGCAGCGTTTAACCCCTCAAGGCGTAAATTCTCCTTGACAATTAGAATGGCCGATAGTGAAACCGTGGTTGCCCAAACATCAGCAGACATGGAGTATCCACCTACAAGCTATGCTTCCACTGACTACCCCGTGGTCAATACAAATTCTGTTTCTGATGATAGTGTTTATGCCACTGGCGCTACTGGTGATTCAACTTCTGCTGCCCCAACTGATGAGGCAGTTTATCCCATTCCAGAAGGTTCTGGTTTAGGCGATCCAAATGCATACAATACAGAATCAAATTTAGTCATGCAAGAAACTCCTCTTGGCTCAACATGGGATGCTAAGCCAGCTGTTGGGGCGACCGATGCTAGTGAGAATCCTGTTGGTCAGGAAAGCACGGCAGTGGAACCAACTCCTGCTGTTGGATATGACTCTATGAATGGCAATGGCATCACTGAAGTGGGAAATTTCTCACTGACGGGAATTGCTGAGAATGGAAGTGTTTCAAATGAGGCCGGCGTTGTTGTTGTTGATCAACAGTTCGAGGAAGGATCTGGTATTCTTTCTCCCCCATCTTTCTTAGTAAGATTATAAGATATATGTCATCCGCCATTAAAAGAAAGAGCTATATCATTTTTTTTTATGAAATCCTTTCTTTAAAATGATTCTTATTAAATTCATAAACTCTTGACGGATTTAAAGGAAGTCTATGTTTACGTTTCTGCCAGGAAGTTCTTGCAATTATTTGTGCCTTAAAGTGTGTATAATGTCTATTAGCTCTTGTAACATCAAATTTCTTGCCTCTGTAGTGGGTTAGCTCTCTTAGCAGGATTCGGTTTGTTTCAGGTGTTTTTTTTTGGAGTGAGGTGTTCAGAATAATTCAATACATACTGTCAAAACTGTGGCCCTGTGTCACATGGCTGCTTATAGATATTGCATACATGTCCTCAAAACATTATATCTTCTGATGGATGGGGGGTCCTTGCCGATGATCTAGATCCATGGGTAGTGTTAGTGGCAGTTTTTTCTCCTTTTATTTTTTGGCAATTTTTTAAATGAGAGATTTTGTGGTAGTTTTTCTCCTTTAATTTTATGGCAATTTTCTAAATGTGAAATTCTTGAGCTGTTCTTTATTGAAATCGGGTTTGATCTCTCAGCCTTTGAGTTTGATTGCGACTTCAAGAGCTTTCTGGAGTGGTTATTACTGTTAGTCCACTGTTAGTCCATTTTGATAGTTTAACCTCATGAAAATATTTGACGAGTGTGGCCTTATGGGTTGGGTTCAACACCCTTTTGGTAATACACTTGTTGAGGTATTTGATCCTATGCTACCCATATTTTAAAAAAACTTAAGTAACATAACTAAGGATTATTAGACAAAGATAAAGGGTATTGATGCAAGAAATTTCACCTTGTCCATGTGCGAAGCACAAAAAAGATGGGAAGGAAGAAAGATTATGAATTTACTTTAGTCTTCGTTAGTTTATTAGTTTTATGTTTTTATAAAGGCTAAATTGGGTGAAGTTCACATTGTCCATGTGCGAAGCATAAAAAAGATGGGAAGGAAGAAAGATTATGAATTTGCTTTAGTCTTCATTAGTTTATTAGTTTGATGTTTTTATAAGGGCTAAATTGGGTGATTAATCCCAAGGGACTTGTGCAATTTTTTTTTTTAACTTGCATTCCGGGGAAACTAGAAGTTGGGTAGGGATTAGGTTGGACCAAGTTGCTCTGGTGCGCCCTATCAATAGTTCATAGCACTCATCATTTTTTTTTGGGGTGTTAAGTTCTTTGTTTTTTCTTTGAACTGTGATTATACGGGATATGCTTTTTACAGTTGGTCTCTCTAAAAGGTCATTGCTGCCCCCCCTCCCCCCGCCCCTTCTTTTTCCCCAGTTCAGTGATACAAATTGTTTAAAATGGCCAGAACCCTCTGAGCCTTCGACTGTAGAAACAAACAAAAAGTAGTGTTTCTTAAATGAGGATTTGGGGTTGTTCTTGTTGCATAGAGTCTTGTCTTAAGCATGGTTTTAAATTTCGACCGAAATCTGAAATTTCGGATTTCGGTTGAGACTGACACCGAAACGAACCGAAACGGCCGAAACTTACCAAATTTCGGTCGAAAATTTGAAAATGTCGGCAATTATATTAATTTTTTATTCCTTTACCGAATTTCAGGCCAAAATTACCGAAATTTTGGCCCAAAAAAATGACATTTCATGCGTCTTTACCGAATTTCGGCAAAAATTTTGGTTTTGGTTACCCCCGAAATTTCAGCCGAAACCAAAATTTAAAACCTTGTTTAACAATACAATTATGGTTTGGTTTAGTTTTTTGAGTCATTTCCAGTTTTAATATCTTGTTTTTGGATGGAAAAATATTATTAATCAAGGAAAAAAGACACGGACAAGCGAGGTGGTCAAAAAATACAAAAGAAGAAGATCATGAGCAAGAAATAAAAACTAAGAAAACAACAAAAACTCTTCAAAGCGGAAAAAGGTAAAAAAAATGTGAGTTCCTCCCACAGTACACTGGAGCAAGTGAGGTGGTCAACCACAGAGCTAGCCGCACGCCAAATATGTCAAAACACTAGAGTGCCCCTCAATTCTATCCTTAATCGCTTCAATTGTGCCTGCTAATCGCGATGGGTATTTAAACTCAACCATTATCCATCAGATGACGTTCTTCAAATCTCCTTCAATGATTAGAGACTTTAGAAGGTTTTGGTCCGTGTTACTAATCCCTGTCAGCCAGCAGAGCCAAAACTTTTACCAAGTTGGATTCTTGAGTTTCAGTGGGACCATAATAAGCTATTTTTGCCCCTCCGGACTTGGATTTCCAAGGCTGGAACCATCAAAGTAACTTATTTTTGGAAAAAGAACATCTTTGTTCTCTTAGTTGTGATGCTCAAGATCTTCATGTGGTGTGATGCTAGCATGCTATATGATCTTTTTTTTTTTTTTTTTTGAAATGATAATATGATATATTGATAAAAGAGAACCGAGATGGTCCTTAAGGAATACAATAGGAAAAAGAAAAAATACAATCGACTCACGGAGGGAGGAAGACAAACCACTCCAAATCCAATATGAACACCCCTGATCTAGCGAGAGAATCAGCTTCGTCATTATCTGATCAACTGATCTCCTAACATGCCTAAAGACAATAGAAGACCCTGAAATCAAATCTGAGATCTCCTCAAAGCAACTAAGAAACCTCCAAGGGGGAGCCACCGACCCCAAAAGCCACCTTAAAACATTTGAAGAATCACCTTCCACTATCACCTTATCATACAGATCCATATCCAAATGCTTGATTCCTTGGTATGCCGCTTTGACCTCTGCTTCAGTCGAATCACTTATGCCAATAGGACCTGAAAAGGCCCCCAAGGTCGATCCTAAAGAGTCTCTGCGTAGACCTCCAACACCTGCCGGGCCCGGATTTCCCAAACTAGATCCATCCAAATTGACTTTGATAAAATCTGCAGAAGGGGCTTCCCACTTCTGAATAATTTGAGATCTTCTTTCGACTTCAAAACAAACTATATGCCACCCCTCCCAAAGGTCAAAAGCCGAAACAAATCTAAACAACGGCAGGCTTTTCGCCCATGATATAGCTAATGCTATAATTGAGGGAGTGGCTAAATCTTCTTATTGGCTATATGATCTGTTTGCGTGATGTATCTTTCAAGTAATTTCTATTCATCTTTAACGCTTTTTTTTTGGTGCGTGATGCTTCTTTCAAGTAATTTCTATTCATCTTTAACGCTTTTTTTTGGTGGTTGGGCTCTCTCTCTCTCTCTGTGTGTGTGTGTGTGTGTGTGTGTGTATACATATTTTGGTATATTTTATTGACATTCTCATGAAACTCTGTTGATTACTACTCACTAAGTCCTATATCGTTGCTGGAGTTTATTTTCCTTCTAGATGAGTGGTAATGTTTTTTATGAACACACTGTGTTTTTCAACCTATTCATTTCAATTTTAGGAATCTTTACATTTTGCTAATGCCAAAGATTTCCCTTTTTTTTGTTGCATCAACTATCTGCCATTTTTGCTGTTTGGATATATTCAAGGCCAAGTCTTCTTTGATTGACGTTTTGTCTTATTTTTTTTCTCCAGCGATTTCTAATGAAGAAGATAGATTATGGAGCATTGTAAGGGCTAATAGTTTAGATTTCAATGGTTGGACTTCTCTCATTCAAGAGACAGAGAAGGTGGCAGAGGTATCTTTTTTCTTTGTTGTGGAGATGGTGATCTTGGCTAGTGTTGTTGCTTATTGTTATAGTTTGGATTTATGGATATGAATCATGCTTGTGCTTGGTGATATGTTTATTAATTTACTTCTCAGTTGTTACACTAGTGGAAAGTTGGTTGATTTCTTAATTATTAATTTTCATGTGACACAAACTTAACCCAGTAACAATTCAACCTATCAAATTGTCAAGTTATCTTCATTCATTTTCCATTTTGGCATTTGGAACGGTTGTTTAAAAACTCTATGAGTCAATCGTTGACTCACCCAAATGGACTACCTTTTACCTAGGCAGAATCCTCATCCGCGTTCGAGTTTTGCCCTACCAAATCAATCAAAAATCCTTTGACTCACCCTAGTTAATACAAACTTCAACGCTTCAAACATTGACTCGCCCGGGCTAACTCTATTTTACCTTGGCCGCGTTCTCGTCCGTGTCCAAGTTTTGAAGCACTTTGGAACACAATGTGTAATGTTGATATGTTATTTCTATAGGTTAAATGAGGAAAATATATAAGCATAAGGTATGTTATTTCATATTGTATATGTCATAAATTAGACACCATCTTGATTACAAAAAAAGAAAAAGAAAAGAAAAGAAAAAGAAAAATATTTTTATATTAGTATTTAGTGTAGATGGTTTGGACATATCCAACGTAGACCTTTGGATGCTCTGGTGAGAAGAGGCGACTCGTGCCAAATTGATGGAGTAAAAAGAGGTAGGGGCAGACCGAAAACAACTTGGGTAGAAACAGTGAGGAAAGACTTGATAGCTAGGAACATAACAGACAACATGACTTTGGATAGGATAGAATGGAAGAAAATGATCCACGTAGAAGAACCCAACTAGAACTAGGATTAGAGCCGGGTAAATTTCTTTTACCTTCTTTTTGAATTTTTTCTAAAGGATTCATTTAGCCGACCCCAACTAGTTTGGGACAAAGGCTTTGTTGAGTTGAGTATTTAGTGTAGATGAAGAATTTGTTATCCCATGGAGGTTGTGATTTATATCAGTAGTTCATCCTTTGTCTCTTTTGTTGCTCATCATGATCATGTTACATTCTATTGTTCTGGTTGGATGTTCACAAAAAAATGGGATGTATTTTAATAAAGATCTGAATTTTTGCTCATCATGATCATGTTACATTCCTTTGTTCTGGTTGGCTGTTCGTAAGAAAATGGGATGTATTTTAATAAAGATGTGAATTGTTGCTCATCATGACCATGATACATTCTTTTGTTCTGGTTGGCTGTTCATAAAAAAATGGGATGTAATGATGTTACATTCCTTTGTTTTGTTTGGCTTTTCATAAAAAATGGGATGTATTTTAATAAAGATGTGAATTGTTTATGTGAGAAGTCAAGCCTTGTGGCGAAACCGGAGATAATTTCAGATGGGTTCTCTTTAAAATTCTGATTTATGGCTGGTAATTTCAAATGAGTTCTTATTGTTGTGTATGGGTCATCTAATCCCAGAAAGACGTCAACCCTTGTGGGCAAAATTGGATCGAATGCAAGTTTGTGGATTTTCCATGGGTGGTGGGGGGCGATTTTGGTACGGCAAGATTCTCCCATGAGAATAGGGGAAGGAACACTATGAATACAAGCATTCAATAATTTCATTTCCAACAATGAACGAGTCGATCTTCCTCGATATTGGGTGTCTGTGATTTACTCGGCAGTCGGTACGAAAAGAAGAATTTTCCGGTGCCGACCAGATTGGACAGGTTCTTATTTTCCAAGGAGTGAGAGGACCATGTCAAAGAACACTACCAAAAGGTATTGCCAAGAATGGTTTTCGGTCATGCATTGGTTATCCTTGAATCAGTGGAAGGTGCTGTCTTTTGATTCAGTTAATGTTTGGGATTCTATCTTAAGGAATTGTGAGAGCTCGACATGATTGAAGAGGAGTGCCCCTTTTCGAATGCGAGGAGAGATGCCTCTCGTTAAAGGAGTATGAGAATTTGCTTAGAATGGAAGAAATGAGTTGGGACCAAAGATCTAAAGCTCTTTGGCTGAAAGGAGATTGGAATATGGCTTCTTTCCATAAGATGTCTTCCTCTAGAAGAGCAATCACAATCAAGTTTATTAGGGTCAGAGATCTCCTAATAAAGAAATCAAAAGATATTGAGGAAGGCATTCATTTTTTTATTTTCAGAAATCTTTACAATAAAAATGAAGGGTGGAGGACCTATGCTAAATGGGGTTCCATTCAAATGCTTTTCAAGGGAGTCAAACGTTGGATGCCATTAGGGATCTGATCAGGATTATCAAGCTGAGGCTCAATCATATGAGGCGTTCTGCAAATTCGGAGGTGGATACTCTGGCTAAGGAGGGTGTCGATAAGGTGGAAACCTATATATCTTTCGCAGATCTACGACCATAATATTTTTGTAACACCATCCTAGTTTGGGATGTTTGGGGGATGGGACAAGTCCTGGGATATTTTGGGGGGACATCTTGTCTCCATGTAATGACTTCTCTTTGGTAATAAAATTTGATTGTTAGCTTTAAAAAAAATAAAATTGGAAGAGCAATCTCCGCCATGGATAGGGACAAGACACATGGATCAGATGGTTTTACCACAATAATCTTTTAATATCATTGTGAGGTTGTTGGAAAGTGCATCCTTGGGGTAGTGCGAGAGTTTTTTGCGAGGGGCTGCATTAATAAAGAAGCTAAAGCAACCTTTGTTGCTCTCTTTCATAAGAAGACTGGAGCTGTGGAGTGTAGACACCCCATATTGGCCTGGCCCCAATTTTTCAAAACCAAGTTTCGACTGTGAAAAAGTGGGCCTTTATCGGAGAGAATTCCCCTCACAATTTTGTAAATAACCCCCAGATTTTGATAATGGCACCCATTTCTTTCCCTTTTTGAAATAAAAAATATACATTTAATAGTTAAAACCTACTAGTAATGTGTTTTAAAAAGCTTTTAATTGGTTTTTGGAAAATAAATCCAAACCCCCCACTTTTGAAAAGATACCCGATTCTCTTGTCCTTTTACCTTTTGGAAAATAAATTTAACCCTCCACTTTTACAAAATAAAAGGAGAGAGGAGATGGATGGCTGGGATTCAATCTAGGGAAATGATTTACTATATAACAAAAAATGAGAGTTGCCGTTATGGGGGAGGGGTCATTTTTACATTTGAGAGAGGGCTTTCTTTGTTTGGGAATGGGGTCTGCAAAGAGGGTTTCTATCGAAGTTGCTAAAGCTTGGAAAGAGAGGAGATCCCGACCACCTCTCCACGACCACGATTGCCGCCGGCGACCTTAACCTCCCCCATCAAACCACCTCTCCACGACCACGATTGCCGCGGGCCACCTTAACCTCCCCCATCAAACCAGTTCATCTTCTTCCATTATCACCTCCCCTTCACCACCATAGCCGACCTCCATCTCCATCATTAAACCCATTTTCATCTTCTTCATCAAGTTCTACAAGTTCCAATGGCTAGGATTGCCGGCCTTTTTCCATTTATTTTGCCTTTTTTTTCCAATGAGCTTGAGAAAATATCTCTCTTTAGGCTCTAATCACAAACCTTCATTCCACCTTTTTGGTTAGTGGCTAGGATTGCCTCCTTTTTGGAAAAAATCTAAAAAATCCAGAAGGTTTCTTTCAATCTCCACCACCCAATTCACCTTGGATCCTAAGGCGTACATTCATTGCTTCAATGTAAAATCATACAAATACCCCCAAGATGGAGGCCGATCTCACTTTTACCAACACGCCCTTTTGTTTGTCCTTCCTTAAGGTGAAC
This sequence comes from Tasmannia lanceolata, assembly GCF_043159265.1. Lineage (NCBI taxonomy): Eukaryota > Viridiplantae > Streptophyta > Magnoliopsida > Canellales > Winteraceae > Tasmannia > Tasmannia lanceolata. Next base: position 13,118,146 of record NW_027518714.1, on the reverse strand, counting down.
CTACAACAAAAGACGAAACGGAAAGGTGCCATCTTGAAAAATGGAGGGGTGGGGGTAGATTTATTTTTCAAAAAGTAAGAGGACAAGGGGATGGGGTATCTTTTCAGTGTGTGTGTGTGTGTGTTGAGGGGTGGGGTGGTGGTTAGATTATTTTCCAAAATGTAAAAGGACAAGGGAATGGGGTATCTTTTCAAAAGTTGGGGGTTTGGATTTATTTTCCAAAAACCAATTAAAAGCTTTTTGAAACACATTATTTGTAGGTTTTAACTGTTATATATATATATATATATATATATATATATATATTATTTTCTTCTTTCAAAAAGAGAAATAAAAATCCTTTGAAAATATAAACAAATCCTTGGAATTTGGTGGCCCCATTGAATGGGTGTATCAAAACTTGGGGGTTATTTAAATGGTTAAAATTTTGCAAAATTGTGAGGAGGGGAATTCTCTCCGATGAGGTGGGGTAAGAGACTACAAAGCGATTAGCCTTGTGGGGACCTCGCACAAGATTATATCGAAGACTTTGGTGATTCGTCTAAGGAAGATAATGTGGTGGTGATCTCACAGTTGAAGCGAGCTTTTGTGGAGGGTCAACATATATAAATGGGAACACCAGGGGTGCGCGAATCTTATTTGTAAGATTGATATTAAGAGAGCTTCTGGTCATGTTGATTCGTAGTTTTTTTTCTACTGAATGGAGAGGACAGGGTTTGGTGTGGAGGAAATGGCTTAGTGGATGCATTTGGAAGCTGTCTTTCTCCTCTTCTTGATTAACGGCAAACCGGTTTGATTTTTCTCAAGCTCGAGGGATATTAGAAATGGAGATGCCCTTTCTCCTTTCCCATTCGCTATTGTGGGAGAAGTATTTGGTAGGCTGGTGGGAGTAGCGGCAAAGCAAGGCTTGATTGAGGGGTGTTTTTTGGAAGAGGGCACCAGGAGGTCCACTCCTCACGTTTACAGTTTGGGACGACTATTATGTTTCTAAGAAATTTGGAGGGTAATATTTGGAACATTAAGCTAATCTTAAGATGGTTTGAGGCAGCCATAGGGCTAAGGATCAATGTAAGGAAGAGGTAAGAGGTTGTTAGAGGTTCTTAATATGTCATTGAAGAGGGTTGAGGGTCTTGTGAACATTCTTGGTTGCAAAACGGAGTCCCTCCATGTGTCTTACTTTGGATCTTCCTTTAGGGATTGGAATACCATCGATGTCTCTTCGGGTGCCAATTTTGGAAAGAATGGATAAAAACTTGTTGGGTGGAAAAGAAGCTATCTGTCCTTTGGAGTGAGAGTGGCCTTGATAAAGGCAACTTATATCTAAACTTGCCGACCTACTTCATGTGTATTTTTAAGATAACCAAGGTGGTAGCCAAGTAGTTGGATAAGTTGTGGAGATATTTTCTGTGGGAAGGAAGAGAGGAAGGGAAGAAGATCAAATACATTGTGAATTGGGAAACTGTTTGCAGCCTAAGGAGGAGGGGGGGCTTAATTTTGGGGAGGAGAAGGAAGCTCTATTGCACAAGTAATAGCTGACAAGTAAGGGGAGGGATGGGAATGTAGGAGTCTAGCTAGAACTAAAGGTTTCAGCCCACAGAGATTGTTTTGTCAGGTTATAGAGTTCATGCTAGGGGTCATGTTTACGTTAGGGAAAAGGGATGATATTATGTTTTGGTTAGATTTGTGGTTAAGATATAGTCCTTTGTGCCATGCTTTCCCGGACCCCTACGATCTTGTTAGGGTGAGTGATTGTGAATTTCCAAATGTTTTGATTTGTTGATGATGTTTTTTTTAAAGGGGGGTCGGTTTTATGTGTTCTATAGAAACCTTACTGAGGACCTATGTTGCATCAGTATGGGTTTAGGTGTCGGAATTCCACACGGGCATAGAGTATCGAATTCGGCAAACTTTAAAAAGGATTCATGGATTAGCCAAAATATCTTAATCAATTATCAAATTTTAGCTATAAAAAGTAATATATTGAAAATTTTAATAGGTCAAATAAATTTAATGTATTATTTCCATATCAAATAAATTTACTGTTGGGATGGATAGAACATGCGGTAATTGTAAAGTTGTAGTAGTATTCAGAAAAAATAAACAAGATACCTAGATGTGTCATTGTGATTCCTGAAGTACTGGAATCCGAGACGTGTCCGATGTGGGTGCTTTGCCTATTTAGAAGAATCAGTGTAACATAGATTAGGGTAAGTCTTTCACTCGACTCCGTTTGTTTTAGATTCTAGTGGAGGCTTTGCTTCTTTAGAAGATGATGACCGTTGGGCATGGTGGCAGATAATGGGGGTGTCTTTTTACTCCTTGCATCTGATCTCTCTTGGGTTTGGGAACGAAAGAACCCCTTTAGAGAAGGATATAGAAGTCAACCATCCATTTTCGAGTTCAATGCTTTATGTGGACAGCTATCCTTGAAGAGATTAACACTTTGGATTTGCTCAAGTCAAAAGATTTCAGGTTGGATTATTCTGACCACTTATACTTGCATTGTAATCTTGCCTCACGCATGTGGATATTGGTCCCACACTGGTTTGGTGTTCGATGGGCCTACCCTCGAACCTCAAAGGACTATTTCAGAGCTGGTGGTGAGAGGAATATTTTCTGTGCTCAGTGGTGCCGTGCACAGTGATATCTGTGGAAAGAAAGAAATCAATGGACCTTGAAAGAGGATTGCTTTTTCTTTCAACCGGATCAGATGGGAGTCTAAATATCTTCTTGGGAGTTGGATGTATACCAAGGTTGAATTCTAGGGTGTCTCCACTCCTGATTTTTCAGAAAATTGAAGGAGGTTCTCGCTGGCCGCATGTCTAAAATTAAGTCTGTGGCCTGGACCTGCTGCCAACTGACACCATAAAATTAAATTTTGATGGGTGTTCACCGACACCATAAAATTAAATTTTGATGGGTGCTCACTTGGCAACCCCGACCATGCTGGAATCAGTGGCATTTCCAGGAATTGCAATGTTGATACCCTAGTTCCCGTTACGTATTACTGATCCAAATAATGTGGAGACCAAAGCTCTCCTTGCTGGTCTGAATATCTTTTCTTCTTAAGTTTAATGGGATGGTTTAGATTGAAGAGGACTCTCAAAATGCCATTAGCTGGGGTTCTAGAAATGAAACTGTATTATTTGCTGGGACAATTGAAGAACCGTACAACACGACAGTGGATGGTTCAGTGGAATTTCACAATATTTCGAGCTGAATAGAAAGGGTTTCAGTAGCCGAACCGGAACAAGTTGTGGCCTGTGGCGCCTGGGTTGTATTATTAGATAAATTCATAATATCTGCAGAGATATGGGTTCATGTTTTAATCATGCATTGAGAGATGCAAATGAGAGTGCCATCATTTTGGCAAAGGAGGGTTTAAGGATTCTATATGTGAGGGGCAATATCTGCTCCTCCCGTAGCTGTTCTGTCCCTCTGTTTATTGTTTTTTAGTGAATCTCTTGACTATTTTAAAAGAAAAAACATTTTTAAAACTTCTTATTTACACTATGAGAATTGTTATTTAATTTCTTCAAGGAATTTCTTGCATCTCTGCAAGTTTGTTCTACTGGAAGTAACCTAATATTTTCTTCTTCTTTCAGGACAACATATCAAAAATCCGCAAAGTCTATGATGCATTTTTGGCAGAATTCCCCTTATGTTACGGTTATTGGAAGAAGTATGCAGATCACGAGGCACGTTTAGGCTCTGTTGACAAAATTGTGGAGGTGTACGAGCGAGCTGTTCAAGCTGTGACCTACTCTGTAGACATTTGGTTGCACTATTGTGTGTTTGCGATATCAACATATGGAGATCCCGATACCATTCGTAGGTAATAACTGTTCATTTATTTTTAGTTTTCTCCACCTGATATAATGTCGCAGGTTAAAGTCGTTAGTGCTTGGCTTTCTCATTATTGATGAGAATCATGTTGCAATTTGTGTTGCTTTCTAACCTTATTTCGGTATGCCTTCAACAGTGATACATCTCATGTATGGCGGAAAAGGTTTGCTGGGAATGCACTTTAGAAATGCAATTTTCTAAAGTGCAAACCCTTGATTTTTTTTTTTAGGATTTAATTTCATTGTTATGGCCTCATTGTACCCCTTCCCTTTCTTTTCCGAAAGGCCTGTCTAGTAGTCATGTAGTTCTGCTGTCTTTAACTTTCAAACTCTTGAGGCTATCATGGGTGCATCATGTACAAAATGCTGCTGGGAAGATCAAGTTCGGTTAAAGGCTAAGATGGCCTGTATGCTCTGCTCCATTTCACGGACATAGTATGGTTTTTTCAGGAAGGTAAATGCAGTGTATTTGTGTCTGACTTTGGAAGTGTCATGCTGTTAAGAGTGAAATTTTTCCTTCTCATTCAACATTAGCGCCAACTGACTCCCTTTTATGGATGGCTTCACCATGGTAAATTTTTTGCCTATACATTTGCTATAACCAAATTGCTTATTTTCATGGTGTTTCAGGCTCTTTGAACGAGGGTTGGCATATGTTGGAACGGATTACTTATCCTCTCCTCTCTGGGATAAATATATTGAATATGAATACTCACAGCAGGAGTGGAGCCACCTGGCTATGATCTACACAAGGATATTGGAAAACCCTATTCAACAACTTGATCGATATTTTAACAGGTAATTCCTCACATCAGCACTTTACATGTTTGGTTTTCCTTTACGATGCCTGTAATATTTATGTTGCTCTGATTTCTTTATTTACACACATTGGTGTATGTCATGTTGTCGACATGAATTGGTTGGGCTTGCGATGGAAATAATAATTGATAGGTGAGTTGATTTCCAATTTTTTTCCGAACCTTTGACTAGTTGGTATCGTAGGTGAACTTTTAAGTTGTGGAAATTGTACAATAGCAGCACCGTATTAATGTTGTGTTCCATCAGTTATAACCATCCAAAATTAGGAACTGATTAGTGTTGACTGGGTGTCTCATTTGGATCAAGGGACCTCCCTCATGGACAGTGGTGCTATTAGTGTAGATGTCTTGGTATACTACTGGATGTGTGTATTCTTCTCTAGAAAGTAACACATGCCATGTAACAACATCTCGACTTTGTGAGCTACTTTAATTATGGAGTTTGTTTTGTGTTGGAACTTGCCTGTTCATTTTCTTCTTCTCCAATCTTGAGTACCTAGCGCTAGTGTTATGCAGAGACATGCTTTATGGTTACGTTCCCTAACTTTATGTGGTACTCCTTGCTTTTTCTAAAATTGTTCTTCTTGATCTTCTTGGGACCTACCTTCCTGTTTTTAGTGTCAGCTAACTACAATATTAGCCCGTTATCTCTTTAGTTTCCGACATGGTTTTAAATTTCCACCGAAACTGACACGAAACGTCCGGAATGTTTCCGTTTCCATCGCCACCAAAACCGAAACGACTGAAATGTATAAATCAAAATCGTAAATGTAATGGTAGTATGCTATATTAGTATGTATTACATAATCATATGGGATTTGCTAGGGATCATCACAGAAGGCATTTCCCGGATGGGCTGTTGGATGTGAGAGCAGCCACCTCAGATGAATTAAGACAAAATTTGAGCCCATGTGGCTACTCTCACATGCAACTTTTATGTGAAACGCAATGCATGTATTATGTATCAATATTTATATGAATTACATGTGAAGCTTGGTATTCACTATACTATCAAACATGCACTAGAATGCATGTCACTAGGTGTTCAATGTTTTTGGATGATTGTCTTGCTTATATGATGGTTTCTAAGTGTGTGTTTGTGCTTATTCAAGCATTTCTTGAAGTTTCATTTTTAAATTCTATCATTTGCATATGTTTCCATGTATTTTCGTTATTTTACAGGATTTCCACCGAAATTTCCAACCGATACCAAACCTTGGGTTGCGAGCCTCTATAGGATTGTAGGTGAGAAAGGGTTTAGAATTTCCATTGTTTCAAAAGTGTGTGGGGAAGGTTTGTTTGGGGTTGGGGTGGGTCGTCTCTTTAAGGATGATGAGATTGAAGCGTTGACTGATCCTCTTGTGTGCCTTGTGTTACAGGGCCATTTCGTCAAGCGCTGTTCGCCTGGCCTATGGCTTGCGACTTAGTCTGTCATATGTACAAATTGTAGTTGTAGTGGTGAGTCCAAAATGGACGCGTCTCATTGCGTCTTTTAAAGTATGTCACCACAACACTTTTGATGGTCACTCTTGGCTAAGCTTGTGGGTTCCCCACGCCTTTAACTTGGGAGCTTGCTTGGCCATGGATTGGTGCTTTCTAGTGCACATCCTAGCAGGGATTCCATTCTAGTCAACGGGTGATTGGGTCCTTAGGAGTTTTAGCCTTCTGGCACAGTCCTATTGTAACTTCTTTGAGATTCAACAATAAAGCTTAATAAAGCTTACCGTTTGCCTCTTTATGCCCTATTGCTTCTTGTGTGCTTGCGAACTCGGCCTTTCTTTTTTGTGCTTGCTTTGTAGGTTTGACCCTTATAATCTTGCTAGGCTTACTTGCATGTTGCGAGACAACACAAATGCTGCACAGTCCTTGTCTTTAGACTGAAGGTCTGTGACACTTGATCCTGATATTCTGGTCATCACGCCTCGCATTGATGATTGCAGAATTTAGGTGCCATATCCTAGAGGTGTTTTTAGTTTGGCTATGGGTCTTGTTCAGTCTAGTCTTTGGTCCAGAGTTTGGTTGGTGCCTGTCCCTCCTAAGTTTCAATATTTCGGATGAAGTGTGGCTCATAGTAAGATTAGTGAGTCGATGGAGAGAGATGCTATCATATTATTATTCACTACAAGATGGCTTGGACTATTTGAAGCCACATCCTTATATGGTTTAGTATCATTTGGGTTTTCCCAAATCCCATCCCCTCTATCTTGGAGGGTTGGAATTATAGACATTTGGGGTCAAAACAAGTAGAATGTTGTGGATTTTGAGCCCTTTTTATGGTGATTTGGTGCCTTCATACAGAAAAATCCATGAAACTTTTGATGATGGAGGGAAGGATATCAATGGGCTTGTGCGTGGAGTTAAGCGTCTCATCATATTATGGGTGAGTGGGCGAAAAGAGTTCATAGGGTCTTCTACTTGCGACTTGGTCCCTAGTTGGTTTGCTATCATCAAGGACAAGTTGCTGCTGTAGAATTGTTTTCCAAGGTGGGATATACCTACGGTTAATCAATTAATGCTTAACTTCGATGGAGCTTCTTTGCGTAAACCGCCTAGTGGCATTGGAAGGGGCCTTTAGGGATCACTCGGGTGAGGTAAGACTTTTGTCATGATCAATTGGGAGGTGCTACTCCAACGAGGCCGAGTTGCGTGCCATAGTTATGGGTTTAAGGACCGATTGGGAGGTGCTACTCCAACGAGGCTGAGTTGTGTTCCATACTGATGGGTTAAGGGCATTATTTGATTCATTATGGTGCTCGGTTGCTAGTGTTCGTAGTCGAGGGCGACTCATGCAATGCCATTGCGTGGGCCATTGGCTCTTCTTTTGTTCAGTGGAGGTTTGCTAACATAATCAATGAGATCAGGGTCCTCATCAATTTGTTTCATTGTTTTTTTTATTTTCTGGCATTCTCTACGTATTGAAAACGATATGACTGCTCTATTATTTTTTTTGGAGGAGGGAGGGGGTGTTCTACGACTCTTTGATGGGGGATCATGCAAGATGACATGAATCAAAGATTTAAGAAGATGGGGCCCATCATTACTGTTTTTTTTTTTTTGAATGGTAACGAGATTTCATTAATAGAGAAGAGATCGAGAAGGACTCCAAATTACAATGAAAGACTATCAGAACAACCGAATAGCCAGAACAATACAAATAATAGAAGCTAGGGAGGGAGAAAATCAAATTGTTCTAAAGTTGTTTTATTTAGAACCAGGGATGGCCCATCATTAGTGTTAAAGTTGTTTTATTTAGTTTTTAGAGTGTTATTTGAGTCTTTTTGAGTAATTGGGGAGAGAGAGAGAGACGGGGGGGGGTATTAAAGTCTTTTCCCTCTAAAACCACTTAAGTTCTTTGAATTATGTGTGTTCTAAATAGGCCCCACACATGTATTACAGAATTTTCGGTAGGAAGCAAGTCTTTAAGTCATTAGAGGGTATTTTGGTCCAAAGGTTTTAGATTTTTTTTAGGGTTTTAGAACTTTTGAGTTATCTTTTTTTCTTATATAATGTAAAACTTAAGACACTTTTCTATTATTCTATGTTATGCTATGGATGGACGAATGAAAAACAGTTGCTTTCGTGCAAATCATGGATGTGAAGTCTACTTTCCCTATGGTGGTGCCTAGAAACCCATTGGTGTGATGCCTTGGGTTTTGGTTGGTGATATTCCGACCTTCCTATCTATCTCTTTCATGTTTCTTTTTCCCTCATAAACCACCTACCTGGAAACCCAAAGTCTCCTATAATCTCACTCAAACCCTCTCTTGCATTACTTTTTCACATATCTTCTACCCAAACCCTTAAATATCCATAAAAAAAATATTTTACCGACCTTAGAAACATCATTCAAATCCATCCATATCTCACATTCAATTCCATTCGTATCCTGTACGCCTTTCATTTTGCTCGAAAACTCATTTTACACCTTCACGGTATCTTTCGACAGCTTTCCGGCATGTCTCACCACTCAAAACCCATCCTAAGCCTCATAGTAATATTTCCAACTCTAATCACCTATTTTAGGACTCAAACCCCAATTTTTTATCTTTCCTTTTGACCCCTAACACCCCTTCTATAGATCATCCTTCCAATTTAGTCTTAGAGCGAAGTATTAGCCCTTCCTTCAATCGTCCTGCATCAAATTTGGTATCCGAGCTTAGGTTGAAAACTTGTCGTCTCGATGCTGTGCCAATCAAGTAGTTGAGTTGTTGGAAGGCTTAAATGCCAAATTTAACCCGTTGCCATCTCACTTGGATCGCGGGGATCGTACTCAGCATGACTTGGAGACTTCACATGCTGCCCAGTGTCAAGAGTTTGTGCTGACAAAATCATTGCCGATACCTTCTATGGAGAGCGTGCAATTAAAAGAACGGGCTAGACCTGCTATCGTCATCCAAAGCTGGAAAAGAAGATTAGCTTGACAGAGTCTGCAAGAACTTCAGTTAGTGCCCAAGGACGCAGATGATGATGCCAAAGCAAACATGCCGCGATTTGTTCCACCAATGGTCGTAAAGTTTAAAGGCTATATTGAAATTGTGGTCATCAGAGGATACGACCGTTTGACATGCTTACTACGATGGAAATACTTAGTCTGTTGGAAACGACAACCGTATCCGATGCATGCGAAGATCAAAGTTGATGAACTCCCCACAATGAAGTTGGCAAATTATACTCGACAGGGTCGAGTCCTTTAAAGCAGGGGAGTATGATGGGGACCATCCAAGATGACATGAAGAATAAAGGATTTAAGATGGGGCCCATCATTAGTGTTAAAAATAGTTTTATTTAGTTTTTAGAGTCTTATATGAGTCTTTTTAAGTCATGGCGTATTAAAGTCTCCTCCCACTAAAATCACGTATGTTCTTTGAGATATGTGTGTTTTAAATAGCGCCACTCATGTGTTATGGAATTTTAAGTATGAAGCAAGTCTTTAACTCATTAGAGGGTATTTTGGTCCAAAGGTGTTAGATCTTTTTTAGGGATTTAGAACTTTCTATTTTTCTTCTTTTTCTTATATATTGTAAGCTCTAGGATACTTCTCTATTATTCTATGTTATGCTATGGGTGGATGAATGAAAAACAATTTTCTCTTGCTTTCTTGCAAATCATGGATGTGGTCTACATTCCCTATGGTGCGATGCCTTGGGTTTTGGTTCGTGAGATTCCGATCTTCCTATCTATCTCTTCCACGTTTCTTTTTTCTTTTTTTCAGTTTTTTTACCAAAACCACCTTCCCGGAAACCCAAAATCTCCCTTAATCTCACTCAAACCCTCTCTTGCAGTACTTTTTCAACTATCTTCTATCCAAAACCCCTAAATTTCCATAAAAAATATATTTTCCTGACCTTAGAAACATCATTCAAATCCATCTATATATCACATTCAAATCCATTCATTTCCAACACCCCTTTCATTTTGCCGCAAAACTCATTTTACACCTTCCCTGTGTCCTCTGACAGCTTCCCGGCATGTGTCTGCACCACTCAAAACTTATCCTAAACCTCGTAGAAATATTTCCCAACTCTAATAACCTATTTTAGGACCCAAACCGTTGCCCTTTGTTGTTTTTTCCTGAATGGTAATTATAGTCATTCAGAAATAAAGGCCAAACAGCCATGAACCTGCAAACTCTACTTGCTGGTGAAGTAATTATATTCATCCTGTAGGTGGAGCACGAGATCTGCAAGCTCTACTTGCTGGTGAGGCGGGCAAAACTGACATAAGACGCTGATCGGAAAAGGGTACCGAGAAAGCTCCACCTGGTTCCCAGACCCACTCCCTGTTGCTGTTTGCTGTTTTCTTCTGAATAAAATCTCTTTGTTTCCAAAAATAAGTTTCATAATCTTTTAAATTCTCAACTGAAAAATAGAATATGTTGTGCTTATCATCAAGCTATTTGTATCTTATTCTGTGCAAATACATGTCTGATTATATCTGTACTGTAACTTAATTATGAATTGATACTTAATTTTTGTTCTTGGCGACCTCTTAAAGAAAGTACAGATAATTATAGTGGCATATTTTTTTTTGTTTTTCATTCCTTCTTTATGAGTTCCATATGTCATGTTATCTTGTGCATTTTTTTTGCAGCAGTATCATGTACTATATCATGTTATATTGTGCACTGTTTTGCCCTTCTTGTTACTATGATGGTGTTGTTGGTTCACAGCTTCAAGGAGTTGGCTGGAAGTCGGCCTTTATCTGAAATACGGAGTGCTGAGGAAGCTGCCATGGTAGCTGTGAGTCAGGAGGCTAGCAGCCAAGGACTCGAGGGCGAGGTCCAACCCGATGGTGTGGAAAAATCTCCTAAACCCGTAAGTGCTGGCTTAACAGAAGCAGAGGAGTTGGAGAAGTATGTCGCCTTTAGGGAAGAGATGTATATGAAAGCTAAAGAGTTCGATTCTAAGATCCTTGATTTTGAAACAGCTATTAGGAGGCCATACTTCCATGTAAGGCCCCTTGATGATGCACAGCTCGACAATTGGAATAATTATCTGGATTTTATTGAAAGCGGAGATGACTTTAACAAGGTATGCCTCCATTGACATCATTTCTAGTTTTCTGACAGTAATTTTTTTTTGATAATTTGATGGGTTGTAGCTTTTAGTTATCCTAATGTTAAATACATATATTCAACACTGGTTGGAATGGCTATGAAATTACAGTTAAAGTCATAGTTGGCTCCATTATATGCTTTATTGGCTAAAGTTTTGGATGAAGCAACATTTTAAAACGGGAAATTGAACTGTGGCTAGAGCATGGGCTTATCGTTTGGTTTCTATGAGGCTAAGTACTTCAATCCCTCATTTCTCCGTGAACATTCAATGTTCATAGTATGTGTTGTATAGTAAATATATGATTCTTTTGAAATTCCAATCTCATATCTGCAGGTATCTTATTATCTGCTTAACCGTCTGTCTATCAGGAAAGGAGGTTCCCTCCTTCCATTTTGAGGGGCCTCCTTGATCGGCCAATTAAGTACTCCTTGTGCATATCTCTTTGTTGCTCGATTTTATAATTTATACTTGCACGCCACCATGGATCAGGATTTATACATTACTTTTACCATTCCAGGTTGTCAAGTTATATGAAAGGTGCTTAATAGCATGTGCCAATTATCCTGAATACTGGATCCGTTATGTACTATGCATGGAAATGAGCGGAAGTATGGAGCTTGCAAATAATGCTCTTGCCCGTGCAACCCAAGTCTTTGTGAAGGTATGGCAGACTTACTTTTTGGTACTTATTAAAACTTGTCACAACAGCTTCAAATATTATATTTGAGGAATTTTTTTTTTTTTAAGAAAATCAGATATAAAAAACTATGCCGTCTTGCATTGGCTTTGAGAGATTATGGGCATGTTTTTCCTAGTGCTTTTGGCCTATTGATTTCCTTCATTCGTTCTGCTATGAATGCCGTGTGTGATAAGACTATTATTTGCATTGACAGACTCTAGAGGATTTGATGCCTTGATGTTCTTGCTCTTAGCTTTTACCCTCATTTGTTTTTGTCCTATGTAAATGCTGACCAAAAGGTGTAGAATACCTTCAACAACTTTTACTTCCTAAAAAAGTCTACAAAAAGAAAAAAAATCTTGAAAAAGAGATCCAAGAGCGGAAAATATTTCTCTTTTCTAGATGGCAGACTTACTTTTGCGTATGGCAGACTTACTTTTGCGTACTCGGTCGAGTAGATAAGCTTATCTACTCGGTCGGGTTAAAAACAGTGGGGGCCCACATTTTTTGGGTGATCCAAACCATTCATTTGAAAGGCCCTTACCTAGATAGGATGTCCACAAAAAATCAGCCCCATAGGATCATCCTAACCCATCCAACACTGGAGGGAAAAATGGGCAGATTTGTGGACAAGCTGTGTTTGTCCATTTTTCCTCATTTTTCCCTCCACTGTTGCATGGGTTAGGATGATCCTATGGGGCTGAGTTTTTGTGGACACCCTATCTAGGTAAGGGCCTTTCAAATGAATGGTTTGGATCACCCCAAAAATGTGGGCCCCCACTGTTTTTAACCCGACCGAGTAGATAAGCTTATCTACTCGACCGAGTACGCACACCTTTCCCTTCAAATAAATGAACATTAATTTTTGCATTTAAATAGTCAAAATCAAATGATTTGCCTGTGAATCATATGATTCACACATACAATTTAGGAATGCCATGCATCTCTTTTATGAGAACGGTGATCTTTTGGATGCAACTAAATGGGCATTGGAGGGCACCCTCAGTTCTCCCAGGCTAGCAGCCACTACTTTGCTAATACAGTTGGGGCTCTAAATACATACCTACATACAGTATGTATTTAGTATTTACGTATAGTTGGGGCTCTAAATGGAATCTGTTGTGGCAGTGGGCCAGTGGCAACAACACCAATCTCACACCTGCCTAGTAATGGCAATAGGTCTCAGGGTTTTTCTTTTTCTTGCCAGACGTGTTAAACTTGATGCACCAAAAAATGTGGGTAGGGCAAGGACAAAGAGTTGGGCGAAAGAAGTGCCACGTGACCAAGGGTAAGGGGAGAGGGTAAGGTCCAACACCTATATGATAAGTAATGCTCTTTAATACCTTAAAAAAATGCAGCCACCAATGACATTAATTATTAGAGCCCCAACTGTATTGGATTTAGTAAGTGAGATAATGTTTCATTTTGCTAGAATCCAGCACGTGGCAGATAGTCTAGCTTGAGAAGGTGTAGATAGACAAGCTATGTACTGGGCAATGTCTGTCGTTAGCATATTTTTTGTATATTTATTTTGTGTTTATTAATAAAATGTCAATATCTAAAACAAGTAAAATTTAGGTACAGCTTGTTTGCTTGTTAAATCATTTTCACGAGGACATTTGAATTGTGGATGTAGGTAAGAATGCTTCTGGTTTGTTTTACAGTTGAATAAGAATTTCCTTTACGACCTGTTTTTTCTTTTATCCTGCCATTTTAGCTTATTTGTTATCCTCAATGCCCTCAACAGAGACAGCCAGAGATTCACCTTTTTGCTGCTAGATTTAAAGAACATTGTGGGGATATTCCAGGAGCCCGTGCTGAGTTTCAGCTTGTGTATTCTGAACTTTCACCCGGTCTTCTAGAAGCCATAATAAAGCATGCGAACATGGAATATCGACTAGTAAGATCATCCATAGGAGCTGCTAGAGATTCTTCTCGTGTTTGTTGTGATTATTAAGCTAATTTTTTGTGTTAATTTTGCAGGGAAACTCTCAAGCCGCCTTTTCTGTGTATGAAGAGGCCATCACTGCTGAACAAGGAAAAGAGTACTCTCAAATATTGCCAATGCTCTTTGTTCAGTACTCACGATTTCTCTACTTGGTAGGATGTCGACAATCATATTAGTGTTCTAGTTAAGAAAATACAAGTAGTTGTTGGGATCACTCTTTGACTGTGATGCATGGAGTCAGATTCGCATGTCGTGATCCGACACGGATTTGAGGTGTTGGATTCAGCAACCCCAAAAAGTAGGATTTGTGGATTCGGTAAATAAAAAATTGAAAATTAAAATTTATATATATATATATATATATATATATATATATATAGAAAATGATTGTGAGCTTGAAGCTCATATAGCTTATGTGAGCTTGAGGGCCCAAACACATGTGGGCCCATATTGTTAGGATGATCGAAAGCATTCATTTGAAAGGCCCTTACATAGATAGGGTGTGCACAAAAAATCAGCTCCATAGGATCATCCTAACCCATCCAAAAGTGGAGGGCAAAATGGACAGACACCGTTTGCCACAAATCTGCCCATTTTTGCCCTCCGTTTTTGGAGGGGTTACGATGATCCAATGGAGGTGATTTTTGGTACACACTCTATCTATGATGGGGCCTTGTAAATGAATGGTTTGGATCAACACAAAAAATGTGGGACCCATGTGTTTGGGCCCTCAAGCTCATATAAGCTATATGAGCTTCAAGCTCACAATCATTTTCCTCATATATATATATATATATATATTCACATGAATATTCGGTTTGTGAGCAGCTGCTCAGATAAGCTTATCTGAGCAGAGCTCACAAACATAGGGGGGGCCACATTATTTGGATGATCCAAAGCATTCATTTGATGGGTCCTCACATAGATAGGGTGTGCCCAAAAAATCAGCTCCATAGGATCATTCTAACCATTCGAACAGTGGAGGCAAAAAATGGGATGGTTCTATGGAGCTGATTTTTTGGGCACACCCTATGTGAGGGCCAATCAAATGAATGCTTTGGGTCACCCCAAATAATGTGGCCCCCACTGTATTTTACGTTAGTGTGTAGATAACTTATCTACACTAGTGTGTAGAAACTCTTTTCTCTCTTTCTCTCTCTCTCTCACACACACACACACACACACACATATATATATGGGAAAAGTGTTCGTGAGCTTGAGCTCATATAAGCTTACATGAGCTTGAGTGCCCAAACACATGGGTCCCACATTTTTTGTGGTGATCCAAACCATTCATTTGCAAGGCCCCATCATAGATAGGGTGCGTACTAAAAATCAAGTCCATTGGATCATCCTAACCCCTCCCAAAGAGGAGGGCAAAATGGGCAGATTTGTCGACAAACAGTGTCTGCCCATTTTCCCCTCCACTTTTGGATGGGTTAGGTGACCCCATCTACGTAAAGTCCTCTCAAATGAATGCTTTGGATCACCCCAAAAAATGTGAGACCCATGTTTTTGTGGCACTCTAGCTCATATAAGTTATATGAGCTCAAGCTCACAAACAGTTTTCCATATATATATATATATATATATATATATATATATATATATAGAGAGAGAGAGAGAGAGAGAGAGAGAGAGAGAGAGAGAGAGAGAGAGAGAGAGTAGTGTCTTTAGTCTTCCGACTAGAGATCATTCTCTCTAGTCCGCCGATTAACAACACATGGGTCCCACATTTTTTTTGGTGATCTAAAGCATTCATTTGATAGGCCTCATCATAGATAGGGTGCCCACAAAAAATCAGCTCATCAGCTCCATAGGATCATCTTAACCTTCGATTTGTGGAGCTAAAAAATGGACAGATTTGTGGCAGTTTATAGCCGTCCATTTTAAGCTCCACAAATCGTAGGGTTGGGATGACTACTGTTGGAACCGACCTCCCTTCATTTAGCTAATCCTTGAAAGAAGCTCCCATCTAGGTGGGGCCGGGCACAAGTGAGAGATAGCAACCTTGATATCCGACTACCACCCTTCTCGCGTCCAGCTCGTGAACCTACCTAACCGTCAGCCGAACTCCAATACTTTCTCCATCTCCGGCAGGCAATCCTTGTTTTGAAGTTGACAAAGCTGAATCTCCTACAGATCCAGACCCCTAGGTTAGGGTTTTTTTTCCTACCTTCCATAACCTTCACAAACCTGTTCAAATTACGAATGTGAACCACATCCCAGACGCCTTCCGTCTCAACCCCTCGAACATCACGACGACCCACACGCCTGATAAGTCTTCCAGTCTCTTTTGGATTTAGATCTGTCTCTCTTAATCTATGCCTTTAGTCCGGACACTGAATTGACATCTTTCCTTAGCTCGATCACTTGTTCAACCCAATATTGTGTGTAACACAATTTGCTCAAGTTCGCGGAATGGGAACGGGCATGGGGTATGATGGTTAGCCCGGTACGCGGTACGATGGGGTATGGCATACATATTTATTCAAACAGAGAGTTCTTGTTCCAACTCAAAATATATAATGTTTGAAGATCTCGAATTTAATGTAAAAACATGATAAATGATCAAACTAGTAAGCTAGTGTGCACCTATCTTTCGCTTATACTTCGAAGTGTTCCCTCTTGCAAAATTGTATATGCGAGTTTGCTTTAGTCCAGGACGACGGGGTCGCCTTTTTTAGTGGTTTGAATTGCAAACGTGCTGCATTTGGGGTTGTGTGACCTAGATCGCGGGATGATAAGGGGATAGTGACCTTGGTAACCTTGTTTCGCCCTTGATCTCTTACTCTATCTTTGTTTCGATCTCTAGCTCTTACTCGATCTCCATCAAAAAGCTCGATCTTGACCTACTTCTCTTGTGATCCTTCTAACTCGAGTTGGATCTTTCTCTCCGGCCAGCCTTTGAAGATTTTAATATACTTGTCACCGTTCGAAGATTTTTATATCTGTCCCCCTATTAAACTCCTTCCCTCTACTCACTGGGTCGCCGTAGTTCGCAAAACACCGGCGACAATAGTCTTCAACCACTCCTAATGCATTTAGAGCCTCTTTTTCAGACTAATCCGCCTGAAGGAGGTCGAGAAACAAGTCACAAACATTACCAGGCACCTTTCCACAAAAAGAACATCAATTGAACTCCATCAGTGCATCACTGTTTGGTTGGATTTATATATTCTTTAAATGGTTACCATCCACAAAGCTGTTGTAGTTAGCTCAATTTTAAGAAGATTAGACCATTTCCTCAGAGATATTTTAACTATTCCTGGTCTTCTACAAAAGCTTCATTATGCAAATGGGTTGTGAATTGTGATGCCAACTAACAAACACTTTCTTAATCCTAACAACTCCTACCTGCAATTGGAAGAGAGAAACCATCTCAATTTAGAAATGAGTAAACGACATCATTGATTGATAAACTTCGCGTTACAGTCTAATCAGGCTCACTCCTAAACTCAGTTAAAACTAATTAAAAAATCCTCAAATAATACTGACCATGACTAAAGCAAAGTTCGAGTTGAAAAAGAGTATGGGAAGCGGATGATTTTGATTTTATCATCCCCACGCTCCTAAAAGCTTTCTTTGTCCCTTTCTTCTCAGATAGTTTTTCATCAATGATTTTTTTTGCTGGATGGGATTTGCAATTGCATCACTTTACGGTGCAACCTATGCATTGCTATTGTAATGTATTTAATTGCAACTTTCTCAATTTTTAGAAGGGGTTAAGGTGTTGGTGACACTAACAGTAAGGTGAGAGAACTACTTATACTTGCTCCCAACCGATATTTTATGTCCTGGAGAATTTGTTTTATATTCCTCTAGATGATGTAACGACGACAGTTATATACTTTGTTGTTCTCTTGTAGGTTGCCGGGAATGTAGAGAAAGCCAAGGAGATTTTAACTGGGGCCCTTACACATGTGCAATTGTCAAAGCCGCTTCTAGAGGTTCATTCTCTTTACCTTCCCTTTAATATTTTCTTATTCAACTGAGGGAATTCTTAGTTTCTTCCTTGAGGGTTTGTGTTGAACTGTTGTTAACTTGTTTGTCTTTGTGTAGGCTGTTATCCATCTAGAGTCAATTCAATCATTTCCAAAGCGAATCGATTATTTGGATTCATTGGTGGAGAGGTTCATAACACCCAACCCTGATGACCCTAATACAGCGATTACCAGAGACAGGGAAGAGTTATCTAGCATATTTTTGGAGGTAATGGTTGGTTGTGATGTTGGGAGAGTCATGGAAATATAATTTTTCTTCTGTTATGTAATGAATTACAGTGTGGATTTCTTGAAATCACAAACAGCTACCCCTTATTTTAAAGTTGTCATGGTTCCTTTTGGAGGAGGAAAGGAGAAGTAATCATCTGAAGTTGAAAGAAATTTTTTTTTTTTTAGGGCCACAGGCTTTAGCTTGGGCATGAATGGGAAAATTTTGCATCCATTTTTGCCACAACTTCTACTAGTAAAAGTGATATATTCATGTTGATAAAATTGGACTAACAAAAGAAATACTGTCATCTTGGGAATAGGGAAGTGATATATTCACCCCATTTTCTTCTCCGGGACACCCTTCTAGTGTGTTTATGACTATTTTTACACAACAAGGGGGTGGCCTAGGGAAGAAAAGGGGCGAATATATCATTTCCCTTTAATTTGTAAAACCTTGGCCATTTGTAAAAGTTTTTATTTCCCAGATATTCTGATCTGTTTCACCCTGGTTGCAGTTTTTAGATTTCTTTGGGGACACACAAGCGATCAAGAAGGCCGACAATCGACATTCAAAGCTATTTTTACACCAAAAGAACACATCAGAATCAAAAAAAACGCCATGCTGAAGATTATTTGGCTTCGGAAAAGGCAAAACAGGCCAAGTCTTATGCAGGCACCCCTTCACCCGCTCCGTCCGTGATGGGTGCCTATCCAAATGTACAAAACCAGTGGGCTGCAGGTTATGGAGCACAACCCCAAGCCTGGCCACAGGCTCCACAAACGCAGGGACAACAGTGGAATCCTGCCTATGCTCAACAGGTACGACCCCAATTTGTCATTTTAACATTTTCGATTGAAGAGTCCATTTTTTTTCATGGTTTAGAATTTGCACCGAAACCGATATTTTTTTTTAAAGATACACCAAAACCGATATGAAACAAACGAAATGTTTCTGCTTCCATCCTTATCGAAACGATGCCAACATTGAAACACAGATCAAAACAAAATCGTAAATGCATTAGTGGCGCTAATCAGTATGTGTTATATAATTATATTTATGTGAATTGCATGTGAAATGTACTTTATATATTATGTACAAATATTTATATGAATTACTTGCGAAATGTGGTATGGACTGAATTAGTACACATGTGCGACAGCCCATGTCACTGGGTGTTCAATGTTATTAAACTATATTAGATGATTGTCTTGCTTATGTGATGCTTTCTAAGTGTGTATTTGTGCTTATTCTATAATTTCCTGGAATTTAATCTTAAAATTCTATCATTCGCATATGTTTACACAAGTTTCCGTGTTTTTACAGAATTTTCATTGAAGGTGAATTGTTTCCATTTCCGTGGTGACCGAAACCGAAACTTGAACTTTAAAACCTCTCTTTTAGTGATACCAATAATATTAATAAAGAAATCAGCTTGAGAATATGGAAAACGAAGAGAGAGAAAAGAGAGGGCCGAGGTGTGTGCTGCAAATACAAACAAATCAACATTTAACTTCTTTGACAGTTATAAGGGATACATGTTTCCTTTTTTTTCTTTTTTCTGAATGGCATGGAGATGGATGTGCCTTTCCAATCACTAGTTCTTAACTTTCCACACGCTCTCTTGTTAATAAGACCACTTTATGATTTGTTGATATGGGATATGCTTCAAGGTTAGCTTTATTTTCTCATATGAATCCAGAACTTCGATAATAGAATCCGTTAGACGCATGGCTCCAGCGATGTCTTTAATGACCGTGATATAACATTTGCTTGAGTTCCCATGCACCAAGAGATGACCATCAAATTTTAGCTTAAGGATGCGAAGACCAATTGGAAGGGCTTTCACCTCCATTTCATTTGATCGATAATGCCATTCAGCTAGAATACAACTTAATTGCCTGGGTGGGGTTACCTTTTGAGCTTCCATTGAAATTTAACTTGATAAAATTTTGACGTGGAGGGGAACTTGTTGGTTGAGCCTTTGACGCCTTTCCAATTCCTAAAGATATTCTTTGTAATGCTCCCCAAAGATTGTTCTCCACTTCTCCTCAACCGTCCCTCTAATAACATCAATCTTGATCTCCATGGTTATCCTCCCAACTTATTTATTTTTTCCCTTAAAGAAACTATTCGCGGAGGGACCAATGGGTGCCATGCCCTTTGCCCGTAGAGATCGCACCTCATCTTTTACATAGATTTTCCACTAAAGGACTCAATTGAAAAGATTCCTTGAGGATCCGGATCACATGTTCTCCTATTGGGTTCGACAGAGGGCGCATATGGGCTCAAGGGAGTAGAGAAGAGAAAAAATGCTATCAACCTCACTGTGTTTGGGATTTCTTCTAAGACCTAGGATCCTCTCACCCTTATACCCCACTTCTCTTAATACAATTGCATAACCTCACCCCTCTATGGGTCAGTAGATGGTATAAGTCAGGATAGGCATGACAATGGAGACTGACCTAATCAAAGGTCCTCCCAAAACCTGACCTTGTTTGGGATTTCTTCTAAGACTGAGGATTCTACCACCCTTCCAACCCACTTCTCTCAATACAATGGCATTACCTCCCCCCTCTATGAGTCACTAGATGGTACAATGGCATTACCTCCTCACCCAGCACTGCCACTAAAAAAAACCAACCCACCCCATATTCGTCCCCTATCACTTTGTGCCCTCTGTCATATCTTTCTTCTTCGAATCTCCATTGCCAATTTCCCAATGATGCTATATTTCTTATTTTTAAATTGCCCGGTACTAGGACTCGTCTCTTTGAGTTACACACTCTTCCATTTAACAAGATGTTTTATCTCCTTATTCTCCGTATTGCCACCTTCCTAACCTAAGTCTCTTTGAAGCTTTTCTATTCTCGAAACTTTACTGGGGTACCTTTAAAAGAAACATGAAATACACCGGTAGATTTGGGTGCACTGCCTTTATAATAGTGATCGCCCACCAAAGGAGAAGTACCCTTACTTCCGAGTGGCTAGTTTCCTCTCCACTTGTTGTATGAACGGTTCCCATTGGGATCAGGATTCCTAGCTTCAATGAGAGATCGAGTCAATAGTATTGCAATTCCTCCACTTAGCTTCCCAAGCTAAGTCTCTTTGAGGATTTTCTATTCTTGAAGCCACTTTACAAGGTATTTTTAAAAGAAACATGAAATACACCGGTAGATTTGGGAGCACTGCCTTTATAAAAGTGATCGCCCACCAAAAGAGAAGTACCCTTACTTCCGAGTGGCTAGTTTCCTCTCCACTGTTTATATGCACGGTTCCCATTGGGATCATGAATTTAGGATTCCTAGCCTCCATGAGAGACCGAGTCAAGAATATTGGCAATTCATCCACTTTGCATCCTAATAAATGGGAGACTGAGGTAGAGCATTGGGAATTTCTCCATTTGCATCCAAATACTTTGGCATACCTTCTTAAATTTAGCTACTGGAATTAGGGTCACTACGACGTTTTTTCCAAAATTTTCCGTCAATCACCATCTAAGGATCATACAAAGGCTCTTCATTTCCTTGCGTTCAAAAGAATCATGATGTCATCTGCAAATTGGGGATGTGATATGGATGGAGAATTTCTACTTTGACCCCATTGATCATCTCGTTTTCTTTCTCTTTTTAGGACTAAGGTTAATGCTTCCACCACCAATATTAAAATCCTAGCTGAATCCCTCAAGTACTTATGAAAAAACCACCTGAGAGCCATTAATTAGTACCAAGAAGGAACCTGTCAATAAACACGAATGAATCCAATCCATCCATCTTTCCCCAAAGTCCATTCTTGTTAAATGTAATAAAGAAACTCCCACTCAACATGGTCGTATGCCTTCTCCATATCAATCTTACATAATATCCAGGATTTTTCTTACCTTTTTTTTTCCTATTCAAACATTCATTTGCTTTCAAGACTCTCCATTAAGTACACGCATATCCTTTATGAATGCTCCTTGGTACTGAGATAATCACTTTCTCCATCGCTTTTTTCTCCCCTCTAGATAAAACCATCGCTATTGTTCTATAGAAGCTGGGGACCTAACTTATGGGTCTAAAATTCCTTACCTCAGCCACACCTTCTGTTTTCGGTCTGTGTTTAATGAAGGTGATCTCACACTTTAGCGTGTAAAGATTTCGGCTGGGTTTAATGAAGGTGATATCTCACACTTAAGCATGTAAAGATCTCTTGGTTTTATATATTGCATATATGTTTCATTTTTCAAAAAAAAAAATTTATTACATATATGTTTAAGAGCTAAGCACCTTGCCCATGGACATGTTACATGAAGGACACTTTTTGAATTGGGTAACCTGCTGTTTTTTTGGTAGGTAAGCTGGGATCGAAACCCAACACCCCCCCCCCCCCCCCCCCCCCCACCCCACCCACCACCACCACCTCTTGGTACAGGAACAAATCCTTTTACCATGGGCTAGCGGCTCATTGAGGTAATAGGGTAACCTGCTGGTCTTGGGAAGGAAAACATTATATGATTTCATTTTGTAACGTGATGCTACTGTATTTGTTAGTTGATACCAAACTTCCCATCCTTGATTCCTGTCAACTCCTTGGGAAACATTAAAATCTATAGACATAAATATTCGAAGTACATGACAGTGCGTTAAACAGGGCAGTGACAGTCTGACGAGAACTATAGGGCTATATACTCTTTGGAAAACATAATTTGTTCAATTAAACATTTATCTACATGCACTGTTCAACAAAAAAATATTTATCTACATGCATTCTATAAAGGAAGAAAGAATAGTATCAGTTTTGATTATGATCACTAAATTTTTAATGTTCCGAGAGGACAGAAAGGTCATCTTTCTTCGATTTTAAAAACTTGATGCAATATGTTTTCTCCATACTCAACTCAACTTAGCTAAGCCTTTGTCCCAAACTAGTTGGGGTCGGCTAATGAATCCTTTAGAAAATTTTCATGAAGAGCAATATGTTCTCTCCATATAATGTCAAAATCCTTACAGAATATGTACTTGGTTTTGATTTGTAAAGTTTTGGTACCTTACGCCGAACAGGCTGATGGAAGAAAAAGATAAAAATATAACCGACAATGATGCATTCTACCTTTTTTCATTATGATTTTATTGTGCTTTGGTGTTGGGTTTTTTGGTAGGATTTTCCCATTTCCCCTTGGGATATATGATTAGTCAAGGGTAGTGATGTAAAGCTGATGGAAGACTTAATTGTTTTATAGATAACAATGGAAAAGTATAGAACTAACTGGAATAACAGTTTGGTATTTATTCCATTGATATGGATCCCATTGTTTATTTTTCCCTACAGTTTTGTCTATTTGTCATGAATAAACTTTCATTTCTCTTGATTTTCAGGCTGCCTATAGTGGGTACACTGGTTACAGCAGCTATACACAGCCACAGGTACCCGCATCAACCCCACAGAGTACTGCTTATGGTGCTTACCCTCCGGCATATCCTGCCCAGGTATTCCTGTTTCTATCATATTCATTCTTATTTTTTTTTGAAGAGGTAAATATGATCAATTAATAGGGGCCAAAAAGCCCAGAATAATATACAGAAGAAAAAACAATGAAATACAGGAACAGAAAACAAGAGAAAAGATCAAGGAAGATGGTCAAAGGATTGCATGCAATCCCTAACTTCTCCATCCTTGGCTAGCTTATCGGCTACACCATTAGCTGATCTTTTAACGTGATACGCCTAGGTAAGAGGGCCACCAAAAATATCTTGGATTTCATCGAACCATGGAGCAAATCTCCATGGGACAGAGTGTGATCCGCTAATCCAACCTATCACATTCTTCGAATCTCCTTCAATTTCAACCTTCCCCATATTCATGCTTATTATGTCCATTTAATCCGACTATTATTTCATAGGAGCTACTCTGCCTCCCAGAAGCAAGAAATTCTCTAAACTCTGCTCGCTTTTGCCAACAATTCAGCAAAGGTAGCAGCACAACTTAAAAGAAATAACTAGAACTACAGTTTGCTAAATATCAGCAGTTAGCCTTTTGTAATGAGAACTCTCTAAAAGATTAGTACAATATCCCAACATCCTTAGCAATAGTGGGTGGTTCGATGACTATAATTTTTTTTTGAAGCAGCAACAGATATATTAGCAAAGGAAAAATGGACACATCAGGGCCGTGCTTGCCGAACATATATTACATCAGAAGCAGCCCCTTATTTTTCAAGGGAGTGAACCATGTCGTTGGCTTCTATTCGAACATCAAAACTGTTTACATCCATCTCCCAAACTCCTTTACTCTCTATGTTGCATGGATTCTTTGCCCTAGTGCCGAATCCGTGTCAACACATCTCCGCACCCGAATCGGACTTGGATTCGTGTGGGACACACCCTGATTCTTGTCATAGCGGTGTCTCGCACGAATCCTGTTTTTCAGGCGAATCCGACTCATCATTGGCTATTTTAAGATGCGAATCCTATATATTTTCCCTTTAAGTGTGTTTTCTTCTAAACTTTTTTTATATGAAAGCACAAGCTGTGCTCATCTAATAGAAATCCTAGCGCATCGACCCCATTCCTCCAACTCTCTTAATAAAAACTCTAATGCCTCGACCTTCCACCCTCAAAATTTTCATGAATATATATATATATATATATATATATATATATATATATATATATATGAGAAAACGGTTCCTACACTTATGTGTAGATAAGTTATCTACACACTAGCTTAAAATACAGTGGGGGCCACATTATTTGGGTGATCCAAACCATTCATTTTTAAGGCCCTCACATAGATAGGGTGTCCACAAAAAATCAGATCCATAGGATCATCCTAACCATTCGAACTGTGGAGGCAAAAAATGGACTAATTTGTGAAGGTTTAAAGACATCCATTTTACCTCCAAAAATCGTAGGGTTGGGATGATCCTATGGATCTGATTTTTTGTAGACACCCTATCTATGTGAGGGCCTTTAAAATGGATGGCTTGGATCACCCAAACAATGTGGGCCCCCACTGTATTTTAAGCTAGTGTGTAGAGAACTCTCTACACATATGTGTAGGAACCGTTTTCTCATATATATATATATACACATGTGTAGAGAGTTCTCTACACACTAGCTTAAAATACAGTGGGGGCCCACATTGTTTGGGTGATCCAAGCCATCCATTTTAAAGGCCCTCACATAGATAGGGTGTCTCCACAGTTCGAATGGTTAGGATGATCCTATGGATCTGATTTTTTGTGGACACCCTATCTATGTGAGGGCCTTAAAAATGAATGGTTTGGATCACCCAAATAATGTGGCCCCCACTGTATTTTAAGCTAGTGTGTAGATAACTTATCTACACATATGTGTAGGAACCGCTCTCTCTCTCTCTCTCTCTATATATATATATATATATATATATATATATATATATATAGGAAAGTGTTGGTGAGCTTAAGCTCACCAAACTTATGGTGAGCTTAAGCGCCCAATCACATGGGGGCCTATTTTGTTAGGATGATCCAAAGCATTCATTTGAAAGGCCCTTACATAGATGGGGTGTGTACCAAAAATCAGCTCCATAGGATCATCCTAACCCATCCATTTGTGGAGGTCAAAATGGACAGACATTGTTTGTCCACAAATCTGCCCATGTTTGTCCTCCACAAATGGAGGGGTTAGGATGATCCTATGGAGCTGATTTTTGGTACACACCCTATCTATGATAAGGCCTTGCAAATGAATGGTTTGGATCACCACAGAAAATGTGGGGCCCATGTGATTGGGGAGCTTAAGCGCACCATAAGTTTGGTGAGCTTAAGCTCACCAACACTTTCCTCTCTCTCTCTCTCTCTCTCTCTCTCTCTATATATATATATATATATATATATATATATATATATTTTTTTTTTTTTTTTAAATTTTCAAAATTTTATTTTATTTAGAAATTACCGAATCCACGAATCCTACTTTTTTGGGGTTTGCCGAATCCAACACCTCGAATCCGTGGCGAATCCGAATCCATGCAACACAGTTTATTCTCCATAATCTCATTGCCAAAAATGCCAAGGACTACTACCCTGTCCATTGGCTGGGGTTAATGACAGTCTTTGAATCCCCATCCACCCAGGGTTTTCCGGTCAGCTCCTTTTTAAATAGACGTGTTCCCATAAGGAGTCTTGATCTCCATTGTGTGTGTCTGCAATACCCAATGAACTAGAGTAGGCGCGCAACACCTCGCCACAATCATTCCTAATGCCCCGCTAAACTTGCTGGCTGGGTTATTGAAAGAACCGCCATCAAAATTCAGCTTTATCACTAGAGGTGGGGGAGACATCCATCTTGCTGCTTTCATCCTTCCACTGTCTTGCTTCATTGATTTCCTTCCAACATCTAAAGAAGTCTTGGGTGTCTGTCTGTAGAGTGCGCTCATTCCACCATGAGAATCTTGTTTCTTACGATGAGTTTCTGAAAAGGTTTCTCATTGTCATTAAAAACCCTTTGATTTCATTTAATCCAAATGAACCAAATGACAGCAAATGGGGCCATCAGCCACAACACCTTACCCTTGTACCTAAAGTGACAGTAAGTCCAGTCATCAATAAGATCCCTAAGGCTATGTTTGGATTCTCGGCATAGGCTCGGAGAGTAGTGGAATAAGAAGTCAACTGGGAGGAGAGAATTGGATTTGTCTAGAATTACCTCTTAGAGAATAGTGGGATAGACTTACAGTAGTGTTTGGTTGCGCGTCGTAGACTCGGAGAGTAGGGGAATAAGTAGGGGTGTCATTACCAATATAGAGAGTGAGGGAAGCCTGTGAAATTGACGTGACGGACGCATCTCATCGTACGGAGAGGCCCCTGCAGATTGAGGGCTGGGCATCGTTCATTTGTTCATGGTTAAACAAAGCGAGGTTTGGGGCTCATTCAAAGTCAAATCAAGGGGAGGGGTACGATGAATACATTGATTATTTGGGTCTGTCTAGTCTCGACAAGACGGGTAGGGGCTCCTTTGTTGCCATAAGTAGAGAGGCAGTTTGGAAGGGAAAATGCATGAATTCAAAGTCAAATCAAGGGGAGGGGTACGATGAATACATTGATTATTTGGGTCTGTCTAGTCTCGACAAGACGGGTAGGGGCTCCTTTGTTGCCATAAGTAGAGAGGCAGTTTGGAAGGGAAAATGCATGAAAATGATAGAGAAACATCTAGATCAATGCCCCCATGGAAGACAACCGGTTTTGCATCATGAATCAAAAGGGACATGAAAAAAAGTGGTTTATGCATGCGCTATCAAAATGTGATGAGAGATATATAGATTTGAATTCATCCAAGCAAAAACCTCTCACTTCTTGGGAAGGACTGAGATATGGTATTCGTCAAGGCATAGAAAATGGTTCCCTGGTGAAGTCTCACATGTGTGCAGTAGCCTGTCTAGGAATGGTTAGGAAGGCTTATCGAACTATTCATTGCATGCTTACTTGTTGAAGTTAAGGTTTGACTTAGTGGGCTGAATGTTACTGAAAGGGAGGGAGGGAGGGAGGCATCATTCCTAAGATTTTTCAACCAAAATTCTATCGTTTTTGTATAATTTGGTTTCAAAGTTAGAAGGGGACATGATTGCCACCTCATCATACATGCAATAATTACGTAGGAAACATGTCTGTGAGTCTCTTGGAAATTCAATGCAATATAGGCAACCAAACAAGGAATGGCATTTGAAATTCCTTCAAAATCCAGACGGCTACCGAGACAATGTGCAACCAAACACTGCCTAAGGGACAAAGGGGAATGCCTTCATAACACCAAACCATCCAAGTGTAGTAGACCAATTTCTTCCAGCCGACGAACAGTTGATAAAGATGTGGTTTAGCGATTCTCCCTCATTCTTGTAGACGCAAGCTGAAAATTCCTATATTTTAAACAGTCACGCGAGATGATTTTACCTTGGACTGCTGTCCAATAGAAACATTGGACCCTTGAGGGGACCGGGGCATTCCAAATTCGTCTCCAATTCCAGCGAGGATTGTCTTCACGCTGGAGCATCTTGAAGAAACTCGTAACTGAAGAAAAAACCCACCTTTGTGTGTCTGCCTCCCAAATTCTTTTGTTTGCTTCAACTTGAGAAAAAAATTCCTCCAATGTATATGATAGTAGATCGAAGATCTCATACAAAGATCAAACTCAACATCTGTACTATTCCCATAGAAAACCCAATGTGTGTCTGCCTCCCAAATTCTTTTGTTTGCTTCAACTTGAGAAAAAAATTCCTCCAATGTATATGATAGTAGATCGAAGATCTCATACAAAGATCAAACTCAACATCTGTACTATTCCCATAGAAAACCCATTGCCAAATTAGCCTTACCCCCAGTCTCTCTTAACACTCGTGACTCTTTGCACCCTTCGTTTTGATGACCCTCCACTCTCTTGACCATAGTTCCCAGTGCGGTAAGCTAAAGCGGGAAGTGGGAAGTGTGAAGGGCGAGGGAAGAGTGAAGGGAAGCAATGGGGAAGTGCGAAGGGAATTAATTGAATAAATGACTGGGAATCGTGAAATAATTGAGTAAATGACAAAATTAAAAAATAATTTAATTTCAATTTCCAACCAATATAAGCAATTTGAATCTGACCATCATAAATTACATGCAACATGTACTTAAAGGAAAATCACTGTCAGTTAGTTGAAAAGTTGAAATGCCTGTGTTGACCACTGCCTAACTAGAGGAAAATTTTAAGAGACCAAATTATGAGATTTTAGACTTTTGGGATTTAATAATGTTTGAACATGATAGAATTTATGCATTTTTTAAGTTGCAAAATACCCCATCGTTTGGAAGTTTAGATTTTCACCCGACCCAGATTGACTGAAAAATATCAGATTTTGTACTAGAACTGGAAAGTTGACTTTTTATCCTTTTAGATTTGGGTCGTGAAACTATTTTTAATAATGCCAAATGTGGGTATTTCCCTATTTATGTACAAATCTTAAGTAAATGGACATTAAAATAGTAAAGACATAATTTCAGAAAAAAAAAGAATAATTTCAGAAAATAGTAAAGACATTTTACTTAAATGATTGTGCATGTAAATACCATGTTTCCTGTATTTCTGTTTTTGTGATTGTGTAACTGATACAACGCAAATATTAGGGAAATGCGCTTCCCAACTTGGGGAAACACACTTCTCCAATTTTGGGAAGCACAGCATTTTGCGCTTCCCACATTCTGGGGGCTTTTTCAGTAACTTTGCTCTTGATTGTACATTGAATAATATTATGTATTGCTTATACTCCAGATGATTCTTCTATATTCTACCTCCCTTTTTTTTGTCTATTTAGCGAGCCACTTATGTGAATTTGTGCGAGTCAATCTTGTGGCCTTTTTTCTAAAACTCTAACTTCTATCTTCCAATGATACAATCTGATAGAGCATAAAGACTGGCTACTTACCGCATGATGTCAATCTTTTGTAGTTACTTGCATGGATGTTCTTGGTGATAAAACAAGGTCACAACCATTACGGCGTAAAATATCTACTGTTCTTGGGATAGTTGTGAATTTAGTTTCATTTCGGCTGAAATGGCCGAAATATTTTGTTTCGTCCGGAAAACTGGAACAGAACTGGGTTTTGTTCCGTTTCGTCGAATTTCGTCCGAAACACAAGATTTCGTCCCGTTTCGTCTTGTTTCATTTGGTATTTCTTTCCATTCCTCTCTTCCTCCTGCCTCTTTTTAGTTTTGTGATGAAGAACAAGAGAAATATAGGGAACTTGGTATTTACATGCAAAGTCATTTAAGTAAATGTCCATTTACTTACGATTTACATGTAAAATAGGGGAATACCCTCATTTGGATTTATTAAAAATAGTTTCAAGACCTAATTATGAAAGGACAAAAATTCAACTTTTCAGTTATAGTACAAAATCTTACATTTTCATTCATTTCGGGCTGGGTGGAATTTTTTTCTTCCAAACAATGGAGTATTTTGCCAATTTTAAAATTCATAAATCTTATCTATGTCCAAACATTATTAAATAATTTAAATCCCAAAAGTCCGGTACAAAAATTATCATAATTTGGTCTCTAAAAATTTTTCATCTAGTCCCCGGTCGTAGCGTATTTTCCAAAACGGAACGCTGACACATTTTGTACCACTGGCCAAAATGAAATGGTGAACAAACAGAATCGACAACTATGGTTCTTGGCGATAAACATAACATAGATAGATGTCTTTCATTTTATTATGTATATAATGTAACTAGAAAATGATTCGATTATTGTACACACCAAACAATTGCTATATGTACTGATCACCACTCTCTAATGAATTGTCAGCAACCCAAGCTGGTGATGCAAATCTAGCTCTGATACTAATTCAATGCAAACTTTAGGGTTCGCAGGTTGATTTGTGGGAATTTGTGCCACACATTCTCATAATAGAATAAACAGTAGTAATCAAACATAGTTAGGTTGTCACACAGGTTCAAAGCTTTGGAATTCTTTCATCAATAGAACTCAAATTAGCCAAGTGAGTTTCATAAAATAGATTATAAATCAGGAAAATCAGCACAGTAGTCAATAATAATCATATGCTTAATCGAGTCTGTCAACAAATCAGATCCATAAAATAAATTCCCTTACCTTGGCCCAAAGAAATCTAGAAGGGGTAATGGAATAAGGGTAGAGATATGTTTAGCGTATAGGCCATAGTTTCAAAACACCCCCGCATCTTCGTGGAGTCCTCCGAGTTGACACCCTTTTACCTTGGCCGCATTCTTGTTAGAGTCTGCATTTTGCCCTACAAAGTCAATCAAAATCCCTTTGACTCTCCCGAGTTATGTCCGTGTCAATCGAGTACTCAGCCGCATCAACCAAGTACTTAGACCACGTCATGCCGCGTCGACTAGGATTTGCTTTGAGCGCATTTTGACTCCCATTCGCATTTTTTGAAACATTGGTATAGTGTTAATGGGGAATGAGGGCAGGCTCAAAGGAGAAATACTGATATGCAGCAAGGAAAATAAAAATGTAGGAAAAATCTGTACCTGGGTTGTGTGCGGGGCATATCTTTCCTACGCCTTTGTTGTCTAGATGTAGGCAACCTCCAAGAGAAGAAAGAGATTTAGCTAGAGATATGAGGAGGGTTTGATCTCAACCATGATAAGGAGGGATGGAGGAAAGAAGGATCGAGATCAAGAATGATTAAGATCCGACAAACAAGATCAAGAAACGACCAAGACCATGAAAAGAAGGAATGATCAAGATCCAGAAAAATCAACGGATGAAATAATCAGTGGGAAGAAAAGGTAAAGAGGAGATGGGGGACGATTTATAAACCCATTCGAGAAGGGTGAGAGGAGAAAAGAGGGAACAATTTATAAACCCAGTCGGGATGGGTGACGAGAGAGAGAGAGAGAGAGAGAGAGAGAGAGAGAGAGAGAGAGAGAGAGAGAGAGAGAGATGGCTTATAAATTCAACTAGGAAGGGTCCAACGGAGAAAACGTAAGAATGAATGTATGATGTAAGAAGGGAGAAAAGTGAGATGAGTAGAAGAGAGGAGAGAGGCGAAAGAGAGAGTGGGGGGCACTTTGACACAAGAGGGGCTTTTAACATTTTTTTCAGGATTTGAAGGCCCATGAAGATTTGAAGTCTTCATGGGCCTTCTTCCTTTGACCGGGGGGGATGCACCTTGACAAAAGTGGGGCTTTTCACATTTTTTCGAAGTCTTCATAGGCCTTCCTCTTTGACCTTTATATGGTCTAAAGAAGGGAGAGATGAGTAGAAGAGGTGATGTAGGACAATACCTAAACAAGGGAAAAATCTTACACTCCTAATGGGATTAAAGACTATAGGAACTCTTAGGGGTCAATCTAAAGGCTAAAGGCACCTACGGGAACCAATAAGGTGATTTATTGCAATTTATTTTGCGGACAGCAGCAATATCAAGGCTTAAAAGAACAATAAGAGATGGAAACATAACAATTAGCAATTAAATTAACCTTGCACAAAGTACTCAGCAGTTAGAAGACCTTTCGAGTAACTAGTTAAGGGCAAAGTTAGGCTAAAACGTGGTTTTAAGCGTGAGACCATCCAAAATAATTAAGACAGTTTCAAAAGCCTATGAATTAAACCTTATTTTGATGAGAAATCAGCAGTAATCCAATGAAAAGCAGTAATAGATTTCTGCAGCAATAAAACAGGTCAAATCGGTTAAATTTAGGCCGAAAGGGCGTTTTGTTAATTTGGACAGATCAGGAAATTCTGGGTAAACTGCTGTGGGTTGAAAGACAATAGGTTTAAATGATGAACGAAATTAAATTTTCATGTTTAGGGGGCTCCTACATTGGCTGATTACACTTTCAATCTCCAAAAGCTAGTTTTGGGGCTTGAAAGGTGTGAAAACTTGATTGGCCTCGAAAGGGGTTTTAAAACTATGAGCTTTGATTGCTATGGTTGAGGTTTAATCCCAAAATAAGTCCTTCAAAGTTTCAAGACGAGATCTTGAACGATGGAGGAGTTATTTTGATTTTGGGTTTTTTGTGGCTTAAGGGCTTCAAGAACACGAAAGGATTGAAAGAACTAATAACTTACTTGTTAATGGCTGATTTGAGAGAGAAGAAGAAGAAGGTAGAAGATGAGCTGCAATGGCTCCAAGCCACTAGAAGAGGAGAAGGGAAGCTCCAAACTTCACAAGCTTCAATGACTCACTTAAAAAATGTCAATTCTATTCAATATTCTATAGTCCTTTACATTGCTTTCATAAGATTTATTTTTAAGAAAAGAAACCCTAGAAGATAACTTAAAACGTAAGCAACTAATCTCAACCATTCATCTAATCCAAAGTAAACTAAATAAAGTTAAAAACTTACCAAAAATAGTAATCCCGTAATAGACCTATACTACTTCCTTAAAAACACTTGTAACTTGCTCAAATTACATCCAAACCATGTGATCTTGGGCTCATTAGATAAGTAATTGAAAAACCTTTCTAATAATATAAAAAACACACCAAACGGATGAGATTTGATGCCTAAAAAGTAGGCTACAAATAAAATGACGAAAAAAGAAGATAAATAATAAAAAAGACGCTCATGTCTGTGGCCTGTGCTAGAGTCTCCACCATCAGTCTCGTCCACTTCTGTGCTGGTAAACCTTGAATTCACGCCCATTGCTGATGTCCCCATCAAGAGGAGAGTTCAGAAAGAAGGGGAGAGGAGGTAGAGGGGGGGGGGGGGGGGGGATGCACCTTCTTACACCATATAAAAGTCAAAGGAGGAAGGCCTATGAAGACTTCGAAATCTTTGAGAAAATGCGAAAAGAGAGATGATGAGTAGAAGAGAGGAGAGATGAGAGGGGAGGGGGGAGTGTACCTTGACCCAAGAGGGGCTTGATAACATTTTTTCCAAGATTTCGAAGTCTTGATAGGCCAGGCCGTCCTCCTTTGACTTTTATAATGAGGTTGGGGGGTTTTTTTGCCAATGTTTGGACTTATTAAAAATAGTAAGCGTGTCTTTACTAAAAATAGTAATTCCATCTTTTCTAAAAGGGAAATGATAAATGCGCCCCTTCTCTTTACATGGTACAGCCAGCTGCAGTGTACATGGCATTCAGTTCCGTTGAATCCTTCCCACGTGAAGTACATCAACCCCTCTGCGGTCATAGATACACTGCAGCCGGCTGTCCAAAGTAAAAAAATGGGGCGGATATATCAGTTCCCTACTAAAAATAGTAAGTTTGTACTTACTAAGATTGGAAGCTTGGGCTTAGGTTTAAGGTAGTGGATCATAGGTAATAAGCAAAAAAAGTTGGGCTATAAGGTTGATGTTGACATCCCCCACATCGAGGCTAAAATAAAATGCTAATCTCAACTCAACTCGACTGAGCCTTTGTCCCAAACTAGTTGGCTGCTAGATAAAATGCTAATAATGTAAATAAAATACTAATAAAGGAAAATAACACATGTCCAATTGGAAAGAACTAAGACGTTCTTCGATTTAGAGTTTGACAACTGATTGCGAGTCCAATACTGATTATTAAACGTGATTTTGAGTCCAATAATCGGTTTTGGACTCTCGATCCATTTCCAAAATCTAAATCAAACAGGGTCGAAATCTAACGGCGAAGATGACTGAATCACCTCAAGCTGGTTTGTGGCCTTGATCAGCTGGAACTCTACCAAATGACCCAGTATTTGGTCTATGGTAATTTACTGGATCATCCTTTTTAATGGTTGTAGGAAGTTGTTACTAATTTTTTTTTTTTTTTTTTTTTAAATTCTTCAGCAAGCATTTCCACCGCAAAGTTATACCCAGCCAGCCCCAGCTTTTGCTCCTGCTCAGCAACCGGCTCCAGTTCCTCAGGCTTACTATGGCAGCTACTATTGAGCTTGGCAAATGGTTATTTATGCCCATTTTGCCACCTGTACACTAGGTCTTCTTTTCTTCACATCTTTTTTTTTTTTTTGGGGACTTCTTTATCCATAGGAAATGAGCTGTTGTTAGGCATGCAGGGCGTGAAAGCAGAGTGATCTGTTTTTATGGAAACGTTTGAGAGAGATAGAGGACACATGTTCCTATTTGTGACTGACCCTATGTGTTTTTTGAAATGGAACTGTGTTTTAGGAGTACTTTATGTAATTTTTTTTTCCACCTACAATGGATATGATCTGATGTTCACATTTATAATAGCTTGAGTTTAGCAGCGATATGTAACTAGTATAAATGTGCTCGCATGATGATTTATTTTTGAAAGAACAGCATCAGAGATTCCAAACATGCAGTTTATTATTATAATTATTTTTATAATTTCTAAGAAACAGGGACATTCAAAGATCAGCAGCAGAAGAGACTTCAGAAACCCATGTTGAAATTGAAAACAGAAATTTACAGGCAGGGTAGAGTTTGCTGTTCAATTAACTTCTCACGACCCCTGTTTGTAAGGGTAAAAAATGGACTGCATAGTATAGAAACCTCAATGGATCAGGAGGTTAGGATCATCCTATGGAGAAGATTTTATGGGCACGTCCCATCAACGTTGGGGCCCAACTACTGAATGCTTTAGATCACCCAATCAATGTTGGCCCCATTGTATTTTGGGACTATAATTTCTCATACAAACCAAATAGGCCCTTGGGGAGAGTTTTTTGCCGAATATATTGGGAGAAAATATTTAGAATGATTGCGAAGTTAGGATAGTTTTGTCATTTTATAAATTTTAACACATCAAAGTGACGTTACGGATTTTTCGGCAGCAATTTTCTAAGCCAAGATTCTTTGAATAATACCTAATTTTTATGGACGTTTTAGCATTTATTTTGACAGGGAGGGACTGATCAGCAAAAATCTCTAAATTTTATGTACTTTGAACAACATTTTTTAAGAAGATACTCTCAATATTTGATGTCGCTAGATTTTTCTATTCCGTATTAGAGATAAGAGATTATAAATTACCAACGTAGGAACAATGTCGATTCGGAACAAAGGTTATGAGAGATTATAAATTTATCGAACATGAATTTCAATGAGAATGACACTCAAAATAGATTTGGTTGAAAATTAATTTTTTTTTACAAGTTTCTTGCTAAATTTTGAGAAAGAGTTGATTGTTTTCTCTTTCATGACATCAGTAATTTCGCCATCAACCACTTGATTTTCAATAATATCCTTCCACGGGAGGTAGAGCGATTCCAGTGATACCATTACAGATGGTTCGAGCGATTCCCTACTACATCTCCTATTGTTGTGGTTTTGGAAAGAAAATATAGTAAAAGAAGCAAGGAGCTATAGAAAATGAGAAGATGTGCACATTGAGGTGTTTTTTCTCACTTTCTCTATCGTCCCTCTCTGTATTGATAACTACACCCCCTACTTATTCTCCAACCCCCTACTTGCCACTTCTCCGAGGTAATTCCGGGCAAATCCAATGCTTGTCTCCTCCCTATTGACTTCTTATTCCACTACTCGCAGAGCCTATGCCAGGTGTCCAAACAGAGAGTTTTTAAAGGAAGGATGAACAAGCTTTAACTGAGAAGAATTAGGAAAGGCCTTCATTAAATATTCTAGAGGGAGGACTAGCAGGGGTAAGGGAGAGAAGAAGATCAAGAGAGATCTTTAAATAGTTATTTTCCCCTACGGATTTTAAATCCATAGGGAAATATTTCATATCTTTATGGGTGTTAATTTCTCCGGGAATATAGTTTTTACCTTCAGATGGCATAATAATCCGTGGAGAAAGCTTTAGATTGCATAGTAAATTAGTAATCCTTAGAGAAAGCTTCACATCATACAATAAAATAGAACCATAAAATAGAAGAGACAACGGCTTAAAACTTAGGAAGCAAGAGATTAGCAATCCAGGATTCCACATCTCTCCTCCATTCTACTCTTTTATGAAAGTATTGAATGCTATATTAAATCATAGATTAATTAAAAAGTTGAAACCATTACCTCAAAAGAATATATATAGAATCAACTGAATAAATAACAATAGAAAACGTGGGAATTAGTAATTTCTTTGCTAGTTGTTCAGAGGTTTTCACAAAATCAGTTCCAAAAAAACAAAAATCAATCATTAAAAGACCATTCCTAGGCCTCAATTCCCTTAATTTTCTCCTAAGAAAACCCACTGAAAGAGAAGAGAAATAAAAGCACCCAGCAACAAACGCTCCAAGAGTACATCTAGAAGCTCCAATACTAGCTGGATCGTTTACTATTCATTCTGCAATAAACACATGGTTTTCGTCCAAAACATCTCATGGGTAACTCAGAGAGAGAGAGAGAGAGAGAGAGAGAGAGAGAGAGGGAGAGACTTCGCATTATCTTTTACAAATTTAAGTCTACTAGGCATAAACCATCCTAACAGAGGTGGTTTCTCTATTCATAAGGATAATCTTTTACAGATTTAAGACTAACCAAGCTTACAGAGGTGGTTCCTCTTATTCATAGGCAACAAACAGAAAACGACGACCATTTTAATACGGACTTACAACTGAAGACACATCACACACACATCTTTCTCTTATTCATTAAGGAGCTGCAAAGACAACATCTCCCACCTAATAGTAGCTTAATAAGATAAATACTCTAGCATGCATGGTTTCTTCATAAACCAATCTCGATCTTAAGCCCTTCAATAATGATCTCTTCCCCCGTTCCCACTTTGGGAACTAAAATCACCTCTACATCATCATCTTTTTCAGCTTTCAGGTCTTCCAAAGCTTCACCTAATGGCAATCTTAGCAGTGTATTCAATTTCATGGGCTTTGCATGAGTATGGGGAAGACGAACGAAGCTCCCAACAAAGTTACTATACGCTGGCCCACCAAAATTCTCATCCTCGGTATTGATGTAAACATCAAATTTCACAAACTTATCCGTATTAAGCTCCATAGCCACAACCAAAATCTCTTCCTCATTCTCTTTTTCCTCCTCAGGCCTCTTAACAGTGGGCCTAATGATGGAGCTCAGGAGTTCCTCAGGCCTCTTAACAGTGGCCCTAATGAT
Source organism: Tasmannia lanceolata (assembly GCF_043159265.1). NCBI lineage: Eukaryota > Viridiplantae > Streptophyta > Magnoliopsida > Canellales > Winteraceae > Tasmannia > Tasmannia lanceolata. The sequence continues at coordinate 13,080,622 of NW_027518714.1, read as the reverse complement.
GGAGCTCAGGAGGCGCGGCTTGCTCCCAAACTCGCCCGCCTTCATCAAGGGTGCCGCTTTCTTGGGTGGGGCAGTAGGCTTAGATCCCCGCCATGGGATTTCAACATCCTGGTAACCATACCTCAGTGTGGTGGGATCGAGGCAATCAGAGACCTTCACTTCGACCAATTCAGCGTTCTCATCATAGAACAAAAATGATGCATTTAAGTAATCGGGGTCGGTGAAATCTTTTCGATTCTCCCGCCATATTTTCCAAAGCCGATCAACGTTACCGTGATGAGCGAAGAAAATTGGGTCACGCGCCGCAGAATAGAGCGCCCCCATGATTTCTCCATTAACTTGATTTCGATCTCCAGTCCAATCGTGAACTATATTATGCTGCACTAGTTCAACTGAACCGGCCCCATGCTCCGGTTCATCGCCCCCACGATATGGTAAACCAAAAAAGAGGGGAGCTGTTCTGGTGGCTACAACTTGTCTATACATTATACAGAGATTTTCATGAATAATTTGGTGATTAGTAATACGTCTATCGCCATTCTTTATATCGTACTGAAAATCGACTATTGAATTTGGCTGGTGCTTGGAATCACGAAGTTGTTCGTAGAGTTCCGGTCGGTTAATGTACATGCAAGGAATGGTCATTCCGTCTGGTGAATCCCAATTCCAGAAAGGGAGAGCGAAAGTTTCATCTTTGATTAAATCTCCAAGTATCCGTTCATAGAAGTACAAGTACCAGCGATGCCAAGGAAAGAAGAGCCATGAGCCGTGGACCTGGAGCTTGACGTCGTATCCAGCCTGTGATTCCAAAAACATGGCTACACCAACTTAGAAAATGTTAATAGAAATAAGGGATTTGCTAGGGACCATCTCAGAAGGAATTTCGTGGGCCGGCTGTTGCATGAGAGTGCAGCCACCTCAGATGAATTAAAATGAATCAGACAAAATCTGTTGAAAAGTGAGCCTTTGTGGCTGTTCTCTCATTCAACTCCCTGCCCGCGGAATTCCTTCTGTGATGGACCCTAGCAAATGTAATAATTAAAGTTGGTTAGATCTTCATAGATCAATTTTAAGGGGAATTGTAATAGCTTTTTATAGCTGGTTAAACAATAAAAGGCGCAGTGAGTTCGGCCCATTATCAAAACATGATAGTGCCAATATCAGTAGCAAAAAATTATTATATTAGAAAGTAAAGGGAAATGATATCAGCACAGCCTTATTTTGATATTTTCACAAACCATCCTGTCTTTTAGTATTTCAAGAGCTGTCAAAACTCAAAAGGTTATTACATTTCCCAAAGAGCTTTCACGAGCCAGTTAAAGAATAAAAGACATCTGAGTTTGTGCAAATATCAAAATTTGGTACTAGATCTTGATCTAATGACGACAAATGGCAAGTCATGTTATTGTCATATCTATACCTCAGATATGCTCTAAGCAGAAAATTAAATTTCGACCGAAATCCGAAGTTACGGACCGAAATTTTGGATTTTGGTGGAGACCGACACCGAAATGACACTTTTCCGAAACGGTATTTTATTTCGGGCGAAATTTCATTTTTTCCAAATTTCAACCAGAAAACTTTTATTTTATTTTATTTTATTATTTGACAGAAATTTCGGCCGAAATTTAATATCCAATAAAATAGGCTTTTCTTTGTCGTACCGGATTCCGGTCGAAATTTCGAAATTTCAGGGGTAGGAAACCGGTACCGAAACTGAAATTCTAAACCATGACTCTAAGGTTTTGAATATCAAAAAGGAAACTGATATCGTCAGTCTATTTTGATAATGGCACTACTAATTTTGCTTCAGACCTTTTAATTGTCATAAGTACACTAGACGGGTTGACCCAGAAGAAAAGGGTGAAATATTAATTACCTCTTGTTAATTAGTTTTTTACAACTGTTAATTTGGTTTTTTGTTAATTAGTTGTCATTTCTCATTCTAGTGACCGTACTTGAATTTGAATATAGTCCCCTGTGTATAATTTTAGGGATTTGCTAGGGAATTTCGCGAAAATGCGTTTCCGTTGCTGACTTTGTTTTTTTGGGGTGAGTAAGCTGGGATCGAACCCCTGACCTGTTGGCTGAGGCAAAAGTCTGATTTTTGCCTGAGAGAGCATCGTAAGACAAAATGCGCCCACATTTTTCTGCCTGCAAGTCACATTAAATTGGGGGTGCATAATCTTGCAGGGGGCGAAAAAATCATTTCCCTAATTTTATCTTATAAAAGACAATAAAATAAAATAAGACGATTTTTGCGTCCCCTGTAAGATAATGCCCCTTTAACGTGAATTGTGAATCACGTTACAAGGGGGGCGTATTATCCTTTAGTAGTGGTGATAAAATCATCGCCCAAAAAAAAAGAGGCATTATTAGCTCTTTGGGATTAGATGATTAGCGTGATTTATGGGCAGTCAAAGCAAGGCCTATGAATTCAGATGAATCAAAAGTTAGACCAACTATAATTCCTTCTTTAAAACCTGAGTATAAGCACCCTCGCAGTAGGCGCAATGGACGTTGGCTTGTTGCCAGAAATTTCGTGGGTCTGAAGCAGGGAGCTGCTTCATGAGCCTCACGGCCTCGGCATATTTCTCAATGTACTCCTTACTAACAAGGTGCGCCGCACGCCGTTCACGCATCGGAGAAGACGGAGATGGGAACTTGAATTCCTTGATTTTGTGAGTGATGGGAGGGCAACAGTTGGTCTGATCACATTTCGGGAGTGGTGGAGCCCTGCAACTGGCAAAGTCCGTTTGCACCGGTGCAGCCACAGCCGAGCCGAGGGTCGCACCATACAGACCTCCCAACCCTAGGAGAACATCTCTTCTGTCTAGATTATTAAGAGATTTGTCTGGCTTTGTAGACTTTGTAATGGGTTTGTTTACTTTGTTCGGAGGTTCGTCTCTTGCACTACGAATGCAAGAGGGATGATAGGTAGTGGAGGGTGGTGGGTTTTTTGAAAGGGAGAGAGGGTTTATCTTTGTGGAGAAGATAGAGGGATAGGTGGTGGAGACTAGAGTAGAGAGAGGCATTGTGGCGTTTTCTTTTGATGTTTTGAAAGTTTGGGGTATTTGCAGCCGTATAAATAGAGGGAGAGGGGAGGAGGGATTTAATCTGGCATCTAATAATCTACCTGATGTTAGTATTTTATTAGTTTAAAAGACAGAGGGAGAGAGAGAGAGAGAGACTCTTAACTTTTCAAAAAGATTCCTTTATTTCTTTGAAAATTCCCATCCGGAAAATTCTACAACACCTGATTATGCCGTCTCATACACAGGAGGTTTGATTTCCAACGTTAGTGTGAACACATTTAATTTTTTCTTACAAATGTCCTTTCATGTGGGAGTACTCCAATCTACCTCTATCTTCTCCCCTTCTCCTTCTTATGTCGTCTCGTCCCTGCATGAGTATGATCTTCGTACGGGGAATTTCCAATGTCAGTGTGTACAGTTTGATTTTTTTCTTTTTCTATAAATGTCTTTTCTTCATTAATTGTGTGACCCCACCCATCTACATCTCTCTCCTCGTCCCCTACTTCCGGTTTCTCCTTTTCTGCTCTCACTCTCTTTTACAAGGAGATAAAAGGCAAAATCCCTCCTCTCTACTTTTACCTTTTTTTAATCATTTCTATAATCTCAAATCAAAGCAATACATACTTCCCTCCTCTCTACTTTTACTTTTTTTTAATCCTTTCTATAATCTCAAAACAAGGTAATACATACTTACAATCTGACACCATTCACACTATTCATACATAATGATTTTGTGACCCACCTCTCTTTTTCATTCTTTTTTATTGTTCTATCATCAATTATTGGAATTTTTGTGCTAGGGAAGTTCTAACACCCTTTGTTTATTATTTTCATATGTACTAATTTTAATCATTGGATCCATACTTGAATGTTAAAGTAGGTCATTACATGAGTAATTATTGGAATTTATTCATTTAAATTGCCATTTTTATCATTGCTTCATATATTATTTAGTAATTGATCATATGCATGCTTAATCATTTATAAATCTCTTGAATGAATTTGGTTGATATATATAAATATTTATTTTATTCAATTATAATATTTGCAGGCAATATATCATTTTACTAATATAATTACGTATCTAAACACTCGTATATAATAGGGAAAGATACAGATACACCCCCTCAACTATGGCCAAATTCCACTTCTAACGCCGTGGTATCAAAGGTACCAAAGACACCCCCTTAGACACCGTATAATATTTATACAGATACACCCCCCAACTATTGCAGGCAATATATCATATTTATGCTCAAACACTGTATATTCAATTAATTAATAAATTCAACATTTATTATTTATTTAAATATTATTTTAATAAACATATAATTCTAAAACTATTCAACCGATTCAATTGCAATCGTTGCATATAAAAGTATCATATTATTCTTATATTGTGTTTGTTATTTTTAATTATATCCGAAAAAAATTAGTTTCTAAAACATTTCTCGATTGATATATCTAAGAAGCAAGTGATACATATATGGTAAGAAGTATGAAATATGGTCGTTATATGTTTTAAAATAAAGTAGTATTTAGTTTTCTTGTCAGGGCCACACCTTATTCGAATGGTTGTTTTAGAAATATCTCCACTTTCGTATCTGATGATATCTCGATCTACAGTCGATCTTTGAAAATATTTGTGCTCCTTACAATTTTGGTTAAACAAATTATCAATCATCGGCGATTGATACATGTTTTTCATAATCATTTGATTTAATTGCCTATAATCAATGCATAACCTCATGGATATATCATTTTTCCTCATGAACATCACTGGAGTACCCTATGATGATACACTAGACCAAATAAAACCCTTATCTAGAACCTCTTATAACTGCTACTTAACTTTGCTCGACTGGTGACATCTGGTAAGGGGTCTTAGAAATCAGGGGTTGACCTTGGAAGCAACTCAATGGAAAAAATTCAATCTCCCAATCACATGGTAATCTAGGTAAGTCTTCAGAAAAGATATTAAGAAATTCTCAACTAGTCGGGGTCTCGTCTGCTCAACTTCACCTCTTTATTACCATTTTAAAGTTATTCAAGAGAATACGATCTAATTCAGACAAGACTTCTATCTATAATCAAGTAAATTAATCTCTTAGATTAACAAGAAGCACCCGAGCCCACAATATCATTTTATGCCAACACAGCTTACTGACATTGGAATCAACTGCTTTTGGTACACATGAGCTCACTATGCCGTCCCATACCAGCACAGTTAACTCCCATGTTGAACCTAGTGCTCCTATTGCACACGAGGTAACTATATTGTCCTATTCCAACATGACTAACTATATGCTGAACCAAGTGCTCTTGGCACATACGAGCTCACCATGTCGTTCCATACCAGCATAGCTATTTCACACGTTGAACCATGGGATCCAAGTACACACGAGCTCACTATATTGTCTTATTCCAACACAACTAACTCACATGCAAAATTAGATGTCCCCATTGTGCATGAGCTCATTATGCATTTTCTTACGAGCACAACTAACTCACATGCTAAACCTGGCATTCCCGGTGCATATGAGTCCATCATGCTAGCTATTTCCCTAATTGTTTTTTGTCTTAATATCTACCCACCTTTCAACTTCTCAGAAAATAGTCCTAAGAATCATAAACTTAGGCTCTAATACTAACTTTCCTATCACGCCTTGACCTGAAGGCGTAACAGGTAACGCGTGCCAACAAAGTAGAACCTTACCAGCACGCAAGGCTAAAATGCTCAAAATAATCTATTAGAATCATCAAATGGAATAAAATTTTATTAATCTCCAAAATAAGCTAGAGCACTACTCAGAGTAACTAAGTATCTCCATAAATAAACTAGAAACTCTCAAATCCCTTGATAACTAATATCCAAGCCCATAAAATTAAACCATTAAAGCTCTCCCAAATGTCTTAAATAAACAAATGCTCACGTGTCTCAAATAAAACAGCAAAGTCATATAACTAGAATTCTAAAGTGCTAATCTACATGAGCACTCTCCCTGATCCCATGTGATGTCAAGACTCTGGAAAATAGAAGATAAAATGAGTGAGCTCAAAAGCCATTAGGTAATATAACACTGCCTGGTTGGGTTTAAGCATGCCGAGAACAAAGGCTAAAACTGATGATTAAACAAAGTGTGATAAGGAATGATCGGGTACAAAGCATATTATTAAAAATTTCCATTTTTATCAACACTGATAAATCAAGACGAAGTTAAACCTTGTCCATGGGTCCTGTATGACAGAATAACCTTATCCAAATCCTTCTCCACAGGTTTTTCTGTAAAGTGATCCGTTCAATTTACGATCCAATCATCACACCCATTCCACCAGCTTAGGGTCAACTATCGTAGTGACTGAGATTGACCATGGTTTAAAATTTCGGTTTCGGCTAAAATTTCGGACTAATCCGAACCGAAATTTCAGCCGAAATCCTGAAATTTCGATAATTTCGTTCGAAATCCTTTAACCCAAAAAAAAGTATTATTTTATTGAAATTTTTGACGAAATTACCAAAATTTACAAAATTTCGAATTTCATTCAAAATTTGGTAAATTTCGGGAATTTCGGTTTCGGTACCATTTTGTTTCGTTCCTCACTGAAACCCGAAATTTCTATCGGAAATTTTGGATTTAGGTCGAAATTTAAAACCATGCTATTGACTTCATATTCCACTCCTTTCCAAGCCACCCCTAGCAACCAAACGGAGCATAAGGTACAGCCATCGTGTTACACGTTTATCATCAGTGTTAATCAATTGGACACTGACATTGTTGAAAGAGCTGATTAGTATACTTGTGGTGAAGATTTTTGCCTAATCATAACAGTTGGGAATGAGTAATGATAAACGGTGACATTTGAGACATAACAGTTGGGAATGAGTAATGATAAACGGTGACATCCGAAACCGAAATTTCAGCCGAAATCTTTTATATGTTGGCTTTTGCTATTATTTAGACCTTTTATCTGCTATCGAGTTCTTTTTATCCATATATTTTTTACACCAAACCTACATAGATAACGAATACCATTATTATGCTAATTTTGTCTTTAGGTGAGCAACAATTCAACAGCATCGATGGTCATATTTTCTGAACTTTAAATCTATTTTTTCCTATTCATCCAACATATATTCCATTGACAGATATCGTAGGTCATCTTGGGACATGCTTTAACATTCCTTTGAAGATTACCTGTTACTTTATTTTTGCATAACCTTTGCTGCTTTCGGATCTCTTTTACATGCTAAAGATGTCCAATTTTCTTCTTATCTGTTATTGGGTCAATGACTTTAATTCTGTCATCCAACAAGATATATATGATTATTGATTCCCGCACTTTTGTTTTGTGAACACAGGATTGGCTGCATCTATCTAAATTCCTTATCTTACTGTAGCTTTTACAAATAAGCCAGGAGTTGGTAGAATTTTTGTCAGTTCTAATTCCAACGTTTACAACAACGGTATATGCATAGGGTATTGATGTACACACTAAGATATTTGATAATGACCTTCTCAGTTTGTTTTACCAGTTTGTTAGCTTTGCACTAACATATTAGCTTTTTTCCCCTTTTGGTACGTAAGCTGGGATCGAACCCCTGACCTCAGGGTGTAAGACAGTCTTTACCAGCTGAGCTAGGAGGCTCAACCCCTGGAGTTGTGATTTCTCATGGAAGTACATACCAATTTTTTTTTAAATATTGTTCAACATTAAAAGCATCACTCTTAGTTGATGACTCTCTTACTATTTTGGGGTTTTACTTCCGTTCTTAATTTTGGGTTTGTATAAATGCATTGTAGTGAGAGCTTTGCATATAGCTTCCTTCGTAAATGTATTTATCATTTTGTTGGAAGGCGAGGGTGATTGGATAAATGCATTGATGTGAGAACTTCTCATATAGCTTCCTTCATTATGTATTTAATTAGCATTTTGTTGGAAGGCACGGGTGATTAGATGTGGAGTTTTTTTGCTTTATGGATGGCTATTGTTCATAACTATTTCTCAGAAGGTTTATGATAACCTCAAATGGATCCCCTTTTTTACATCTCTTCTTTTTGGGTGATTTCTTTCTTACAACTTAGAGAGTTTGTTGAATTTTTAAAGCGGTTGAGAAAGGATTAGAAGTATTGCTCTTAATTGAACCCTCAAGTGGCACCGTACGTCCTGGAATACTCCTTCAATACCTCTTCTCCTACTTAGATCTATTTATCTTATTTTCCACTGTTTCTTTCTTATTGATCATTAATCTTTTTGTTCCTCTCATCCTAAAGTAGAAGACTTTGGATTGACCTACCTAACTGGTGAAGATTTATCTTCGGTAGATAAAGAAGTTGCATTCTCATAAAATAAATTTCGGGTTTCGGTCGTTAACGAAAACGAAATCGTTTATACCCGAAACAGTAGTTTATTTCAGCAGAAATTTCGAAATTTCAGTCGAAATTTTGTTTACCCGAAATTTAAGGGATTTCAGCAAAAAATCTAGATTTTTTTTATATTTATTTAATAATATCCCGAAATTTCAGCAGAAAATACTGAAATTTAAGAAATTTAGGTTGAAATTTTGAAAATTTTGGGTGAAATAAATTTGGATAAAAAAGTGGCCGTTGAATAGATTTATGAGATTTTGGCTGAAATTTCAAAACAACACTACCCCAGTGGGCATAAAGCTTTATCAAAGGATAAAGCGAACCAAGGCTTGCTATCCCTCGCGTTTGACTTCTATTGACCATGGTTTAAAATTTCGGTTTCGGCTAAAATTTCGGACTGATCCGAAACCGAAATTTCAGCCGAAATCCTAAAATTTCGGGCGAAATTTCGATAGTTTCGTTCGAAATCCTTTAACCCAAAAAAGAGTATTATTTTATTGAAATTTTTGACGAAATTACCAAAATTTTCATTCGAAATTTGGTAAATTTCGGAAATTTCGGTTTCGGTACCATTTTGTTTCGTTCCTCACCGAAATCCGAAATTTCTGTTGGAAATTTCGGATTTAGGTCGAAATTTTAAACCATGCTATTGACTTCATATTCCACTCCTTTCCAAGCCACCCCTAGCAACCAAACGGATCAGCATAAGGTACAGCCATTGTGTTACACGTTTATCATCAGTGTTAATCAATTGGACACCGACATTGTTGAAAGAGCTGATTAGTATACTTGTGGTGAAGCTTTTTGCCTTAACATAACAGTTGGGAATGAGTAATGATAAACGGTGACATTTGAGACATAACAGTTGGGAATGAGTAATGATAAACGGTGACATTTCGGAGGGATAGTTCCGAATCGGATTGGATAGTTATTAATCAATTAAAATGTCCCATTCGGAGGCTCTGAGATTCTACTTTCCGAGTACGGTTTACGTCTACTACTCTGTTACATCCATTTTTAATGAGACAAAGGGTTGGGTATGGAAATCAAGTCACGAGACTCACGACTCAGGAGAAAGAGAGTTGGATCGTCATCTATCTATTTGAGAAATCTATGAACTGTGAATTTATATGGTGGATGGCCATGCATGCCCGTGCAGCCTAAAAAAGACAATGGGCCCCACCTTGTTTGGGTGATCTAAAAGGTAATGGTAAATTGAATTCGCCCCCTGCCAGAACCTATGCACTCCTTTTTACCGGGTTCCAAGCCTCCAACCGCTACAGGTGCATACACATTTTCTTTTTCACTTACGGTCCTCGACAACTCTCTCTCTCTCTCTCTCTCTCTCTCTCTCTCTCTCTCTCTCTCTCTCCGTACAGATCTTGACAAACTCTCTGTCTCTCAAACAGGCTATATGTGTGGACAAGATTATATTATATATGTTGCACGGCCATGCACGGACATGTAGCCCAAAAATACAGTGGCCACCACATAGTTTGGGTGATCTAAACCATTCATTTGTTGGCCCTGACGTATCCCAAAAAATCTTATCCATAGGATGATCCATGGATAGTTGTGGAGATTTTAAATTGACGGCACATGTAAAAAATCTCCATGGATCAGAGGGTTAGGATCATCCTATGTAGAAGATTTTGTGGGCACATTTCGTCATGGCCCAACAAATGAATGGTTTGGATCACCCAAACATTCCGGGGCCCATAGTATTTTAGGATGCGCTACAAGCCATATAATTTCTCACGAGAGAGAGAGAGAGGGGTTTCTACACACTAGTGTAGATAAGTTATCCACACACTAGCTTAAAATATAGTGGGGGCCACATTATTTGGGTGATCCAAAGCATTCATTTGATGTCCCCTCACATAGATAGGGTGTGCCCAAAAAATCAGCTTTATAGGACCATCCTAACCCTTAGAACTGTGGAGGCAAAAAATGGACAGATTTGTCAAGGTTTATATACGTCCATTTTACCTTGACAAATCGTAGGGTTGAGATTAACCTATGGAGCTGATTTTTTGTGGACACCCTATCTATGTGAGGGCCAATCAAATGAATGGTTTGGATCACCCAAATAATGTGGCCCTCCACTGTATTTTAAGCTAGTGTGTAGATAATTTATCTACACTTGTGTGTAGAAACCGTTTTCTCATATTATCCTAGCCCTCCAATCTATAGAGGTTTCCATAATTGTTGTTGCTCTTAAGGTACCCAGAATTCGTCAATGTTTTTACAATTGTCCTGCATTCGTAATATCAAACTTTCCGTAATTTGACCCGCACATAGTGAATAAGGAAAAGAAGTTTTTTCGTCATTGTAAGGGGTATAACTTGGGTCTCAACCCAACCCAACCAGAGGAACCCATCTTTTCCAACCCAGCCCGATTTCCAACCCGACTGGGTTCAACCCGACCCAACCTGATTTGCAATTTCCTCAACCCGACCCAATCTGATTTCCAATTTGGGTTGGGTTGGGTCGGGTTGACCCGATTTGATATGGTATCAATTGTTGACCACCTCAACTCAAGCTGGGTTGTTTTGGATTTTGAGAACCAATAGTGAGTCACCAATAATCAGTTTTTAACTCACAATCGGTTCTCAAAATCCAAACCAAACAGGGACTAACAATTAACAAAGGGAAATGTTATCCGCACTACTATATTTTGATGATCACACTCCTCACTTTATTAAAGTACGGTATGGCGCGCACCATAGGATTATCCAAACCGTCCATTGTGGTGGACTGTGGAGACTATTTCAATGTTGAAAAAAAAAGACACATATACAGAACTTCTTCAGATGGAACCCAAATTCAGGTTTCGGGTCGGGTAGAGTCGGGTTGCCTGACAGCCCATCCCGACCCGACCCGATTTCCAATTCGGGTTGACTTTTCCAAAACCAACCCAACCCGATTTACGAAAAAGCTTAACCCGACCCAACCCAAATTCGGGTTGAACCCGACCCGCGTGGGAACATCCAAGTAACAACGATGGCTTCAAATTATATATAGTGCTAATGTCCTCACTACCATATTTTATAATGGCACTACTCACCGTATTTTGATGATCGCACTCCTCACTTTATTAAAATGTACGGTATGGCCCGTACCATAGGATGATCCAAACCGTCCATTAGATGGGCCACTACCTACATAGGTTGTGCCCCAAAAATAATTTGCATAGGTTGATCTGAGCCCTCCGATCTATTGTAGGTTATAGGTTGATCCAAACCGTCCATGTGATGGAACACAACATCAATCGGTTGTGCCCATAAAATCATTTCCATAGGTTGATCCTAGCCCTCCAATCGATATAGGCTTATCCTAACCCTCCAATCGATAGAGCTTTCCATAATTGTTGTTCCTCTTCAGGTGCCCGGAATCCGTCAATATTTTGCAAGTGTCCTGCATGAGTAATATAAAGTAGTTCTTTCGTCATTGTCATATGTCTTTACCTCTCCGTGGTAGGTTTTTTCCATAATTGTCAAACAGGTACCCTATGTCGGTACTTTTCGTATGTAGATTACGATTTTACCCTCAAATAGTTTCTCATATAAATAGATGTTAGATATCAGCAAAGGAGTTAATGGTAAAAGAGTAATGTTGACGTGTAAATCTCAGATAAAAAGAAAAGAAATTCCTTTTTTCTCTAGCTATATAGGAGTAGAAGTAGCAATAAACCCCTTGCCGACAAAGAATTGTACAGATCACATCATAGGTTGATCTAAACCGTCCATGTGATGGAACACAACATAAATAGGTTGTGCCCGTAAAATAATTTCCATAGGTTGATCCTAGCCCTCCAATCTATAGATGTTTCCATAATTGTTGTTCCTCTTAAGGTGCCCATACTTCGTCAATATTTTTACAGGTGTCCTGCATTCGTAATATCAAACTTTTCGTAATTTGACCCGCACCCGATTTCCAGCCCGACTGGGTTCAACCTGACCCAACCCGATTTGCAATTTTCTCAACCCGACCCAACCTGATTTCCAATTCGTGTTGGGTTGGGTCGGGTTGACCCGATTTGATATGGTACCAATTGTTGACCACCTCAACTCAAGCCGGGTTGTTTTGGATTTTGAGAACCAATAATGAGTCACCAATAATCAGTTTTTAACTCACAATCGGTTCTCAAAATCCAAACCAAACAGGGACTAACAATTAACAAAGGAAAATGTTATCCGCACTACTATATTTTAAAGTACGGTATGGCCCGCACCATAGGATTATCCAAACCGTCCATTGTGAACTGTGGAGACTATTTCAATGTTGAAAAAGAAAAACACATATACAAAACTTCTTCAGATGGAACCCAAATTCGGGTTTCGGGTTGGGACGGGTTGCCCAACAGCCCGACCCGACCCGATTTCCAATTCGGGTTGATTTTTCCCAACCCAACCCAACCCGATTTGGGAAAAAGCTTAACCCGACCCAACCCAAATTCGGGTTGAACCCTGGGAACATCCAAGTAACAACGATGGTTTCAAATTATATATAGTGCTAATGTCCTCACTACCATATTTTATAATGACACTACTCACCGTATTTTGATGATCGCACTCCTCACTTTATTAAAATGTAAGGTATGGACCGTACCATAGGATGATCCAAACCGTCCATTAGATGGCCCACTGCCTACATAGGTTGTGCCCCAATCCGAACCCTCCGATCTATAGCGGGTTATAGGTTGATCCAAACCGTCCGTATGATGGAACACAACAATCGGTTGTGCCCATAAAATCATTTCCATAGGTTGATCTTAGCCCTCCAATCGATAGAGGTTTCCATAATTGTTGATCCTCTTCAGGTGCCCAGAATCCGTCAATATTTTGCAAGTGTCCTGCATGAGTAATATAAAGTAATTCTTTCGTCATTGTCATGTTTTTACCTCTTCTTGGTAGTTTTTTTTCGTAATTGTCATAGCCAGGTACCCAGGTCGGTACTTTTCGAATGTAGATTACGATTTTACCCTCAAATAATTTCTCATAGAGATAGATGTCAGATATTGTAGATCTCCTCAGATATCAGCAAAGGAGTTAATGGTAAAAGAGTAATGCTGATGGGTAAATCTCACAGAAAAAGAAAAGAAATTCCTTTTTTCTCTAGCTATATAGTAGTAGATAGATAACTAGTAAAACACCCGGTGCGATGCACGGGCGAGAAAATAAATCATATGTAAAAGATGTGTTTAGAAAATTTAAAAGAAACAAAGAAAGAAACGAAAACTAAGCATGTTGGAAATGCAGGTAGCAGGAATAATTTTAAGCATTAAAACAGAGGAACCTCACCTAGAAAATTTCACACAATATGGTGTTTGACGAACTGACAGTCTTTTAATCGAATTCGGCAGGTGTTGTTGAATGGCTCCACACAACCTGAAGAATTGATCCTCCCACTTGGACTTTGATCAGTATCATGCCGGGTTTTAAAATTATAATGATCTATAGGCATTTTCTTCTAAAATGTAAACCTATACCTATACCATGGACCGCCTATTTCTTTATCTGTAGATCCCTTGCTCTGTAGAATTATCAAGTCAACAAACAATGTCTTACTCCAATGTATATTTCGTAAAAAAATTTATACATAATATGTGAGAAATGTTATTATTAATTAAACTACCATCTATTTCAAAATATTTATTGCATAAGATGTTTCAGAAAATGGAATGAACATACCGTGGACACAAACTCCAAGTAATTACAAAAGTATTTGGTCTATGTATTTAAAAATCCAGAGCAGAAGCAAAAGGAATGTTTACTATCTCCATTTATGAGGGATCCAAAATCCTTAAACTACATGATGACGTTAAATCATTAGACTCAATAAGTTGGAACTATGAAAGTTGGAACTCCACTGGCCAATTAAGTTAAAGAATTACTAATATTAAGTTAAATAAGAAAACATAATAATACTCCATTGGCCAGAAAAGAGTGCATAATATCAATTGGAATAGGAAAAAAACCGAGTTCATAGACTGATGTACCAAACAAATAGGCTACTAATATTGGCAGTAGCATGTTTTGATAGTTTGCGTAATAATTCTCCATTGATTGGAAAAGAGACCATATAATCTTCCACATAAAGGAAAAAAAAACTGAATTCATAGACTCATCACCACTCACATGAATAGCGATACATGTATTTAAACATACAGATGCGAAAAAAAACTGAATGAATATGCTACAATAACATAACATATCTAAAACAACACACATACATCGTTGATTTTTGGAATTTGGACCCCATTTTTTTTTAAACTCGAAGGTATTCCGTCCATAATGCAGATATTATATAAATGCTAAAAGTTTGTAGTATCTTAAATTTGTAATCAAAATTTATTTGAAGAAGTTTGATTATTGAAACACTGAATAAAAGAGAAAATAAATATTATTTTCTTGAAGTTAAAGTTTTGGATGTAGGGTAATGAAGAGAATCAACGAAAAGTAGGGGTGAAGAGAAATTGCAGGAAAAGTGAATCCATCTAAACATCGATTTTCCAAAACCTAGTCACTGCTTTCAACAACACTCTACTAAAATAGGGAGTTGCATCACATTATGCCAGTGCAACCAAATAGAAGGCCTTTCAATAGACCAAAACAATATCCAAACAACATATAAAGTCAACCAAAGCATTAGAGCATGCGATTCAAGATAGAAAGCAGGTGGAAGAGGTTTGAGGCGTGGGAGGAGCAGTGACATGGAAGAGGTTTGAGGAGTGGGAAGAGATTTGAGCTACAAATGAAACTTCCCAACAAATTGTTTATGCAGTGATTGGAGAGATGCCATCCCTCTTTCTTGTCAATTCTAATCCCGATTAAATCTCTGCATTCTTCAAAGGTTGAACCCGACCCGCGTGGGAACATCCAAGTAACAACGATGGTTTCAAATTATATGTAGTGCTAATGTCCTCACTACCATATTTTATAATGGCACTACTTACCGTATTTTGATGATCGCACTCCTCACTTTATTAAAATGTACGGTATGGTCCGTACCATAGGATGATCCAAACCGTCCATTAGATGGGCCACTGCCTACATAGATTGTGCCCCAAAAATAATTTTCATAGGTTCATCCGAACCCTCCAATCTATAGCGGGTTATATGTTGATCCAAACCGTCCATGTGATGGAACACAACATCAATCCGTTGTGCCCGTAAAATCATTTCCATAGGTTGATCCTAGTCCTCCAATCGATATAGGCTGATCCTAGCCCTCCAATCGATAGAGGTTTCCATAATTGTTGTTCCTCTTTAGGTGCCCGGAATCCGTCAATATTTTGCAAGTGACCTGCATGAGTAATATAAAGTAGTTCTTTCGTCATTGTCATATGTCTTTACCTCTTCTTTGTAGTTTTTTTTCGTAATTGTCATAGACAGGTGCCCTGGGTCGGTACTTTTCGTATGTAGATTACGATTTTACCCTCAAATAATTTCTCATAGAGATAGATGTTAGATATCAGCAGAGGGGTTATTGGTAAAAGAGTAATGTTGACGTGTAAATCTCACATAAAAAGAAAAGAAATTCCTTTTTTCTCTAGCTATCTTGTAGTAGATACTGGTAAAACACCCCGTGCGATGCACAGGCCAACAGGAAAAGTAAGATTTAAAACTTCAAAAGATCAAAGATATTTATTATAAATAAAAAACTTAAAAAATTAAGATGGAAATGATATTTTAAGAATTTGAAAAATATGAAGGTCCTAGAAAGACAGGACAATTCAGAAAGACAACAGAAAGTAAAGTATAAAAAATATATCATAATTATAATCTTCTTAAAATTCCAAATAATAATAATAATAAAAAATTCTACCAATGTCATGACTAAATAAATTTATTTTATGAGAATGCAACTTCTTTATCTACCGAAGATAAATCTTCACCAGTTAGGTAGGTCAATCCAAAGTCTTCTACTTTAGGATGAGAGGAACAAAAAGATTAATGATCAATAAGAAAGAAACAGTGGAAAATAAGATAAATAGATCTAAGTAGGAGAAGAGGTATTGAAGGAGAATTCCAGGACGTACGGTGCCACTTGAGGGTTCAATTAAGAGCAATACTTCTAATCCTTTCTGAACCGCTTTAAAAATTCAACAAACTCTCTAAGTTGTAAGAAAGAAATCACCCAAAAAGAAGAGATGTAAAAAAGGGGATCCATTTGAGGTTATCATAAACTTGGGGTTCCATCTGAGAAATAGTTATGAACAATAGCCATCCATAAAGCAAAAAAGCTCCACATCTAATCACCCATGCCTTCCAACAAAATGCTAATTAAATACATAATGAAGGAAGCTATATGAGAAGTTCTCACATCAATGCATTTATCCAATCACCCTCGCCTTCCAACAAAATGATAAATACATTTACGAAGGAAGCTATATATGCAAAGCTCTCACTACAATGCATTTACACAAACCCAAAATTAAGAACGGAAGTAAAACCCCAAAATAGTAAGAGAGTCATCAACTAAGAGTGATGCTTTTAATGTTGAACAATATTTAAAAAAAATTGGTATGTACTTCCATGAGAAATCACAACTCCAGGGGTTGAGCCTCCTAGCTCAGCTGGTAAAGACTGTCTTACACCCTGAGGTCAGGGGTTCGATCCTAGCTTACGTACCGAAAGGGGAAAAAAGCTAATATGTTAGTGCAAAGCTAACAAACTGGTAAAACAAACTGAGAAGGTTATTATCAAATATCTTAGTGTGTACATCAATACCCTATGCATATACCGTTGTTGTAAACGTTGGAATTAGAACTGACAAAAATTCTACCAACTCCTGGCTTATTTGTAAAAGCTATAGTAAGATAAGGAATTTAGATAGATGCAGCCAATCCTGTGTTCACAAAACAAAAGTGCCAGAATCAATAATCATATATATCTTGTTGGATGACAAAATTAAAGTCATTGAGCCAATAACAGATAAGAAGAAAATTGGACATCTTTAGCGTGTAAAAGAGATGCCGAAAGTAGCAAAGGTTATGCAAAAATAAAGTAACAGGTAATCTTCAAAGGAATGTGAAAGCATGTCCCAAGATGACCTACGATATCTGTCAATGGAATATATGTTGGATGAATAGGAAAAATAGATTTAAAGTTCAGAAAATATGACCATCGCTACTGTTGAATTGTTGCTCACCTAAAGAGAAAATTAGCATAATAGTGGTATTCGTTATCTATGTAGGTTTGGTGTAAAAAATACATGGATAAAAAGAACTTGATAGCAGATAAAAGGTCTAAATAAAAGAAAAAGCTAACATATAAAAGAGATGCCGAAATCAGCAAGGATTATGCAAAAATAAAGTAATAGGTAATATTCAAAGGAATGTGAAAGCATGTCCCAACACAACCATCGATATCTGTCGAAGGAATATATGTTGGGCTAACAGAAAAATATGGATCAAAAGTTCAGAAAATACGACCATGGATACTATTGAATTGTTGCTTACCTAAAGAGAAAATTAGCATAATAGTGGTATTTGTTATCCATGTAGGTTTAGTGTAAACAAATATATGGATAAAAAGAACTTGATAGTAGTAAAAGGTCTAAATAATAGCCAAAGCTGTTTTTAGTCGTGTAGTTGTTGGATTTCTTTATTTCTAGAAATGCAAATATAATCACCGATATGTATTTTGGAGATGTGTTGTTGAACCTGAGCATATATACCTCAGAAATCTACAGGAAAGGGAAATCCGGCTCCCCATTCATCTTTGGCCACCCAGATGTTTGAAAAAAATTTGTTCGAACATTTATAAGTAAAAAGCCTCTCAAATATTAAAGAAGAGAATCCTAGAGAACTATGGATCTACTGCGATGAACGGGGCAACAAAGAAAAATATAAAATAAATAAATAAACATTGTATTAAAACTGTTAAAAAGGAAAACTAAAGCTTATAGGACTCTACAGTACCCCTCAGATCTGGTGATCTAACCTGTCCATCAAGATCTGTAAATAAACTATTGAAGAATTCTGTTTAATGGGATTTCAAGGATTGGAGGTAGATTTTGGAATAGTTTTGACCAAATGTAAGGCGTACCAATAATCAACTAATTAGATATTATCAGATTTCATCTGTGGCCCTAGTTATCTAAAAGGGACCCGACGTCAAAACTGTTCAGCAAACCAAGAGATAATTCAAAGGAAAGGAACAAAAACTAAATGGCCCTAGTTATCTATATTTCATGGTCAGAGGATTGGTTTCCAATAGGAGAAGCAAAGGTGATGGTATTATGTAAAGAAACCAACTGCTATGGACTACACACAGGTTGGCATCCGTATGATATGGATATTAGTTGCATAGTAAATATCAATTCCTTCCTATTGATACCATCTTACTGATAATTGGAAACCTTGACTAACTTATAAGGGCTCTTTAAAAAATCCAAGACTTAGCTGATGGTTTTTCCTCATATTACCTACTCTAGGAATAAATCCAAGGAGTGCATAATTGCAGTCCACCTTAATCAGAGGGACTTGAAAAGAAACTATCCACTTTTAAAAAAACCATAGCCACAAATTAATTGAAGAATATTAAGCAGTAACAATCATATTCACCTTGGAATCCAAAAAATGAATTTCAAAAACAGAAGAAATACATGAGAATTTCAAAGAATATACACCATAGAAAATAACAGTTAACAAATGAAGCAGAGATGAAAAATCGTGACACCCATCTTCCCTCTTGTTATTCTCAGGAACACATTAATCTGTAGGCAAAAAGAAAACTAGATAAACAAAAATTGATCCCACAAAGAAGACAATAATAAACCTAGAGCATAAACAAAAATAAATCATAGATATATATGAGAGAAATTAAAAAAAGTCTTATTAATAAATAAGATCCTGGAATATTTGCAATTTAGTAAAGATTATAGATATATGGACGATATAGCAGAAATACGAAGTTCTTCAAAAGATGTAAACTTACATGTATTCAGGCTGGGAATATGGTGTGCTTTGTAAAATAAAAGTGCTTTGGATGCCTAGAAAAGATAACAAAAAAACAAAGTTAATGTGTTTACCCTCCATCAAGATGCAGTTTGAATATCTTGTAAAGAGGTGAGTTTTAAAAATGATATAAAACTGAACCTGTTGACACTAAAAAAAATAGTATTGGTTATAAAGTCCAATTCCAAATGCTCTCTCATTTTCTGAATAATTAAATTGAGAAATATGAACCATACATGGGGCGACCAAAAGAATGCACGAAAGAATGATGAGAAAATTAATCCATAAAATTAAATCAGACGTAAGTTCTAACTAAAAGGATCTTACGGTTAGGAATCTTAGTTTTAGGATTGGTTCAAGAAAAATTTCAGACCCAAGCCAGACTTAGGATAGTCTAAGTGGCCTCCAAACTTGTCTGCCTTGGTTCTTGGCCTTGTAACATGTTCTAAAATCTGTTCTCATTGGGGCCATAGCCTATACAAATGCACAACCTTTACAAAGAGTATAAATAAGCAAGCCCAAAGCAGCATAGCCATTACATAATATTAATCATCTCAACTCCCTGGATAACCAAATCAGTCACGTGGTTGCCTCTCTAAGCAAATGGGATGCTTTAATGACCGCAAAACTTGTGTTATGCCCTAAATTGGAAGTAAATGCAGCTACTTGCACTTGTTGTGTTCCACTCATTTCCCATGTTAAATCTAAAATCAATTTCTTCATTAATAACATCATTCAAACTGCCCCAAAGATAGGGCAGCAAGGACACACATTCTCCTTCGGAGCTAGATAAGAACCCAATTGCAGAAGGAAATTCATTGGAGAAGAAAGGAGGACTTGGGCAACAAAGATCACATTTATTCAGCACCTGCAAGCTGCTTTGGGAGACTAATAAGGAAAGAATGTCATATCTGGAACATGACTTCCACATGCAAGCCTGGGAGATGAACATATCAGCAGATGAGATGGACTTGGATGTAGTATGTCTTATGTATACCAAACATACTTCCAAATACTAATTAAACGCTGATTTTTGTAATTAATTTTAATATCTTTACCATCTGAAAAACAAAATTAAACGCGGAAATTTTTATGATGCCAGTGATGAGTGTTGTTCTTTCTATAGTCAGTAGTCATATGCACAAATCCATTCAAAGAACGGAGCATGAGGATTTTGACTATTGTAATTATCACTCATTAAGTTTTTCATATTGACCATAAAATTGCTGTCTCCTGCGGTCCACTACATTGAAGGCAGTGACAATCTGGAAAAAAAAAAGAAGCTATGCCATAAATGAGATCTTTGAAGGCAAGTAGAAATATCAAACATCTTAAAAAAGATACAGGGTATGCAAGGAATGGGTTCTGAAAAGAGGCTCTAAAACTCATGTATCAAATGCAAGCAGAAGGCATTAAGGAGGGCATGATTTAGAGGGAGAAAAGCAATCCCAAAATTTCCATGGCATTTTAGACACGGTTTGATTTAGATTTTGAGCAGAGAATTTGACCCCAAAAGAGATCATTTGACTCGAATTACAATTAGGCTCCATTTGTTTTGTTTTTGAGAACCGATTGAGAGTCCAAAACTGATTAATGGGGTTTAAATTGAACGTAATTTTGAGTCCAATAATCAGTGTTGGAAATACAACCGGTTCTCAAAAACCAAAACAAACAGGGCCTTAGTTAAATAATCAGGGCCATAGTGATGTAGATCCAGTCTACTTCAGCTGCCCTATCCAGAATAAAAGAATTCACATTTGAAATACAAACAGAACATAAATTGCCTTACTATATATCAAAAATGAAGATTTTCCTCAAATTAATTACTCTTGAGTAAAGTATGTATAACTTAAAGGCATGAAAGTGTTGCCAACAAGGAGAAAAACTGACTAGAGTCCAGAAATCCTAAATGCATGAGTAATAAGAAGCACATACCAGCCTCCATGATAAACTGCCAGAGAGATCAAACCCATGAATCCCAACACAACCTCCACCATAAGACTGATGTATCCTACTCGCCTACAACTCACATCCGGAAAAACAAATGAAACTCGTAAAGAAATATGTATAATTTCATAAAGAAAAAAAAACTTATAAAAAAACCAACTGCTAATAAAGAACTATGTATAATTTCATAAAGAAAAAAACTCATAAAAAAACCAACTGCAACAATAGCCCAACATACACCTGGAAAAGAATCTAAACAAAAGATCATCTGCAGCAACTAATATCAGCTTTCAAATCCTCCAAAATAATAAGAAACAGGAAAAAAAACTTTACGCCAAAAGATTAACAAAACAAAGCCTAAAGAACCAATATCAGTTTCATGTAAGGGGAAGAATTTTATAAGGATTAAACAGGTAGAGCAGAATAGAACTCTAATTAGAAGATGCAAGGAAAGAACTCCCTAAGTGCCTATATAAAGCTATTGTGAACATGATACCCAATATGTGGACAACTAAAGCCATGCCAATGGGTGAGCGCCTTGATCGACATCAAGAAATGTGCTGGCATTCCGATAATCCACTGAGTGATATTATGGACAAAATAAGATCACTAATGGACAAAATGGTTTTAGGGTCAAATACCTTGAGCTATCATAAGAATACTACTTTGAAGGGGAGCTTTCCTTTTATGCAGAAATCACCTTTTGCTCTTAGTTTTCCTACATCAAAATAATCAGCAAGAGGTTGTTGTTAATCTTCCTATATCAATGACAATTATATAGACAACATAGAGCATATGGTTAAGAGCATAATATGTCCAATCTTAACAGAGAACATACTCTCCTAGAAAACAGAGTAAATCTTATCATTCAAGAATGCCCAATTCAATCCAAAACATTCTTAATCAAAATATGTATAATCTCATATTTAATTAAGCACTATGAGCAGGAAAAAAAATTCTCAGAAATGAACTAATTTGTCAAATCAATTTTGTGGAAAGGAAAGAGTAGAAGAGGAACAAAATCCCTATATAGCTGGTTCAGAGAAAAGCCCCTGAAGATTCATCTATTTCTAGATGTGCTTTAGACAAAAAAATGAAGATGTAGAAAGCCCTTATCTATTTACATGAGAAGAAGATGGAGAAAAACCCTAATCTATGTGTTGTGCAAAAGACGAAGAAAATTCCTAATTTATCTACAGAGGAAGAAGATAAATTAAAACTCAAATCTATCTGTTGCGGACGGGAAAAGGAGATATCGGATGGGAAAGATTGAAGAGGGTTAGAGCAGAAAACCCTAGAAAATTATCTTGAAGAAAACCCTAGAGAAATATTCTTGAAAGAGATGGCGGAATGGGAGAGCGAGGTAGAGACGTGGGAGAGGCACGTGGAAGACAGCAAGGGTGATATGCGTCGAAGAGAGATCCTTGATGGACGTCTAACAGAGATAAGGTTATTCAATTGACGATTTTACCCTCGTATAATTTCTCATAGATATATCTATTACAATAAGCTGGGATGAAAAGATGAGAGTTTTTTCCATTTTTTTGAAAATTACATGCGAATTACACGTCACATTTTTTGACTTTTTTGAACAAACGCACCCATTCAACTCATATAATTTCAATCTTACCCCCTCATTACATAAATGCCTCTTATGCCCTTGAAATTATAGAATTTTTTGATTTTCTGGAAAATTCTATCAATTTAACACGTCCATGTACGTGTCTTATGTCAGAGATTTTTTGGCTTTTTTCCGTAATTGTCATATGTCACTACATTTTGTTCGTATTTTTTTCGTAATTTTCAAACTTTCTAACCATTTCTAGGTAATTTTTCATTTAAAACTTTATAACTTTCGTTATTTTACTTTTTTTGGGTAATGATTACTTTTTTTCTTATTTTTGCTTTTGCTACCAAGCTTTTCCCATGTGCGCATCTTCGCATCTTTGCACCAAGGATGGCCACATGCCGAGAAGTGGCATAGGAGAAGTTTGCTAGCAAATTCCTATAAAAATAAATAAAGAAGGAAATGTTATCAACACTACTGTTTTCTCTTAAGAGGGCACTCTCACTTTATTAAAAGTACGGTATGCCCACACCATAGGATGATCCAAACCGTCCATTAGATGGCCCATAACCTAAATAGGTTATGCTCCAAAAATCATCTCCATAGGATGATCCTAACCCTCCAATTTGAATGTTAGAGGGTTGATCCTAACCCTCTATAGATCGGAGGGTTAGAATCAACCAGTGGAAATAATTTTGGGGCATAACCTATTTAGGCTATGGCCCATCTAATGGACGGTTTGGATAATCCAAAGTGGCTTCCAAGTCTTCCCTGTTGTTTTTTAACAGAAACAACAGAGAACTTAAGTGTTTCATATGTGGATGCAAGCTCACCCTGTCTCTGGATGTGTTGTTTTTTTTTTTTTTAAACAACAATCTCTGGATGCGTTTCTTTGCACTATATTTCGAGCGATGCTTCAGCCAGCACAGTTACAACATGATAATCATCTATCACTTTTCTCCGTTCTTTTCCACTTTGCTTTTATTGATATTTGACACATCTTTATGTCCATTCAAGATGCAAGGTTAGATCTTAAATGCCACACCATTTGATCCCTTATTTCACTGTTGTCATGCAATTCAAGGCATCTGTCCCAAATTTCACGCAAATATGTCTTTGATCCATCTAAACTTTGGCTGTCATGGTAAAATCATATGAAAAAAGTGAAAATGTAGAAATTTCATAACAAAAACCCCCATGTACTGATGATGTTTTCAACTGAGAAAATTATCACAGTTTTTGCTATTATTCTCACGTATTTATAACCACTATGGTTCCCAGGTCTGTTCTTTTTTCATGGCTCTCTCTCTCTCTCTCAGCGGGCTCATGACACGAGCACTAGGGATGATTTAGTTTTGTCTCATAATGTTGTCAACAAAGCCATCTCTCCAATTGAAATTAATGTGTCTTTTTAAAGACAGACTCTATCAAAATTGGTAGTTAGTGGTAGATAGATCATAGGTGTATTTGTTTATTATTAGTAAAGAGTATTATAATCTTCTGCTACTTGCCATTTCGAGTGTTCGATAAAATGGCACACTGTTTTCCCTTCAAACTTACATTATGATGCTTTCAACAAAATGCACAATTTGCTTCTGACCCGAAAATAATCTTCTCCATTGAAAAGGTCAATATATATATATATATATATATAATCTATGATTTAGTATTTTCAAAGCATAACTAAGTTATTGAAAACATTGGTTAGATTAATGAATGTATCTCCTTTTTCGCATGTACTTTGCTTTACTGTTATCTCTCTATTATCGTTGCAACAACATTACTTTAATATATCAAAATAACTTTATTACCAGTGATCAATAAGCTCCAATATACAACAAGGGGAATGATTAGGATTATCTAATCATAATGTTCAACTACCATCCTCGGTCTCATGGTCTCATGCATGTTACTTGCTAACTATCTTTAGATTACTGATGCCTCAAAATTTGAGAAAATTATAATTGTTTGTAGATACATGAATTGTATCCTATTTTCCCATAAGAAAAAATATTCAACTTACATTTTTTGTGGTTTGTTTCCTACATCAGTAGTTTTTATAATTATTTTGTTTTTCTTTCTCTTCCCGTGCAAAGGCTATAGATCACATTCAGTGTTTTGACCAATTCGAAGCTCAAAATACCCTTTCTTTTTCCTTTTATCCTTCCTGAAAGTCTGAAATTTTCCTTTTGATTAACTATAAGCCGTATAACAATGTTTTCTCTTTTCGGTCTTATACTCAGTATATTTTCAGTTTGTATTTGAATTAATTCTTGGGTCACTCGAAAAAGATATAAATTTTCATGCCGCCCCGTGCATCGCACGGTTGGATAGATAATCCAACAGCAGCTTCTTAACAAGTCAGCTGCTGTTGGATCAAATATCAAGGATGGGATGATGAGTACATGTTTATACGCCCATTCATCATATAATTTTTCATCTACTTTAACAAATGTTGTTTTGGTACAGCCAAAGATACCAGTTACATGGTTTGATTGCTTTGACTTGTTTTGTTGGCCCACCCACATAGTCTATTTTTTAGTGTTTAGTGTTTAGGCATTAAGAATAAAAAGTTGAAAACCGAATGGCAGGCAACCCGCGGGCACCAACGCTCGACTCAGACCCATCCGCGGGTCACGGGTACGGGATGGGTGCGGGTATTGAAAAGAGGAGAGTTTTTTTTATTTTTTTGAAAATTACATGCGAATTACACGTCACATTTTTTGACTTTTTTGAACAAACGCACCCATTCAACTCATATAATTTCGATCTTACCCCCTCATTACATAAATACCTCTTATGCCCTTGAAATTAGAGAATTTTTTTGATTTTCTGCAAAATTCTCTCAATTTAACACGTCCATGTACGTGTCTTATGTCAGACATTTTTGGCTTTTTTCCGTAATTGTCATATGTTACTACATTTTGTTCGGATTTTTTTCGAAATTTTCAAACTTTCTAACCATTTCTAGATAATTTTTCATTTAAAACTTTATAACTTCCGCTATTTTGCTTTTTTTGGGTAATGATTACTTTTTTTTCTTATTTTTGCTTTTGCTACCAAGCTTTTTCCATGTGCGCATCTTTCGCATCTTTGGACCAAGGATGGCCACATGCCGAGAAGTGGCATAGGAGAAGTTTGCTAGCAAATTCCTATAAAAATAAATAAAGAAGGAAATGTTATCAATACTACTTGATGGCCACATGCCGAGAAGTGGCATAGGAGAAGTTTGCTAGCAAATTCCTATAAAAATAAATAAAGAAGGAAATGTTATCAACACTACTGTTTTCTCTTAAGAGGGCACTCTCACTTTATTAAATGTACGGTATGCCCACACCATAGGATGATCCAAACCGTCCATTAGATGGCCCATAACCTAAATAGGTTATGCTCCAAAAATCATTTCCATAAGATGATCCTAACCCTCCAATCTGAATGTTAGAGGGTTGATCCTATCCCTCTATAGATCGGAGGGTTAGAATCAACCAGTGGAAATAATTTTGGGGCATAACCTATTTAGGCTATGGCCCATCTAATGGACGGTTTGGATAATCCAAAGTGGCTTCCAAGTCTTCCCTGTTGTTTTTTAACAGAAACAACAGAGAACTTAAGTGTTTCATATGTGGATGCAAGCTCACCCTGTCTCTGGATGTGTTGTTTTTTTTTTTTTTAAACAACAATCTCTGGATGTGTTTCTTTGCACTATATTTCGAGCGATGCTTCAGCCAGCACAGTTACAACATGATAATCATCTATCACTTTTCTCCATTCTTTTCCACTTTGCTTTTATTGATATTTGACACATCTTTATGTCCATTCAAGATGCAAGGTTAGATCTTAAATGCCACACCATTTGATCCCTTATTTCACTGTTGTCATGCAATTCAAGGCATCTATCCCAAATTTCACGCAAATATGTCTTTGATCCATCTAAACTTTGGCTGTCATGGTAAAATCATATGAAAAAAGTGAAAATGTAGAAATTTCATAACAAAAACCCCCATGTACTGATGATGTTTTCAACTGAGAAAATTATCACAGTTTCTGCTATTATTCTCACATATTTATAACCACTATGGTTCCCAGGTCTGCTCTCTCTCTCTCTCTCTCTCTCTCTCTCTCTCTCTCTCTCTCTCTCTCTCTCTCTCTCTCTCTCTCTCTCTCTCTCTCTCTCTCTCTCTCTCTCTCTCTCTCTCTCTCTCAGCGGGCTCATGACACGAGCACTAGGGAGGATTTAGTTTTGTCTCATAATGTTGTCAACAAAGCCATCTCTCCAATTGAGATTATTGTGTCTTTTTAAAGACAGAATCTATCAAAATTGGTAGTTAGTGGTAGATAAATCATAGGTGTATTTGTTTATTATTAGTAAAGAGTATTATAATCTTCTGCTACTTGCCATTTCGAGTGTTCGATAAAATGGCACACTGTTTTCCCTTCAAACTTACATTATGATGCTTTCAACAAAATGCACAATTTGCTTCTGACCCGAAAATAATCTTCACCATTGAAAAGGTCAATATATATATATATATAATCTATGATTTAGTATTTTCAAAGCATAACTAAGTTATTGAAAACATTGGTTAGATTAATGAATGTATCTCCTTTTTCGCATGTACTTTGCTTTACTGTTATCTATCTATTATCGTTGCAACAACATTACTTTAATATATCAAAATAACTTTGTTACCAGTGATCAATAAGCTCCAATATACAACAAGGTAGACCTGGCAAACGGGTGGGTCGGGCCGGGTCAACCCGCGGGTGATGCGGGTGCGGGTCCACGGGTCGGGTGAGAAAATGACCCGCATTTTGGCGGGTCAAAATTTACGTGACCCGCGCGGCACGTGGGTGGGCCGGGTAAACCAGCGGGTCACCCGCAAATATGCCGCAAATATGGGATTGTAATAATTATTTTGATTTGACAGCCTCTATTTTTCCCGTAATTGTCATAACCTTCTATATGTGATTTGTTATTTTTTTCGTAATTTTAAAAGTTTATAACCCTTTCTATGTAATTTTTCATTCAAAACTTTATAATTTAGCTAATTTACTTTTTGTGGTGTAATGATTACTTTTTTACATTTTCTAGGAACATTTTAGCAACATTTGGATGCGTGCATCTTTGCATACACAAAGGCCACTTGCCGAGAAATTGCCAAAGGAGAAGCTTGATAGCAAATTCTAATAAAATAAAAACCACATTTAAATATTATCAACACTACTGGGCACTCTCACTTTATGTATGGCCCACACCATAGGATGATCCAAACCGTCCATTAGTTGGGCCATAGCCTAAATAGGTTATGCTCCAAAAATCATTTCCATAGGATGATCCTATCCCTCCAATCTGAATGTTAGAGGGTTGATCCTAACCCTCTATAGATCGGAGGGTTAGAATCAACCGATGGAAATAATTTTGGGGCATAACCTATTTAGGGTATGGCCCATCTAATGGACGGTTTGGAACTTTGGATAATCCTACGGTGCAGAACATACCGTACTTTTTATAAAGTGAGGAGTTACTCATAAAAAACAAACAGCAGTGATGATAACATTCTCAAAAAGATTAAAAAATACTCTAAAAATGCGGGTGCCCGCGGGTTGACCCGACCCGACCCGTGTTTTTGCGGGTTGGGTCACCCGCGGGTAGGTTTTTGACGGGTCACGGAAACTTAGACCCGTGCCCGCAAATTTGCGGGTGAGCCGGGTCGACCCGCGGGCACGGGTCACTTTTGCCAGGTCTACAACAAGGGGAATGATTAGGATTATCTAATCGTAATGTTCAACTACCATCCTCGGTCTCATGGTCTCATCCATGTTACTTGCTAACTATCTTTAGATTACTGATGCCTCAAAATTTGAGAAAATTATAATTGTTTGTAGATACATGAATTGTATCCTATTTTCCCATAAGAAAAAATATTCAACTTACATTTTTTGTGGTTTGTTTCCTACATCAGTAGTTTATATAATTATTTTGTTTTTCTTTCTCTTCCCGTGCAAAGGCTATAGATCACATTCAATGTTTTGACCAATTCGAAGCTCAAAATACCCTTTCTTTTTCCTTTTATCCTTTCTGAAAGTCTGGAATTTTCTTTTTGATTAACTATAAGCCGTATAACAATGTTTTCTCTTTTTGGTCTTATACTCAGTACATTTTCAGTTAGTATTTGAATTAATTCTTGGGTCACTCAAAAAAGATATAAATTTTCATGCCGCCCCGTGCATCGCACGGCGGGTCTTTACTAGTATATATATGTTAGGATAGCAGAAAGGGGTTGATGGTAAAAGGGTAATGCCTACGTGTAAACCTGAGAAAAAATAGAAACAATTCGGAGTTTCCCTATACTCTAATGCGTCGAAAAGTGATCCTTGATGGACGTCTAACATAGATAAGGTCATTCAATTGACGATTTTATGCTCGTATAATTTCTCATAGATATATGTTAAGATAGCAGCAAAGGGGTTGATGGTAGAAGGGTAATGCCTACGTGTAAATCTAAGAAAAAATAGAAACAATTCGGAGTTTCCCTATGGCTATATTGTAGTAGAGAGAGAGAGAGAGGGAGAGAGAGAGAGAGAGAGATAGAGAGAACGGTTTCTACACATGCGTAGATAAGTTATCTACACACTAGCTTAAAATACAGTGGAGGCCCACATTGTTTGGGTGATCTAAACCATTCATTTGATTGGCCCTCACATATATAGGGTGTCCACAAAAAATCAGCTCCATAGGATCATCCTAACCCTTCGAACCGCGGAGGCAAAAAATGGATAAATTTGTGAATGTTTATACACGTCCATTTTACCTCCACAAATTGTAGGGTTGTGACGATCCTATGGAGCTGATTTTTTTTATGGGCACGCTATCTATGTGAGGGCCAATCACATGAATGGTTTGGATCACCCAAACAATATGCTCTCTGCTGTATTTTAAGCTAATGTGTAGATAACTTATCTACACATGTGTGTAGAAACTGTTCTCTCATCTATCTATATATAATAAAGAGGAAGGGGGGTTTATTGTTCACCGTTGATGTGGCAGCCCTCCCCTTCCTCATTCAAGTCTACGTGTCAATTAATTTTTACTTGGAATTTTGTAAAAAAATAAGTCATTCGATTTTACAAGTCCTAATAAAATAGGAATGTTTCAATTCATTCGATTTTACAAATCCCAATAAAATAGGAACGTTTCAATTCCATGATTGGTGGCGTTTCACCTAACAAAAGCCGAGGGACACTGCTTCCCATAAATCAAGCCATAAATATTATATAATGTTTGCATATGCTATAATACACCCCTTCGGATACCATATTTAGTTACTTACACGTCTCTATAATTCTAGATGGAAGCCGTTTAAACCCCTAAAAATCAGGTGCTAATAATTCTACTTTACCATATTTCTTTGGATACGCCTCTTCCGTTACCATATTTACTTTTTTACACGTCCCTTTAATCTATCTATATTAAAGATGATGAGTTTTTAATCTATCTATATTTTCTAAATAGACGACGTTTGAATCCCCACTAATCAGGCCAAAAAACACACCCCTTCGTCTCTCTCCAACTAAAATCAAGTCCCAAAAAAATTGTCGAAAATCTCCATACCCCAATCCGTCTCTCTTCCTGGGGATTTTTTCACAAAAGGCACATATTTTACCATTTTTCTCAGAACTGTAATTATTGGTCCTCTCTTTTTTGTCATTTATTTTGGGGAAGTGATATTTACGCCTCTTTTGATCATTAGGGACACCCAGCGTCAGTGTATCAATAGCAAAAAGAGGGCTAATGTACTTTATGTCAGAAAAATCCAGTAGCTTTGATTGTAAAGTACACTGGCAAATGGGTGTCCCTGTTGATGAAAGGGGCGTAAATATCATTTCCCTTATTTTGTTTCAAATATCAACAGAAAATCTATTTTTTTGCTCAACAACGTGCCCCACAATTTTATTTAGGTTCTGGGTTCCAAACATGAGATACAAAGAAGAGGGCATGCTGTGCATTGAACCGATGAATGGATATTTTACTTTTGGTTTTGGAATTTTTGATATTATATTGCATCCTTTCTCCTCTGGATAAGGAGGACTTTCATGGATGACTTCTCATTAGATTCTCATTATGGCTTTTCCTTTGTGTTACATGAAATGAGGGCGCCCCTATCACTTAAAGGCAGCCTCCTAACCCGTGGAACCTGCTTGCGGTTGGTGTTCAGATACCGGTGCAGACGGATCACTCGAGGGAAGGTTGTTTTACTGTTCACATGCTTACGTGTTGGCCTTACCTTCCTTCTTAAAATTTATAAATTTTTCGCAAAATCCAAAACAAAATATGAAAAAGCGAAAGAAAAACGAAAACCCTATAAAAAAGTAAGAGATAGATATAAAAAATACCTCAGGTTGTCCTTATTCGGCGTCTCGCCTTCTGCTCTATAAAATTACAAACTTAAAAACTCTCTCTCTCTCACCGTATAGCGTTAATGCGTTTTGTACAAAATCTCATTCTCGGACAAAATATCGCCCTCTTCACCAGTTCTCAAATTTTGCAGAGAGAGAGATAGAGAGAGAGATTTTCGCCGACGCAAATCCATCCACCACGCCCTCTCCTTCTCAGATTTGCCCTCTGCCCTTTATTTTTCGCCTCCAATCTCCCTACGAAAGCTTGCCCTCACCTCTCCCTCGCTCTGCCTCTGCAACTCCAATTTATCTTATCTGGGTAGGGTTTTACCTCCAAACCCAACCGCCGATCCCAACTTCTCTTACCTGGGGTGGCTGGTCTGCAATATCTCTCCCTCTCTCTTATGCGATCCCTGGGTTTTTGTCATTTAGGGTTTCCTTGCTAATTCATTTATTCATGGTGCTCTTTTTGGGTGGGGTTCTTGGCTGATAAAATTACTTTTTTTTTTCTTCTAAAGGAAGAGTTTGCGTTCCAATGGAATGGGGTTAGATGCTTTGTTATTCTGGGCTGATTCCCCAATTCATTTGCTCTGTCGAAGAACCTGGGGGTTGTCTTTGAAATTTTCTAAAAGTGAAGGCAGTTTTGGTAGGAAAATGTTATCAGCACTACTGTACTCTTCACTTTATTAAAAGTACGTTATGATCCAAACCGTCCATTAGATGGGCCACAGCCTAAATAGGTTGTGCCCCAAAAATCATTTCCATAGGTTGATCCTAACCCTCTGATCTGAATGTTAGAGGGTTGATCCTAACCCTCAATAGAGATCGGAGGGTTAGGATCAACCTATGGAAATGATTTTTGAGGCACAACCTATTTAGGCCGTGGCCCATCTAATGGACAGTTTGGATCATCATATGGTGCGGGCCATACCGTACTTTTAATAAAGTGAGGAGTGCCGTCATCAAAATACAGTAGTGCTGATAGCATTTCCCTTCTGGTAATATGGCCTTAAATGAGTAGTCTTGATCAACCAGCACCATGATCCCTACTGTATTTTTAAAAAAACTACATGCTAACACCATGCAAAAACTTTGTACTAAAATTGTGATAGGCTAGTAAAGTTATTCTCTAATACTCGTCTGAAATCTGAAATTCTGGATTTCGGCCAGCACTGAAACTGACGGCGAAACTAGCAAATTTCGTCAATTTTGTCGAAATTTGAAAAAAAACACGTTCATTTTTTATTCCTTTCCCAATTTCAACCTAAATTACCGAAATTTTTTATTCCTTTCCCAAATTTCAGCCTAAATTGCCGAAATTTTGTTCAGCCGAAATTTTGATTTCGGCTAGGTCCGAAATTTATGCGGCCCGTGCATCGC
The DNA here is from genome assembly GCF_043159265.1 of Tasmannia lanceolata. Taxonomy (NCBI): domain Eukaryota; kingdom Viridiplantae; phylum Streptophyta; class Magnoliopsida; order Canellales; family Winteraceae; genus Tasmannia; species Tasmannia lanceolata. Next base: position 13,047,961 of record NW_027518714.1, on the reverse strand, counting down.
AAGGGTTTTTTTACTAGTATATATATATATATATGAGAAAACGGTTTCTACACACATGTGTAGACAAATTATCTACACACTAGCTTAAAATATAGTGGAGGACATATTGTTTGGGTGATCCAAACCATTCATTTGATTGGCTCTCACATAGATAGGGTGTCCATATTTTGCCTCTACGGTTTGAAGGGTTAGGATAATCCTATGGAGCTGATTTTTTGTGGATACCCTATTTATGTGAGGACCAATCAAATGAATGGTTTGGATCACCCAAACAATGTGGGCCTCCACTATATTTTAAGCTAGTGTGTAGAAACCGTTCTCTATATATATGAGGAAAATGATTGTGAGCTTGAAGCTCATATAGCTTATATGAGCTTGAGGGTCCAAACACATGGGTCCTACATTTTTTGTGGTGATTCAAACCATTCATTTGCAAGGCCCCTTCATAGATAGGGTGTATACCAAAAATCAGATCCATTGGATCATCCTAACCCTTCCAAAGCGGAGGGCAAAAATGGGCAGATTTGTGGCAAACGGTGTCTGTCCATTTTGCCCTCCACATTTGGATGGGTTAGGATGATCCTATGAAGCTGATTTTTTGTACACATCCTATCTATGTAAGAGCATTTCAAATGAATGCTTTGGATCATCCTAACAATGTGGGCCCACATGTGTTTGGGCCTCAAGCTCATATAAGCTATATGAGCTTGAGGCCCAAACACATGTGGGCCCACATTGTTAGGATGATCCAAACCATTCATTTGAAAGTCCCTTACATAGATAAGGTGTGTACAAAAAATCGGCTCCATTGGATCATCCTAACCCCTTCAAAAGTGGAGGGCAAAAATGAGCAGATTTGTGGCAAACGGTGTCTGTCCATTTTGCCCTCCACTTTTGGATGGGTTAGGATGATCCTATGGAGCCAATTTTTTGTACACACCCTATCTATGTAAGGGACTTTCAAATGAATGGTTTGGATCATCCTAACAATGTGGGCCCACATGTGTTTGGGCCTCAAGCTCACAATCATTTTCCTCTATATATATGAGGAAAGTGAAGCTACACCGCCGGCTTAAAATACAATGGGTCCACATTGTTTTGGTTATCCAAACCATTCATTTGATTGGCCCTCACATAGATAGGGTGTCCACCAAAAATCGGCTCCATAGGATCATCCCAACCCTTCAAACTGTGGAGGAAAAAATGGACAAATTTGTGAAGGTTTTTACACGTTCATTTTTGCCTCCACAAATCGTAGGGTTGGGATGATCCTATGGAGCTGATTTTTGGTGGACACCCTATCTATGTGAGGGCCAATCAAATGAATGGTTTGGATCACCAAAACAATGTGGGCCCATTGTATTTTAAGCAGGCGGTGTAGCTTCACTCTCTCTCTCTCTATACATATATATATATATATATATATATATATATAAGTTAAGTGAAGCTACACATACGTGTAGCTAACTTAGCTACATCGACGGCTTAAAATACAGTGGGCCCCACATTATTTGGGTGATCCAAACCATTCATTTGATGGGACCTCACATTGATAGGGTGTGCCCAAAAAATCAGCTCCATTGGATGATCTCAACCCTTCAAACTGTGAAGGCAAAAATGGACAGATTTGTGAATGTTTTTACACGTCCATTTTTGCCTCCACAAATCGTAGGGTTGGGATGATCCAATGGAGCTGATTTTTGGGCACACCCTATCTATGTGAGGGCCCATCAAATGAATGGTTTGCATCACCCAAATAATGTGAGGCCCACTGTATTTTAAGCCGTTGGTGTAGCTAAGTTAGCTACACGTATGTGTACGTGTAGCTACACTTTTCTCTCTCTTTCTCTCTCTCTCTCTCTCTCTCTATATATATATATATATATATAGAGAGAGAGGAAAGTGTCTCTAGTCTCTCCCCTAGATAAGCTTATCTACTCCTCCCTTTAAAAAAACACCGTGGGCCCACGCTGTTTGGATGATCCAAAGCATTCATTTGATAGGTTCTACCATAGATAGGGTGTGCCCAAAAAATCAGCACCAAAGGGTCATCCTAGAACTTCGTTTTGTGGTGCCTTGTGGTACCCAGAATGGACACATATAAACGTCCACGTTTATATGCGTCCATTTTGGACACGGTGTGCCCAACAAAATGAAGTTCTAGGATGACCCTTTGGTGCTGATTTTTTGGGCACACCCTATCTATGTTAGGACCTATCAAATGAATGCTTTGGATCATCCAAACAGCGTGGGCCCACTGTGTTTTTTTAAAGGGAGGAGTAGATAAGCTTATCTAGGGGAGAGACTAGAGACACTTTCCTCATATATATATATATATATATATATATATATATATAATCTATCTATTACCATAAAGAGGAAGGAAGTTTTACTGTTCACAGACACGTGTCGTCCTCCCCTTCCTCCTCCCGTTTATTTTGATTTTCTCAAATCCCCAAAATATCAGCAAAAAAATAAAAATAAAAATTCTAATCTAATCTTCTACTATTATAAAGAGGGAAGGGGGTTTCACTGTGCAAGCAAACGTGTCAGCCTCCCCTTCCTCCCTCCAATTTCTTTCCCATTTCGTAAATGCCCAAAAAACTAAGAAAAAAAGCGAAAAAAAAAAGAAACCCCAAAAAAAACTAAAAAACGGTAAAAATTCTCTTTTGCGTGCACGATACGGAGACGGGTCACGAGATTTTGAGGGGAAAGAACCGCGTATCGGCTTCCCCTTCCTCCCTCAAAGGTTAAACACAGAAATAAAACTTCTATCTCGCGCGATGTAGAGAAGGAAAAAGAACCCATGGCTTCTCTTTCTTCCTCAGCTGTCCCTACCTCCGTCAGATACGTCAAAGCAATTCCTGAATTTTCGCCCGTACCCTAGATTTCTCAATAAAAAAAGGACCAAAATCTCTCTCTCTCTCTCTCTCTCTCTCGATCTCGATCTCGATCTCTCCGCCCCACCCAAAAAAGGAAATCGAATTGGGGTTATGCACCTCTCTCTTTCTCCATGTCGCCATTCCACCTGGACTTTCTACCCATCTCTGTCGCCATCAACATGCACAGAAAGTGGCTTCCAAGCCTCCCCCTCCCTCAATTCCTCTCATTTCTTGGATATTTTGATTTAGTATTAACTTTAGCAATGCCAAAAACTTCATGCTTCTGGAAGTAGATTAGTTGCCTTTCTGCTTCTTTCTTATTAACTCTGAATAATTCGGGTTTTTCTTTACTTCTTTTTATGCAGTCTATTTAGGGCGGAAATGTTATCCTTGATAGGTTTGCTTTACTCAATGGTGTTTTGGGGGTTAAGTGGAAAATGATTGAAATTTATCTTTTCCTTTCATTTGCAGGTTGTTCCACAATCCGATGGACTCTTACTTCATCTTGGGCAGTGATTTTAGTTTATTATTCTTTGGGTAAGAAATAAATTATTGAAATTTTGGTTGATGATTAAGTTGAAAATAATTGAAATTATACATATTTTTTATTTCCAACATTACTTGATGTGCACAACTTAGGGTTAACTTTTATTCTTACTCTGCTTTTGGGTCATTGATTGAGGGACAATTCGGGGGTTTCAATTTTTTCCCCCAAAATCCTGAACTGTGTTGTCTTTCTTCGGAATACATTACTATATATCTGTTTTGAAGCTCGATTTGGCTGTTACTTTGGATTATTTTTCACTCCACAGATGCAAAAAATAGCAAGCTTAGAATCGAAGGACTATAAAAACACTTGAGCAGGTATTAGTTCATCCTGTCTTCTTTCTTAATCTATGTTTTGACTTGCCTATTTAATCTTTAATAAAAAGAGTATATAGTGAGTAGAAATTTATTGAAATTTGTCTTCTTTGATTTGCAGGTTGTTCCACGAGCCGGTAGATTAGTTCATGATTAAGCTGAAAATCATTGAAATTTATTCGTAGTTGTGAAAAGTTGGCCGATAGATTCAATTTCTTTCTGTCTCATGTGAACAAAATTGTATGTGCCCCTTTCCCAATCAATAGAGTTATTCAGCCTTTTCTTTGGAATGGTACTTTAAGAGTTTAGTTTGTGATATTGCTATGAATTATTTACATAATGGATAGTTTCACTATGCCCATTATTATATGGATTATTTGGATAACCGAATAACTGTCTGTTTGTGCCATGCTAAAACTTTGGTTTGCTCTGTCAATCTATTGTATACATCTTAATTAATTTACAGCTAGGTAGAGAATTTTTTTCCCCTTTTCATTTCAGATTTTAGCTACTTGAAACGGCAAAGCTCTTTTCTAGATATATGATTTTATACCACTGTTTGGTTGTCAGAAAATTAACGCCCACTGTTTCACTGGGGATCATTCTTGAGGAGCCATGGTGAAACTTTCTGTTTCAGTAACTTTGTGCCAAGTCATGCATTTCTACATCTTCATTGTATCCTCAACCTAATTTTGGGCTAGAAAGCAGGCGGGGAGATGCTGAATATACCCAAATGTACACAAAATATGCCCAAACACCAGTTGGCATCTACTATACGCGTTGGGGCTGATCTTGAGAGGTGAGGAATTTGATGGAGCAGAAGCTCTTCTCAATCGTTGTTGTAAGTACCATTGGAAGATCAGAGCATATTGCACATCAATAGTTTTGGGTCTAATTGATGAAGTCTCTTATTGTGATTTAGTAGACCAATCTTACAAGCATGTATATTTAATCTGACATGTTTGGTATGTGCATTCATCTTTCTCAGTTTTGAATGTCAAAAAACTGATTCTTTGTATCTCTTTTTTAGCTGTTACTATGTCTTTTATTAGCCGCCCAGCTGAAATATTTTTAGGTCAGTGCTAAATCGATCCCCTAATATCTTTATCCCGAAGTCTCTTTCTTCCGTTATCATTTTTTGACTTTATTTATTCTTTAATGTCTGAATGAATTACTTCTTTATTCATGCCTTTAAAGCTGCAGCTAATTGACATTTTTAATAATGTGAACATTACATTGTCATTTTGTTTATGAATATTGCAAGTAAATTATATTTTCCTTGATTTGTTTGAAGATGTGCTCTTTGGAAAAAAATTCTTGGAATTTTTGTTTCTTTCCATGATTTAGAGAGAAATTGTATGCTTTTGGTTAATTTAGAGGGATATTATCATAAGTAAAAATTGAATACGATTGGTTCAGGTTATTTTAGAAATGTTTTTCCTTTTCAAACTTTAAAAAAATTTTCTTTCCATGATCGAGAAAAAATTTATATCTCTTATCATCTTCAAAAGAAAACCTAAATGATTCCAATCCAACTTTCTTTTTCAATCTAAGTTTTCTACTCCAATCTTCATATTTTGTGTGATGTTATCATTATATCTCTATCATCCTCAAAAGAAAGGGAATCGACTATTATGATTTTTTTTATTCAAGTTTTCAATCGGACTTTCAATTTTTAGAAACGCCACTTTTAAAAACAATAATCCATGGAACATAGAATTGGTGTTTCTCATCCTGCAATATCTCTGAAAATTTTCTTTGCTTCAAATATAAGTACAAAACTGCTCATTCATTGTTTTGTATATATATTTTATATACACTTTGATTTAGAGTTTGATTTTATCCTTATTTTTTCAAACTCTTCCACCACTTTTTTACTATTACATTCCCTATTTCCTCCAAATTCCCAAATTTACTCTGTTTGTTTTTTTTAAATAACAATTGGATCTTTATTCTGTGTTAGCTTCAAACTTTGATATTTTTTTATTGTGTTTTCTATATCTCCATGATATTTTTTTATTGTGTTTTCTATATCTCCATGTTTTCTATATCTACTACAATATAGGAAGAAGAAAAAGGGAATTTATTTTCTATATCTACACACTCCACCCATTTCTCCAGCGAACCGACTGGTGTCTATCGCGGATTGACGATGAAGAATATGCGGAGAAAGAGCATATGTAAATGTTTAACCTGTGCATCAGTAATACTTATTTTTTTTTTTCATCTTGATTTGTGATTTTCGGTCTTGGGATTTGTCCGAAATTTTGTATCTTCTTTCTACTTAGAAGCCTGATTGATGTTTTTTTGGGGTCTTCTCTCCCATATTTCTGCCCCTCTTCAAGAAACCCTATTTCAGGGTAAATTTTAGAAACCCTGTTTCAGGGTAATTTACCCATGTCACCTTTTAGAAACGCTACTTCTCTGTTCTTTTCTTTTTTTCATTTATGAAATTTATTGGATTTGGGATTCTTCTGAGTTTTTCTTACTTATGATGATGATTCAAAGCTAGGTTTCTTTTCTTTTCTCAGTTTTTTCCTCAAGGGCAGTAGAAATGAAAAAGAGATTGGAAAAGATGGATTCGGATTGCTAGGGTTTCAGGTTTGGATAGCTTCTTTCCAGCAGGTTTGTGTTTTTTGTTTTGTTTCAAGTCTTCTATTTTTTCCCCACCAATTTCAGCCTTCACTTGCAGAGAGCACCAACTCAATGCACTGTTTTAACATGTTCTTTTCCTTTTACCCTTTTCTCTTCCCAAAACCTCACATCCTTCCTCTTTCTAATCCACCCCTTGAAGTTTTATAATGATGAATTATCTCTGATTCTTTTCTCAGTTTTTTTCCCTGTATTTTCAGAGGAACGACCATGCCAACTGTTTGTCAGAATCTTCGATGAAGAATTCCATCTTCAATCTTATTAGAATTCATGAAAGTAATTTTTCCTGACCTAAACATTTTTAAAACTTTTATAATTTTTGAGCTGATTCTGCTATATATTCTGATTTCCACGCCTTATTTTGCATTCCACATAGTCGATGACTGAGTGTTTATTTGGTTGAGGTACCAATATCTTTTCAATATCTTCTTGATTTGTATTCGATTGCTAAATGAATTCAGTCTCTGGTCGGCTAATTAGATGTGTATTGACTATTGAGAATTACACGGATTCATCGATTGTTTAATTTGATGATACTTCGGAGATTATGAGGGTACTACTTTTTCCAGAGGATGTTGATGATGGCCGGCTTACTTGAATCATCTAAAATGTTCTTACAGGCAACATAGTTTAAGACCACTTGATGTTGTACTATACATGTGTTCATTGGGACTTGCTAGGCAATTTTAAGAACAGCCATGTCGCGGCTGACTTTTGCATGTGAGAAAATCCACGGAGGCTCACTTTTCAGCTGATTTTGTCCTCATTTTATTCATCTGAGATGGTTATCCTATTATGCAAAAGGTAGCCACCAAATGGCTTCCCACGAAATTGCCTAGCAAATGCCATATTTGTAATTCAACTAAATTTTTTATCTAATCTCTACATGTTTTTTTGACAATTTCAACCTTTATTTATTTTCCTAATCCCCAAATGTGTATTTAACTACTACTTCTACATTTGAAAACACAAGTCTCCAACTCTCATGTATAATAGGTTTTGAAAATGGGTCTAAAGGGCGCCTCTTTCGTATATTTTTTTCTTCACAATACACCCTTTTTTTTTTGGTAGGTAAATTGGGGTTAGGCAAGACCTCGACCAGATATCATTAAATAAGAAGGAGAACAACTAGGGGGGCTTAAAAAGCAGCCAAAAGGGAACACGCTCCCAATACAAAAGGCCTAAAGCATAGGAATTATAATCGGGAGAACAAACAACCTGATGCATCATTAAAAATGATATCGGCAAGCGGGGGAGGGATGAGGTCAAGAGGAATATCATCCCCCTTGCACACACAATCTACTTTAGATAGAAAATCTGCCGCAGCATTAGCTTCCCTCCAAACGTGAGACACCTTCCATTTTCTGAACTTGGAGAGGGAGCAATGAATATTATCAAGAGTGGGAATCAATCTCCAAGGACATAACCAGGTTTTGTTGATGATGTTGACTGCCATGAGGGAGTCGGATTCCACCCAAATCTGATCAAATTCTTTCAGGACAGCAAGATTGAGCCCATGGTTAATAGCTTTGATTTCAAGGGAATTTATTGCTTCCTTTTCCATGTTGATCGAAAAAAAGGCAACAACCTCACCCTTCGGGCCCCGGAGAAGGCCACCAATACCAGCACTGTCACACATAAGGGAGGCATCCGTATTGATTTTGATTGTTTGGTTCTCAGGGCTGATCCAGGAAAAAAATTTGGGAGATACGACAGATTGGAAGAATGGAATGTTCAAATTGGCAGCGAATTTCTGGTTCCTAAAAGAGGGAGCATCCTGCAGACCGAGAAAGCACAGCCGGGTCTTCATAGCCGAGAGGATTGACCAAAGGATACTCTGCTTATGGGTAGAAACATTATCATGAATTCGACGATTTCTTTCCAACCATATAAAATATATGGCGGCACAGAATCCAATTCTGATAGCTGTAGCTGACTGACCTTTTCCACTGAACGTTTTACGGATCCATTCCTCTTCCTGCTGAATGGAATTAAAAGTTTTTCTTCTGAAGCAAAATTTCCGAAGAACAGATCTCCATAACCACGCAGAGTAAGAGCAAGAGAAGAAGATGTGGTTTACAGATTCCGGCTCTCTATGACAAAGAACACACCTGGCATCACGGTTCGGGCCCAGGAAGCACAATCTGTCCCTAGTGCTAAGGCCATTATTCATAGCCTGCCAAGAAATGAAGCTTTGCCGAGGAACATTTCCGCGAAACCAAACAGTCGAGTGCCAATCAGTTTTACCATGCGGGGTTCGAATGTGATTCCACGCACTCGCTGTTGTGAAAATGCCACTCGAAGTGGGCTTCCAAATCGCCCTGTCTTTAGAATGAGTTGAGAAGATACCAGATCTCATGATTTTCTGAAGGTCTTTGCGCTGTTCAGAGTGCAGCATGAAATCCCAAATTCCTGACAATTTCATATCTGCAATTGTGACATCTTTCAACAGGTTATACTGGGATCCTTCAGTAGTCTGCTTGATAACAGGACCATCAGGATGCCATGGGTGCTTCCAGAAGTCAATGTTCTTCCCTTGGCCCACCACATAGCAAATATGGGCTCTAGCAAAGTCTCGGCTCTTAAAAATGCTTCTCACTCCCCAAGGAGGATCAGAAGGCATAGGCCTGGTCCAAATATTCTTCTTCCTGAGGTATTTACGCTTGAACCAATTAACCCAGAGCGATTTTCTTCCATCAATTAAGTGCCAGAACAGTTTGGCCTGGGCCGCTTTGTTGATATCCGAAAGTTTCCTCAGGCCAACTCCTCCTTCCGTTTGGGGCCTACAGATAGTGTCCCACGCTATTGGGTGATACTTTCTCAGGAGACTTGAACCAGCCCAAAGAAAGTCACGCATAATTCTTTCGATTGATTGAAGCACCCCTTCAGGCAGGTTGAATGAAGCAGACCAGTAGCATTGAAAGGAACCCAGGACAGATTTAATAAGTTCAAGACGCCCTGCTCTTGCAAGGTTCCTATTACTCCAGAGCCCAATCCTGTTCCTTATCTTGCTCAAAAGCGGCTGACAATCTTTAGCAGAGAGCCTAGAAGTGACAAGCGGGAGGCCCAAATATTTGATGGGGAGGGCTCCCTCAGAGATGTTCAGAATCATACAGATGTGGTCTTTAACCTGATCCGAGCAGCCCGTAAAGAAAATTTCGCTCTTTAAGGTGTTGATATCCAGCCCAGACCAATTCCGGAATTGAGTTAAACAATTTTTTACTCCTGAAGCAGATTCCGTTGATGGATCAATGAAGATCATAACGTCGTCGGCAAATAGGAGATCTTACCATCGCGCTTCACAATACACCCTCTCCTCATCTTACATCAAATGCAACCTCCTCCCCTCGAATTTCATATCAACACTCCCAAAAAAAGCTGCACTCGAAAAGCTTTTCCTACCATATTCCTTTTATCTATTTGAGGTGGCGGTTCTCTAGTGCAAAAGTTAGCCACAAAATGGCTTTCGGCTAAATTGCTTAGCAAGCCCATTTATTCAACCGCTTTTCCTATTGCTTACATTTTCCCCCTTTGCTACTTTATAAATAATTTAGAGAAAATCTATAAATCCATCTTTTAAAATCATTTTTTTATGAATTATTTACTTCCCTTAGCCATGTCGTCCAAGTAGAAATACTATATCAACAGATATTTTTATTTTTGTGTTTTCTAATAAATTATTTTAGGTGTTAGTTTGTTTTTTCCAGTTCTTTTTCCTTGTTTTAATCACCAACTGGATTATATAGAATGAATTTCTTTTCTGTTTAAACAATTTTCCACTGTTCAAAGACACCTGTCGGCCTCTCCTTCCTCCTCAGGGCATTTTCTATATTTAATATGTTTTTTACTAAATCAGAAAAAACCGAAAAAAGGAGAAAAGAACTGTGAAAAAGAAATAAAATCGCTCTCTTTTTCCGACCTATATCGTCATATGTAGAAAATCTCACGAGAAAATCGGAATCGCTCTCTTTACTGGCGAGTTCTTAGGGGAGAAAATCGTGCAAAAAGAGATGGTGTGAATCTCTCTTCCATGAATTCCCATCGGCCTTCACCCTTTCCATCCCTTCGGCATGTCCTGGTTTTTTAAAGATTCGATGGATTTTGGGGCTCAACAATCGATTTGGAGATTCTTTTCCCAATCTGCGACTGATTATTCAAGCTCTGCTGTTGGTTTTGGAATTTCTTTCTTCCTTCCTTCCCTTTTTTTTTTTTGCCCTTTCTTCTTCCAGGAGTAGGCTTTTGGGCGTCAAACATTTAAGACACCTTCTGTTGCCATCTGCTGCTAAGTTTGGGTTCCAGACTTTAATTTCACCTCTCTAGCCTTTTTTTTGATGGATATATCAGGAAGGGGATGCTCTATATTTTGGTTGAGTGAAAATAAGGTTTATCAAAATTAGGGGATGCTAAAAAACTCAAAAAGTGTAATCAAACAAACCTACAACTATAGGAAGTTTGTTCTTCTGGATTGGAAATGAAAAATCCTTACTAGGAGGTTTCTTTGTTGAATCAATGGATATTTATGGCAGATGGACTGTTACAGCCTTGGTGCGTCATTGCGGACGATGGTACTTTTAGTGAGAAGGTGGTGATGAGCCGTTGTATTAATTTTTTTCTACTTAAAGAATGTTTTTTTGAGGGTTTTATCTATTTTGATTATGATCTTACTCTTTCTATTGTATTGCAGGTATACCATTAAAAAAAATTGTATTGCAGGTATAAACATATCTTACCATTGCTCTATTGTCTGTTGGAATTGCACACAATGTCTGGATATAAAAGTTTCTCATGAAAAAAATTAATCATGGTATTTTTGTAGTTTGCTTAATCATGTTTGAAATTGAACCAATAGTGTCATTGTTGGATACAACATAATTTGAAAATTTAGTCATGGTATTTCTGTATTTTACTTAATTGTGAACTGGAAAATTTAGAAAAAAGGAGTCTCTTTGAATTTCGATGAAGAGATGAGTTTCTTTGAATTTAACTTCTTGACTTTGGTTTTCTGTACACACCCTTCCAACCATCAAACATTGTTATTTTTGAAGTTTACTTAATTCTGAGCTAGAAGATTTAGAAAGGATGAGTTTCTTTGGATATAAGTTGTTCACATTGGCTCTTTGTACACACCCTTCCAACCATCAAACAGGGGTGTATATTTTTGACAAAAGCTAATATGTAGAAATTAAAATGCAATGATATCATTTCTTTAATTTTGCCCCGCTCAATCATTTTTATTTCATCTTTTTAGTAACAAGCCGTCAGTTACAGGTCAAAAGCTCTTTCATTTGGTTCGTTTTCTTATCCTATTTCAGAAGTTTAGACTATGATTATTAGGTAATTCTTGTGGAATATTGTTGTATATTTTTCTCTATTTCCCCTTTTGAACTGTGCATTACATAATTTTCATTTATAGTGTGTTGAGATGTTGGAACTTTGGGTTTATTGGTGGTGTGTTGTTATCATTTATTGCTTGTGTGTGAATTTTTTTTTAGCTTGTGATGTTGTGTTCTGAGGTTTTCTTATAGATTGGATTCTGAGGATTGTGTAGTTAAATGCATCCGGAAAGACTAGAGTTTTGGGAATTCATGCCATGAACTCAAACGAGTCTATGGAAATTCATGCCAATGCACTCATACGAGTCTACAGGATGTCTGGCTAGCCAAGATCCGTCCTCAATGCTCGGAAGGCTGTACTTTGGGCACTGCAGCCGTTAATCATCAGATATACTCTTTAAGTTTACTTAATTTGGGAATTTGTTTATCTTAAACTTTATTATTTTACTTTATTATTTTACATTCTAATTAGGACATTTCACTGATATATATTTCATAGTGAATCTCTTTAAAATTCTTTAGATCATCTGCAATTCTCTTACGTCGCTATTCTTTTTTTGGTAGGTGAGCTGGGTTTGAACCTGGGCCATAGTCATCTTTGCTATTCTTTCTATGCACCCAGTGGCATTTTTCATGCCCTCAATGATTTAATTTATGAAGTTGATATAGGAAGTATTCAATGGATGGGTATGCTAAAGTGTTAATAAGTATTAGTTTTTCCTTGCCGCCCGTGCATCGTCCATCTTTGCAGTTCTCAGGTATGTATTTCTGCATTTTTTTCCTTAAATTTTGGTGAAAAAAAAATTGCTTGCATTCCATCTGGGATTTTACAATTTCAGGAGGAATTTGTTTCTTCCAACTCTGACAATTGGTTAGGGTTAATGGACACAACAATGATGGATTCAGAACCCATTTATTTTACGCATTTGGTTGTTGTGGGAGTTGCGGGTCAATGTTTTTAACTTCACAACATAGGTACATCCTTTCTTTGTAGGTTTGTTTCCTACTTAGTGAGGTTTTTGGACTTCTGGTAATACAAGTTGTATGTTTTCCTCTTCATTCTTTGCAGTGATTATTCTTTCCATGTTGAAAAGCTTCCTACATATACCCAATATTGGGTTATGTGTCTGGAGTTGTAACAATATCATACTTTGCAGAGCTATCTTGAGGATCAATTTTGATTGCCTGATGGTGATAGAAATGACGATTGTGCTCCTGAACTATTTCTTTTGCATTGGCTACCACCATTGTAAAATTATTTTAACACAATATAACAAGTTCATTCGGTTGTAGTATTTAATCCATCAATTTCTGTATTTAGAATATGACAGGATCTACAAATGTTTCAAAATTGATGAAGTGAAATGTGATGTTGATGTATTCGTGATATCAGTAATTGATGCTATGTGGATGATATGAAATGGATGAGAATGCAGCCAAGCAAGTGTGAGATTTTATTTCCTCAAAAAAGATAATGCTATTAATTTTCAAAAAAAAAAAAAAAAATGCTATTTTTCCCACTAATCTTCCTGATATTTTTCCCTCTTTATAATAGTAGATGTTTTTGTTTATAAGATCAAAGTCTCTTTCTCATGCTCTTCAAGGTTGGGCATCGAAGTAGCTCCAGCTTCTTTTCCTTTTTCCCTAATTTTTCCTGTCTATGAGCCCTCCGGCTATTGGGTTCTTTTACCAGATCTGGTTGGAAGTAGTGGAACTTTTTGAGAGAGAGAGAGAGAGAGAGAGAGAGAGAGAGAGAGAGAGAGAGAGAGAGAGAGAGAGAGAGAGAGAGAGAGAGGCCTTTTTGCAATTGTCTACAGAGGTAATTATATGATTCTCTTTATTATTTAGATAGATCTACTGTACCATTGAATTCACATCCTCTATTTCAAGGTCTAACTCAGAAACCATACTATCCACTCTGTATAAGTATTTAACATTTTCTATGGTTTCCCTTTTTCTCTCAAATATTTGAAAACGATGAAAATCAATCCAATGATCTTTTCTAATGATCTCTGCAAATTTCTTGAGAGCTTGATTTTGGGAGCCAGTATTGGTGACTTTTTGATAGCAACTATGGGTGATTTTGAGAGAGTATTGGTGGCTTTTCAGATTCTCAAGTATGTATTAAGTACAATAGCAATTAATGAAGTTGAGAGCATATATCAATTTCACTGCCATGAAGGTGATAAAAGTTGGTTTATAAAGGTGGAGTGCAATGAAATTTGGATGTGGTTGCTGTGTTTTCTTTCTTCTTTTTTAAATCTACAGAATAGCCCCTACAAAGGATGGGATATTGTAGCTTGAAAGGTATGGGGAAAAACCTTTGATATTCCACATAGAGTAGCCCCTGCAAAGGATGGGTTGTGGTAGCTTGAAAAAGGTATGGGGCAAAACATTTGATATTCCACATATGTTTCACTTGCACAGAAACTGCTCGATGAAATGTTTTTAAGAAAAGAAAGAATTTTTTACCTACCTTTTGTGCAATGTTAGTCTTTTACATCCGAGCAGAGATTTGCTCTTGCTGGCCTTTCCTTTTTTCATGACAATTCCTTTCAGGTTTATCCAAATTTTTTTCTCTTTTTCACATTTATATAGTATAGATAGTCATGGAATTCTATAGGGATATGTTATGTTTCATTTAATTATAGGCATGATTTTCCTAAGCTTTGTAATAATCTACTATGGGTTCCAACATTGTTTATATTGGGTTTTTTATGGTTTTTGATTTGTTGAATCTAGGATTGCTTGAGATCGTTTGTTCGCATGGTACAACTTGATATATCTCAACTTACCTGCTCCCATCAAAGACAATATCACCAGCCAGGTTGTTTCTATCTCTATCTAGAAGCTATTCATTTGACCTTATTTTTGTGCTTCCTTCTCATTTCCTGTTGTTGCATATAAATGGAAAAAAATTTCAATATTACTTCAGTTTCTTTGTTTCAGTATGTGCAGGCAGTTCTTTGCCGTTTTATTTGTTTTGGAATTGTGATTGTTGATATGGAAATGAAGCTTTTCACTTTACTGAGATTTTATGTAGAACCCATGTCAGGAAAAGTGATGAAATGCGTTTGTAAACTGTGGTCTCTAGGTTTTGAATGTGAATACTTTTTTTTATCTCAATTTGTAGACCGTCAAACCAGTACATTCTCCACCGGCATCAACCACTCACTCCGTGCATCGCATAGGTTTCTTACTAGTATATATATATATATAAAGGAAGTTTTCCTGTTCATGGGTATGTGTCCAGCTCCCCTTCCTCCTCAGTGATATTTTGCATTTCCCAAAATTCCTTAAAAAAACGATATATCAATCCCGAAATTCATTCAAAAACGTAAAAGATGGAAATAAAAAAATCTACTAAACTGAAATCTCGCTGCTGTCGCCGAGATATTTGCTGGATTCTCGCAAAATCTCACCTACCCCTTTTCCCTTTAACCTATATGGGTCATATGGCGAAACGAAATATCGCCACAGGAGATTCTCAGAGTCTTATCACAAACACACACTCTCTCTCTCTCATGCCGCACAAATCTTTCTTCCAAACGAAACTTCCAGACGCTTGGTATCCCTATCCCGAGAGGCTTAGAGAGGCTTAGGTATCGTTTCTCCTTCCCAAACCATGTAGTTTCTCTCTCTCTCTCTCTCTCTCTCTCTATAGTAGTAGATATCTCTCTCTCTCCCATCTTCCTTTTCGCGTCTCTGCCAAATCCAACTAATTCATCTTTTTTGTGATCTTGGGTTTCCAGAGATTTGCGTGTTAGTGGTTTTCAGTCCTTCTCATTGTTCAGGATTTTTCCACTAATTCCATTCATCAATTTTGGATTCTTATGCTATTTTTTTATTTGTTCTTGGCTTGGATGCAGGTAAAGTTCAGTTGTGCTTTTCCGGAGATTGTATTGTTAGGGTTTTCTGGTGTTTTTCCATTAACCCCCTGACTCTCCGGTTTGAGGTATTTCTAATCTATTTAGTATTCACTATTTTTTTTCCTTTTATCTTCTTACATGCCATGCTTCATTTCAATTCCCCATCCGAGAGTAGTTAGAAGCAGCGTATCTGCACTGACACGATTATTTTTCTCATTTAGATTTTGTCCTGCTGCTATCGGTTTCTGGCACCGAGAACAGCCACTTCCTGGCGGTTTCCTGCTCTATGAGTCAATAGTGGTCACTGACAAATAAATTTGTTTGGTGTGGGTTGAAAATATTAGTTTAGAATCATTATGGATGTGATGGCATTTGATGTATCTATCTGTTTCTTTGGATTAATAGATTTATTAGTGTACATTTGAAGTCTCTCTTATAACTATTGGTGATTTGGGGTGATGTCCTAAGTTTTATTTTCTCCTTTTTGTTTCACAGCCCTACATTTTTACTTTCCTCTTCATTTTTTATTAACTCAAATCCATTTTCCATGTATTACATATGAACAAGCCTTTAGTTTTTGTTTTGGGAATGACATTTTTTTCCCTGAAAGAGTGGTTTTTAACATTTCTTTTAATTTTCCTGAACATCTGTTCGTCTCCTACCTGCCATTGGAAGGTAGAAGAAGCGTGTTTCAGAGTGGAGGTCGAATTCAATTGAATTTTCTTCTCAAGAGAACGTAAGATTCTGCAGATTTGAGCTAGCCCTAGAATGATATTAGAGTTTCTGTTTCCCAGGTAAGAAATGCTTTAGCTCCCCTTATGCACTGGGTTGTGCCTAATTCATAGTTTAAATTATGCACTGGCTAGAGATGGAGTGGCTGGGGTTGTTTCCTGATGGCAGCGAGGGGTTTGGGAAATGAGTGGGCAGGTCTTCTCCACTCTTCCCAGTCAAGATAGATGGAAGGAGTGAAGGAGACAGATATAACCATCTTTATTTATGTACAGCTTTGTTTCAGGGTGGGGCTGGAAAAGTCTATTGGATCTTTGGTCTAATATCTCGCAGGTGACACATGGAGGATATCCACACCAACAAAATCAAGAATTTCGGGACTGATATCCACACCATAATATTTTAATAAGGGCACCGTACACTTTGTTTTACATTTCTTCAATTAGGTTTTCATAGCTGTTAATGGTACTCAAGATGGCACTGGACACTTTGTTTTACACTTCTACAATTAGCTTTTCATGGCTGTTTGGTACTCAACATGCTATCTATTAGATGTCTCTTGTGACTATATGGGTGACAAATTGTAAGGAGTTGCATGTTTCTAATTTTTACAGTCTTTTATTTAATCTTAGAGGCAATTACATGGCTGATAGCTTAGAATTGGAGATGAATGTGTTGTGGAGGTAGGAAGGATCAACACTGTCATGTACTGATTAGAATTGGAGATGAATTCCTCAATTCAAAAAGGAGGCATCCTAATTGTAAGACTAAAAATAAGGACTATGAATTTCTTGGGTTTTCTGGATTTGATGTCATACAATTTGCAGATAGCTTAGTTCTAGCTAATGATATTTTCCTTATTTGATTTTTTTTTACTTAAAATCCTCAGATAAAATTCAGATCCACAGTAGGGGTCTGAGTTGCTATATTGATGGTTAAGCCCAGAGGTAAACCTCTCTCTCTCTCTCTCTCTCTCTCTCTCTGTTATATCTCTAAGATTTTGATCTCTGTCTCTGTTGTTTCTCTTTTAGGTCTCAATATTTTTTGGCTTTGTAATCTGCTACATTCTGGTGCTACATGCAGTTCTCTCCCAATCATACTTAATCGTTACAAGGTGTTCTTTATGGTAAAGTTCTCGGTCTTTTACATGTATTCATAGGTTATCTTCCAAATCCATCATCATTTTTTACGTTGTTTGTTTAAAAGAGTGTGTCCCGGTCAAGTTTTGGGGTTTTCATATGTTTAATTGATCAAACTTTTGACGGTGTTCATTTTATTCTTTACTTTTCTCTTATGCCCTGTTTATTTAGGATTTTGTGAGCCCACTGTTAGTCCAGATTGGGTTTTCTTTCGTTAAGTAATTGAATTAACCTGTTTTCGGGAACCAAAAATCATTTTGGAGATAAATCGAAGGTTATTTGGTTTATCATTTTCTCTTTCTTCTTAGACCAACAAACTTTTTGAGTGTTCATGTCTAACTGGTGGAGCCCATTGCATTTCCTGTTTTTTTTTTCGCTTTTTTGACTTGTGTGTTGAGGGCCTTGAGGCTGAGAATTTGGTGGTTCTTAATTATAGGTGGAAGAAATACTTTTTACTCTATAGGTTGTATTGGCTGCTTATGATTAAACTTTAGATTTTTAAATCATTTCTAATAAAGTAATAATGGATCGACTCCATAAACATAACTCCATTCTTCCTTTAGTTCCATTTGTTATCTAGAACTTATTTTCTAAAAAAATAATGGTTCTGTACATTTCTGATAAAAAAAATTAATCCACTTTTTTTTCGTATTAATGCAAGAAAAAGCCCTAAAATAATCCTAAACTCTCACATTTTGAAGTTCCTTTTGAACTGGGTTTCCTTGGTTTTGATTTTGTATAACTTCAAATCACTCACTACTGAAAATTGACAATTTCATGTTTTTATACAAAATGTGTGTTTCATTTTTGTTCTTGGCTGGTCCTTATCTTGACAACCTAATTTGAATGCATATAATTTTTCCATTTATTATGCACCAATGCGTTTTGGTTTCTTTCATTTTGTTCGTTAACCGTTTGGTTTTCAAATTTATCTACAAGTTGCTGAACTTCTTAGATTTTTATATTCTGAATTTTGGTGCTTTTGGTTCAGAATATATCTATATACAAATTCCAGTATTGTGTCATTGCTTCTTGGATGCTTTTTTTTTTGGTCTTTTCTACTGTACTGTTGGTTAATAACTTAATAACACAAGTACCATTTTACATTTTACCTGAAATCACAATTTGTTTTAAACATGCTTCATTTGATTTTATTTTATGTACCTTTTGTTTTAAACATAATCTTTGCTTAGACAAGACTCTGACTTTAGATTCTATATGACATGTTTTGGTGTTTCCATGGATGCTTTTGGAGGTCATTTGGTGGCATATTACTACAACTTCATTTATAGATTCAATTTATAACAAAATCATATGCTCCTTCCTACCTTTAACTTGCAAAAGTTCCATCCCTAGAACTATGATGGTGAATTTGGAACAGGGGATCACATCTCTGGTGTGAAGCCTTGCATTTTGTTTCCTAGATTTATTTTTTGTGTTTGCTTCTTTTGGGCACATTCGTTTTTTTATCCTCGATCGAAGTTTCAGTTTGGTCTTATTATTTTTTCCACAATTCGTATCATTGGAACATCAACCACCTGTAGCATAGGTTTGCGAGAAGGATTTCATCATACAATCCCCGTATCTCAGTGGGGAAGTTATAAATATGTGATTGATGTTTAAAGATATTGGTGACGTTACTCTTCAAAAGCCTTTTAAATTGCAGTGTCAATGATTTCCTTCAGCATCCTTCACCCTGGATTTACATTCATTTATAGCATGATTGCATATCAATGTTGAGTCATAAACAATCACATATTTGGCATAAATATCACTAAAATCCCCATGTATGCGGTACATATTTGTTTCCTAAATAATTTTGGTTTTGTTTTCCATGAACATTAATTAAATGCATCGAAGGATCATGACCTATAGGGTTGGAGGAGGCCGGACATAGCGGCGCGACCAACCTGGAAATGAATTTCGTAGGAACACATAGCTATTACGGTACTTCCTCTGAAGTGTCATCAATGGAAGGTATACAGTCCATACTGAATTTGAGTATTGAACAACGGCTGCAATGACTCTTTTTGCGAAGGATTGGTATGCTTTTCCAATGTTATTTCTCCGTTTATCATAATTGGATACAAGATCTCCTAGATAAAGATGGCATGAATTGATTACATATGTTAACACACGCACGAGCGCGATCGAAGCATTGTAAAACTCTTTAACTTTTTGGAAAAAAAAACCTCAACTATCAATTTTTACATTTCGGTTTTCAGCTATCAATTTTTACATTTCAGTTTTCAAAAAACAAAAAACAAACGATTTCAGTAGAATGGATTTTGAATGTCCTAAAGTTTTTAGTATAAAATAAGAAGGCTACTTTCCAATTAACATAACTATGTTATTTCTATTTTTGCCATTATTTTGTTGTGGGTTTTATGTTTGGAAACTTCTCATTGTTTCTTTAAGATCTTTTTCATGGAGGTGTTTCATCCATCCCTCATCTCTGCATCTCTATGTCATCTGTATTTTCATTTTATTCGCCCCGTGCATCGCACGGTTTCTCACTAGTGTGTGTGTGTATATATATATATATATATATATATATATATATATATATATATATATATATATATATATATATATATATATATATATATATAAGCTGGGAAGAAAAGCCCAAGCTTTTTCAAATTTTTTGAAAATTCGGTGGAATTGACACCTCACTTTTTTTTTACTTTTTCTAACAAAGGCACCCATTCAATCCACATATTTTCAATCCTACCCCCTTTATGCTTTTTAACAAAGGCACCCATTCAACCCACATATTTTCAATCCTACCTCCCTTATTTTTTCTGCATATTTTTTAATAACGTTTGTTTTTGCTGTTTCATACACTTTTTTTGGCTGTGTCGTGCATTTTTTTATTTTTTTTACACAACAATTCATTAGAAAATTTTGCATCATATACTTTTTTTTTTCTCCGCATCGTGCATATTTTTTTTAACACTTCATTTGAATTTTTTCGTTACTTGGTAAGTGGTTATGCATATTTTTTTGCTTATTGTTTCTACATATTTTTAACTAATTTTTTTTGGTATCATAGTCCTTTTTTTGGGCCGTGTCGTGCATTGCACGTAAGGTATTACTAGTCTACTATAATAAGTTGGGAGGAAAAGCCCAAGCATTTTTGAATTTTTTGAAAAATCGGTGAGATTTACACCTCACTTTTTTTGACTTTTTCTAACAAAGACACCATTCAACCCACATATTTTCAATCCTACCCCCTCCTTTATGCTTTTTAACAAAGGCACCCATTCAACCCACATATTTTCAATCCTACCCCCTCCTTTATGCTTTTTAACAAAGGCACCTATTCAACCCACTTATTTTCAATCCTACCCCTCCCTTATTTTTTCTACATAATTTTTAAATGACGTTTTCTTTTGTTTCATATACTTTTTTTGGCCGTGTCATGCATTTTTTTTACACAAAAATTCATTAGAAAATTTTGTATAATATACTTTTTTTTTCGCTGCATCGTGCATATTTTTTTTTACACAAAAATTAATTAGAAAACTTTTTCTTTTGCATTTTTTCGTTACTTGGTAAGTGGTTATGCATACTTTTTTGCTTATTGTTTCTACATATTTTTAACTAATTTTTTGGGGTTTCATAGTCCATTTTTTTTGCCGTGTTGTGCATCACACGTCGGGTATTACTAGCCACCTTTCAAGCAATAGTATTTCCATCTAGTTTTTCACCACGTTAAATAAGACAAATCTCAAATAAGACAAATCTCTGAACACATACCACTGCAAAGGACGAGAGACGTAGCCTTTGGAGAAGGTGGGTAGCAAATCATGATTCAAAATTAAGTTTATTTTCTTTTGCCGAGAATTTAGCCAAGAATTGACCTGCGAGCAATAAATTTTGTTCCGCATATTTTGTCTCTCTCTTTGCCGAGAATTTAGCGGTGAGATGGGGAGACCAACCGAAACCGAGAGAGAGAATCTCGTGAGAAAACGTAAAAAATCTCGAGCGGAGATTTTCTCTCATGCGAAGACAAATGGGAGGCTGACACATAAGGCAAGAAAAAATGAAAAAAAAGCAAAAACCCAAAAAATATATGCTAGGATGCATGGGAGGCTGACAAGTAAGCATAATGAACAATAAAATTTTCACCACGTCTAATAAGACAAATCTCTGAACACATACCACTGCAAAGGATGAGCGAGACGTAGTCTTTGGAGAAAGTGGGTAGCAAATCATGATTCAAAATTACGTTTATTTTATTTTGCCGAGAATTGAGCCGCGAGCAATAATTTTTTTGCTGTATATTTTGTCTCTCTTTGCCTAGAATTTAGCGGTGAGATGGGGAGACCAACTGAAACCGTGAAAGAATCTCGTGAGAAAATGTCAAAAATCTCAGGCGGGGATTTTCTCTCTCATGCGAAGACAAATGGTAGGCTGACACATAAGGCAAGAGAAAACGAAAAGAGCAATAACCCAAAAAATATATGCGAGGATGCATGGGAGGCTGACACGTAAGCATAATGAACAGTCAAACAGCCATTCCTCTTTAATATATATATATATATATATATATATATATATATATAAAGAGGAAGGGAAGTTTTACTGTTCACAGACATGTGTCGTCCTCCCCTTCCTCCCGTTTATTTTGATTTTCTCAAATCCCCAAAAAATCAGCAAAAAATACAAAAAAAAAAAAAAAAAACAAATGAAACAAGAAAAAAACCATTAAAATAGGGAAAACCCTCTCTTGCCGAGAATGTTGCCCTCTGTGTCTCTCGCTCGCCCCCAAAATCTCGCCTAAGAAAATCTCGGTCGAGATTTTCGACCCAAGATTCCCACGAAGACTGTCTCTCTCCAAAATCTCGGTATCGCGAGATCATTAGCAAAGCCCGAAAATCGTCACCGAACTTCTCCTCATGACCGCCTCGACACAAGCACCACAATTGCCATACACCTGCTTCATCAACCACGAAGTGTTTGGATTTTGCCAGATTTTCCCACCTAATCAGTCGTCGCCGATTGTCGTCCCTGCACATCCACCCATTTCTCCAGCGAACCGACCGATGTCTATCGTTGATTGACGATGAAGAATATGCGGAGAAAGAGCATATCGCGGATTGACCACCTCAACTCAAGCCGGGTTGTTTTGGATTTTGAGAACCAATAGTTAGTCACCAATAATCAGTTTTTAACTCACAATCGGTTCTCAAAATCCAAACCAAACAGAGACTAACAATTAACAAAGGGAAATGTTATCCGCACTACTATATTTTGATGATTACACTCCTCACTTTATTAAAGTACGGTATGGCCCGCGCCATAGGATTATCCAAACCGTCCATTGTGGACTGTGGAGACTATTTCAGTGTTGAAAAAGAAAAACACATATATAGAACTTCTTTAGATGGAACCCAAATTGGGGTTTCGGGTCGGGTCAGGTTGCCTGACCTGACTCGACCTAATTTCCAATTCGGGTTGATTTTTCCCAACCCAACCCAACCCAACCCGATTTGCAAAAAAGTTTAACCCGACCCAACCCAACCCAAATTCAGGTTCAACCCGACCCGTATGGGAACATCCAAGTAACAACGATGGTTTCAAATTATATATAGTGCTAATGTCCTGACTACGATATTTTATAATAGCACTACTCACCGTATTTTGATGATCGCACTCCTGACTTTATTAAAATGTACAGTATGGCCCGTACCATAGGTTGATCCAAACTGTCCATTAGATGGGTCACTGCCTACATAGGTTGTGCCCCAAAAATAATTTTCATAGGTTGATCAGAACCCTCTGATCTATAGCGGGTTATATCTTGATCCAAACCGTGCATGTGATCGAACACCACATCAATCGGTTGTGCTCGTAAAATCATTTCCATAGGCTGATCCTAGCCCTCCAATCAATATAGGCTGATCCTAGCCCTCCAATCGATAGAGGTTTTCATAATTGTTGTTCCTCTTTAGGTGTCCGGAATCCGTCAATATTTTGCGAGTGTCCTTTATGAGTAATATAAAGTAGTTCTTTCATCGTTGTCATATGTTTTTACCTCTTCTTGGTAGTTTTTTTTGTAATTGTCATAGACAGGTACCCTGGGTTGGTACTTTTCGTATGTAGATTACGATTTTACCCTCAAATAATTTCTCATAGAGATAGATGTTAGATATCAGCAAAGGGGTTAACGGTAAAAGAGTAATGCTGATGTGTAAATCTCGCAGAAAAAGAAAAGAAATTCCTTTTTTCTCTAACTATATAGTAGTAGATCCTAGCCCTCCAATCAATATAGGCTGATCCTTGCCCTCCAATCGATAGAGGTTTCCATAATTGTTGTTCCTCTTCAGGTGCCCAGAATCCATCAATATTTTGCAAGTGTCCTCCATGAGTAATATAAAGTAGTTCTTTCGTCATTGTCATGTCTTTATCTCTTCTTGGTAGTTTTTTTTCGTAATTGTCATAGACAGGTACCTGGGTCGGTACTTTTTGTATGTTGATTACGATTTTACCCTCAAATAATTTCTCATAGAGATAGATGTTGGATATCAGCAAAGGGGTTAATGGTAAAAGAGTAATGCTGATGTGTAAATCTCACAGAAAAAGAAAAGAAATTCCTTTTTTCTCTAGCTATATAATAGGAGTAATGCTGATGTGTAAATCTCGCAGGAAAAGAAAAGGAATTCCTTTTTTCTCTAGCTATATAGTAGTAGATCCTAGCCCTCCCCACATATCTGTGCATACTATCTATGTGAGGGCAAAATCGTAATCTACATATGAAAAGTACTGACATAGGGTACCTATCTATGACAATTACGGGAAAAAACTACCAAGAAGAGGTAAAGACATGACAATGACGAAAGAACTACTTTATGTTACTCATGCAGGACACTTGCAAAATATTGACGGATTCCAGGCACCTGAAGAGGAACAACAATTATGGAAACCTCTATCGATTGGAGGGCTAGGATCAACCTATGGAAATGATTTTACGGGCACAACCGATTGATGTTGTGTTCCATCACATGGACGGTTTGGATGAACCTATAAAGCCACATAATTTCAATCTTACCCCCCTCCTTTACGCTTTTTTAATAAAAAATCTATAGGGTGATCTTAACCATCCGATTTAAGAGGAACAACATATTATGGAAACCTCTATAGATTGGAGGGCTAGGATCAGCCTATGGAAATGATTTTTGGGGCATAACCTATTTATGTTGTGTTCCATCACATGGACGGTTTGGATTAGCCTATGATGTGGTCTGTACAGTTCATTATCGGCCCGTGGATCACACGGGGTGTTTTTACTAGTATATATATATATATATAGAGAGAGAGAGAGAACATTTCCTACACACTTGTGTAGATAAGTTACCTACACACTACCTTAATATACAGTGGGGGCCCACATTGTTTGGGTGATCCAAACCATTCATTTGAATGGTCCTCACATAGATAGGGTGTCCGCAAAAAATCAGATCCATAGGATCATCCCAACCCTACGAACTATGGAGGCAAAAAATGGACTAATTTGTGAAGGTTTATACACGTCCATTTTACCTCCACAAATCGTAGGGTTGGGATGATCCTATGGATCTGATTTTTTGGGGACACCCTATTTATGTGAGGACCATTCAAATGAATTGTTTGGATTACCCAAACAATGTGGGCCCCCACTGTATTTTAAGGTAGTGTGTAGGTAACTTACGTACACAAGTGTGTAAGAAATGTTCTCTCATATATATATATATATATATATAAGCGCAGGGCTCTCACACACACAGACATATATATAAGACAACTTAGGCCCAACTTCGTCGAAGATCCAAACCATTCATTTGTTGGGCCACGATGTAAATAAACTTTCCCCCAAAATATCATCTCCAAAGGATTATCCTAACCATCCGATCTATAGATGGAAGCACCATATAAAAGATTGAAGAGTTGGAATTAAATCATCCCGGCAGTAGAGATAATTCTTGGGGGAAAGCCTAACGAATGAAAGGTTTGGATCTTCGAACAATGTGGACCCCAATAAAATTTCTAATAAATATACCTTATATGGTGCTCAAACGTAGGTGTACGATTTGTTTTTTTTAAAATTGCTAGGGCCGGCATTGTTCAAAGATAAAAAAAAGTTGGGATATCATTAGAAAACTCTACAGATTGGAAGGTTGGAAGGTTAGGATCATCCTGTGGATATGATCAATGGGTACAGTCTATTTACATTGGCCTAACACTGAAGGGTTTAGATGTGGGAAAAGATAGATGCGCCCCTTTTTTACATGCGATAACCAGCTGCAGTGTATGTGGCAATCAGGTCCCTTGGGCTTGAATCCTTCACACCCATGTGAAGTACATCAGCCCCTCTGCAGTCATAGATACACTGCAGCTAGCTGTCCCTAGAAAAATAAAGGGGTGCATATATCACTTCCCTTTAGATACTTGAACAAGATGGGCTCCACTCTATTTTAAAAAAAATGTATTTAGACCACTGTACATGCACTATAAATGTGCATTTATTAGAAAATTTGTTGGAACCCACCTTGTTTGATGATCCAAATCGTTCATTTGCTGGACTTGATGTAAATAGGCCTTTCCCCAAAAAAACATCTCCACACGCCCAATAATCGAATTGAATCGTTTGGATCTTTGAATAAGGTAGGTCACACCATTTAAAAAAAAATATGTGCATCTACATATATTCTTCGATAAATTTTTTAAATACATACGAAAGTACTACAACCGTCCTATAAGGCATATTTATTATAAAAATCTTTGGGACACACCTCGTCCGAAGATCAAAACAATCATTTGTTAGGCCCCGGTGCAAAAATGCCTTTCTGATAAAATCATCTACCTAGGTTGCTCCTAACTCTTAAATCCGTAAAGGTTATATATGGTGTTGTCCATTAATAGATTGAGGGTTAGGATCATCCTATGGATCATCGCCAAGTTGTTATACCATCAAATTTCACAAAAATGGGTTACATATGAAGAAGATACAAGGCCTAATATTTAAGCTACACTTCAAATCTGAGATTAACATTTCTACTAAGACACTAACAAAGGTAAATTAAATGTCTTACAAAATTCCAAAACAAAGAAACTTAGTCCCTAGGCCATAACATCCCAAAAAAAAGGTGATTTCCAAAGTGGTCAAGTCAAGTCAAAGTTGCAAGCTTCCAAAATAATAGAGTTCCAAAACCATGGAAAATCCAAGAGCAAAGTGAATAGGTGGTCAAGCTTTGATTTCCAACACGAATTTAGTTTGGATTTCGAACAAACTGGGACCAAGTATACTGTCTCCGCATGTAGATGCCCGTATTTTTTTCAACTATGGTGGGGTCCACCTTTTCAAAGATCTAAAGGGAAGTGATATTCGGCCCCCTTTTTAATTGGGACAGCCCCCTCTAGAGTATTTATGAGTTCTATTTTCCACTAGAGGGCTCTCTCCCAAGCTAAAAAGGGGGTGTATTTAACATTGAGTTGTTGGGCTTGGCCCTACCAAGGAGAGAGAGAGAGAGAGAGAGAGAGAGAGAGAGAGAGAGAGAGAGAGAGAGAGAGAGAGAGTTATCATACGGTATGTGACAGGAGAAAGAGAAAATGTGTGGGCACCGGGTATAGTGGTTGTAGGCTTAGAACCCGGTAAAAAGGAGCAAATAGGTCCTGGTAGGGGGCAAATTTAGATCTAAAACATTCATTTGCTGGGCCTGACCTTGATAGAGTGTGCCCAAGAAATTTACTCCATAGGATGATCCTAAACCTCTGATCCATGGGGGTTGGGCCCACTGTTTTTTTTGGGATGCACCTAATGCACGGCCGTCCCCCCAAATAAGTTCTATAAACTATCTGTAATGTATGCGTTGGCGGTTTGGCCTCCTTCGGTCTTAGGTGTGTGAGCTAGGGTGAGTGTGTGTGTGTGTGTTTGATTGTGCATGCATGCCTTCTGGGCATGTAAGGTAGGCTGAGGTGGACAATCCCCCTTCTTGCCAACTCAGCCTCCAAATCATTATGTGGTAGCACGAAGGTAAAAATTCATTTTGAAAATCCATATAGATGAAGGATTTATAAGCACGCTTCTAAGACTGTTGTTATATTAAGAGGAATGCTAGACTCAAAGGAGCCCTTACAAAAAAAAAAACAAGCAAAGGGCGGTCCCATTAATTGGTCATTATCCAACGATGATGGCACAGGACATTACGCTCATAACTGCCCCCATTTAATAATGACCAATGGGAGCGCCTTTTAACTTACTTGTCATAAACACGTTATCAAGGCATTTAATACACAGTACGTCTCCGTCCGTGAGATCCTTATCTGAGGCCTAAACCCATGAGGCTCTAGTTATTTCAACCGACTCTGTGGGTGGTAATTTATTTCCTAAAACGTAGAGATTGCCATTTTCAATTGCTAACTAAACTTCTATTTTTACATTTACAAATTACAATTTGGGATTTGCTACGTACTATCGCAGAAGACAATTGGCGGACCGGCTGATGCTTGACAGACAGCCACATAGGCTCTCTTTTCAACAGATTTTGTCTTATTCATTTATATCATCTGAGGTGGCTGCTCTCTCGTTCAACAGCCAGTCCGCGAAATGCTTTCTACGATGGTCCCTAGCAAATCTTCTCTTTACAAAACCCTAAAAACGAATTCGATATCAAAACCTACTCCCTTCTTCTTTGCATTAAGCATCACACACTTTCTCTCTCTCTTCTAACCTTGCGGAAATTCATTTATTGTTCCATTCCCTTCCGTGGCCAACTAAAGAAAAAATGAAGAAGTGAGGATTCAAGGGTTTTTACATTTCTCTTTAATGATAAAAGGGTGCCGCCTTAATTAACTCATGTTCTCATGTGTTTCTTAGGATTCAATTTTTTTTAACCTTCTTTTGTTCCTACATTTGACCTTCAATGATAGTTCTTACTGCTGCGACTATGATTCTTCCCAATACAAGTGCAAGCATCTTCATAACAATCCCTTCTCGACTGCAAGTTTCTACTTTGACGCCAGCTTTTGGATTCACCAACGATCAGCTGGGGTTGATCAATGGAATCATAATCAGCGCATTTTGGAATATTCCCATAGATGGTATTCCTTAATCCGAACTATTTTGATGCAAAATCTGCTATTATGGTGTCTTAGTTTGCATTTTTGTAAAAGGGAGGCCCAGTGCACGAGGCACCCGCCATTGCGGGGTCTGGGGAGGGCTAGATGTACGCATGTGCATTTCATTTTTGTAGGCTTTGGATATTTCTAAATACAACTTTTTTTGGGTGTATTGGGTTTTAAGGTGGTGGTTGTTTTTTAACAGAGTGGGGAAAGTGTGCTTTGATTAAGAACAATTTTACGAATAGCACGTTGCACATACACGAAACTAGGTATAATCCTCTAATTCCAAATGTGAGTTTTCATGCTGGACTCCATTATATAGATCTAATTTCTGTTCTATTATTCTTCAACAATTTTAGGAATAGTACTACATTGACTCATTCCCCGTTACATGCAAACCTCTTATGTTTGCTTTGATTAAGTTAATTTTATAAATAGGACATTCATTTGCTTTGTTTCATTCAGTTTGCAAATAGCAATGAATATTTCTTTAAGGAAACTTGTGTTGGAACCCCGTAGAACCCGCCCTCAAAAGCTAGCCTTAAGGAATAAATAGGACATTCATTTGCTTTGTTTCATTTCAGTTTACAAATAGCAATGAACATTTCTTTAAGGAAACTTGTGTTGGGACCCATGTAGAACTCGCCCTCAAAAGCTATAGCCTTAAGGGGAGGATGCCATTCCCTTATAAGCACGTACGTCCACATCCACTAACATATCCGATGTGGGATATTTGCTTTCACGTGGAACCCCCCAACAATCTCCCCCTCCACGTGGAAGCACCGTGGACAAACTCTCTCCCCCATGCGGCAGGAACGTGAGAACTACGAGATCTTCCCCGAAGGATTTTTCCGTCCTCGGAGGCATACCAGGGTTATGAGATCATCCCGGCCCGAGGGATATTTCCATCTTCGGAGGCTAAACCGGGGTTACCACGCCCTAGCTAGCTCTGATCCCACTTGTTGGGACCCGGGTAGAACTCGCCCTCAAAAGCTAGCCGTTAAGGGGAGGGTGCCCAAATTTTTATAAAGCCCATCCACACCTCTCACTTTACCGCTGTGGGATCTTTGCTTTCATGTGGAAGCCCCAACAACTTGGGTCATGGGAATTACTTTTTATTTATCCATGAAGGCAACTGTTTTCCCTCATAGGTTCCTGGCACCAAGTAACTTTGTTGTAGGAACTCCTTATTGGAACTCATACAGATTATATCAGCCCATTTTGAATGACCTAGAACTATAAAGAATATAAAATAGTTCAATGATGAGGAAACTTATTTCAAAAGTTAATGTCCAAATAAACGAAGAATCCAGATTTCCAATATCGAGACTCCCTTATTTTATTTTATTTTGAAATGGCAAATAATATTGAATAAAAGGAGGGGCCCCGAGAAGGGTAAACCCAAGAATACAGAAAGAAAAAAGAAAAAAGAAAAAAGAAAAAGAAGAGTACAATGCAAAGGACACCTCAAGGAGTAAGATGATCAAACCATCTCAAAAAATCGCTCCCCACCCCTCTCCTAGCCAACAAATCCGCCTTCTCATTTGCGGACCTCCAAACATGGCTCAATTCAATATTTGATTCCACGATTATTTCCTCCATTTCTTCAAAAAGAGCCAAGAATCTCCAAGGAGGAACTACCCCACCCTTCAACCATCGGATCACATTTAGAGAATCCCCTTCAACAATTAAGTTCTTCAAACTATCCCTCCTAATCTTTTTCAGTACTTGAAAAGCCACTTTGACTTCCGCCTCCGTAGCATCACACTCTCCAACGTAGGAACAATGTCGATTCGGAACAAAGGTTATGAGAGATTATAAATTTATGGAACATGAATTTGAGAGCCCCAACTGTAGTTGGTTTTTTCATGGTAACCTTAAGCTTAGCACTCTTAAAAATTTCAATGAGAATGAGACTCAAAATAGATTTGGTTGAAAATTAATTTTTTTTTACAAGTATCTTGCTAAATTTTGAGAAAGAGTTGATTGTTTTCTCTTTTATGACATCAGTAATTTTGCCATGAACCACTTGAGCCAGATTTTCAATAATATCCTTCCACGGGAGTTAGAGCGATTCCAGTGATTCCATTACAAATGGGTCAGAGCGATTCCCTACTACATCTCTCCTATTGTTGTGGTCTTGGAAAGAAAATATAGTAAAAGAAGCAAGGAGCTATAGAAAAAGAGAAGATGTGCACATGAAAAAGATGAGGTGTTTTTTCTCACTTTCTCTATCTTCCCTCTCTATATTGATAACTACACCCCCTACTTATTCTCCTACCCCCTACTTGCCACTATTCTCCGAGGTAATTCCGGGCAAATCCAATGCTCGTCTCCTCCCTATTGACTTCTTATTCCACTACTCACAGAGCCTATGGCACGTATCCAAACAGAGAGTTTTTAAAGGAAGGATGAACAAGCTTTAACTGAGAAGAATTAGGAAAGGCCTTCATTAAATATTCTAGAGGGAGGACTAACAGGGGTAAGAGAGAGAAGAAGATCAAGAGAGATCTTTAAATAGTTATTTTTCCCTACGGATTTTAAATCCATAGGGAAATATTTCATATCTTTATGGGTGTTAATTTCTCCGGGAATATAGTTTTTACCTTCAGATTGCATAACAATCCGTGGAGAAAGCTTTAGATTGCATAGTAATCCTTAGAGGAAGCTTCTCATACAATAAAATAGAACGATAAAATAGGAGAGACAACCGCTTAAAACTTAGGAAGCAAGAGATTAGCAATCCAGGATTCCACATCTCTCCTCCCTTCTACTCTTTTATGAAAGTATTGAATGCTATATTAAATCATAGATTAATTAAAAAGTTGAAACCATTACCTCAAAAGAATATATATAGAATCAACTGAATAAATAACAATAGAAAACGTGGGAATTAGTAATTTCTTTGCTAGTTGTTCAGAGGTTTTCACAAAATCAGTTCCAAAAAAACAAAAATCAATCATTAAAAGACCATTCCTAGGCCTCAATTCCCTTAATTTTCTCCTAAGAAAACCCACCGAAAGAGAAGAGAAATAAAAGCACCCAGCAACAAATTCTCCAAGAGTACATCTAGAAGCTCCAATACTAGCTGGATCGTTTACTATTCATTCTGCAATAAACACATGGTTTTCGTCCAAAGCATCTCATGGGTAACTGAGAGAGAGAGAGAGAGAGAGAGAGAGAGAGAGAGAGAGAGAGAGAGAGAGAGAGAGAGAGAGAGAGAGAGAGAGAGAGAGAGAGAGAGAGAGAGAGAGAGAGAGAGAGAGAGAGAGAGAGAGAGAGAGAGAGAGAGAGAGAGAGACTTTGCATTATCTTTTACAAATTTAAGTCTACTAGGCATGAACCAACCTAACAGAGGTGGTTTCTCTTATTCATAAGGATAATCTTTTACAGATTTAAGATTACGTACGTAGGCATAAACCAACCATACAGAGGTGGTTCCTCTAATTCATAGGCAACAAACAGAAAACGACTACCATTCTAATACGGATTTACAACTGAAGACACATCACACACACACACATCTTTCTCTTATTCATCAAGGAGCTGCAAAGACAATATCTCCCACCTAACAGTAGCTTAATAAGATATATACTCTAGCATGCATGGTTTCTTCATAAACCAATCTCGATCTTAATCCCTTCAATAGTTATCTCTTCCCCCGTTCCCACTTTGGGAACTAAAATCACCTCGGGAACTAAAATCACCTCTACATCATCATCTTCTTCAGCTTCAAGGTCTTCCAAAGCTTCACCTAATGGCAATCTAAGCAGTGTTTTCAATTTCATGGGCTTTGCATGGGTATGGGGAAGACGAACGAAGCTCCCAACAAAGTTACTATACGCTGGCCCACCAAAATTCTCATCCTCGGTATTGATGTAAACATCAAATTTCACAAACTTATCCGTATTAAGCTCAATAGCCAAAACCAAAATCTCTTCCTCATTCTCTTTTTCCTCCTTACTCCTAGACTTAGTAGGCCTCTTAACAGTGGCCCTAATGATGGAGCTCAGGAGGCGCGGCTCGCTCCCAAACTCGCCCGCCTTCATCAAGGGTGCCTCTTTCTTGGGTAGGGGTGGCTTAGGGTTAAAAGGCCCCCATGGGATTTCAACATCCTGGTAACCATACTTCACTTTGGTGGGATCGAGGCAATCAGAGACCTTCACTTTGACCAATTCAGCGTTCTCATCATAGAACAAAAATGATTCATTTAAGTAATCGGGGTCGGTGAAATCTTTTCGATTCTTCCCTGGTAAGGTCTTCCATATTGTCCAAAGCCGATCAATGTTACTGTGATGAGCGAAGAAAATTGGGTCACGCGCCGCAGAATAGAGCTCCCCCATGATTTCTCCATCAATTTGATTTCGATCTCCAGTCCAATCGTGAACTATATTATGCGGCGTTTGTTCAACTGAACCGGCCCCAGGCTCCGGTTTATCGCCCGCACAATATGGTAAGCCAAAAAAGAGGGGAGCTGTTTTGGTGGCTACAACTTGTCTATGCATCGTATAGTAATATCTGAACCGGCCCCAGGCTCCGGTTTATCGCCCGCACAATATGGAAATCCGAAGTTTCAGACCGAAATTTTGGATTTTGGTGAAGACCGACACCGAAATGACACTTTTCCGAAACGGTATTTTATTTCGGCCGAAATTTCGGGCGAAATTTCATTTTTTCCAAATTTCAACCAAAAAACTTGTTTTTTATTTTATTTTATTATTTGACAGAAATTTCGGCCGAAATTTAATATCCAATAAAATAGGCTTTTCTTTGTGGGACCGGATTTCGGTCGAAAATTTGAAATTTCAGGGGTACGAAACCGGTACCGAAACCAAAATTTTAAACCATGACTCTAAGGTTTTGAATATCAAAAAGGAAACTGATATCCTCAGTCTATTTTGATAATGGCACTACTAATTTTGCAAAGACCTTTTAATTGTCATAAGTACACTAGACGGGTTGACCCAGAAGAAAAGGGTGAAATATTAATTACCTCTTGTTAATTAGTTTTTTACAACTGTTAATTTGGTTTTTTGTTAATTAGTTGTCATTTCTCATTCTAATGACCGTACTTGAATTTGAATATAGTCCCCTGTGTATAATTTTAGGGATTTGCTAGGGAATTTCGCGAAAATGCGTTTCCGTCGCTCACTTTGTTTTTTTGGGGTAAGCTGGGATCGAACCCCTGACCTGTTGGCTGAGGCAAAAGTCTGATTTTTGCCTGAGAGAGCATCATAAGACAAAATGCGCCCACACTTTTCTGCCTACAAGTCACGTTAAATTGAGGGTGCATAATCTTGCAGGGGGCGAAAAAATCATTTCCCTAATTTTATCTTATAAAAGACAATAAAATAAAATGAGACGATTTTTGCATACCCTGATTTTTGCATATAAGATAATAACGTGAATTGTGAATCACGTTACAAGGGGGGCGTATTATCCTTTAGTGGTGGTGATAAAATCATCGCCCAAAAAAAAAGAGGCATTATTAGCTCTTTGGGATTAGATGATTAGCGTGATTTATGGGCAGTCATAGCAAGGCCTATGAATTCAGATGAATCAAAAGTTAGACCAACTATAATACCTTCTCTAAAACCTGAGTATAAGCACCCTCGCAGTAGGCGCAATGAACGTTGGCTTGTTGCCAGAAATTTCGTGGGTCTGAAGCAGGGAGCTGCTTCATGAACCTCACGGCCTCGGCATATTTCTCAATCTACTCCTTACTAACAAGGTGGGCCGCAGGCCGTTCACGCATCGGCAAAGATGGGAACTCGAATTCCTTGATTTTGTGAGTGATGGGAGGGCAACAGTTGGTCTGATCACATTTCAGGAGTGGTGGAGCCTTGCAACTGGTAAAGTCCGTCGCCACCGGTGCAGCCACAGCTGAGCCGAGGGTCGCACCATACAAACCTCCCAACCCGAGGAGAACATCTCTTCTGTCTAGATTATTAAGAGATTTGTCTGGCTTTGTAGACTTTGTAATGGGTTTGTTTACTTTGTTCGGAGGTTCGTCTCTTGCACTACGAATGCAAGACGGATGATGATAGGTGGTGGTTTTTTTGAAAGGGAGAGAGGGTTTATCTTTGTGGAGAAGATAGAGGGATAGGTGGTGGAGACTAGAGTAGAGGGAGGCATTGTGGGTTTTCTTTTGATGTTTTGAAAGTTTGGGGTAATTGCAGCCGTTTAAATTGAGGGAGAGGGGAGAAGGGGTTTAATCTGGCATCCAATAATCTACCTGATGGCTGATTATATCGTCTCATCCACAGCATGTGTATGATCTTCATATATTGCGTACGAGGTTTGATTTCCAACGTTAGTGTGAAGACATTTAATTTTTGGGTTATTTACTGTTACGTGTAGAGTTGCATTATTGACATAAAAATGTCACTTGTTCAGAAAAAACGAATAAAAAATTAAAATTTTAGGACCAAAATGCCCCTCAGTATATTTATTCTGCTTCCCTTCTTCTTTTTACAGTTTAACTTTTACCCTGTTTTTAACCTAGTTGAAGTGCTTCTTCTCCGGCGAAACCTACTATTTTCTCCGGCAATACGTAAGAAGGTAAGCCTGAAATCTCATTCCCCCCCTCTCTCTCTCTCTATATTTCTATTTTTTTTTCAAAACTCCTTCTAACATCATCTCCTTCTCTCTCTCTCTCTCTCTCTCTCTCTCTCTCTCTCTCTCTCTCTCTCTCTCTCTCATTTTTTAGGGTATTCAAAGGTTTTTTTTGCTTGAAATGCACAACATTGGACCCATCAGCCTTCTGCCTCATCAAATCTTTCTCAAAAAGGGTTTCTAGATCTCCCCCTCTTCTTCTCAACGCAAAAGCAGGTACTCGAAGCCAAAACAGGATATTCGAAGCCAAAATTTACTTGCTCGAAGCAAAAAATTACTTGGTCGAAGTCAAAAATGTGTTTCCTGTAACATTCGCCGTTGTGTTTTTCGCTTCGACTAAATTTTTTTAGGCTTCGAATAACTGATTTTTTTGCTTCGACTAACATGTTTTTGGCTGCAACTAAAACTTTTGAAATCCAGTAACATTTGGAACTTTTTTCGTCTTTAACTAATATATTTTAGCTTCAAGAAATATTTGTTGGCTTCGACTATCACGTTTTGGGCTTCGACAAACTTCTTTTTTCGCTTTGACTAACACGTTTTGGCTTCGACTAAATTTTTTTTATCTTCGACTTCTTTTTTTGGCTTCAAGTAATTTTTTTTTTGCTTCAAGTAATTTTTTCTGGCTTTGAGTAATTTGTTTTTTGGCATCGACTAGTTTTTTGGCTTAAGTAAATTTTTTTTTGGCTTCGACTATCATTTTTGTTTGCTTCGACTATCATTTTTTGGATTCGACTATCATTTTTGGCTCCGAGTAACTTTTTTTTGGCTTCAACTAGCATTTTTTGGGCTTTGACTATCATTTTTGCCTTCAAATAACTTACATTTTGCTTCGAGTGACTTGCTTCTTATTTTGGCTTCGACTATCACTTTGTGGGTTTGAGCTATCGATTTTGGATTCGAGTTACATTTTTTTAGCTTCAAGTAACCTATTTTTTGGCTATGAATAACCCGTGCGAGTACCATTTTGGGTTCCACTACCCTTTTGCCTAGTGAGCGCTCTTTGGGTAACTGATTTTGGCTACAGCCACCTATTTTGGCTACAGCCACTAGAAAAGGGAAAATACTTACAAAGATAATGAGATTTTGGATATTTGGGGGAGGAAAAAGAAAATGAGAAAGGGGCGTCTCTAGAGAACTTCTTCTACCCTCTCAAGACAAATGAGCATATGCCGGAGAAATGAAGATGTTTCGCCGGAGAAGAAGGCTTCTA
This sequence comes from Tasmannia lanceolata, assembly GCF_043159265.1. Taxonomy (NCBI): domain Eukaryota; kingdom Viridiplantae; phylum Streptophyta; class Magnoliopsida; order Canellales; family Winteraceae; genus Tasmannia; species Tasmannia lanceolata. Next base: position 13,011,562 of record NW_027518714.1, on the reverse strand, counting down.
TCGCCGGAAAATGGACCGTTTCACACAAAAAGGGTCGGAGTAAAACCTAGAAATGAAACTGTAAAACTTGAAAGTAAAAGTAAAAAAGTGTAAAAACAAAGAAGATAAAGATAAAGTAAGGTTAGGGGTATTTTCATCCTAAAAAATTATTTTTTTAATAAAATAGCATTTCTTAGAGTTTTTTCAAAAGTCAACATTTTCTCGTCATTTTTTCAAATGTCCAGCATGTAACAGTAAATAACCCTTAATTTTTTTTACAAATGTCCTTTCATCTTTAATTGTGGGAGTCCTCCAATCTACCTCTACCTTCTCTCCTTCTCTCCTTCTCCTTCTTATGCCGTCTCATCCGCCTCATGAGTATGATCTTCCTACGGGGAATTTCCAATGTTACTGTGTACAGATTGGATTTTTTTATAAATGTCTTTTCATCATTAATTGTGTGACCCCTCGAATCTAAATCTCTCGTCTCCTCCTCCTCCTTCCCATCTCTCTCTACCACCATCCTCTTTCATTCTCCTTTTTATGTCGTCTCATCCCATGAGTAAGATCTTCGTGCGGGGAATTTTCAATGTTAGCGTGTACAGGTTGAATTTTTTTTATAAATGTCTTTACATCATTAATTGTGTGACCCCTCCAATCTACATCTCTCTTGTCTCCGCCTCCTTCTTCCCATCTCTCTCTCTCTCTCTCTCACAAGGAAAATGAAGGCAACATCCCTCCTCTCTACTGTTACCTTTTTTTTATCCTTTCTATAATCTCAAACCAAAGAAATACACACTTCACTTCTCTCTATGTTTACTTTTTTTTTTTTTTAAAACCTTTCTATAATCTCGAAACAACGCAATACATACATACAATCTGACACTCATTCACACTATTCATACACAATGATTTTGCGACCCACCTCATTTTTTCATTCTTTTTTATGGTTCTATTATCCATTATTGAATAGACTAATCACAAGATCAGGAAAGTTCTAACACCCTTTTTTTTATTATTTTCATATGTACAAATTTTAATCATTGGATCCATACTTGAATGTTAAAGTACGTCATTACATGAGTAATTATTAGAATCTATTCATTTAAATTGCTATTTTTATCATTGCTTCATATATTATTTAGTAATTGATCATACGCATGCTTAATCATTTATAAATCTCTCGAATGAATTTGGTTGATATATATAAATACTTATTGAGGGTAACCATGCCAATTCCCTCTAAATTGTAGAAAGAAATTTTTTTCAAAGAAACAAAAATTTACCATCAGAAATATTTTTCTTGAAATCCAAATAGGACTCAGGGAAAATGGTAGAGGGAGGCAAAAATAGAATGCGACCTTGGACCGCAATTAATTTGTGACTATGTCTTGTTGGTTTAATCAGTGAGCTACGTTCATATAACTATCTCAATTAAAAAAAATCAAATTTTGGGTATTGGTAAATGAGATTAAACGATATAGATAGTTATCCAATGCATAAATATTCGTAAGTAGAAGGCACTATTCGTTCTCCATCCCATTCTATATTTTTTTTGTAATATGTTGCAATTATTAGCTAAGAAGGTATCTATCAAAATAACCATAAGGGCCGTTTGGATACCTTAGATTTTGTATTTGGATTTGGAATTGAGTTTTCAGTACAAAATAAATAGATCTGCCAGCTCATGTTGAGGGAGACAGAGAGAGGGAAGGGGGTAATTCCTGCTGCAGGGTAGAGGTTGAGGAGCCAAGAGGGTGAAGGAAACTGCCAGATCTGTGGATTTCCAATTTCTTATTTCCACAGCTTATTTGGAAATCTAATTTTTTTCACTGACAGTCACTGAATTGGAAATTCAAGGATTTGATCGGGATCCAAATGCCAAGCAAAATGGGTTGCCAATGTGAGAATTCCAAATCAAAATCTTCTCGGCATCCAAACGGGCCCTAAGTATTTTACTAATATGCTGTGTTGGATATTTTCAAAATAGCTTTCACATTTTAATGTTTCATTCAAAGACACTTCTTTTTGTAAATGATATTTCCATTCAAAAGACACTAGTCATGTGAAAGGATATCTTTTGCTTATTCAAAAGACATTTGTCGTTAATGGGTGCTTTCATATTGTTTTTACTTTCTATAAAAAGTGGCTAAGGTCTCATTTAACTTCTATTAGTTTAATCCATTTAGAATTATTGTTTAGGATTCCAAAAGTGTATTCTTCTTTGTCGCTTCCCATTCCATCTAAGTGTCTCATTTAAATAGATAATGAAATAAAAGTTTGAGGGCAGCTAGCAAAAAGAATTTTGTTTGGAAGATAAAGACGAACCACACATGCGCAAAAGACAAATGAGCTCGTATCCCCCACGAAATGCCGAAAAAGAAAGCTGGGGAATTGCTAAATCGTCGGTCAATTCCTATTTCTGTACATCACTCTATTTCCATCTTGTGTTTCCTACATCGATCATTTCCATCCCCACATTTTGATTATTTATCATACCAATTTGTCCCAACGTACTATTCCATGACTTATCCATTTGTCATACATGTGGCGCAACCATGTGTTATTTGGGTAATTTCTTAGTCCTTGTGTTATTTTACTGGTAAGCATGGCTTGGTTATTCGGGTCATTTCTTAATTTCTTCTGGGTTTGATATTCTCACTGCATAAGAAAATTATTTAGATTGCATAGAAAACATTTTGGATTTTTTTTTATTGAAAGTGTTATTTGCTAATCCTCGAGTCTAAACATACTCCTTCATAAATAAAGGAATGATAAATTGAGGGATGCCCTTGCAAAATCCGGAGCTACAAAGGCCCCCCCAACGGACCATTCAACCAAAGTGCATTTATGTTTCCTTTAATTATATATTTTTGTGCCCTTCCTTTTTTGGTCTGGAAAACACTTAATTTCCTTTTTTTTATTACATATGCACGTATATTTCCTTTCGATTGTTTCTAATGAAGGCATTTTTATCTATATTTCGAGTAATCCGGGCCAAGAGCTAGATGGATGTATTTAACCAGAGTTTTGTTAAATATAATAGTTATGAAATTTTCCATAATAGAAAATTCTCTACAAGGAAGCAAAAAGTTACATTGATTCGTCTCAATGCTTGTGTATCTGACAATGACGAGGGTTTGACTCTGAAAGGAGATCATCTGTACAAAACCAGACTTGGATATATGATTATGATGATCAATACTGAAACTATTTCTAATCGTTCAAAACCCTATCATAAGGCTGATATATCATGCCAACATATACTATTATATATTTTATGTGCTTTGAACTACATTTTCTAAGATGACATTCTTATATCTTATGTCACTAGAGTTTTCTATTTGTGAAGGTTTAAAGACATCCATTTTACGTACACAAATCGTAGGGTTGGGATGATCCTATGGATCTGATTTTTTGTAGACACCTTATCTATGTGAGGGCCTTTAAAATGGATGGCTTGGATCACCCAAACAATGTGGACCCCCACGGTATTTTAAGCTAGTGTGTAGAGAACTCTCTACACATATGTGTAGGAACCGTTTTCTCATATATATATATATATATATATATATATATATATATATATATATATGTGCAAAGGTTTTCTGAGGTATCAGTGAGCAGCCCTCTATAAAACATCACCTACATGTTGTTTGACTCATCCTACCCAATCATTCTATAGGACCACAGATAGATTGGGTGTCCCTAAGAAACCAACTCCATACCATAATCCTAACCATTCGATTTATAGGAGTTTAATTTACAGCCATTCATTTGAAAACCTCAACTAATCATAACCATAACCGATAATCCTAACCCTAATCATAACCCTAATCATACCTATAACCTACAGAACCAATGGGTTGGATGACTCAACCAACTATGGGAAATGGCGTATCTAGAGGACTGCTCACGGTGAGCGATACCTCATAAACCTTCTCTCTCTTGCTCTCTCTATCTATATATATATAAATAGATAATGAAATAAAAGTTTGAGGGCAGCTAGCAAAAATAATTTTGTATGGAAGATAAAGACCAAATCCCACGTTCCACACATGCGCAAAAGACAAATGAGCTCCTATCCTCCACGCAATGCCGAAAAAGAAAGCTGGGGAATTGCTAAATCGTCGGTCAATTCCTATTTCTATACATCACTCTATTTCCATCTTGTGTTTCCTACATCGATCATTTCCATCCCCACATTTTGATTATTTATCATACCAATTTGTCCCAACGTACTATTCCATGACTTATCCATTTGTATCTCCGCCCTGAAAAAAAACAAAAAAAAAACACTTTTTTTGGTTGGTCTGGAAAACACTTAATTTCCTTTTTTTTTTATTACATATGCACGTATATTTCCTGTTTTGGTCTGGGCCAAGATATGGATGTATTTAACAGGAGTTTTAATTTGTTAAATAGAATAGTTATAAAATTTTCCATAATAGAAAATTCTCTACAAGGAAGCAAAAAGTTACATTGATTCCACTCAATGCTTGTGTATGTGACAATGACGAGGGTTTGACTCTGAAACGAGATCATCTGTACTAAACCAGACTTGGATATATGATTATGATGATCAATACTTAAACTATTTCTAACACTTCAAAACCCAATCATAAGGCCGATATATCATGCCTACATATAGTATTATAAATTTTATGTGCTTTTAACTACATTTTCTAAGAAGACACTCTCTTATATCTTATGTCACTAGAGTTTTCTATTCAGCATTAGAAATAAGAGATTATAAATTACCAACGTGGGAACAATGTCGATTCCTGGTCTGAGCATAGGATATAATAGTTTATAAATTTATGGAACGTACGTTAATTATGAGATCCCATTAATTTATGGAGCTACATTTTTTATTACATATGTACATTAATTTATGGAACGTACATTAATTATGGACCGTACATTAACTATGAGAGCCCCAACTATAGCTGGTTTTTAATGGCACCCTTAAGCTTAGCACTCTTATAAATATCAATGAGAATGGGGCTCAAAATAGATTTGGTTGAAACTTAATTTTTTGTACACTTATCTTGCTATATGTTAGAGTTAAATGTTACATCCTAAGAGTTAATTGGTTTCTCTATTGTGACATTGAGTAATTTTGCCATAAACCAGTTGAGCCAGATTTTCAATAATATCCTTCCACGGGAGGTAGAGTGATTCCATTACAAATGGGCTGGAGAGATTCCCTATCACATCTCTCCTGTTACGGTGGTCTTGGAAAGGAAATGTAGCAAAAGAAGCAAGGAACTGTAGAAAGAGAGAAAAAAGATGCCCTCCCTCTCTCCCTCCCTCCCCTCCCTATATTGGTAATGACACCCCCAACTTATTCGAAAAAAAAACTTGGCTGCGCATTCCTGCGCAATGCATTAAAATACACTAAAAGCAGGGGGTGTGGCAATATCAATTCCATGGTCTGATATTTTCACACCCCATGTCTCCTCTTTATTTTATGCGTTGCATAGGAACCTCCCGCGCAGCCAAGTTTTGTTCAACTTATTCTCCTTTTGGCTCCTTAACGTTGTGGAGGAACTTCCTCCACAATGCTTTGATAGCAACGGGTTAATTGATATTTCCACACCCCTTGCTAATTTCAGAGCTGTTAGAGCATTTGGAGGAAGTTCCTCTATGACGTTATGGAGCCAAGTTTTGCCCATAACCTACTTGTTGACTTTTTATTCCACTACTCTCTGAGTCTATGGTGCGCATCCAAATAGAGATCTTGAATCCAAACAGAGATCTTTTAAAGAAAATGGTGAACAAGCTTTAACTGAGAGAAAAAGAATTAGAAAAGCTAGCCTTAAATACTCTAGTGGGAGGACTAGTAGGGGTAAGAGAGAAGAAGATCTAGAGATATCTTTAAGAGATTTGCTAGGAAAACGGGAATTGTTTTGGGAAAAAAAGGCATCAATGAATGGAGCCACATCCACTAAAAGACAAAGGAAGGGAGTTCAAATCCCCATAAAAGCAATAAATAGGCATTTAAAAACGTCTCATGTCCATCCCCTTCTTATTTTCCAAATGAAATCCCGTTTTTAAAGTGTTTTCCTATCTTTAATTAGTTATTTTGAGAGAGAGAGAGGAATAAAACTTGGCTCCAAACCGGTCTGGAGGAAGTTTCCTTTTGACCCCTTGCTTATAGCGCAATAGTGGGGCGTGTGGAAATATCAATTCCTACTAAAAATAAAAGGTAGGCTTGGATTTGATATTTCTTCCACTCCTGCTATTTGAGGGGCTGGAGGAACTCTAGCATGCATGGTTTCTTTATAAACCAATCTTGATCTTAATCCCTTCAATAGTTATCTCTTCCCCCTTTCAGGCTTTGGGAACTATAATCACCTCTACATCATCATCTCCTTCGGCTTCAAGATCTACCAAAGCTTTACCTAATGGCACTCTAAGCAGTGTTTTCATTTTCCTTGGTTTTCCACTCGTGTCTATCATACCAGGACTATGGGGAAGGCTCACAAAGCACCCAACATAGTTACTAAACCCCGGGCCACCAAAATTCTCATCCTCGGTATTGATATAAACATCAAATTTCACAAACATATCCATACTAAGCTCAATAACCACGACCAAAATCTCTTCCTCATTCTCTATTTCTTCCTTACTCCTAGACTTACTAGGCCTTTTAACAGTGGCCCTAATGATAGAACTGTTAAAGTATAAAGGAGGAATAATGCATTTCTCCAAAAACTTAAGCTTTTTGAGAAGTTGGTAAGTAACGCATGGGCATAGTGACGGATTGAATTGAGACGGCAAAAACAAGCAGCAGATGGCTTGTTGTAGAGATAGCAGCAGGTGGCTCTCTCATAGAGGGTCAATAGAGCAACAGGTGGCTCTAGTGGACATTCTCTAAAAAGCAACAATAGGCAACCAAATTTTATTCCAATAATGATCAAAATGTTTTACAATGATGTTTTGAAAAGACTAATCCTAATCCTAGTCATACGTTAATTAATTTCCTACTCTAAAGAAACTTCCCAAATCAATAAAACTCCTAACCTCAATCAAATTCCTAAAAATCCTCTAACTAAATCTATATAAAAGTGAAACTATTAACTAATTACTTTTTTTGACGTCACATCTAAAGAAAATTGCTAAAATTACTTAAAGCAAATCTTAAATAAAATCAAACTAAAATAGGACTCTCTGGAAGACTAGTAATCAACGTGGACCGTTGATTTGAGCGCCGCACAATATCTTTTGATTAGAGGGATTTTGACGGTTCGATTAAGTTTCTAATGATCTTGACCGTTGATCTTCTTGAGTGAGCAAGATGCACCTGCATCAGACCCCCTTTCTTGAAAAGAACTCGACCACGAGTTCAGATCAAAGGATATGCTAGCGCTCTTTGCTCCAACTTGGAATTGGAGGCCTTTCTAACAGACTAGATACTTCCAATTGGTGGCACGTGCAGGCAAACGATGGAATTTGATTTGAGTGGAAAGCTTGCCCTCGCTATGTTCATCTAACCTTGTTTGCGAAGGAAGAAAGTAACTCTTGCTTTTGTTGGAATCAAGGGCTTTGAACTTGGTTTCAATCAATTCTTCATCTGCATCCTGATCGATTTTGTCTTCTTCCTCCAAGGAATCTTCAAGGAGCGGTTCTTCTGGCATCTGTGGATCTTCAGCGATAGATGGAGGTTGTGCTTTGCTCAAACTATGTTCACCAACACGCTGGTCTAATCTATCATCCATCGCCTTGACTTGCTTAGTAAGGGTGTCGATCTGAGTTTGAAACTTTTCATCTTGAACCCGTTGTTCTTCATCTCGAGCCCGTTGTCGTTCTTCCATATCACTTATAATTTTAAACATCTTGGCGATTATATCCGCTCGTGATAGAGACATGGTGACCACTAATATTTTTCTGACCCAAGATTACAAAGGAGATGGAATCCTTTGTTCCCTGAGCTTTGATACCAAATAACGCATGAGCGTAGTGACAGATTGAATTGAGGCGGCAAAAACAAGCAGCAGATGGCTTGTTGTAGAGATAGCAGCATGTGGCTCTCTCATAGAGGGTCAATAGAGCAACAGGTGGCTCTAGTGGACATTCTCTAAAAAGCAACAATAGGCAATCAAAATTTATTCCAATAATGATCAAAACGTTTTACAATGATGCCTATTTATAGGCTTTTGAAAAGGCTAATCCTAATCCTAATCATACGTTAATTAATTTGCTACTCTAAAGAAACTTTCCAAGACAATAAAACTCCTAACCTCAATCAAATTCCTAGAAATCCTCTAACTAAATCTATATAAAAGTGAAACTATTAACTAATTCCTTTTTTTGGACGTCACATCTAAAGAAAATTGCTAAAATTACTTAAAAAAAATCTTAAATAAAATCAAACTAAATTAGGACTCTCTTGAAGATTAGTAATCAACGTGGACCGTTGATTTGAGCGCCGCATAATATCTTCTGATTAGAGGGATTCTGACGGTCCGATCAAGTTTCTAATGATCTTGACTGTTGATCTTCTTGAGTGCACCTGCATCAGTAAGTTTTTTTTTTCATAACCCGGAAATTGAACAGCCCCGGGGCGGACCGCCAAGAATATATAAAAAGAGTCAGTCAATACAAAGCAGGCAGAGCCAACTAGCCTGAAGGATTACAAATAGAAAATGCTAGCAACCAAATAACCAAAATTGGGCTAGGGGGGAGGGGCGAAAAAGCAGCCCGAGGCACCAAATTACAGGGAGCACAAATCCTAGTGGATTCTTCTGCATACCTTGGTGGAAGGTTTGATGTTAGGGAGGCCGGCAGCATCACATCTAGCAGCCCCTCTGGAATGGCGATGCAAATTTGCCCAGGAGGAGTAGAAGAGGTTGTTCTTGGAGGAGCATCGGAAGTTGGCGAGGGAGTCAGCATCAGTAAGTTAACATGGTATCAGAGCCAAAGCTCTCGAGTTCAAACCTCTCGGATAGTAAAATTCAAATGCGATGGTCGGCCCAAAGTGGGAGCACATGTGCCACGTGTTTGCCAAGTGGGCCACACGTGCGGGGGAGTGTTAAAGTATAAAAGATGAATAGCGCTTTTCTCCAAAAGCTTAAGCTTTTGGAGAAGTTGGTAAGTTAACAAGAACTAAGTGGACGCGGGTCGGTCCCAAACTTGCCTGCCTTCTTCAAGGGTGCCGCTTTCTTGGGTGGGGGCCTAGGCTTAGATTTCGGCCATGGGATAGGAACTTCTTGGTAACACTACCTTAGTTTAGTCGGATCGAGGACATCGGCGATCTTAATTTTAACCAATTCAGCATTCTCATCATAGAACAAAAATGATGCATTTAACCTATCAGAATGGTTGAAATCTACTAGGTTCTTCCCCGGTAAGGTCTTCCATATTGTCCAAAGCCGATCAATGTTACTGTGATGAGTGTAGAAAATGGGGTCACGGGCCGCAGAGTAGAATATCCCCATGTCTTCTCCATAAGGTTGGTTTCGATCTCCTGTCCAATTATGCACTGTATTATGTGGACATAACTCTAGTGAACCTGCGCCCAGGCTGTGTATATCGCCAGCACAATATACTCCACCAAAAAAGAGGGGAGCTGTTGTGGCCCCTACAATCTGTCTATGCATGATTTTGATATTATCATCAATAATTTGATGATTAGGCACATCTCTATCGACTTTGTCGTTGTACTCAAAATCGACTATGGAATGTAGTTCCATTTGAGTAACGTACATGGAAGGAATGGTCATTCCAGGCTGTGAATCCCAATTCCAGAAAGGGAGAGCAAGAGTTTAATCGTTGATTAATTTTCCAAGGATCCCTTCATGGAAGTACTGTTGGGTATATAATATAACCCATGTATGTTCTAATATAAGCCCAATAAGATAATGGATCGGTGTAGTGGGCCTATTTGGGCTAGAGCCTACTAACCTATTAAAACCCTAGTGTATCTCTATATATAGGGGCTGGAGGCAACAAACTTGGTATTCCAAACTAGATACTTTGAGTGTAATTGTTTAAGCATCCTTGTTTAAACCCTAATTCCTCTAACAATCTTAAAGCATTAATTTTTATTTTTTTTTGGGTTTCTTACAGCCAAAGCAAGTACGAAATCCTTCGTTCTTTCTTGGATCGATTTTTTGGAGAAGCGATATTGGGTCCCTCACGGAAAATCTCTCGGCTGGTGATTTTGGGGCTCCAAGATTTTGCTTGGATCGAAATCCTTACTCCTTTTTTCGAAGGATTTCAAGATTCAGTTTGAAGTGGGTTTAGTGTGAGGTACTCTTGGATACCGTCAATCAGGCTTGAGCAAAGATTTTGTTTTCTCCTCAGAAATCATAATCCGGTGGAGGAGTTCTCCATCTAAGGCTTCAGCCTCCTTTATTTTTCTTTGCTTTTGAAAGGAAATTACTTCTTACATTGTTGTGTGGGTAAAAGGGTATGGTTTGAATTGATCATGGGTTTCTATTTTCTTCACTTCAGAACTCGTTTTGGGTTTCTTCTTTGTGACTCTACCATTAGACCCGAATCGTGGGTAGAACCCTCAACAGATATATATTCAAATCTGTGGGAGATGAAAATTTTCTCGTTCGTCACTTGTGAAACCAAATTTCTCCTTCAGGAGCAGATTTTGTTTATTCTTGTGCATCAAGAATAATCCGATCCAAACCCCTTCCAAGTTGGAGGTTTCTCTTTCGAAACATGTTATTTGGCCGTGGATCTCACTCCTCCGAAATTGTTTTGGGCGAACTCCTTTGTGGCCGAGTCTTGGTTGGACTATTGTTAGCCGAATCATCTTGGTGACAAAATACTTCCTCCTGATTCTTGTTGGTTCAACAATATAGTGGCTTGCAGAGCGACATCCTTGGGTTGAATTTTTCGCCAATAAGGTGCACTCTTTCCAACTTTTATTTCTTCTAAATTCTACGATGGATAAGAATGATGGATAAGAATGCTATGCCGTTTGAGATTGTCAAACTTCAATCGTTTGGAGGATCTGAGTTTAACTCATGGAAGCGAAAGTCTCAATTCGGTTTAAAATATATGCATTGTTTTTACAACGTTTTGAGTACCTTTGCTGAGACGGATGAAGAAGTTGATGAATCTCAATGGCTTAGAGATGAGGATTTCTGCAAAGACTACTTGTTGAATTGTCTTTCATATCGTCTTGCAGAAACCTACAGTAAATATAACACAGCTAAAGCAATATGGGACAACTTAGATGCTCTATTCAAGAAAGAGGAGGAATTGTCCAAGACCCATCTAGTGGACAAATTCATGGATTTCAAGTTGAAGAAGACAAGGAAATCACTCCTCAAGTTACTGATCTAGAGAATTTGAGATTTAAGTTGCATAATGAAAAAATAGTTATCTGTGATTCATTTCTTGTTTGTGCAATTATATACAAGTTACCATCTGCATGACCCTTTTTCAAAACCGAGATGTATCGAAAAAATATGCAAGTGGGACTGAATGATCTCAAACGATTCATTCGAATTGAAGATGAGAATCGAGCTAGGAATAACTTGGAGATGGTTAGACAGCAACAGTCTGCTGCTAACGTTGTAATATATCCCAAGAAATTTTCTTGGAAATCCAAGTCACCTAAAAGTGAACATCCTAAGTTGGAGGCCAAAAAGACTATCTTTCAGAAAAAGAAGGGCAAGTGTCACAACTGTGGGAAATGGGATCACTTTGCTGTAGAGTGTAAACAACATAAGAAGGCTAAATCTGACACACCATAAAAGGAAGCTCATATGATGGTGGGCAGTGCTGCGCCTAAGGGTTTTATTGCCATGTTAGGCAATGGTAAGGCCAGTACTTCTTCAGACTGGTGGTTAGATACAAGAGCCACCTGTCATGTTTGCAACTCGAAGAAACTACTTACGGATGCTGTTGGCGTGAAAGAGACCGTTTTTCAGTTGGATTACAAATTTTTATTGATATGGTGATATGGATGATTCAATAATTTTGTTTGGACATCACATTAACTATCTATTGGATTGTGCTATATGTAGAACATATGAGGAGATTGTTGGGTATATAATATAACCCATGTATGTTCTATTATAAGCCCAATAAGATAATGGACCGGTGTAGTGGGCCTATTTGGGCTAGAGCCTACTAACCTATTAAAATCCTAGTGTATCTCTATATAGGGGCTGGAGGTAACAAACTTGGTATTCCAAACTAGATACTTTGGGTGTAATGCTTTAAGCATCCTTGTTTAAACACTAATTCCTCTAACAAGTACAAGTAGCAGCGATGCCAGGGTAAGAATAGCCATGAGAAGTAAACCTGGATTGGGAAGTTGTCCGGGAATCCAACCTGTGATTCGGAAAACACGGCTACACCAACTTAGAAAATGTTATCAGAAAGAAATAACCCAAAATTCATTAAATGTTGATAAAGATCCATCTCATCGTTTTGTATTTAAGGGCTTCTAAGAGCTTTTGATATATAACTTTGATATTATTCTCACACCACTTTAAATACTAAACATTAAGATACTTCGCGCATCATTATCAAAACATGGTACCGCTGAAATCATTTCCCTTTATTTTATAGTAAAATTAGACTACGCATATACTGTAACTACCATGTTTTGATAATAGAGGAATTATATGGTGGCCGCCCTTTATATGTAAAGAGCGGAGAGAGAAAATATCTACCGCCTTGATTTTTTATCAAGGTAAAAGTAAAAAAAGGGGCTCATGCTGGATCAAAAATCAAGGGAGAGAGTTTTTTCTCTCTCTGCCCTTGTTGGTGGACGGTCGGCCACCATATAAAAACTCTTGATAACAATAAAAGACAAGGTGACTTTGGCCCATTATCCAAACATGGTAGCGATACCCAATAGTTATTATTTTTGAAAATAGGTAAATTATAATATATTCATCTGAACAGTGAAACAACATCCCTTCCTCAAAAATGCCTTTGCGATGTTCCCTAGCAAATCCCATATAATTTTAACGTTGTCAACCTCAAAAGGCAAAAAAGAAGGCATTAACGGCTGTTTGGATTAGATGATTAGCGTGATTTTTGAGCAATAAGAGATTCAAAGCAAGGCCCACCAATTCCCTTCCAGGTAGTCAGTCATCTCCGCAGGTCGCCGCTTCCGCGACTCCGTAACTCGAACATGGAACGTGGAGGCTGCTTTAATATGAAATGTTAGGTACCTTACCAGGAGAAATATATGGTGCCTGACTTGTCTGTAGTACGTCAAAAGTACCACCCTTGATGTTTGATCCACAACAACCTCTTAAAAAGTGGTCTGCTGTTGGATCAAACATCAAGGGTGGTACCGCCCACAAGGGACTTGACCGTCGGGCACCATATAAAAACTCCCTTATCAATATCCCAAAAGCTCTAGAGCTGATGGAACGCATTAGGGAAGGCTCTTTAAACCTGTCCCATACTAGGTGGGTCCCACCTAGTCCCATGCCTAGGGATCCCTGACTAACAAACCTATATATCATGTAAAATTATGTGAATTTTCAATCTATTCCATTAAAACCTGAGTATAAAAATTATCGCAGTAGGAACAATGGACGTTGGCTTGTTGCATGAAATTTCGTGGGTCCGAAGGATCCAGCTGCTTCATGAGGCTAACGGCCTTTGCATATTTGTTCACGTAGCCCGTACTAACAAGGTGCGCCACAGGCCGTTGGCGCATCGGAGAAGACAAAGAAGGGAACTCGAATTCCTTAATTTTGTCAGTGTAGGGAGGGGAACAGTTACCCGTCAGGAGGGGTTTTGGAGCCTTGCAGTGGGCTAAGTCCGGCGGCCCCACCGGTGCAGCCATGGCCGAAGCAAGGCTCGCGCCATACAGACCTCCCAACCCTAGAAGAACATCTCTTCTGTCTAGATTGAGAGATTTATCCGGCTTTGAAGACTTAGAAAGTGGTTTGTTCAAGGGCGCCTTTTTTCCACTGCGGATGCAAGAGGGATGATAGGTGGTGAAGTGTGGAGGGTTTTTGAAAGGGAGAGAGAGTTTACCTTTGTGCAGAAGATAGAGGCATTGGTGGTGGAGGTTTGAGTAGAGAGAGGCATTGTGGTGTTTTCTTATGAAAAGATAAATAGAGGGAGAGGGAAGGAGGGGTTTAATTTGTCATCAAATCTACCTGATTAGGCATGCCTATGATCAACCAGGTTTGATTTCCATCGTGTGATGCACGATGTGGGATGAAAAATTGGAGAAAGAAAGGTAGATAAGATAGGCGAGGAAATCGGTTTAGAAAAACAGTAAAATAATTAAAAGTGGCGTTATAGAAAAATCAAAAGAACACTAAGGAAGATGCATTAAAATGCAAAAAAAAAGAAGAAAAAGCTTCGAATAAGAATGTCATTACATAATAAATCAGGCATATTTTCATCCACAAAGATAAGCATGAAACAATTTTTAAAACACAAATCCATTGTAATTAAGCAAAAGAGAAAGATACCCATCCATTGTAAGCAAAAGAGAAAGATATCCATCCATTGCATTCTTCCCTAAATCTCTGAAATCCACATTAAATGCATGATCATTGTATCAAAAGCCTCTAATAGAATATACCCTTCTAAATACCTTTGTGTCCCCTATTGAAATTCCAAAGAGAACAAATTAAAGAGAAGCAATATGAAGTATTCAATAGGAGAACAAACAAATAAATCAGAATCAAGGGAACAACAAAAGTAACTTGGAGGAAGAATTAAAATACAGGTTAGACAAATCATCTCATATCTAATCATGGATTCTATCTACTCTACAATATAAAAAATGAGCAATAATAACTAATGTCAATGATAAACAACAATAAAACACCCATGCTTTTCCAACAGCTCCATTTGTTTTAGAAACTACACGATCAATAGCTTGGCATAGGCTAGAAACATGGCTAGAAATGCATAGGGAGACTAGAAATGATTGGGATCTATTGTAGGACTAACAAAGTAACAATATACATCAACCATACTCCTAGCTCTCCCAATACATAACAGACACCATAACTTAAAGCAAGGATTAGGGAAAATTTTACTTTTCCCCTCAAGCCGGCAGGGAAAGCCCGGCTAGTTTCGTTGTAGTCTCTCTCTCTCTCTCTCTCTCTCTCTCTCTCTCTCTCTGAAAATAACTAATTAAAGATATCTCTAGATATTCTTCTCTCTTATCCCTATTAGTCCCCTCTCTAGAATATTTAAGGAAGGCTTATAATAATTCTTCTCAGTTAAATCTTGTTCATCCATTCTTTAAAAAATTTCTGTTGGGACGCATAGCATAGACTCGGAGAGTAGTGGAATAAGAAGTCAACAGGGAGGAGACAAGCATTGGATTTGCCTGGAATTACCTTGGAGAATAGTGGAAAACAGTGTTGGTTGCACGGCATAGACTCCGAGAGTACGGGAATAAGTAGGGGGTGTCATTACC
This sequence comes from Tasmannia lanceolata, assembly GCF_043159265.1. Lineage (NCBI taxonomy): Eukaryota > Viridiplantae > Streptophyta > Magnoliopsida > Canellales > Winteraceae > Tasmannia > Tasmannia lanceolata. The sequence goes on along the minus strand of NW_027518714.1, from coordinate 12,996,198 downwards.
AATATAGAGATGAGAGAGATGATATCAGCACAACCATGCTTTAATAATTGCACTAACTCAGCTTGTCTTTTCCTGAGTAAGTGATCTCCATGGCACAACCCTAGGAGAACATCTCTTCTGTCTAGATTAATAAGTGATTTGTCTGGCTTTGAAGACTTGGTAAGGGGTTTGTTAAAGGGCCTGCAATCTCTTCTACTGCGAATGCAAGAGGGAGAGAAGATATATGGGTTGGTGGTGGTGGTGGTGATTAGAGTAGAGAGGGGCATTGGGGCGTTGAGAGGCATCTTTTGAAAGTTTGGGGATACTTGCAGCCATATATATAGAGGGAGAGGGAATGGGGAGTGGTTGATTTCGAACGTTACTGCTTACATGAATGATAAATTTGCTTTTATTGCTTATTTTATCATGGGATGTACACATTATACTATTTTAACATGGTTTTAAATAAGTATAATTTGTCAGCATCCCCTTCATACCTACTAGTACAAAAACTGTTGGGAAAGTTGCCTTATTTCCCACGATGGTCGGTGGGAAGGCAAAAGGCAAAAAATGGCAAGCGGATGTCGTTTAAGGAAAAGGCCAAAATTAGACAGGTAAGCTATTTTGGGTTTTTGGAAAAACATATGAGAGAAGGGTTTCTCTTGTAGTGTGGAGGGATAGCAAGAGAGGACGAGCGAGAGGCCTGGGGTGTGACAGCTACCCTAAGAGAGAAAGAGAAAAAGAGAGAGAAGAAGAAGGAAAAAATGGTTTTTTCTTGGGTTCCTCTTGGGTTTTCTCGGGATTCTCTTGTTTACGATCTTGGGTTTGAGAAACAAGGAAAGGGTTGCGGGTTTTGGGTTTGGTTTTAAATCCATTGTAATCCTTGTATATTGTTTTTCTCATAGTGGAAGATCGTGTTTCTCGCCCGTGGAGTAGGCTTGGTCGAACCACGTAAAATCTTGGTGTTCATCTTGTGGCATATTTGTTTATTACTTTTATCTTTTCCGTTAATCTGTGCACGATCGGATCGGATTGCCTGACGGATTTTCTCAACAAGTGGTCTCAGAGCTCAGGTGGAGCGATCGTCGAGGCCGGGTGGAGTGATCGTGTGTGTTGTTGTTGGATCGCGGTTTGAGTGATCTTTGGGAGTAGAAAGATTGTCCAGGAAAGATTCTCGTTGGAGGTGGAGCGCTACACTGAGAAGTGCGAAGTAATCTGAGATGACGATAAAATCGAGTTCTACCCAGTTCAACATCGATAGATTTGACGGAAAGGGTAGTTTCACCCTATGGCAGATGAGAGTGAAGGACATCCTAGTTCAACAGGGCTTGGCGAAGGCGTTGAAGGGAAATGATGGAAAGCGGGAGAAGATGACGGGTGCCGAGTGGGAAGACATAGAGTCGAAGGCGGTCAGCACTATTTGACTATGTCTTGCAGATAGCGTTATGTTTAATGTTATGGAAGAGAAAGATGCGCCTAAATTATGAGAGAAGTTGGAAAAGCTTTATATGTCAAAAGGCTTGGCCAACCGGTTGTATCTGAAGCGGTAATTGTATTGGCTGAAGATGCAGGAAGGCGATAATCTTTTGGAACACATTACGGTGTTCAACGGGCTTGTGGATCAGCTCCACAAGGTTGACAAAAAGTTGAAGAAATAAGACAAGGTCTTTTTGCTTCTTACTTCACTTCCTGATTCGTATGACAACCTAGTGACAACTTTACAGTATGGCAATGATACAATAAAGTTGGAGGAAGTCACGGCATTGCTTCTATCGAATGAGAAGCAAAAGAAACCTGTTTTTGGTGTAAGTGACGAGCACGGGTTGGTTGTTCATGGTGGGAATCAAATAGGAAGGTCCGTCTGACAAGGGATCTGGAAAAGGCAAGTCAAGATCCAGGGTCGGCGGAAAGGGCGTGCAATGTTACCGTTGCAAGGAATATGACCACATCAAGCAGGATTGTCCAAAGCGAGCTGACCGGGCGGACAATGGTGCCACGAATGTTATGGCGGCGGTAACGGATGAGCAGAGTGAAGAGTTTGGAGACGTTCTCACAGTCTCCACGGGTAATCACGCTTCTCCTCATGATAAGTGGATTTTAGATTCAGGGTTCTCTGTTCATATATGCTCTAAAAGGGAATATCTTGATACATTCCAAGAGACAAGGGCTGGTGTAGTGCCCTTGGGTGACGAGTCTACTTGTGACGTCACGGGAGTTGGGATGGTGAAGATCAAGATATTCGATGGAGTGGTTCGTACTTTGGGTGGTGTGGCTTATGTCCCAAAGATAAGGAAGAATCTAATATCTCTTGGCCAGTTGGACTCCAGGAGTTGCTGTTTTTTCAGCTGCAAGTGGAGCCATGAAAATCACACGCGGTTGTATGGTTCTAATGAAAGGCGAGAAGTGTGGCGGATTGTATCGTCTGGTTAGGGACACGGTGACTAGTGTTCCTAAGATCTCGATGGCTAGATGAAAACAGGGTAATGATGTGCACATACGTAAGGTCTCTTTCGCAGTTGGTACAGAGACATGTTTCCAGGTTGCAGACGATGGTGGGAAGGTGACAGTACCTGCATTGGGGAGGATGGATCGAGATCTCTCTTCAAGGTTGACTAGGTGAGTCAACGGGTTAGCAGCTACACATGTGCATTGGCCGTGTTGATCGAATGCAAGTTGGTTAACCTAAAGCTAATGCAGGTGGACCCTATATCCTATGTGTATCTAGGCTGTGCAACCTAATGAAAACCATGGGCTGACTATATGCTTCATAGTCTAGCCATCAGTTCGACTAAATGTCTGACCGATCGACTCGAGGCCTCCTAACTCTAGGGACACTCACACGACAGGACACACCATATCAATACAAATTAGAAGAGACTCCTAACTCTAAAACACTCCGAATATCTAGGACAGACTCCTAACTCTAGGGGAAGATCTCTTTGAAAAAGGTTTTGAAATATTTTTGCATTTTTTGAAGGTTTGAAAAGTTTATTTTTGAAAGGTTTGGATGGACTTGGGATGTGGATCCCAAGCTGCACTACGTACCTCGTGAAAGAGGATCAAGCCAACGTAGTTCGGAACAAATTTTCCTAACTACTCTTAATGACTCAGATTTTTGAGAATTTTGGGTTTTTCAGATATTTTCAAGTGTTTTTGAATTTTTGACAAAAGATGACAGAATCCAATCATCATAAGAGTAGGATAGACTCCTGATATCCCGCAAAGGTTGGACATCATCCTATGCTTGGCGGGGGAATTGGACAGAATCACGACTCTGCAAGGGTTGGACAGCATCCTATACCTTGCAGGAGCGGATAGAAAAACACATGATTTGATGAGAGGTTGGATAGAATCCTAACCCCTATGATGATAGGACTGACTCTTGAAAGAAATACTAACTCTCTAAGGACAGACTCCTATGCTAAAGGACTGACTCTCAAACAAATGACTCTAAGAGAGGTGCTAATAAGACATGCCATGTCTCCTAGGGATGGACTCACTAATGAGACAAAGCTTGTCTCTAAAGGATAGAACATTCTCTGCATGAGACATAGCCTGTCTCCCTGAAGGTAAGCTTTCCTACGAGACAAAGCATGTCTCTCTAAAAGGGTAAGCTTTGGATAACTCCTTCATTGCCCTTGTCTTGCAATGACAAGGGAATCTAATGAACAACTAAAGAAAAAAAATATAAAAGACTAAGTTAGTCTTTATAAAGAATAAGAAGGAAGAGGGGTACTGATGAGACTAAGTAAGTCCCCTTAAAGGATGGGCTTGGGATGACTCTTTCATCGCCCTCGGCAATGAATGAGTTTTTACAATCTAAGATACCTGAAAGGAGGAGAGGTCTCTACCTAAAGAAAAAGGGAATAAGAGGGAAGAGGGTACTACCACGACCCGGTAAGTCCCTCCAAAGATGGGCTTGGGCTAACGCCTTCATCGCCCCTGCGATGAAGAAGAGCAATGGTTCAAAGGGTGTCTAACAGGCTAAGAAACTTCTATTTAAAGAAGAAGAAAGAAAACAGGGGGGACTACCATGACAAAGTATGTCCTTCTGAATATGGGCTTGGGCTAGCGCCTTCATCGCCCCTGCGATGAAGAAGAGCAATGGTTCAAAGGGTGTCTAACAGGCTAAGAAATTTCTATCTAAAGAAGGAGAAAGAAAACAAGGGGGACTACCATGACAAAGTATGTTCTTCTAAATATGGGCTTGGGCTAGCGCCTTCATCGCCCTGGCAATTATAAGGCTACTGAGGTCTAGGGGATACTCATCTAAAAGATTGGGCAAGTCTTTTGAATAGAAGAGGAGAGTGCTACTTGGACTGAGCAAGTCCCATAATGATGGGCTTGGGCTAACACCTTCATCGCCCTCTGCAATGAATGGAAGGGGTTTAATATCTGAACATGTCTAAAAGACTTAGTAAGTCTTTTAAATGAGAGGGGGGAAAAGCTACCGGGACTAAGCATGGCTAAAAGGGAAATTCTCTTACTGCAATCTTCCTAAAACTGCAAAGGTACATGCCTTTTCTACTTTATCTAAGAAATAGGCTTCATTTTCATTTTGTTTCTTTTTTTTTTTGCTAGAAAAGAATCTATCTGGTCCCTCTCACTTTATCTCCTTTCATTGCAGGATGAAAGGGTTGTATGCGGGGTGTTCTATAAGAGCGCAATCATTAAGAAAAACCCAATCTCTGATATGCTTAGAATGAACTCTTTTAGAGATGATTTATTTGACTCTTCTTTTTCCTTGCCACCTCTATTGGATCCTTCTTACTTAAATGGTGACAACTATGATTTTAAAGTAAGCATTACAACATTAGGAATAAGAGCATCATATGAGACTCAAATACTCTACATCTCTTCATCTATGGATAATCACTACTCCCAGATTTCTCTCCAAAATCCCCAATTTTCTCTTCAGAGGTCTGCGAATTTGGGCTACTTGCACGACGTTAAAAAAAATCAATCAAAAGCTTCCCAAATTTCAAATCATCTGATCAAGGAATACTGTTAAGAGCTCTATCTGCCGCCAAAGTAACATCTGGTTTTAAAAACTAAGTGAAAGGTGGAGCATTTCTCTAACTACTCAGCTGTTTCTCAAGATATCTCAAGATATATACATAAACACAAGGATTTCATCAGTAGTTTCAATTGAGGGTTTGTGTGAGTGAAGATAAAACTAACAAGCCTAGTTCTGATTCACAAAATGAGGTAAAATTACTATACAACTCACAAAAACTTGTTATGACTGAAAATTAGCACAAACTGAACATTCTAAAATATTGTAACCTATAAAGAGGAACTTCAAGAAGGATTTTTTTTTTAATGTTAACCACCAAATATGTAGTCACGAAGATAATGCAAACCACACAGTAGCTATGTATGATGAAAGGAGTAAGAGATAATTGTAATATCCTTATGTGTGCTAAACATACATGATAAATAATATTCAACAGATCAAGCCATCAGTTGTAAAAATTCAGATAACATATTACATCCATCATAAAATAAAAGAGAAGGGATGAATACCTTGATGTTCTGATCCTAATAGAAATCACCGAACCTTGAATGTACAAGAACTCACCGGAGGATGCAGAGTCTCGCCGGAATTGGATCAGATGGTTGTGTGATTTTGCAGAAAAAATGGCAGGAGAAAATAGAAATCTGCCGGATTCTCGGAGATCGGAAACAAATTGCAAGACAAATTGATCTTTGATTCTTGTAAATGAACCTAGGGTTTTAGAGCTGAAGCTAAGATTTTAAAGAAATGCTAGGGTTCAAGGTGAGAACAAAGAAAATTTGCAGAGGATGAAGAAGAAGATGATGAATCCGTAGGGTAGAGGTTAGCCAAAGAACAAGTTAGACGACCGGAGACGTAGCCGGAGCTTGCCGGAAAACGGCCGGAGAAGAAGATGATCGGTGAAAAAAATGCTTAGGGTTTGTAACAAGATCCATTTTCCCTCTCTTCTTTCTCACTCTTAAACAGACTAAAATCAACAAATGAGAAAGAGATCCCTAAATTAGAGCTCTAAACTCCTATTTATAGAGGTTTGGGGCTCATTTTAGCCTCCCTTAAGCTACGTCAAGGCACCCCCTAATTGACATTTTCCTTTACTTTGTATTAGAAAGTAGTGGTGCAAGTAAGAAAAATGGGGTGGCCAAGGAAAATAGAGCAAGGATGATGGTTAGATCCAATCGAATAGATGAAGCTTGAGCCCATTTCCTTCCTCTTTATCCCCTGTTCTCTCTCTCTCTCTCTCTCTCTCTCTCTCTCTCTCTAATTTAATGAAAATGAAAAACCCCCTCAAACGAATCTCTTGACCCTCTTTTATAGATGACCATAAGTCAATGCTAACAAACCCTGAATTTGGTAATGGCACTCCCCCTCATGTGTAATTTTCATTCTTTAGTTGTATACACATAAGAATTGGCATGGGCACCCTCTCAATTTTATAAACGACTCCCCTGTTCCTTGAAAACCCATTTTATAAAGAAGTAATATTTTTGCAACCCCCATCTTTTCTTGGTCAGCTCTCTCATGTATCTCAACTGCTCTTTTTCTTTCATAAGGGGGACCTTGGTGGAATAAGAGCCAACGCCAAAAGGGAAATGATATATCTCATCCCTGTTAGTGTATTTAATGACTACTCTCTTACCCCATGGAGTGGGCTGGGGTGAAAATGGGCCCTAAAAAAATGATGTAGTCAATTACTTTCTTTTCATTTGGATAGCCTCTTGTGTAATTCATGACTACTCTTTCTACTCTTCAAGGGGGTGACTTGGGTAAGGGAGAGGATGAGTGCAACTTTACCTACTTTGACTCTAGTGAGCATCCCTCAAATCAGCCAAATTCACTCTCCTTCCAAATAATCTGTTCTCTGCTTGCTTAGTTGATTTATGGGCTGTCATGAGTGCCTCCTTACCTCAACAATGCACCCCCTTCTTAACCACAAGTGATTGATAACAGCACACCCCCACTCCACCAATTCAGCTTGTCCTCTCCTCTCTGATTTTTGATCTGAAAATGGGATCCCCTTTTCTTGTTTACACTATGGTTCTCTCTCAGCTCGTTCGCTAGGCAAACGTGCTCGGATTTTGACAAAAAAATTACAGGGACCTTGGTGGGATCCTAAGCTAGCCTGGGACGAAATTTGAGGGCATAAATCTCTGATTTGGATGGGGTTTTGCACAAACATTGAGGGTTTAGGGCCTGGTCAAAATGAGGTGTATACACAAGTGTAAGAACAATGTTGATTCCTAGTCCGAGCATAGGATATAAGTGATTATGAATTTATGGAACATTAATTATGAGAGCCCCAACTATAGCCGGTTTATTAATGGTACCCTTCACCATACCACTCCTCTTATAAATATCAATGAGAATGAGGCTCAAAATAGATTGGTTTGAAAAACTTAATTTTGTACAAGTATCTTGTTATATTTTTAGAGTTGAATGTTACGTCGTACGAGTTGATTGATTTCTCTAATGTGACTTTGAGTAATTTTGCGATAAACAGGATGAGTTAGATTTTCAATAATATCCTTCCACAAAGGGTAGAGTTAGAGTGATTCCATTACAAATGGGTCGAGGCGATTCCCTATTACATCTCTCCTATTATGGTGGTCTTGGAAAGAAAATGTAGCAAAAGAAGTAAAGAGCTATAGAAAGAGAGAAGACGTGGACGTCAAAAAGATGAGCCGGTGCTTTTCTCTTTTTCTCCCTCTTCCCTCTCTATACTGGTAATGACACCCACCTACTTATTCCCCTACTCTTGGTGTCTATGCCGTGCAACCAAACACTAAAAAAAAGAGAGTGGGGAAAAATGACAAGAAGATATTGGAACATTAATTTAGAAGAGATGATGGAAGCAGGAGTTCATTTTGGTCATGGTACTACGAAATGGAATACTAGAATGGCACCTTACATCTCTGCAAAGTGTAAAGGTATTCATAATACAAATCTCACTAGAACTGCTTGTAATTCCAGGTAAATCCAATGCTTGTCTCCTCCCTGTTGACTTCTTATTCCACTACTCTCCAAGTCTATGCTGCGCATCCCAACAAAATTTTTTTAAAGAAGGGATAAACAAGAAGAATTGTAAAAAGCGTTCCTTAAGTATTCTAAGGGAGGGACTAATAGGGATAATAGAAAGAAGAATATCAAGAGATAATCTTTAATTAGTTATTTTGAGAGAGAGAGAGAGAGAGAGAGAGAGAGACTATAACAAAACTGGGCTTTCCCCGCCGACTTGAGGGGAAAAGTAAAATTTCCCCTAGGGGTTTTTAATCTGTAGGGAAATACACCATACCTCTATGGGTGTTAATTTCTCTGTCGGGATATAGATTTTACCTACAGATTGTACTCCGTAGAGAAAGCCTGGCATCATACAATAAAATTGAAGAGACGTCCACTTAAAACCTAGGAAACAAATGATTAGCCATCGAGGATTTCACACCTATACTCCCCCTTCTACTCGTTTAAAAAGTATTGAATGGGATATTAAATCATAGAATAAATAACAACAGAAAATGAGTTCTCGAGTCCAATCGGGATAGCCAACTCCAACGAGGCAGAAATGAGAGTGGTGCATCGAGGAGTTAGGTTGTTGATGGATGACATTCGCAATAAGGTGATTGTGGAAGGTGATTCCTTAAACGTGATTAGATGGTTGAAGGGATGCGGCCCAGTGTTTAAAAACTCTTGACTCGACAAGGAACTTACCCGAGTCAACTCCTTTTTGCCATAATAAAAAAATTCGGATTCGGGTCGTGATTAATCATTTGATATTTAAGTACGTCTATGTACTTAAATAAGGTCATCCTTTCTGGAGTTTTGATAGAAGGATTCCTCTACCAATGTAGTCAACCCCATTTGTTAGAACAACTTCCATTGAGTTTCTGCACCTATCCTTCTTTTGATTCTCGCTTTCTGAACCCTTGTTTTCAGAAAATCGGATTTGGCTCAGAGTTGCCCATTAGCCGTGTTCTGCGTTGCACCACATCCGCATTCCATATTTTGCCCTAAAAAGTCAATAAACTCCTTTGACTCTCCCGATTATGCTGCGTCCGCGCCGAGTCGACGAGGATTTTTTTCAGCCACGTTCCGCTTCACATTCGCATTTTTAAACACTGGGATGCGTGCCTCATCCTTGGAGATTTGCAAGATGGGTCGACGAGATCTCAGATTGGGTTGAGGAATCATTAATCTCATCTCGTGATGTGAGAAGATCATCCAATATCGAGGCCGATCGGCTAGCAAGGGAGGGTGCATCTAGGGTGGAGTTGGAATTTTTTGACTTCCTTCCATTTTGTTGTTTCTTGTCTATTTTTCTCTTATTCTAGTTTTTGTCTTTCTCTCTTCATTAATTTGGGTATTCTCGATCTTTCTCTCTTCATTAATTTGATTCATTGCTATTCAGAAGAAAAAAAAAACAGAAAATCTGGGAAGTAGTAATTTCTTTGCTCGTTGTTCATAGGTTTTCACAGAATCAGTGGGGAGGTGATATTTTCACCCTCTGCAGTAAGCATTCGCCCCCTATAACGTGAACAGTTGGCAACTTTAATGCTTTTGACGTCAAATCATGTTAAAATGGGGGCGAATGCGTACTGCAGGGGGTGAAAAAATCATAGTGCCTAAAAACAAAAGATAGTCATTAAAAGGCCACTTTCTAAAAGAGAAGAAAAAGAAAACCATCCAGCTACAGACGCTCCAAAAGCACACGTACATCTACTAGCTCCAAAACCAGCTCGATCGTTTACTATTCATTCTCCAGTAAACACATGGTGTTTGTCCAAAGCATCTAAGGCCGGCAACGGGGCGGGCCCGCCGGATGTTGCATTCCCATCCCCGTCCCCGCTCGGGGGAATTTTCCTCGTCCCCGCCCTGTCCCCGCTTCGGGGACATCTTACCTTTTCTTGCCGTACTTGTGAAAGCTTTCTTGTCCACATCTCTAATTTCTATTGATCCATTATGATTTCTCTTCTCACATTTCACTTAGTATTTCTATTATAACTTGTTGATCTGTCACATCTCTTCTTTCCTTGATAATTTAAAAAAGAAATTGTCCTTTCCCTTTACAGTATCCCCTCTACTTTTGCTTCAACTTTTCAAGATATTTCTCTCTTTTGTTAACACAAGTAGGAAAAGTTGTTGTTGTTCCTTAGGTTCTTAACAGTACCATTTCATCATCATTTTCATTCGGATCTTCCTCATATCATCATGACTGAAGTAATTGCGGACATCTCTCAAGTCGGTAATTCCAGCTCCATTAATGAATCTAATATTCATTCAGATCCCCTCTCTCTTTATCGCTCTGATACCATATTAACTTTGAGTGATCTGTAGAAGTGTGCTTTCTTTCATTCGTAATCAATGTATATATACAAGAAATCAGTCCCATATATCATGAGATAAGGATAAGAATTTCTCCCGAGATTCTCTAATATGGGGAATTCACATCCCCTCCCCACAGGAATATCTAATCCCCGTCCCCGCACCCTACGGGGACAAAATCCCCGCCATATCCCCACTTTGGGATTCCCTCGTTTTAGACTTTTAATTTACTCTTAGAGCCCAATCGATTAGAAATTAGAATCACGGGGGTAGATTTAGAATTTAAATTTTAAATAAGTTGTTTTTTAAAATGCAAGGACAGTAATGTACTAGTATTGAACCGGTGCGGGGAGGAGCCAAAATCATCCCCGTCCCGGCCGGCCCCTTCCTTGCTACGGGGAATTTTGTTTGTCCCCGTCCCCTCTGAAACCAGGGAATCCCCGCTCCGCAGAGCTGATCCTTGTTTTTCCGGGTTAAATTGCCAGCCCTAAATGCATCTCATCGGTAATTGAGAAAGAGAGAGAGAGACGCATTGCATAGTCTATTACAAATTTAAGAGATAAAGAGAGACGCATTGCATATTCTATTACAAATTTAAAAGTAGGCATGAACCAACCTAACAGGTGGTTTCTCTTATTCATAGGGCAACAGAAAACAACAACTATTCTAATACGGACTGTTAACTAAAGACACATCACACACACGTCTTTCCCTTATTCATCAGGGAGGTGCAAAGGCAATATCTCCCACCTAATATTAGCCTACTCATACTCTCTAACACGTGGTTTCTTCATACACCAATCTCGATCTTAATCCCTTTAGTAGTAATCTTTTCCCCCTTTGCCGCCTTGGGAACTATAATCACCTCTACATCATCATCCCCCTCGGCTCCAAGATCTTCCAAAGCTTCATTCAGTGGCTATTGATTTTTATAGGTCATCTCTTGGAGAACATTAGGTGGTCACATGCACAACAGTGATGCTAGATGCATGCAAATAATCAATGGCTGGGATAGAAATCCTTGGATAATCTGTTCTTGGAATTGGTTATCCTGCATGCGTAAGTTTATTTATCTTGAATCAACCCCGGGTACTCTACTCGGCCACTAGTGTAGCATGCCCCAGTGGACATTAATTTAAACCAAGGTCATTTAACTATCCTAATGTGTAACAGTCCCTATTAAATAAGATTTCATATCTGATTGTGCCTCTTAATAAAGAAAAAGAAATTAAGACGGCTCTAAAAAACTCCTTTCTAACACATCGCACCTAAACTCCAATCCCATCTGCCCAACCAAATTAATTAATTAAGACAACTCTTTTCCTCCTTTTTGTTCTTGGCAAGGAAGGGAATTTGCAAAGCTGAAACTAGAAGGTAACTAAGTAAGAATATGAACTTACAGAATTTTGGTGATTGTTCGCGATGAAGATCCACCCAACCGAAGTTGATCTCAAGATATATGTGATGGAATATGAGGTCTTGTAGGCCCTGATTCTCGGACGTAAGGTTATGGCAACAAGGGAACGAAAATGGTCGAAACGATCATGAGAAATAGGGTTGTTCTACAGTTCTAGAAGGAGATGGATGCAAGAAGTGTTGAGAAGTTCTAAAAGCAGATAGGATTGAGAGCAAGAAACTCTACAAGTTGGGAGGTTAAATTTGGTTGATGGTTTTGTGTGCAAATCGAGGTGGGTATTAGCATAAGGTATGTGGTGAAGAAAACAAAAAAATCAGCATAGTGAGCCTTTATCACATTACAAAGGAAATTCTAAGCTACATGGCAATGAGTGGTTGTACAATCCTTAATTAGCCCTTCCCATTGCCATTTCCACCCTTTCCATTAGATGTCACAAAAGGTAGAATCTTTTACATTTTAAAATTTGGGGAGAGGCAAGGAAAGCATCGTGCACAGTAATCTCCAATTATAGCATGAGTTTCTAATTGATAGCATTGTTTCCAATAATAACAAAAATCTCTTCCTTCATCCATGCCCAAGTCAAAATTTGCTTAATTCTAATAAGCCCCAATTGGAAGGTCTGTTCCTAATGGAGTGAAGATTCCATATCCCACTTGTCTCTTAAGGTCCCATTATTACCACCGTCCATTTCCATCTTTAATTTGCAGCTACACTAGCCCAAAAGTCATAGCAATAGTTTAGGGATTATGATGTGCTAATTAGGCTAATCCAAACCATCCATCCATTCAAGTTACCCACCCATTTAACGGATAAAGGCACCCCTTCAAGAAAATTTCAAAAGTTTTATTTGATACCGACACCCATTTCTAGCAATTAATTTTGGGCTTGATTTTTGATAATGACACCCATTATAAGCAAATACCTATATGCTCAACTATGATAATGACACCCTCTAAACAAATAGTAGTAGCTAAATTTTGATAACGACACCCATTAGAGTCATATGTTCACTTTGAGAAGGACAACTACAAAAAAAAAAAAAATAATACTTGGGACCGGGTATTACAGGATCCACCTTTGTCTCGGTTAAAATCCTTTAAAATCCCCTGTTGGTGACCTGTCTTATCTTAGGTTAGGCTAGGCCAGGGAAGAAAAGCTGAAAATGAAATGTTATTTGTCTTTTGTGTATGTAGGATTAGAAGGGAAATGATATTTCCCCCCTCCCCTTAAATGGATACAACCCACACCCCACCCCCGTCCTTAACGGTTTCTGGGAGGATGGGTCACTGCTTGACGATAAATTCACCCACTCTCTTTGACTCTAAAACTTAACGGAAATGATATTTGTCTTTTGTGTATGTAGGATTTTAAGGGAAATGATATTTCCCCCACCCCATAAATGGATAAAATCCACACCCCCTCCCCCATCCTTAACGGTTTCTGTGAGAATGGGTCACTGCTTGACGATAAATTCACCCCCTTTAACGTTTTTTCTTGACTCTAAAACTTAACGGATAACGTTAATAGGGGGGGGCGGGGGGGTGGGGTGGGATTTCATCCCTCGGAGGGAAAGTTGTTGTGTTGTTCCTTGGGTTCTTGCCAGTACCATTAGCATCATCATTTTCATTAGGATCTTGCTCATATCATCATGACTGACGTAATTGCGGACATCTCTCAGGTCGGTAATTCCAGCTCCATTAGTGAATCTAATATTCATTCAGATTCCCTCTCTCTTTATTGCTCTGATACCATATTAACTTTGAGTAATCTGTAGAAAGTGTGCTTTCATTCCTAATCAATGTATATATACAAGAAATCAGTCCCATATACCAAGGAATTTTTAGTTACAATGGATACGAGTAAACTGTTGGGCAAACTTTGAGACCTTATGAAGATAAGGATAAGAATTTCTCCCAAGATTCTCTAATATGGGGAATCCCCACCCCCTCCCCGCAAGGAATATCTAATCCCCGTCCCCGCACCACACCCTACTGGGACAAAATCCCCGCCATATCCCTGCTTCGGGATTCCCTCGTATTAGACTTTTAATTTACTCTTAGAGTCGATTAGAAATTAGAATCACGAGTGAAGATTTAGAATTTAAATTTTAAATAAGTTATTTTTTATAATGCAAGGACAGCAATGTACTAGTATTGAACCGGGGCAGGGCGGGGCAGGGAGAGCCAAAATCATCCCCGTCCAGGCCGACCCCTTCCCTGCTAGGGGGCAATTTTTTTTGTCCCCGCTGAAATCAGGGAATCCCCACCCTGCGCGGAGGGGGGTGGAGCTGATCCCTGTTTTTCCGGGTTAAATTGCCAGCCCTAAATGCATCTCATGGGTAATTTCGAGAGAGAGAGAGAGAGAGACGCATGGCATAATCTATTACAAATTTAAGAGATAAGAAGAGACGCATTGCATATTCTATTACAAATGTAGGCATAAACCAACCTAACAGGTGGTTTCTCTTATTCATAGGGCAACAGAAAACAGCAACTATTCAAATACGGACTGTTAACTAAAGACACATCACACACACGTCTTTCCCTTATTCATCAGGGAGGTGCAAAGGCAATATCTCCCACCTAATATTAGCCTACTCATACTCTCTAACACGTGGTTTCTTCATACACCAATCTCGATCTTAATCCCTTTAATAGTTATCTTTTCCCCCTTTCCCGCTTTGGGAACTATAATCACCTCTACATCATCATCTCCCTCGGCTCCAAGATCTTCCAAAGCTTCATTCAATGGCAATCTAAGCAGTGTGTTCACTTTCATGTTTTTCATAACATTAGAATGAGGAAGATGCACCGAGCTCCCAATAAAGTTACTAGATGCTGGCCCACCAAATTTCTCACCCTCGGTATTGATGTAAACATCCAATTTCACATACTCATCCCTACTAAGCTCAAGATCCACGACCAAAATCTCTTCCTCATTCTCTTTTTCCTCCTTACTCCTAGAGTTCTTAGGCCTCTTAACAGTGGCCCTAATGATGGAGCTCAGTTGGCGTGGGCTGCTCCCAAACTCGCCCGCCTTCTTCTTCAAGGTTTCCGCTAACGCTTTCTTGGTTGGGAGCATACTAGTAGTAGTAGCAGTAGTAGTGGTGGTAGGCTTAGTCTTCCATAGGATTTCAACATCTTGGTAACCATACCTCAATTTCGAAGGATCGAGTGCATCAGAGACCTTCACTTGAACCAATTCAGCATTCTCATCATAGAACAAAAATGATGCATCTAAGTAATCAGTATCGGTGAAATCTTTTCGATTCTTCCCTGGTAAGGTCTTCCATATTGTCCAAAGCCGATCCACGTTACTGTGATGACCGAAGAAAATCGGGTCACGGGCCGCAGAGTAGAGGATCCCCATGTCTTCTCCATTAGGTGTATTTGGGTTTGGATTTCCAGTCCATTTGTGTACTATAATATGCGGAACATTTTCAACTGAACCAGCTCCCGGTTCAGCTGCAGTCCCGGCACGATATGCCGCACCAAAAAAGAGGGAAGGTGTTGTCTTTTGTACAACTTGTTTATACATGGTAGCGTAATTACTGTGAATAAGTACTTGATTAGTCAAATCACTCGTGTCGGCTGAAGCAAGATTGATTATCGTAGGTGGCTGGTGATTGGCATCGCGAAGACAGTCGTAGAGTGGCGTGAGCTTGTCAACGAACATGGCAGGCATGGTCATTCCGTCGGCTGCATCCCAATTCCAGAAAGGGATAGCTAAAGTTTCATCATTGAGTAATTTTGCAAGGATCCTTTCATAGAAGTACAAGTACCAGCGATGCCAAGGAAAGAAAAGCCATGAGCTGTGGATCTGGAGTTCGACTGTGTATCCAGCCTGTGATTCCAAAAACAATATGGCTACACCAACTTAGAAAATGTTAATAGAATAAGGGGATTTGCTAGGGACCATCATATCGCAGTAAGAATTTCTTGGGCCGGCTGTTGCATGAGAGTGCAACATCCGTCAAAATGCCTTATACGCAAATATTATTACGGATTTGCTAGGGAATTTTCTGGAGATGCCTGGTGCTAGCACCAGGCTGCTGAAAAGTGACCCTGGTGCTAGCAAATCTCATATATTTTTACGGATTTGCTGGGGAATTTTCCAGAGATGCCTTTCCGAGTTTCCGTGGCTGCAGACTCTTCCATGAGAGCAGAAAAAGGCAAAAATCTGCTAAAATGTGAAAAAATCAGCCTAAAATTGCCTAGCAAACAAATTTCATAATTTTAACATGGTCAACGTTCGAAGATAAGAAAGTAGGCATTATTGGCTCTTGGGATTAGATGATTAGCATGATTTATGGGCCATGAGAGAGTCAACAAGGACCCACTAAAATTCCATTTTTTAAAAAACAAACCTGAGTATAAGCACCATCGCAGTAGGCGCAATGAACGTTGGCTTGTTGCGTGAAATTTCGTGGGTCTGTAAGTGGGAGCTCCTTCATAAGGGCTACCGCCTGGTTATATTTCTTAATCTCGTCAGCACTGAGAAGGTGTGCCGCTTTTCGTTGACGCATTAAAGAAGATGAAGATGGGAACTTCCATTGCTTGATTTTGTCTGTAGGTTTGGGAGGGCAACAGTAGGTGGGGGGGCTGTTGTCAGTTGCAGTCTTGCAGGTGGTCAAGTCCGGCGGTGTGATCGGTGCAGCCTCGGCTCGGCCGAGGGTCGCACCATACAGACCTCCCAACCCTAGGAGAACATCTCTTCTGTCTAGATTATTAAGAGATTTGTCTGGCTTTGAAGACTTTGTAATGGGTTTGTTGACTTTGTTACAGGGTTCGTCTCCTGCACTACGAATGCAAGAGGGATGATCGGTGGTGGAGCGTGGTGGGTTTTTTGAAAGGGAGAGAGGGTTTGTGTTTTTGGAGAAGATAGAGGGATAAGTGGTGGAGATTAGAGTAGAGAAAGGCATTGTGGCGTTTTCCGTTGAGGGTTTGAATGTTTGGGATATTTGGAGCGGTATAAATAGTGGAAGAGTGTTATGTGTGGGAAATGATTTCAGCACAACTATGTTTTGATACATGCGCTCATGGATCTTGTATTTTAGCCTTTAATTGTCATCTAAGCGCTTTTTGGGAACCGTAAAAACCCTTTTACAGCTAGGGCTGCAAATGAACCGAGCCGGATCACGAACATGTTTGGGTTTGGCTCATTAAAAGTTCGGCTTGGACTTGTTCGTTTACTAAACGAGCTGAACCCGAGCCAAAAAAATTAGGCTCGTCAAATAAACTAGCCGGACTCGAGCTTTGTAGATTATGACAACCGATACTGAGTGGCAAACCAATTATTGGACTCAAAATTACGGCTGAATTTGAGTCCAAACCTCCCAACCGAGCCGAGGGTCGGGGCATACCGTAACATTCAGGTCGGAGGGTTAGGATCAACCTATGGAAATGACTTTTGACGCACAAACTATTTAGGATATGGCCCATCTAATGGACGGTTTGGATCATCCTATGATGCGAGCCATACCGTACTTTTAACAAAGTGAGGAGTTCCCTCATCAAAATACAATAGTGCTGATAACATTTCCCTTTTTTAAATCCTTTCTATAATCTCAAATCAAAGCAATACATACTTCCCTCCTTTCTACTTTTACCTTTTTTTTTTAAATCCATATATATATATATATAATCTCAATACATACTTCATACCGTAGTTTATTTCGGCCGAAAATTTGAAATTTTGTTCATCCCGAAATTTCGTCCGAAATTTAAGGGATTTCACCAAAAAATCTGGATTTTTGATAATTCTTTAATAATATCCCCAAATTTCAGCAGAAATTACTGAAATTTCCAAAATTTTAGGCGAAATAAATTTGGATAAAAAAAATGGCCGTTGAATAGATTTGTGGGATTTCGGCTGAAATTTAGGTTTCGGTGAGGACCGAAACGCATTCCGAAACTGAAATTTGAAACCTTGGCAACAACATTACCCGAGTGGGCATAAAGCTTTATCAAAGGATAAAGTGAACCAAGTGTCACGTGGCCATTTCGTCCAGCGCTGTTCGCATGGCCTATGGCCCGTGACTTGGTCTATCAATGTAATATGTAAGACTCATGCCTATGTACATGTTGTAGTGAGGACGTAGTTGGTATTAAAATCCATCTCGTCTCGTCTCGTTGCGTCTTCAAAAGTCGTTGTTTATAGCACCTTTGGTCGCCACTGGTGGTTAAGGGGGTTGGTAGCTAAAGCTCTTTACCCTGAGATCTTGGTTGGCCATCGAGTGGTGCATTGCTAGTGCATATCCTAGCAGGGATTCCATTCTAGTCAACGGGTGATCGGGGACCCTTAGGAGTTGTAGACCTTTTGGCATGATCCTATTGTAACTTGTTTTGGAATCATCAATAAAGCTTAACATTTGCTTACTCGTGTGCCCTATTGCTTTGTGTGTGTTTGGAAACTTAGCACTCCATTTGTGTTTGTTTTGTAGGTTTGATTCTCATAACCTTGCTAGGCTTACTTGCTTGTTGTGAGGCAACGCAAGTGCCGCACGGACCTCAATCCCAAACCAAAGGTCCGTGACAGTTGGTATCAGAGCCGAAGTTCCTACCTACATTCAGAAATGGCGAAGAAGAATGCTACCCAAACACTTCCTCCGGAGTCTAGTCAGGTCCATGATGAGCAAGACCCAATACCGGTGCGAAGTACAAGAGAACGGATTGCTGGTGTTGAGGAAAGGGTGACAGCGGTAGAGCAACAACAGTTCAATCTTGCCGAATTGACAGAAGGCCTTGGTGTGGAGACCAAGGGCATGATAGAAGAGGTGGAAGAGCGAGTCCATGCTCTTGCTGAGTTATTGAATCAGGCCGCGATGGAGGATCTTCGAAAGCAAGTTGAGACCCTCACTGGCCAAGTGAATTTACTCATGAGGACCATCGGTAATGGCATAAGTGGTCACGGAGATGACAGGGTAGCAGGGTTCGAGTGCCTGAACCACGATGCTACGCCGGTGCCCGTGATGCTAAGGAGTTACAAAACTTCTTGTTCGATATAGAACAATTTTTCCGTGCAACACATCTTGATGAGGAGGCCAAAGTCACTACGGCCAGCATGTACCTCAGTGATGATGCCAAATTGTGGTGGCGAACCTGTTATGAAGAGATTGAAGCGGGACAATGTATTATTGATAGTTGGGAAGACATGAAGCGAGAACTTAAGGCACAATTCATGCATGAGAATGTGGGGTTTATTGCTCGAAAGAACCTACGGCACCTTCAACAAACCGGGTCGATTCGAGAATATGTGAAGAAATTTTCGACTCTCATGCTTGATATAAAGAGCATGTCAGAGGAGGACAAGCTATTTCAATTTATGGAGGGACTAAAGCCTTGGTCTCAGACAGAGCTCCGAAGAAGAGGAGTTCAGAACCTTGCCACGGCAATGATCGAAGCAGAAAAGTTATTTGATCATGTGGGGGATGACGCAACAAACAGGAAGAAAGACTTCAACAACAAGCTATCTAGCAGCTTCAACAGGCCTCCCAACAACATGAATACCTCTAGTCGGTCTTTTAGTAGCACAAGAGGAAGAATCCAGGGTTCAGGGGGCGATAGGAGAACCTATCACAGAGAGGGGTCCAGACAATACAATGAGGCGCCAACTTCTGCGTCACAGGGGCCGTGCTTCATATGCACCGGTCCACATTATACTCGGTTTTGCCCAAAAAAGGGAACTGTCAATGCTTTGCTAGGTTCAGCTTCCTCACCCCACGCTCAGAGCGAAGAGGAAGAAGATGAGGAGGAACCAAAAATGACAGCTCTAAGCCTGTGCAGTGCTATCAAGGGACAAGGTGCCAAGAAAATTCTTTCTAAAGGAGTCCCATCCAAAGGCTTGATGTACATTGAAGCATGCATCAATGGAAAGATGACTCGGGCTATGATCGATACAGGTGCTACACACAACTTTGTCTCAGAACAAGAGGCAAAACGTTTGGTGTTGAAGCTCGAAAAAGATGACTGGAAAATGAAGGCAGTAAACTCAGAGGCCCGCCCCGTCACTGGGAAAGCAATGAGTGTACCAATCAAGATTGGGGCATGGTATGGAACAACCAATCTCATGGCAGTACCCTTAGATGATTTTCATATCATCTTGGGGATAGAATTCTTGAACCAGGCCAAAGCAGTCCCAATGCCCTACTTAAACTCCCTATGTATGTTTGGAGAAAAAGTACCTTGTATGATTCCTGCCACTAGACAAGAGAGGAAAGACGTCGAACACTTAACGGCCCTTCAGCTAAAGAAGGGTTTAAAGAAAGGGGAACCCACCTTCGTGGCAACCTTAAAAATGGGAGAGGCACTGGTGGGGGAGATCCTCATTCCCCCGAGCATCAAAGATGTTGTGGAAGAATTTAAAGATGTCATGCCTGAGAAGCTACCCAAGAAGCTGCCGCCAAGGAGGGCAGTGGACCATAAAATTGAGCTAGAGCCTGGCAGCATAGCCCCAGCCCGTGCCCCCTACAGAATGGCCCCTCCGGAGTTAGCAGAGCTTAGGAGACAACTCAACGAGCTACTAGAAGCAGGGTTTCTTAGGCCTTCAAAGGCCCCCTTTGGTGCCCCAGTTCTATTCCAAAAGAAGCATGATGGGAGCCTACGATTGTGTATTGACTGCAGGGCCCTCAACAAGCTGACTGTGAAGAATAAGTATCCTATCCCCCTAATTGCCGACTTGTTTGACCAACTGGGAGGAGCCAGATACTTCTCCAAGCTGGATTTGCGATCAGGCTATTACCAAGTGCGAATTGCAGAAGGAGATGAGGCCAAGACAACCTGTGTAACAAGGTATGGTGCCTTTGAATTCTTGGTGATGCCATTTGGCCTTACTAATGCCCCTGCAACCTTTTGTACTTTGATGAATGGTTTGTTTCATGAGTTTCTAGATAAGTTTGTAGTGGTCTACCTCGATGACATTGTAGTATATAGCAACACTCTCGAAGAACACGGCGATCATTTAAAGAAGGTCCTTGGGGTACTCAGAAACAACCAACTCTATGTGAAGCTAGAGAAGTGCTCTTTTGCTCAGGAGCGTATTATGTTCTTGGGGTCATGAAGTGGGTGGAGGGGAAATTCGCATGGACAATGAGAAGGTCCGTGCCATCCAAGAGTGGCAAATTCCAACCAAGGTGGGAGAACTTCGGTCATTCCTCGGGCTTGTTAACTACTATCGGCGGTTCATATCAGGATACTCAAATCGAGCGGCTCCCTTGACAGACTTGTTGAAGAAAGATCGCCCGTGGTCATGGTCCGAAAAATGTAATACTGCCTTTTAGAATCTCAAGGATGTTGTTATGGTGGAGCCAGTGCTACAGCTGCCAAACCATTCGCTGCCATTTGAAGTTCAGACTGATGCCTCAGACTATGCTATTGGTGGTGTGCTTATGCAAGTGTGGACCCCGATCCGGGAGAGAGGTGGGGGACGAGCCCCCAGCGGCCTCTAGGATCATCCACGTGTGAAGGAGAGCTCTACCAAGGAACTCTCGAAACGGATGCCACCCTCATAGCATAGCACGAGTGGCGATATAAAAGAGATACCTTTCGATTCGGGAACAAGTCCGGATTCGAAACGTACCTAAACAAACTCAGAGTCGCCATCCACGGTATACGGCCATGGATCCTTTAAACAAAAATATGCTCTGTATACCATGGATAACCAGAAATATATATGGGTTCGTGCCTGATTACGAATGGAGAAGGTCTGAGAGCACCCCCAATTCGTCCGAGTGCAAGCACTTGGTCTCTTATGCCATTTATTATTAAATTTAAAGGGTTTCGGGCAAAAATCATATGAAATAGGAACAATTCTCAGGAATCGTCTACCTAAGCATGCATTTCCTGAGGATAAAGAAATAAGCATACAAAATGAAATGAAAAATGTGTCACCTAAGCAAAGCTAGGTTATGAGTGACATGTCTAATGGGTGTCTAAATTCTGATGTGCAAACACATGCAAGCTATAGCTAAAGGTATAGGATCAATACTAAAAAGTAAGAAAACATATCAAATCATACAATAATTACACAACAAATCCTAAGACTCTAAATTATTAGCCTGAGTCCTCGGATGGTCTGGTATTCATCCAAAGAAGCCTACGTATCCCCGCCTCCACGAGAATCAAGGCAACGTAGTTCTTCGCGCCTATTCTAAGCTAGGATGCCTAAGACACCTAGACCTCTATCCTAGACTCGATCTAAAAGACCGGACTAGTTATTAAAGTTTCTTGTACGATTATTTAACTTTCAGTGAATTGTGGATTTTAGGACACCCTATATGCCCTAACTAAATGTAGATTAGCCCTAGGCTAATGCAGGTGGTTCCTACAACCTATGTGTAACTAGGCTGTGCGTCCTAAGGAAAACAATGGGATCGCTAACGTATCCAAGACCTAGTCATCAGTCAGCGATGTGAATCACCAACTGACCGGACGGAGGCGCTCCTAACTAGGACAAACTCCTAACTCTAACACAAACACACAACAAGCACACAACAAAAGACAAACTCCTAACTCTAAAACTCTCTATCTAGGACAAAGCCCTAACTCTAGAGAAAGAGCTTTTCGAAAAAACAATATTTTGGAAGATTTTTATATTTTTTAAAAGGGTTAAAAGATTTATTTACAAAGTTTGGCTGGACCTGGGATAAGAATCTCAAGCTGCACTACGTACCTCGTGGAAGAGGATCAAGCCAACGTAGTTCGAAACGAACTCTCCTAACTAAAACCTAACAATCCAAAAGATTTAAGGTTTTTAATGTTTTTGACATTTTTAAAGTTTTTAATGTTTTTGACATTTTAAATTTCTGATGTTTTTGGATTTTAAAATATTCCAATGCTTTTAGATTCTTAAATGCTTTCACCCTTCAAGGGAAGACGCAAGCATAATCACAAACTAGGGCAAAGCCCTAAATCAAAAGGGGAAACCCCGAACAAACAACAAGCGTCTCAAAGAGACGAACCACAACACGTAAAGAACTGTCCCAAGAACAGAGAAAACGAATATAAGATCTCAAACAAGCAAAGCTTTGATAAGACTGAGTTAGTCTCTAATCAAAGCGAAGAAAAAGGTTATCAAGTAAACTCAGATCTCCATTCAATTATTATAAAAATAAATCAAGTGTTAAGCAAAGAAGAATTTTCAATTAAAAAATACACAACCTATAGCAATCATAAAATTATAAACAACATAAATTAGTCTAGACCAGCCGCTGGATAGCCTAATAAAGCAAAAACAATATCAAACACTTCTATGCCCAACCACAAACACCACCCCAATATGAGGATGAAATCAGATGATGCTAAAGTGATCATCTGATATCATAATACACATGATAATATTTCTAATCCCGCCTTGAAATCAGACAGTACTCATGTCGATAATATCGAATAGAGTAGTCATCTGATCTCCTTCTTTCCTAAAACAATTTATTTAAATAAAATTAAACAAATATGATAAGCTTCAAGATAATCTCACCTGAACAGTCCATTCATTATTGTCTTCGAATCCTAACTCAAAGCTTAGTATGAAATAGAAGTATTAAATTTAGAAGTACTGAACTATAGGCTTAATTTTAGAAATCCTTATCAAAATCTTCTCAAATTTTATTTCAAAGTACTCTTTATTCAGTTTTTTTTTTTACTGAGACATAGCTTGTCTCCTCAAAGGCGGTTTGATTTTTCTGAGACATGGCTTGTCTCCTAAAAGAGGCTTAATTTTTCTGAGACACAGCTTGTCTTCTAAAAGAGGGCTCTAGATGACTATTTCATTGCCCTTGCAATGATAGAGGGAAACCTAATGTTCAAGGGTATGCATCTAAAAGACTGGGCAAGTCTTTTAAATGAAAGAGGAGAGTGCTACTCGGAGTGAGCAAGTCCCCTAATGATTGGCTTGGGCTAGCGCCCTCATCGCCCTCAATATAATGAATAAGCAAAGCTAAAGGCAATTAACAAACTACAATGATCCCTCAACAGTAGGGGTTCCGATAATGAGGCCAAGCAAGCCTTCTATATGCTAATTAATTAATGCAATCAAGGTAAAATTCTAAAGAATAATTCCCTATATACACATCTCCAATATATTGGTCATAATAAATAGTTATGCAATTAAATACCTAAAAGAGAGATTTTTTTTTTTTATGATGAAGAGAAACCAATTAACTTGTTCACTAATCATGTGAGATGATATGAGTACCACATACAGATTAGAATAAAAACTGAGCACATTTTATTCATTTTTAATGACCTACAATATTTAGCTCATATACTATTATTCCATAATTTTCTAAAATGAAAGAAGATAATAGAACTACCAATCCATGATCTTAAATAAAATAATCTTAACTCATATTTGAGGCAATTTTATATTCATGAAACAGCAACAGCAGACATATTCAAAGAGAACGAGCAGTTTCATGTTTCTAAATTAAAATGCAACTCGCTAGTAATACCATTACCCAAACTTAAAATTTGTAAAACTAAGATAAAAGATTCGGACCTATTATGATTTTCTCCAAACATTCCAGAAATTATGATATGAAAAATCTGCATCTAAATTTTCTACTTCACGGAAGCATGCATAACTTGTCAAATTTCTTAAACATACAGACACAAAATTATAACATCTATCAATGTGGATATTTTTTTCAAATCTAAAGAAATCTGAGAACAAAAATGATCATTCAGGTAACCATTTTCTGTGCAAAATACTTGCAATAACACAACAAAATACATTACTTTTGCACAATTCATGAAAATATGATATATTTAAAGAAATCCATTTTTCTTAGAACTTTATTTTCTACACGAATTCTCTGATAGCATGTATCCATGTACTCACATCAACGGAATTAAAGCAGATTTTCAAGGAAAATTAAAAATGGGAACATTTATTGAAAACGAAAGAAATGAGAATTTTAGACGCAGATCTTCATGATGATAGAACAATAAACATTCACATACAAGTATCACATCAGCTCTCAAAAATATGGAAAAGGTCATAATTCAAGTCAAACAGGAAGCTTACTTTAATCTTGCACTTCTACGGGAAATAGTACTTATTTCAAATAAAAACTTGCACGTATTATATGATGATGTGAGATGTAAACATTAAAGGGGCGAAAAGGGCTGCTATTATTAAAAATGTGTAGGGGCTGACATTATCTCTATGTCTCAAATTTTTAAAACCCAAAGCCATACATGCTTTAAAAAAAATGATCAATCATTATAATGGGTTATTGAACAAGGGCTAAAATGGGACTGACTTAAACAAGAGCTAAAACAAAGGCGAAATCTATGCTCAACCAGGGGCTGATTCAAGGACTAAGTTTATGCCAAAACAGGGACCAAAACATGAATTAAATTTATGCCAAAACTGAGGCTGATTTGTGGACAGATTTGTGCGCATGGATCTATGCTAAACAAAAACAGATTTATGCGCAGGTAATGTGCTAAACATGGGCAGATTTGTGAGCAGAATTTGTGACAGATTCACGGGTGAAACATGGACAGGTTTGTACTCAAAACTGGGACAGATTTCATGCTCAAAACTGGGACAGGTTCATGCTTAAAAATGGGGCAGATTCCTGCTTTAAAATGGGACAGATTCACTACTCAAAACTGGGACAGGTTCATGCTTAAAAATGGGGCAGATTCCTGGTATGCACTGTGTATTGAACAGAGGCATATTTGTGTGTAAAAACTGGGGCTAAAGTGGGCGGAATCTATATTCAAACAGGGGCAGCAATGAAAGGAATCAAATACTCAATTATACATGATGACACAATGAAACTGAAATTAATCATGTACTCATAATAATTCAACAGAACTGTAAATTAGACCCATGCATATATGGTAATGACAAACTACCTGTTCAATTCAAGTTATATTTGATATTATCAATATCCTCCCGGTACAAAATGTCAAATTTTTTCTTTTCATTAAAACTGATAGTAAGATATGATGAACAAAACTGAATTAGCACAACTTAAGTACTAAATAAAATAAATGAACTTATGCAACATAGAGATTGCCAAAGTGTTGAGGAGGTATTATAAACATTATTACAACTAAACAATAAGAGCTGAGCTGCTCAAATCAAAATAGTGTAAGCTAACACGTTGCAGCAAAGTGAGGATTGCACTTATCACTACAAGGTGGGGACTGTATATATCAAAAAAATGGTTTGGGGCTACACATATCAATATGGTTTAAGGCTAAAAAAAAAAAAAAAAAAAATTGTTATCATATGACACTAAAGATGAACCCAAGAAAGATGAATTCAACTTTCACAACCTAAAGTCAAATAAAGACACTGATCCTCTTACCGTTTAAGCTAAATATGCCACACACTGCCCACTATGGTCTTATGGGATACAATCTACCAGCAAATGCCAAAATGATAAGCTTCTTTACAAATAACACACAATGACCTACATCCCTTTCCAAAACTCAGAAATTGCGTACCCCCCATTTTTTTTATCAATCTAAACTTCACTATACCCTTTTGCCGTAAACTTGCGTGTTAAAAATTGTCACAACTGATCATGGAAAAGAATAATGAAAACAACCAAAATCATCATAATTAAGTTTCAATTATTATCATATTAAGGTGCTACCCTGTACACTAAAACATGATGGAGTTCCTTCTCTAAAATAAAGTTCTACACACGATTCTATACACCAAAATCAATGAAAATTGAAGGGTGGCTGCATAGGTATAAACCTGAATCTCAAATACATCTGAAACCTGGGATATTCAATTAACCAAGGAAATTAAAGGCATGAGATGATGAACAGGCCTCCTATCGTAAATTGTCACTCTTCAACTCATTATTTAGACACAAATAATGCGAACTGGATTCAAAAGCATAATTATCTTGACACTATCTAAAATCAATTTTCAAATAAAAAATCAAAATTTCCAAGTCCTTTTTATAAATTTCTCAACTTTTTCTGAGTTCTGTTTCTATTCTAAGAATATAACCTCATACATTTTGGTTTAAACCTTAAAGAACGACATTATTTAAAATCTTCATTATGAAAGATAATTCACAGATCCTACCATAAACAAATTCCTTAAATCAACTAAATGACATGAACCTGTCCTTACACAACAATGTTCCGATAATTCTACACAAATCATCATATATTTTATTATTATTATTATTTTTTACCTCTTTTTTTTTAGAAAACAAATCAAAGGACGAAAAAATGAAATCAAACGAAGGGAAAGTGAGGATATCAACATTAGAAACAACAGAAATCATGAAAAGCTCAAAGGAATTAATGAAAAATAAATAAAAATATAATATGAATTTTTAGGAAATAACAAAGCACTTAGAATTTAAGCAATAAAAGGAACAAAATGAAGAAACTAAAAAAATAAAAATAAAACGACTTACCTTATCTCCGTACTCGGCCTAGCACGCCAAGTTGCAAGAATTACTTGAGATCTCCAGATCTCTTTTGTAAGCCCTAAAAATGATAATCCCTCTTCTTTTCTTTAATTTGACTTTGCAGATATGAAAGATCTCCGAAATTTATCCAAGCTTTTTACTTCTTCCTTATGAAACACTTTGGAATCTTAGATCTAAGGCTTAAAAGCTGTTCAGAGAAGAAGATAGCTTAGGATTTAAAGAATTTCTCTATCTCTCTCTCTGCAAATTTTTCAGATCTGGAAATCAAATTTTTTTTGATCTACTATTTTCTCAGATCGCAGATCTCTCTTGAAGTTTAAAGGAACAAACAGAGCTAAGACCGGAGAAGATGAGCTTGTCCAAGCTTTTGACCGGAGCAAAGCCAAAAAAAAAGATCGGAGGATAGAAAAGGTTAAGATTCTAGGGCTAAAACACAGTGCTAAGGTTTGAAAATATTAACCGAAGCTCTTATAGATGATCGAAGAAAAGAAGTGATCAAGAAAACAAACCAGATTCCGGCATAACTCGCCGGAGAAGATGAGATTTGGACCAATGGATTAGAGCTAGGATATTTGGGATTTTTCTCTCTCAGCTTTTTCTCTCTGGATTTTTATGAAAAATGAACAGTCTCCTCTTTTTTTTTCGTTGATTTTCTTATATATAAAAATACAGCCGTTGATATCGGCACTCCTAAATTTATAAGCGCACAAAAAATGATGGGCGCGCGAATCAAGCGCGGCCCAGACGGGATTATGCACCCCCTTCCTTCAGAAAAAATGATACTTCTATCCCCTTTTCCCCACGGACAGCCCCTATCCTGATTAATTCAACCCCCTTCTGAACACTGATACTACGGTCTTCTCCTGGCTCGTTCGCTAAGCAAACATGCTCGGATTTTGACAAAATTTTGCAGAGACCTTGCTGGGACTCTAATCTAGCCTAGGCTGAAGTTTGGGACCCTAATTCATTCATTTGATTGGGTTTTGTATAAAATTGGAAAGTGAAGGGCACGGTCAAAATGGGGTGTCTACAGCAAGAAGGGCACCCGATTGCTTATGAGAGCCGCAAACTCAATGACACTGAACGAAAGTACACCGTGCAAGAAAAGGAGATGACCGCAATAGTACACTGCTTGCGAGTTTGGAGACATTACCTTCTTGGCTCCAGGTTTGTTGTCAAGACCGATAATGTAGCCACAAGCTATTTCCAAACCCAGAGGAAGTTGTCACCAAAACAAGCTCGATGGCAAGATTTTCTTGCAGAATTTGACATGGTTCTAGAATACAAGCCGGGCCGATCGAACCATGTAGCCGATGCACTTAGTCGAAAGGCTGAGTTGGCCACCTTGAAATTGGATGAACATGCCTCCATGTGCCAAATAAAGAGCAACCTACAAGACCGTATCCGTGAAGGGCTTGAGAAAGATCCATTTGCCCAAACTATCATGCAGCTTGTGAAGGCGGGGAAATCACGGTGTTTTTAGGCCCAAAACGGTCTCCTACTGACCAAGCGGAGTCGAATATACATTCCACGATCAAGTGACCTAAGGAAGGAACTTTTGAGAGAATGCCATGATACTCTATGGGCAGGGCACCCTGGGATTCATCGCACTCTCGCCCTGGTCGAACGTAATTACTACTGGCCTCGAATGAGCGATGATGTGGAAGAGTATGTTCGGACGTGCCTCACTTGCCAACAAGATAAGGTGGAAAGGGACAAGCCCTTGGGACTCTTAGACCCGTTGCCAGTGCCGAAAGGACCTTGGGAGAGTATCTCCCTAGACTTTATTGTGAGCTTACCCAAAGTTGGGGAGTTTGGCTCCATCATAGTGGTCGTGGACAGGTTTTCAAAGTATGCAACCTTCATACCAGCACCATTATATTGCAGTGCAGAGGAGGCAGCTAGACTATTCTTCCGCCATGTTGTGAAGTATTGGGACGTTCCTCAGAATATTATCAGTGACAGGGACCCAAGATTCACAGGCCGCCTGTGGACCGAAGTGTTTAAGTTGTTGGGCACAAAGTTAAACTTCTCCTCTAGCCTACACCCCCAAGCCGACGGACAGACAGAAAGGGTCAATGCCCTACTTGAAGAATACTTGAGGCACTTTGTCAGCGCCAACCAACGAAATTGGGTTCACCTGCTCGATGTAGCGCAGTTTTGCTACAACTTACAAAAGAGCTCTGCATCTAATCAAAGCCCCTTCGAGCTAGCGACTGGCCGGCAACCTTCCACCCCCCATTCCATCGCTGCTGGTTATATCGGCAATAGCCCCCCTGCTTATCATATGACAAAAGAGTGGCACACAAATGTAGACATTGCCAGAGCGTATTTGGAGAAAGCTTCAAGGAGGATGAAGAAGTGGGCGGATCAGGATAGAAGACCAGATGACTTCAAAGTTGGTGACTTGGTGTTAGTCAAATTGAACTTTAGCCAGCTCAAGTTTACCCGCAAAGTGCATAAAGGCTTGGTTCGAAAATATGAAGGACCCCTTCCCATCCTTGAGCGTGTTGGTAACGTCTCCTTCCGGGCCCAACTCCCTTCATGGCTCAGAATCCATCCCGTCTTTCATGCCAGTTGTTTGAAGCCCTATCGAGCCGATAAGGAAGACAACACCAGAAACACATCAGTTCGAGAGGAACCGCACGCAACTTCCTTCACACCTGAAGTTGAGGGTATCATGGCTGAACGCACCAAGCCGCGAGGAACTTCTCGAAGACCGACACTAGAATACCTCATCAAGTGGAAAGGCCTACCAGACTCAGAAGCTAGCTGGGAACCAAGGGAAAATCTCCACCTCACTGAATGAAATACGTACCTACACGGACGCAATGTCGACGAGGGCGTCGACATGATTAGGTGGGGGAGTGTCACGTGGCCATTTCGTCCAGCGTTGTTCGCATGGCCTATGGCCCGTGACTTGGTCTATCAATGTAATATGTAAGACTCATGCCTATGTACATGTTGTAGTGAGGACGTAGTTGGTATTAAAATCCATCTCGTCTCGTCTCGTTGCTGTAGACACCCCATTTTGACTAAGCCCTAAACCTTCCCGGCTCATGCCAAATCTATCCAAATCTCAGCATTAGGGTCCCAAACTTCGCCCTAGGCTGGATTAGGGTCTCTTCTAACCCCTTGCAGAATTTCATCGAGATCGGGACTCGTTTGCCCAGCAATCGGGCTGAGAGAGCGTGTATAGTGCAATGAAGGGTGGCCCACTAAATTTTCATTTTCCCCTAAAATCCTTGTATTTTAGGAAAAATCCAAGTCAAATCAAGCCCCTAAATACCCATGAATACATTTTTAGAAGCCTTAAAACCTCAGAAATGCCCCGGCAGAGTTTCAGAAAAATCCGACAAAAAAATTCGGAAAAGACAAGTGGAGTTTGTACAGTTATCAAAGTGTGGGGGGTGATTTAGCCAGATGGGGTCGCGCATTCGTGCGCCCATCAAGCAGTAGTGCCATTATCAACCCCCCTTTCTTTTCTATATATACGAAAAAAAGCCGAAATTTTTTTTTAAAAAAAAGAGGCGATATTCGTTTAGAGAGAGAGAGTCTGAGAGAAAGCTTAGAGAGAGAGAGTAGATCCGGCTCATCTTCGTCTTCTCCGGTCGAATTCCGGTCACGATTCCGGCTCAAAACTCCAGTTAAGATCATTTCCTATTCCTCCTTTTCCTCTTCTTCTTCTTCTTTTTCTTCTTCTATGATCTCCATTTTCCCCAAATCTTAAACCCTAGCCATTTTTTTTTTCTTTTTCTCTTCTTCTCCGATCATCATTTTTCGGCGAACCAGTCGGAACTTCGGCAATTTGTTCTGCTCCGATTTTTTATGCTAATT
This sequence comes from Tasmannia lanceolata, assembly GCF_043159265.1. NCBI lineage: Eukaryota > Viridiplantae > Streptophyta > Magnoliopsida > Canellales > Winteraceae > Tasmannia > Tasmannia lanceolata. The sequence continues at coordinate 12,965,223 of NW_027518714.1, read as the reverse complement.
ACATTTTTTAGACTATTAAAATCAAAACCGTAGATCTGCTCATTATAAACCTCAGATCTGTAAAATATAGATCTCTGTGTTTTCCGATCATTTTCTCCGGTAAGATCTTGCTGGAATCCGGCCGTCTGCCAGAGATTCGACCTCCGGAATTTCATCCCCTCACCTTCTTCACACTTCATCGGGCCTTAGAAGCTGCTGTGCTTCTCCTTCTATGCAAAATCTCACCTTCTACGGTTGTTCTTCGTCGGAGTTCCGGCTATTGAAGATCAATGTCATTAAAATTTCACGCAACTGAGCTTGTAAAAAGGCAGAGAAAAGGCAGAACACTCAGGTAAATGGTGCAAAGCTTTAAGAAGATCAGTTTGAATTTGAAGGAATAGAATCAGAAGGTATCACAAAAAGATAGAAGGTAATCAAGAGAAAGATCTCGAATTACAGGTATTTTTATTTTTATTTTATTTTGTGAATTAATTTTAATGATTATTTGAGATTTTTGTTGTTGATTATATGCTTATAAGATCTTTGAAAATCATTTTGATATATCTGGTTGGAGTCTGCTCCATCATGTTAAACATATAAGGCTTATTGTGTTTTGGTTCAAAGAAAATTGTTTTTTTTTGGATTAAAATTATTTCTCTGTGTCATTGGTGAGATGAGATTAGCACAATAACGATTCACTATGTGCTAGTCTCGTTGATTTGATCCGATGGTTTTGGTTTATCCTGACATTTGATTAAATTCTTGGTATTTCAAAAATTAGTGTTAGTTTGGTTTGGTTTGGAATAAAATTCTAATTTGTAAGTTTCTAATAATAAACATTATGTATTCATTTTTCAAAGTATTTTTTTTTATGATAACTGTTACAGGAAGTTGTTTGGATTGTTTGTGTGTTATAAGTACTATGAAATGAGATAAGAAAGCATAGATGTATAAGAATAATGTTACAGACTTTATCCCATTTATTTTTCTTCCCCATTCCACTCATACGTCTCATACCAGTTCTGTTATTTCTATATTTCACTGAACATCTATAAAAATATGAACGTATCTTGTGAGCATTATTTAGATACCAGTACAACTATAATGTTGGGGTTGTTGTCTTTGTAATACACTGTTTTCATCTTTAAAAAAAAAAGGGAGTATTGTCAGGGATAAGCTAAAGCAAGTTGAATGTGAGTCCTTATTTGAACAAGATTATGCCAAATGTCCATTTTTACATTCCCCACCTATATTATTCCAATGTTTCAGTGATTACAATCTTTTATGATTGCTTGGCCTTATTGTCTTCCTTGATCTAATGATTTTTTATAGTACTAAATTTTCACAGATAAGTGAGCCTAACAAATTTCATCCCATTGTTTGATGCCATGCAGCCATGTTTATTGCTTAGTGTCTTGTTAATATTGATAGCTGCTGCTCATTATTCTGTCTAAAATGTTGCCCATTGATTCTTTTCACAAACACATAATTGCTGTCCACTGATTAGTTTACTGCTTGCTGCCCATTTTATTTAAATAAATTGTTTAATAGGAAGAAGGAGATCAGATGACTACTCTATTCGATATTATCGACATGAGTACTGTCTGATCTCAAGGCGGGATTAGAAATATTATTATGTGTATTTGATATCAGATGATTACTTTGGCATCATCTGATTTCATTGGAGTCCCCGTATTGGGGTTTGAGGTTGGTTTTGAAGTGTTTGATATTGTTTTTACTTTATTAGGCTATCCAGCGGCTGGTCTGGACTAATTAATGTTGTTTATCATTTTATAATTGCTATAGATCGTGTATTGTTTTATTGAAAATTTTTCTTTGTTTAGTACTTGATTTATTTTTATAAGAATATAGTGGAATTTGCGATTATCTGGTAGCCTTTTCTTCTCTCTTTGATAGACTAACACAGTCTTATAGATTGCGGTTAATTTTCTTTAGATACTAGAATCTCATTGTCTTGTAGGGCGATGAAGGCGCTAGCCTAAGCCCATCCTTAGGGGACTCGCTTAGTCCAAGTAGCACTCCTCTCATTTATTTAAAGACTTGTCCAAGTCTTTATGGTGTGTATCCCCTAGAAATTAGAAATCCATTCATTGCAAGGGCAAATGAAAGAGTTCTCTAGAGCCCTCTCAGGGAGACAGGCTATGTCTCAGACAGAGAAAGTTGTATCCTTTAGAGACAAGCTTTGTCTCATTAGTGAGTCCATCCTTAGGAGACATGCCATGTCTCGTCAGCACCTCTCTTGGAGCTCATCTTTGTGTCTAAGAGACTTACCCAGTCTCATTTTCTTGCTAAACCTCCTCTTTGTGCATCATTTGGTTTTGGGAGAACATCCTACTCTGCTTGGCATCATACCCTTACCCTTATGGGTATTGGGTTGCACATTTGTTGCACCCTAGGGCTAGGTAGCTGTCCGGCCCGGCTGAGTGTTTTACCTTTGCCAAATATGCACAAGGTCTCTTTTTCCTTATTACTTGTTGAGCTTTATCTTAGTTTGATAGTCCACTAGCATAGGAATCCGTCCTTAGTCTAGAGAGTCAGTCCTCTTGTTCAGGAATCAAATTCTATCATCATAGGGGTTAGGATTCTTTCCAACCTCTCATCAAATCATGTGATTTTTATCCGCTCATGCAAGGTATAGGAAGCTGTCCAACCCTTGCAGAGCTGTGTTTCTGTTCTTTTCCCTCGCAAAGCATAGGATGCTGTCCAACCTTTGCGGGATATTCAGGAGTCTGTCCTCCCCTTATGATGATAGGATTTGTCCCCCTTGAGTCAAAAACACTTAAAAACAACAAAAACATCTGAAAAACCAAAAATCTCAAAAACCTTGAGTCATAGGAGAGTAGTTAGGAATTCTTTTCCGAACTACGTTGGCTTGATCCTCTTCCACGAGGTACGTAGTGCAGCTTGGGATCTTTATCCCAAGTCCAGCCAAACCTTTAAAAATAAACATTTCGAACCTTCAAAAATACAAAACTTCTTCAAAACCTTTTCAAAAAGATCTTCCCATAGAGTTAGGAGTCCGTCCTAGTTTGTTTGGGGTGTTTTAGAGTTAGGAGTCTGTCCTGATTTGTATTGATATGGTGTGTCCTGTCGTGTGAGTGTCCCTAGAGTTAGGAGGCCTCAAGTCGATCGGTTAGACATTTAGTCGAACCGATGGCTAGACTAGGAAGCATATAGTTAGCCCATGGTTTTCCTTAGGTTGCACAGCCTATTTATACATAGGATGTAGGACCCACCTGCATTAGCTTAAGGCTAATCAACTTACATTAGTTAGGGCATATAGAGAGTCCTGAAAATTACAACTCACTTGAATTTAAGCAATCATACAAAAAAGCTTTAAAAATCAGTTGAGTCTAGTGGATCGAGTCTAGGATAGCGGTTCTAGATGGTTAGGCATAGTAGTTTGGAATAGGGCATCGAACTACGTTGACTCCGATTCTTCCCGAGGCCGGGATACGTAGAGCAGCTGGGATGGATGGCCATCTTGGTCCGAGTCAGGTCACATTAGAGTTAGGACTCATTTTGTCCAGTCATGTATAGAATTGAATTGTGTTGTGTGTTTTGCCGTGTTTTCTTACTTTCATGTACAGATCCTATACCTTTAGCTGTAGCATGCATGTGTTTGCACACCAGAACTTAGACACCCATTAGGCATGTCACTTATAACCTAGTTTTGCTTAGGTGACACATCTTTCATTTATTTTGTGTATGTGTTTATTATTCATCTCCGAGACATGCATGATTAGATAGACGTCTTCTTGGAGATATTCGTTCCCATTTCATATGACTTTCGCCCAAAACTCTTCAAAATTATTAAATAAATGGCATAAGAGACCAGGTGTTTGCACTTGGGCGGATGAGGTGCTCTTTCGACCTTCCGAATTCTTAACCAGGCACGAACCCTCTTTTTATAATCTCTGGTTATCCGGTGCAACAGAGTATAGTATGGGATCCTTGGCCCACTTCCTTGGATGGCGACTCTTCTTTGTTTAAGGTACGCCTCGAATCTGGGCTAGTCCCCGAATCGAGAGGTATCTCACCTTATATCGCCACTCATGCTGTGAGAGGCACATTCTTTCGAGAGTTCCTTGGTAGAGATCTCCATTCACGTGGATGATCCTGAGACTGTTAGCGCGTGGGGCCCGTTCCCCGCCTCTCTCTCGGATCGGGTCCACAGTTACGTCTTCAAAAGTCGTTGTTTATAGCACCTTTGGTCGCCACTGGTGGTTAAGGGGGTTGGTAGCTAAAGCTCTTTACCCTGAGATCTTGGTTGGCCATCGAGTGGTGCATTGCTAGTGCATATCCTAGCAGGGATTCCATTCTAGTCAACGGGTGATCGGGGACCCTTAGGAGTTGTAGACCTTTTGGCATGATCCTATTGTAACTTGTTTTGGAATCATCAATAAAGCTTAACATTTGCCTACTCGTGTGCCCTGTTGCTTTGTGTGTGTTTGGAAACTTAGCACTCCATTTGTGTTTGTTTTGTAGGTTTGATTCTCATAACCTTGCTAGGCTTACTTGCTTGTTGTGAGGCAACGCAAGTGCCGCACGGACCTCAATCCCAAACCAAAGGTCCGTGACACAAGGCTTGTTATCCCTTCCGTTTGACTTCTATTGACTTCATATTCCACTACTTTCCAAGCCATGCACGCCGAGCAACCAAACGGAGCATAAGGTACCGCCATTCAGGGGCGGAGGCACATATAGCTTGAGGGGGGCCATGGCCCCCCCATGACTTGCAAAATTCCTTTTATGGGTGCATGGCTATACATGCATGCCTAACTAGTTTAGTGGCCATGGCCCCCCAATGACCAATGCAGAACAGTGTAAATTAATTCGGCCCCCCCAACTGTTAATTCCTGGCTCCGCCCCTACCGCCATTGTTTTACACGTTTTTCCTCCGTCTTAATCAATTGGACACGACACTGTTGAAAGAGCTGATTAGTATACTTGTGGTGAAGCTTTTTGCCGTATCATAACAGTTGGGAATGAGTAATGATAACACTTTCCCATATAAAACTCATAAGTTTACACGATATAGATGTAATATGGTGTAAGCTCGTACAGTAATGTATTTTTCAAAAAGTATAAGGCTTACCACATAGGATGATCCAAGCCATCCATTTGATGGGCTGCACATTTACCCTAAAAATCATTTTCATTGGATGACCCGAACCCTACAGAGGGTTCGATAGTATGCAGCTCCACTATAGACTGTAGGGCTAGGATCCAAGAATGTTTATTATTTTTTGGATATTTAAATCCTTTGGCTGAAAAATGTGATTGAACGGGCCGGCCGGGAGGGCCGCGGGTCGTGCTCGCCTGGGAGAAAATCGGCACGGCATTGCATGGCCGTCCACGCCTTTTTACTGGCTTCTAAGCCTAAAACCGCCGGTGCATACACATTTTCTTTTTCACATACGGTCCTTGACAATTCTCTCTCTCACTGTACAGATCTTGAGAACTCTCTGTCTCTCAAACAGGCTATATGTGTGGACAATATTATATATGTTGGGTGGTCATTGTAGACATCCCATTTTGACCGGACCCAAGTTCGTGCTGATTGTGCAAAACCCCGTCCAAAGAGTGAATGGGTGACCCAAATTTAACCCCAGCATAGGTTAAGGTCTCACCAAGATCCCCGTAAAATTTCGTTGAAATCCGAGCTTGTTCACTTAGTAAACAGGTCAAGATAGTGGACGCAATGCAAATCAAAAGGGGGGGTGAATTATCTGCTGAGGGGGTTGTCCACGGAAAAAAAAGGGGAAATATATCAATTTTTGTAAAAAAGGGTGAGAATTCGTTTTCTTCGATTTTTCCAGAGAGAAATGGAGAAGAAGAAGGAGATTTTGGGGAAAATCTCAGATCTGGATCTGAGACTTTGAGAGAAAATCTCAGATCTGGATCTGAGATTTTCATAAATAAGATATGTTTTTCTTGATTTTTCGGAGGAGGAGAGGCGAAATTTCTGGAAAAAAAGCAGAGGGAGAGAAAAAGGGGAAAATCCTTCCCGCCGGCCATCAACCCCATGCCCGCCGGCCATCTCCTTTTCTCCGGCCCCACCATCTTCTTCTCCCCTCCGGCTCCATCTCAGCTGCATCATCTCCACCTCCATCCAATTTCTACAACCCAACTCCTCCAAACATCACCATCACCACCTCCATTTCTCAGTAATCCTTATCCACCGAGCTCTGATCGACCACCGCCACCTCCACTTCTTCTTCTTCCCCAAACCTACTACCACCTCCGACCACCAGCAACCCCACCCTCTTTTTCTTCTTTGCAAAACCCCAAAACCTCAAAACCCCAAACCCCTTTTATTTTTCCTTAAGATCTGTTGCTAATTCCGATCCTCACCACCACTACCACCCAAACCCATTTTCCATCTCCATTTTTGTAAATCACAGTACAGAGAAGGAAAAACCCATTCTCGTCGGGAAAATCAAAGAGAGAGATAGAGGAAGAAAGAACTAGAGGATTTTTTTTAAGCCCTAATCGGATTTTTGTTTCTCCTTCGATCGCTTTCTGATTAAGATTTAAATGGATATTGATAAGCTTCGATTGACTTCATCTTCTCCGGTCAGGTTTTCGACCAGATGGTTTTTCTCCGACGAGATTTAGTTTAATCTAATTTGATAGCAATCATTTCTTTCGGTTATTGGATCTTCTTCTGTTCTCGGTGAAATTTTGTAAGCTACCAGAGGATTTCTTCACCAGATTCAGGTAATCATCTTCTTTTTGTCTGAACTTTTAATGTGATCTTTAAAAATAGTTGTCTAAAAAAAATGGTGAGATGATTCTCTTCACGAATTATGTGCAAATATGTTTTGAGAATGCTCTTATAAATATTCCTGTGAAAAGAATGTTTCATTCTATTGATGTGTGATGACATAAGGCTTATTTCTTTGTTAAAGATCTGTTGATACAAGGCTTGTATTTTGTGAAATCTTTTAGTTCTGATAAATATGAGGATCGGATCATATAGATCTGCTAATATATAGGGATTATATTTTCATAATGATACTTTAATTCTAAAGATAAATGATTCAGATCTTATAGGCTTCTTGACTTATGATTCGGATCTCAGAATAACATTTGAATAAGCAATTATAATTCTATGAATACAAGATATGTGTTTGTATCTTTCAATCAACTTTAAATTTCTGTGGATGTGAAGCTCTTTAGGCATTTTGTCAGAATTCATTGATTTAAACGTTTGTCTGCAAATTTGAGGGTAAGGGCATAAAATATGTGGTCTAATTCGCTTGAACTTTGGAATTTATTTTTTATATTTATTTAGTTGTTATCTGATATAGCACTTGGATGTGATTCATAGAATCTATTTGTAAATATAAGATGTGTGTTCTATATCTTCAAATCTGTCTGATTTCTTATTTTGATATTAATTCTATGTTCGGAATGATTAGGTTTACACCAGTAGAGGCTATAGCATAATGTATGTGGTGCTAAATAAATTTGATCTTCTTGTTTATGATAATCATATGAACTATGAGGATTGTGTTGACATGAATGGACAGGCTCTTATTTGTTTTTAAAAATTCATAGCACTTCTTATTTTGGGTTGATGTTTAGTAAGCACTACATCATGGTTTATGATATGAAATATGTTTGAACCTCTTCCTTTGAAATACCGTGGTTTTATTCATCATATAAACTTGCCTGACCCCTTTCTACTTTAAATAGAAGCTAATGTTCTTAACTCAACAGTGATTTGCTTTGTCTCTTCTTCTTGATTAGCTAATGGGTTGATGCCACTGCTTTATTTGGGCGATGAAGGCGCTAGCCCAAGCCCATCATCCTTAGGGGACTTGCTCAGTCCAGGTAGCTTTCCCCTCCTTTGTATAGTAGATTTGTCTTGTCTTTTAGAGACCTTTAGACGTTAGGTCCCCTCATTGCAAGGGCGATGAAGGCGCTAGCCCAATCCCATCCTTAGGGGACTTGCTCAGTCCGAGTAGCATACCGCTCCTTTGTATATAGGAGACTTGCCCAGTCTCATTCTCTTGCTAAACCTCCTCTTTGTGCGTCGTTTGGTTTTGGGAGAACACCCTACTCGGCTTGGCAGCATACCCCACCCTTATGGGTATTGGGTTGCACATTTGTTGCACCCTAGGGCTAGGCAGCTGTCCGGCCCGGCTGGGTGTTTTACCTTTGCCAAATATGCACATGGTCTCTTATTCCTTTTTACGTCATTTGTGTCTCGGAGACAAGCCTTGTCTCATGTAGAGAGTTTCCCCTTTAGGAGGCTTACCTAGCCTCATGTTAGAGTGGCCTCCTCTTTTAGAGTGAGTCTTTGACTCGGTAGTGTTATTAGAGAGTCTCTGACTCATTTGTTCCCCCCCTTTAGTGTTGTTAGTTCGGAGTTTCTCCTTTAGAGTTGTTGATTACTTCGCTTTGATTAGAGGCTAACTCAGTCTTATTAGAGCTTTGCTTGCTTGGGATCTTGGATCGTTTTCTCTCTTCTTGGGGCGCTATCTTTCTTGTTGTGGTTCGTCTCTTTCTTGTTGTGGTTGTTCTTGCGTGTTCCCTTTAAGATTGAAAACATTTAAAGGTTTAGAGCATTGGAAAAGCTTTAAAATCCAAAAAATCAGAAATTCGAAACTAAAAAAAACATTTGAAAACTTTAAAAATATCAAAAACATTTGAAAAATATTAAAAAACCCGTAAATCATTTGGAGTGTTAGGTTTTAGTTTGAGAGTTCGTTTCGAACTACGTTGGCTTGATCCTCTTCCGAGGTACGTAGTGCAGCTTGGGATTTACATCCCAAGTCCAGCCAAATTTTTTTGTAAATAAACGTTTTAAACCTTCTTCAAAAACCTTTAAAATCTTGTTTTCAAAAGATCTTCTTCTAGAGTTAGGAGTTTCTCCTAGAGAGAGAGTTTTAGAGTTAGGGTTTTTCTTTTGATAGGTTGTTTGATTGCTTGTTTGTTGTGTGCTTGTTTTAGAGTTAGGGGTCTGTCCTAGAGTTATAGGAGCGCCTCCGTCCGGTCAGTCGGCGATCCACATCGCCGAGTGATGACTAGAGTAGGATACGCTAGTCCACCTTTGGTTTTTCTTAGGAAATACAGCCTAGTTACACATAGGTTGTAGGAACCACATGCATTAGCCTAAGGTTAATCTGCATTTAGTTAGGGCATATAGGGTGTCCTAAAATCCACAATTCACTGGAAGTTAAATAATCGTACAAGAAACTTTAATAACTAGTCCGGTCTTTTAGATCGAGTCTAGGATAGAGGTCTAGGTGTCTTAGGCATCCTAGCTTAGAATAGGCACGAAGAACTACGTTGCCTTGATTCTCGTGGAGGCGGGGATACGTAGGCTTCTTTGGATGAATACCAGACCATCCGAGGACTCGGGCTAATAATTTAGAGTCTTAGGATTTGTTGTGTAGTTATTGTATGATTTGATATGTTTTCTTACTTTCTTATACTGATCCTATACCTTTAGCTATAGCTTGCATGTGTTTGCACATCAGAACTTAGACACCCATTAGGCATGTCACTCATAACCTAGATGTGCTTAGGTGACACATTTTTCATTTTATTTTATGTGTTTATTATTTTTATCCTCAGGAAATGCATACTTAGGTAGACGACTCCTGAGGATTGTTCCCATTTCACATGATTTTTACCCAAACTTCTTTGGAGTTAATAATAAATGGCATAAGAGACCAAGTACTTACACTCGGACGAATCGGGGGTGCTCTCAGACCTTCCCCATTCGTAACCAGGCACGAACCCATATATATTTCTGGTTATCCATTGCACAGAGGATTTGATTTTAGGGTTCTATGGCATATCCATGGATGGCGACTCTGAGTTTATTTTAGGTATGTCTCGATTTCGAGCCCTGGCTCCGGATCAAGACATATCTCTTTCTTTTTATATCGCCACTCGTGCTATGCTATGAGGGTGGCATCCGTTTTGAGAGTTCCTTGGTAGAGCTCTCCACACACGTGGATGATCCAGAGGATGGTGTAGGGACTGGTTCCCGCACCTCAACTATCTCGGATCAGGGTCCACAGTCATGAATGCATGTGTAGCCCAAAAACACAGTGGCCCCGGGTGATCTAAACAATTCATTTGTTGGCCTTGACGTATCCCAAATTTTTCTTATCCATAGGATGATCCTAACCCTCATATTTGTGGAGATTTAAAATTGACGGCACATATAAAAATCTCCATGGTTAAGAGTGTTAGGATCATCCTATGTAGAAGATTTTCTGGGCACATTACGTCGTGGCCCAACAATTGAATGGTTTTTGGATCACCCAAACATTCTGGGGCCCATTGTATTTTGGACTGCACTGCAAGCCATATAATTTCTCATGTGCAGACACCGCATAAAGTGTCTCTAGTCGGCCGACTAGAGAACCTTCTCTAGTCCGCCGACCCAAAACACAGTGGGCCCACAATGTTTGGATGATCCAAGGCATTCATTTGATAGGCCCTGACATAGATAGGGTGTGCCCAAAAAATCAGTTCCATAGGATAATCTTAACCCTTTGATTTGTGGAGCTAAAAATTGGACAAATTAGTGAAGTTTTATACCCATCCATTTTAACCTCCACAAATCGTAGGGTTGGGATGATCCTATGGAGCTGATTTTTTGGGCACACCCTATCCATGTCAGGGCCTATTAAATGAATGCTTCGGATCACACAAAAACTGTGGGCCCGCACTGATTTTTTGGCGAACGGACTAGAAAACTTTTCTAGTCGGCCGACTAGAAACATCAACCCCTATATATATATATATATATATATATATATATATATATATATATATGCAAAGGTTTTCTGAGGTATCAGTGAGCAGCCCTCTATAAAGCATCACCTACATGTCGTTTGACTCATCCTACCCAATCATTCTATAGGACCACAGATAGATTGGGTGTCCCTAAGAAACCAACTCCATACCATAATCCTAATCATTCGATTTATAGGAGTTTAATTTGCAGCCATTCATTTGAAAACCTCAACTAATCATAACCATAACCGATAACCCTAACCCTAATCATACCTATAACCTACAGAACCAATGGGTTGGATGACTCAACCAACTATGGGAAATGGCGTATCTAGAAGACTGCTCACTGTGAGCGATACTTCATAAACCTTCTCTCTCTCTCTCTCTCTCTCTCTCTCTCTCTCTCTCTCTATATATATATATATATATATATATATATATATATATATATATATAATGAAATAAAAGTTTGAGGGCAGCTAGCAAAAAGAATTTTGTTTGGAAGATAAAGACCAAATCCCACGTTCCACACATACGCAAAAGACAAATGAGCTCGTATCCCCCACGCAATGCCGAAAAAGAAAGCTGGGGAATTGCTAAATCGTCGGTCAATTCCTATTTCTATACATCACTCTATTTCTATCTTGTGTTTCCTACATTGATCATTTCCATCCCCACATTTTGATTATTTATCATACCAATTTGTCCCAACGTACTATTCCATGACTTATCCATTTGTCATACATGTGGCGCAACCATGTGTTATTTGGGTCATTTCTTAGTCTATGTGTTATTTTACTGGTAAGCATGACTTGGTTATTTGGGTCATTTCTTAATTTCTTCTGGGTTTGATATTCTCATTGCATAAGAAAATTATTTAGATTGCATAGAAAAGATTTTAGTTTTTTTTTATTGAAAGTGTTATTTGCTAATCCTCGAGTCTAAACATACTCCTTTATAAATAGAGGAATGCTAAATTGAGGGATGCCCCCCCCCCCCCCTTCCCCCCCCAACCCAACGGACCATTCAACCAAAGTGCATTTATTTTTCCTTTAATTATATATTTTTGTGCCCTTACAAATGCACTTCTGTGAAATGGTCCTATGAGGGCACCATTGTACAGTTCGAGCTCTTATATTTTATATCCTCAGTGGCAACAATTTATAGAAATTATTAGAGAATACTAAATATATGAAAATAAGTCTTATCCTCCGCCCTGAAAAAAAACAAAAAAAAAAAAAAAACACTTTTTTTGGTTGGTCTGGAAAACACTTAATTTCCTTCTTTTTTTATTACATATGCACGTATATTTCCTGTTTTGGTCTGGGCCAAGAGATGGATGTATTTAACAGGAGTTTTAATTTGTTAAATAGAATAGTTATAAATTTTTCCATAATAGAAAATTCTCTACAAGGAAGCAAAAAGTGACATTGATTCCTCTCAATGCTTGTGTATGTGACAATGACGAGGGTTTGACTCTGAAACGAGATCATCTGTACTAAACCAGACTTGGATATATGATTATGATGATCAATACTTAAACTATTTCTAACACTTCAAAACCCAATCATAAGGCCGATATATCATGCCTACATATAGTATTATAAATTTTATGTGCTTTTAACTACATTTTCTAAGAAGACACTCTCTTATATCTTATGTCACTAGAGTTTTCTATTCAGCATTAGAAATAAGAGATTATAAATTACCAAAGTGGGAACAATGTCGATTCCTGGTCTGAGCATAGGATATAATAGTTTATAAATTTATGGAACGCACATTAATTATGAGAGCCCCAACTATAGCTGGTTTTTAATGGCACCCTTAAGCTTAGCACTCCTCTTATAAATATCAATGAGAATGGGGCTCAAAATAGATTTGGTTGAAACTTAATATTTTGTACACTTATCGTGGTATATTTTAGAGTTAAATGTTATATTCTAAGAGTTAATTGGTTTCTCTATTGTGACATTGAGTAATTTTGCCATAAACCTGTTGAGCCAGATTTTCAATAATATCCTTCCACGGGAGGTAGAGTGATTCCATTACAAATGGGCTGGAGAGAATCCCTATCACATCTCTCCTATTACGGTGGTCTTGGAAAGGAAATGTAGCAAAAGAAGCAAGGAGCTGTAGAAAGAGAGAAGATGTGAACGTTAAAGTTGATCGAGACCGCCCTTTCCTCCCGCTTCATAATCGGACTCCACTCAGAAAGGGAAGAGTGAAAATTTCCACAACCCTTAGCTTCCATCCTCAAGACCTTGGAAGCCATTTCTTGGGTGGTGAACATAAATAGGATTATATTAGGGCCAAGGGTACCAGGCCTAGGAAGGGATGGAATTTGCCACTGATATTTAGCTCGGATCCCAATGTCAATTCTTCCATTTTGGTCTACCAACCAAACAAGACTTTAGAAGAAGGGTGCGATCAGCCACTTCCTTGCCAGAGATAGAAAGGGTTGGGATGCCATTTATTAGGTTGGATGATATATTCCTAGAGTTGGGCCAAGGAATCTCCGAACTTTCCTTTTAAGGAAGGTTTCCGAGTTCTCCAGGGCGCCAAATTTTATTTTTGGCTGTTCCAAGCTTACATAACCGACCCTTGTGCCACCATCAAAAGTTTAAGTAGCCACAATCGGTGCAAATCCAGTCCCCTAGTTGAGCAGCCTTCTGTGCACTTTTGACTTTTTTATCCATAGGAAATGAGCTGTTTTTTTTTTTAACCCGGAAAGATAACGACCCCGAGGCGGATCGACAAATTTATATATAAAAAGTTGGGACCATACAAGAGGAGGGGAAACCTCCTAGCCATCAATACAGGAAGCCATAGCCCTAGAAAGAGAGTGAGGAGGAGGGGAAGCCTCTAACTCGACAAAATAGCAAGCAAAAGCCATAGGAAAAAGACAGCATTCAATGCTTATAAGGGAGAGTGCCCTTAGTTGATCTTGCTTCTGATGTTGGGAAGGCCAAGTGCATCACATCTTGCTGCCCCTCTTGCCAGGCGAGGCATGGAGGCCCAGGAGGGATAGAACAAATTGGATCTTGATGAGCAGTCAAAGTTTGCAAGGGCATCTGCAACTGAGTTTCCCTCTCTGAAATGGTGATTGCAAGTGGGAGACAAAATGCAAAGGAGTGGTTAGATCTCTTTCCAGAGATATTGGATTGCCCAAGGGATTTGTCATTTCCCGTCGATGAGATTGATTAGAACTTTGCTATCTGATTCCACGATCATCTTGCTCATATTAAAGGCCTTGCAACAGCGGAGCCCATCCAAGAGCGCACGAGATTCCGCAACCATGTTAGTCCCTTTCTCATAATAAAGAGAGAAAGCTAAGATAACCGTTGATTTTTCATTTCGAATAACTCCTCCTCCACCTGCTTCTCTAGGGTTCCCCTTCGAAGCTCCATCAAGGGCGTGAAAGCAGAGGCATGCGTGGCGTGAAAGCAGAGTGATCTGTTTTTATGGAAATGTTTGAGAGGGGCAAAGATAGGGGACACATGTTCCTATTTGTGACTGACCGTATGTGTTTTTTAAATGGAATTGTGTTTTAGGAGTACTTTATGTAATTTTTTTGCCACCTACAATGGATATGACCTGATGTTCGCATTTAATAGCTTGAATTTAGCAGCGATATGTAACCAAGTATAAATGTGCTCACATGAAGATTTTTTTTTGAAAGAACAGCATCAGAGATTCCAAACATGCAGTTTATTATTATTATTTTATTTTTTTATTTTTTATTTTTTTTTATCATTTCTAAGAAACAGTGACATTCAAAGATCAGCAACAGAACAGGCTACAGAAACTCATGTTGAAATTGAAAACAGAAATTTACAGGCAGGGCAGAGTTTGCTGCTCAATTAACTTCTCACGACCCCTGTTTGTAAGGGTATAAAATGGACTGCATAGTATGGGAACCTCAATGGATCAGTAGGTTAGGATCATCCTATGGAGAAGATTTTATGGGCACGCCCCATCAACATTGGGGCCCAACTAATGAATGCTTTAGATCACCCAAACAATGTCAACCCCATTGTATTTTAGGACTCAATTTCTCATACAAACCAAACTGGCCCTTGGGGAGAGTTTTTCGCCCAATATATTGGGGGAAAGTATTTAAAATGATTGAGAAGTTAGGATAGTTTTGTCATTTTATAAATTTTAATACATCAAATTGACGACTGTTTTAGGGATTTTTGGCAACAATTTTCTAAACCAAGACTCTTTGAATAATACCTAATTTTTAGGGACGTTTTAGCATTTATTTTGATAGGGAGGGACTAATCAGCCAAAATCCTTAAATTTTATGTACTTTGAACAACATTTTCTAAGAAGATACTCTAAATAGATATCGCTAGATTTTTCTATTCAATATTAGAAATAAGAGATTATAAATTACCAACGTAGGAACAAAGGTTATGAGAGATTATAAATTTATGGAACATGAATTTGAGAGCCCCAACTGTAGTTGGTTTTTTCATGGTAACCTTTTTTTTTTGAAATGGTGAATCATATTAGAGTGGAAAGGGAAGCCCGAGGTGGGACAGCCCAATAGAACATATTACAAGAAAAGAAAGCAGAAACAGAAAGTACACAACATCAACAGAACAAGACATGGCTGATAGGGGGAAGATAATCAAACCATTGTAAAGAGTCACTATTCACACCCCTCTTGGCTAACAGATCAGCCTTCTCATTGGCCACCCTCCTCACATGCTTCAAGACAGCCGATGACCCTGATATAATCTCGTGGATCTCATCTATGAACGGCAAGAATCTCCAAGGAGGCGCCACTCCCCCCTTAAGCCACCGGATAACATTTAAGGAATCCCCTTCAATAATAACCTTGTCAAGACAATCATCACTTATTTTCTTGATACTGTAGAATACCGCCTTAACTTCCGCCTCCGAAGCGTCGCATACACCAATCGGACCAAAGAAGGCCCATTGAACAACGCCTTCGCCATTACGGCATAACCCTCCCACCCCGGCCGGCCCGGGATTACCAAAAGAAGCACCATCAAAATTAAGTTTGAACATACCAAGAGGAGGCGGTTCCCATCTTTGGACGAGGCTAGGCAATCTTTCACTACTAAAACACACTTCCCTCCAACCTTCCTAAAGGTCAAAAGCCAAAACAAATTGAAATGATGGAAGACATCTCATCCATGAAATCACCAAGGCGATAATGCGCATGTATAGAAAATACGGAGACTTCGCCTTACCCTCAAAGATCCTAGAATTTCTTTCCTTCCATACAACCCACCAAGTAGCAAGCAAACAAACTTTCCACAAGATTTTTCCTTTTTTTCTCCAAGGCATGGCGCCCCACTGATGTAACAACATCTGAATAGACATCGGAAAAACCCAACTGATTCCAAACCTCAAAAAGATACATCTCCAGATCAATCGGGTGAAAGAACAATGCATGAATAAATTGTCCACAGATTCCCCTTCCATAAGGCAAAGAGAGCAATGATTGACAAGCCACATTCCACGGTTTCTCAGGAAATTAATTTTCTGAATCCAGTCGCGACTTTTTTCATGGTATGATGGTAACCTTAAGCGTAGCACTCTTAAAAATTTCAATGAAAATGAGACTCAAAATAGATTTGGTTGAAAATTAAATATTTTTTACAAGTATCTTGCTAAATTTTGAGAAAGAGTTGATTGTTTTCTCTTTTATGACATCAGTAATTTCGCCATGAACCACTTGAGCCAGATTTTCAATACTATCCTTCCACGGGAGGTAGAGCGATTCCAGTGATTCCATTACAAATGGGTCAGAGCGATTCCCTACTACATCTCTCCTATTGTTGTGGTCTTGGAAAGAAAATATAGTAAAAGAAGCAAGGAGCTATAGAAAAGAGTAGATGTGCACATTAAAAAGATGAGGAGGTGTTTTTTCTCACTTTCTCTATCTTCCCTCTCTATATTGATAACTAGACCCCCTACTTGCCAATATTCTCTGAGGTAATTCTGGGCAAATCCAATGCTTGTCTCCTCCCTATTGACTTCTTATTCCACTACTCACAGAGCCTATGCCATGTATCCAAACAGAGAGTTTTTAAAGGAAGGATGAACAAGCTTTAACTCAGAAGAATTAGGAAAGGCCTTCATCAAATATTCTAGAGGGAGGACTAACAGGGGTAAGAGAGAGAGAAGAAGATCAAGAGAGATCTTTAAATAGTTATTTTCCCCTACAGATTTTAAATCCATAGGGAAATATTTCATATCTTTATGGGTGTTAATTTCTCCGGGAATATAGCTTTTACCTTTAGATTGCGTAATAATCCGTGGAGAAAGATTTAGATTGCATAGTAATCCTTAGAGAAAGCTTCACACCATACAATAAAATAGAACAATAAAATAGAAGAGACAACCGCTTAAAAATTAAGGAAATTGAGGCCTAGGGATGGTCTTTTAATGATTGATTTTTGTTTTTTTGGAACTGATTTTGTGAAAACCTCTGAAAAACTAGCAAAGAAATTACTAATTCCCAGGTTTTCTATTGTTATTTATTCCACACCTCTCCTCCCTTCTACTCTTTTAAGAAAGTATTGCATGCTATATTAAATCATAGATTAATTAAAAAGTTGAAACCATTACCTCAAAAGAATATATATAGAATCAACTGAATAAATAACAATAGAAAACGTGGGAATTAGTAATTTCTTTGCTAGTTGTTCAGAGGTTTTCACAAAATCAGTTCCAAAAAAACAAAAATCAATCATTAAAAGACCTTTCCTAGGCCTCAATTCCCTTAATTTTCTCCTAAGAAAAACCCACTGAAAGAGAAGAGAAATAAAAGCACCCAGCAACAAACGCTCCAAGAGTACATCTAGAAGCTCCAATACTAGCTGGATCGTTTACTATTCATTCTGCAATAAACTCATGGTTTTCGTCATGGGTAATTGAGAGAGAGAGAGAGAGAGAGAGAGAGAGAGAGAGAGAGAGACGTTGCCTATCTTTTACAAATTTAAGTCTACTAGCCATAAACCAACCTAACAGAGGTGGTTTCTCTTATTCATAAGGATAATCTTTTACAGATTTAAGACTACGTACGCTGGCATAAACCAACCTTACGGAGGTGGTTCCTCTTATTCATAGGCAACAAACAGAAAACGACTACCATGCATTTTAATACGGCAACTGAAGACGCATCACACACACATCTTTCTCTTATTCATCAAGGAGCTGCAAAGACAATATCTCCCACCTAATAGTAGCTTAATAAGATATATACTCTAGCATGCATGGTTTCTTCATAAACCAATATCGATCTTAATCCCTTCAATAGTTATCTCTTCCCCCGTTCCCACTATGTGAACTAAAATCACCTCTACATCATCTTCTTCAGCTTCAAGGTCTTCCAAAGCTTCACCTAATGGCAATCTAAGCAGTGTTTTCAATTTCATGGTCTTTGCATAAGGATGGGGAAGACGAACGAAGCTCCCAATAAAGTTACTATACGCTGGCCCACGAAAATTCTCATCCTCGGTATTGATGTAAACATCAAATTTCACAGACATATCCGTACGAAGCCGAATAGCCACAACCAAAATCTCTTCCTCATTCTCTTTTTCCTCCTTACTCCTAGACTTAGTAGGCCTCTTAAGTGTGGCCCTAATGATGGAGCTCAGTGGGCACGGCTCGCTCCCAAACTCGCCGGCCTTAATCGAGGGTGCCGCTTTCTTGGGTGGAGGCTTAGGCCTAGAATTCTCCCGTGGGATTTCAACTTTTTGGTAACCATACCTCAATTTGTCGGGATCGAGGCAATTGGAGACCTTCACGTTAACCAATTCAGCATTCTCGTCATAGAACAAAAATGATGCATTTAAGTAATCGGTGTCGGTGGTGATATCTTCTCGATTCTTCTCCCCACAGAGCCGTGGTAAGGTCTTTCATATTGTCCAAAGCCGATCAATGTTACTGTGATGAGCGAAGAAAATTGGGTCATGCGCCGCAGAGTAGAAGATTCCCATGTCTTTGTGCTTAGTTTGGGTTCGATCTCCAGTCCAATCGTGAACTATATTA
Source organism: Tasmannia lanceolata (assembly GCF_043159265.1). Taxonomy (NCBI): domain Eukaryota; kingdom Viridiplantae; phylum Streptophyta; class Magnoliopsida; order Canellales; family Winteraceae; genus Tasmannia; species Tasmannia lanceolata. The sequence goes on along the minus strand of NW_027518714.1, from coordinate 12,946,419 downwards.
TGCGGCACTAGTTCAACTGTACTGGCCCCAGGCTCCGGTTTACTGCAGGCACGATATGCTGAACCAAAAAAGAGGGGAGTTGTTTTGGTGGCTTTAACTTGTCTATACATTGTACTGAGATTTTCAGCAATAATTTGCTCATCAGTAACATTTCTTTCGCCTTTATCTATATCGTAGTGAAAATCGACTGTTGAAGGTGGCTGGTGCTTGGCATCGCGAAGTTTGTCGTAGAGTACCGGTTGGTTAATGTACATTTCAGGAATGCACATTCCGGCCGGTGCATCATAATTCCAGAAAGGGAGAGCGAAAGTTTCATCTCCGATTAATTTTCCGAGGATCCGTTCATAGAAGTACAAGTACAAGCGATGCCAAGAAAAGAAGAGCCATGAGCCGTGCACCTGGAGCTCGATTTTGTATCCAGCCTATGATTCGAAAAACATGGCTACACCAACTTAGAAAATGTTAATAGAAATAAGGGATTTGCTAGGGACCATCGGAGAGGCAGTTGCATGAGAGTGCAACCCCCTCAGGTGAATTAAATGAGTAAGATAAAATCTGATGAAAAGTGAGTCTATGTATCTGTTCTCTCATTCAACTTCCTGCCCGCAGAATTCCATCTGGGATGGTCCCTACCGTTTTACAGCTGGTTAAACAATAAAAGACGTGGTGAGTTCAGCCCATTATCAAAAATGGTAGTGCCAATATCAGTAGCCAAAAATTAAGTAAAGGGAATTGATATCAGCTGTGGACCCCGATCCGGGAGAGAGGTGAGGGACGAGCCCTCAGCGGCCTCTTGGATCATCCACACGTGAAGGAGAGCTCTACCAAGGAACTCTCGAAACAGATGCCACCCTCATAGCATAGCACGAGTGGCGATATAAAAGAGATACCTTTCGATTCGGGAACAAGTCCGGATTCGAAACGTACCTAAACAAACTCAGAGTCGCCATCCATGGTATACGGCCATGGATCCTTAAACAAAATAGGCTCCGTATACTATGGATAACCAGAAATATATATGGGTTCGTGCCTGATTACGAATGGAGAAGGTCTAAGAGCACCTCCAATTCGTCCGAGTGCAAGCACTTGGTCTCTTATGCCATTTATTATTAACTTCGAAGAATTTCGGGCGAGAATCATATGAAATAGGAACAATTCTCAGGAATCGTCTACCTAAGCATGCATTTCCTAAGGATAAAGAAATCAGCATACACAAAATGAAATGAAAAAAATGTGTCACCTAAGCAAAGCTAGGTTATAAGTGACATGCCTAATGAGTGTCTAACTTCTGGTGGACATACACATGCAGGCTACAGCTAAAGGTATAGTATCAGTACAAGAAAGTAAGAAGACACATCAAAACATAAAACACAAATCAATCATATAGACAAGACAGGACAAATCCTAACTCTAATGCGACTTGACTCGGACCAAGATGGCCGTCCATCCCAGCTGCTCTACGTATCCCGGCCTTGGGAAGAATCAGAGTCAACGTAGTTCGATGCCCTATTCTAAACTATGATGCCTAACCATCTAGAACCGTTATCCTAGACTCGATCCACTAGACTCGACTGATTTTTAAAGCTTTTTGCATGACTGCTTAAGTTCAGGTGAATTGTAATTTTTAGGACTCTCTATATACCCTAACTAATGCAAGTTAGTTATCCTTAAGCTAATGCAGGTGGGCCCTACATCCTATGTGTAACTAGGTTGTGCATCCTAAAGAAAACCACGGGCTGACTATATGCTTCCTAGTCTAGCCATCGGTTCGACTAAATGTCTAACCGATCGACTCGAGGCCTCCTAACTCTATGGACACTGACACGATAGGATACATCATATCAATACAAATCAAGACAGCCCCCTAACTCTAAAACACCCCAAATATCTAGGACATACTCCTAACTCTAGGGGAAGATCTCTTTGAAAAAGGTTTTGAAGAAAGTTTTGTATTTTTGGAAGGTTTGAAAAGTTTATTTTTAAAGGTTTGGCTGGACCTGGGATGTGGATCTTAAGCTGCACTACGTACCTCGTGGAAGAGGATCAAGCCAACGTAGTTCGAAAAAGATTTTCCTAACTACTCTGAAAGACTCAAGATTTTTAAGATTTTTTATTTTTGAAATGTTTTAAACCCTTTTAGCCATAGGGAACAAAATAAGAAAACACACTCTGTAATCCAAATCACGGCAGAGTATAAACACCAAAAGGTAAAACCTCTAGGGCTAAAAGGAAGAAACTAAAAAAGGTAAACAAATATCCCAAAATAGTAAGGGGACACAAACAAGTAAACTAGCGTCTCCACTATGAAAGTTAGATCCCAAATAAACAGGCTCTAACAGATTTCTCTAAGGAATGACAACAACGCTAAGGATAAACTCCTATATAAATTCCTAAACATGTATTATTAAAGAAAGAGTACAAGTTAAAAAGGGTTTCTACAAATGAGGTTAAACAAGCTTCCAATGGCTGACTCTTTTAATGAGACAAAACTTATCTCCTAAAAAGGGAAAACCACTAACACTCGTGAGACAAAGCATGTCTCCTATTGAAGACTCTAAGTATCTTTATCATCGCACTTGTAATGATAAACATGGGTTATAGGCAACTAACAGACCAAGTTGGTCTTCAATTAGTAGGAGGGGGCAACTACATGTAAGACTTGGGTAGTTCCCCTATGGATGGGCTTGGGATGACTCCTTCATCGCCCTGACAATGAATAGGGACCTAAGATTTAAGGAATGCAAAAGACTGGGCAAGTCTTAAAAATAAATGAGGGGAGTGCTACTTGGACTAAGCGAGTCCCCTATGGATGGGCTTGGGCTATCGCCTTCATCGCCCTTAAAATGATAATTCTAGTATCAAATAAAAAATAAAAAAAATAAAAACATCTAAAAGATTATAAGTCTCAACAAAGAAATTATCCCTATTGCAGTGATTTCCAAGTTATATGTATGATGAATAACTATTAAAAATAAACTATAAATACCCATAGTTGAATCAATGAATATTACTTTCTTTCATATAGATAACTAACTGGCGCAATGAAACTGATGCAAGAAGATGAATAATCATGCTACAGAAATCCAAATTTGCACATATAAAGGAACACTTGAGTCATAAAAGGAAAAAATAACAAAAACATTAATTTTCTTCTGCACTAACATCTATCACTACACACCTTTAAATTATGATAAGAAATTATTAAGGTATTTCCTAACTAAACTCTCAAAAGGATTTATCAGTTACAGGTGGCATATGAGTGTCAATGTGGTGTGTCATGTGGACTCACATGAAAAAAAGTGAATAATTATCATTCTTATCTATTTTTATGAGTTGACATCATCTTATTTAAAACAAAGATTCGAATCAGACAAGTGTTGTTATTATATCAAGGCATCTGTAAAGAAATTGACAATTTATTTGATCCATTTAAACCAAAAAAAAAAAACTACACTAATACATAGTACTCACAGACACGCACACATATATACATAAAAAAATTGAGAACTAAAAGTAAACCAAACACATTTCACCTTATACCGGGGTTATGTTAGCATATACCTCCCATTTCAGATTATGTGCCAACTAATTCAGGTTATCTTCTAGCTGGTTTCAGATTATGCACTAACTTATTTCAAATTTACCTATTAGCTGGTTCAAGTTATATGCCATTGACTTCTGGTTATATATCTGCTAATTTCAGGTTACATGCCACTAATTTCAAGCTAGGCATTAGCTATTTAGATACACTTTATGCTCACAGTCAAAATAACTTTAGTGGTAATATTAAACTCTTTAAAATATATATATATATATATATATATATATATATATATATATATAACAAATATAAGAGTATTCTTCCCAAACATTCAGGTTTATAATGGATCACCCTAAATAATTCCCATCTTAATCGTCTAAATAGCTAAATGAAATCATAATTGCTCTAAAAAAAATGAAATGGGGGACTAAAAGTTCTTTTAATTCAGCACCACATAGATGAACTACACCTGTTCAACAGACCCTTATTTATCTATATAATCAAGAAATCTATCAAATGAACAATTACACAAGTACATGTAAATTCCCCAATAGAATGGCTTTGTCTCAGATGACCAGCCAACAAGACCATCTTAAAAAGTAAAGAATAAAACTAAATTCGTACAATTGGAAGTACAAACCATGAAGAATGAAACGAAACTTATGCCAACTAGTGGTGCTATTCATACAAACATCTCAAAGGAAAATTGAATTTTGTCTTAGCTGGTGGTGCAAATGTTCCTTGTGCAACCTGATCAGTTTCAACAGCAAGTTTCCAATCTATGCTAGTCTTTTGATTATTCCCCAGCAGAACAAACTAGTGCACCATGCTGCTACCCAGCTCCTTTAATTCAATAGTGAAGTACTACTCTAATAAATAAGGAGCTTGCAAGATTTATCCCCAAACAATTATAGTAAGAGTCTAAAATCTCAAACAAAAGTGTGACCTTGAATTAATTCCTTGAAGAATTCACTCAATCAGCATTTCAATGAGCAAAGAACTACACTCAATCAACATTCCAATGAGCAAAGAATGACCTTGTAGATCAGCCATAGAAATCAAGCATAACAGTAACCACATGCAACAAAATCCAAACTGAACCCAAGGGAAAATGAGCAGCAGATGCCTTTCAAAATATAGTAATTGTGACCTGATCTGGAGGACTCCAGCCCATAAAACCCCAAATCCGAAGCATTCTTGTAGATTTAGCACTCGAATTTTCTATTGATAATGAAAAATAATTTCTCTTTCAAAACTTAAACTAACACCCCTTGACGCAGCATGAGACACTCCAAACAGTGGTGTTTACAGGTTCATAACACAAAAGATTTGAATCAACAGTCAGATATTCAAGTCAGATAATTCATAATAGCTATTGTTAAAAAAAGATTGAAAATCCTAATGTATATATTTTGTAAACAAGATTGTACCATTAGTAAATGACTAAAATGTTCATGGGAAACATTCTGCCACTCAAAATATTTGACTAAAAAAAATTTGAGAAGATAAAATCATTTTCTTTATTATAACATTCCTTCAAATAGGGATGCAAAGCATATCGGTATAATTTCAAATCCTATAAGTCAATCAAATCTGCCATATCCAACAAAATTCAACATCATACAACAACCTACCAATTTCGGAATATGATACCTTGAGTGAGTGTATCACTACTAGGGTCAAGCTTACATTGAGGGCATCATATGAATTAAAAAATCATTCCAGCAAAACACAAAACAGAGAATATGTACAAGCGACAGGATACAGAGATTGGGAACATATGGTTTAAATGAGAGAATTTGGAAATAAATGTAAATTTCTTCAATATGCTCAAGGTGATTTTTGAAGGTAAAAAATACAAATCAAGAAATATGATGGGTTCAAGTATCAGCTCTCCAATGTGATCGATCTAAAGGCAAAGAAACCCATCAATATGTAATCATAAATATTACCCTATTTGAATTATTACTTCAAAACATAAAAAATTAAAATTTCACATTATAAGTGTATTCATTCAAGCATGGCTGATAAAATTTGACTGGATATTGGAGACATATATTTATGTAAATAAATTTTCAGCTACACTCATTAAAATAACAGGATAATTGCTATACAGCTCATACAACACAACCAGATTACAACTAAAATCCATGGCATATGACAATACCTCTGAACGTATACACAATTCGAAAATATAAAATACAAAGCTATTTTTGCTGCATGAAAACTATAGTTGAATAATCATATTCTTGCGAATCAACACATTGAAACTAACAAGATAAGTGCGAATCACTTTTCTGAATAATTAAAACATATTCTATTCAGAAATTCAGCCTAAGTAATTTTCTACAAATATATATATATATATTTTTTTTTAAAAAAAAAAAACTTTGAATTGTGTTAATAGAACAGAAATATTTTTCGTTTGTACAGACAAATCAAGTTTAAAAGAATTAGCACAATATAATAATATAATCAAAATTTGAAACTTCTGAGATCCAAAACCTTGTCAGAAATGAAATCAACGAATGATGAAACTATAAAAAAAAATTCCTAAACAGGCATACATATCCTCATTGCAAAAAAAAATGAAAGGAAGCTTTACCTGAGATTATATTTTTCTTCTCGCAGAAATGGATTTTCAACCCGTTCCTCTTCTTTCTGGCTCTTAGAGTGCAAATAGGAATAGCTCTTCTCAGATATTGAAGAGATGAACTCAACTTTTGTCTTCCTTCAATAAAAAACTCAGCTATTTAGTGCCGATTTTAAAATTCATAAAGTAATAAATCTGATCTAGAGTTGAGTAACTTAGATCCAAGGTTTTACAAGCTGAAAATTAGGTTTAGAGGTTCAGATCTGAGATTTTATAGCTTGAGCTAGAGTTTGAAATGAAAAACATGAGATATCTAGGGATAAGAGAAGAAATAAAGGATCAACGATGACTAGAAATGGAGATCTGTGAGGCGATAAGCCACAATACGACCGGCCGGAGTTCTGATGAGCTTTGCCTGAAAAACGTAGGATCTGGTCGGAGAAGAAGGAGCAAGAGCTAGTTTTTTTTTTTTTTTTATGAGGAAAAGAAACAGATCTAGGTTTTGATAGTGTTTTAAAAGAAAAGATAGAAGTTAATGAAGAAGAATAGCAAGGTGATGTCCGGTCAGAGCTTGGCCGGAATCTGACCGGAATTAAACTGGAGAAGATGATGTGAGGAATGAGGGTTTGAGTTTTTCTTCAAAGCTCTGCTAGGGTTTCGGATTTGGGGAAAAAGAAAAAATCCCTTAAACGAAGCCTCTTGTCATGTTTTTATAGGGAAAATATGCTTAATTTTCACCCCCCTATAGTTACAAAGACAACCCTTATATATATTTGACCTAGTTCGGTTTCAAATAGGGTGGTCCACAAAAAAAAATGGTGCAATAAAAAAAAATTAGAAAATAAATTCGTGCCCCTTTAAATGTCTAGGGACACCCTCCTGCTGCTATTTAAACAACAAATTACTCTGACAAAATAGCCCTCAGACTGGATAAACTACCGCCCTTCTGCTACACTATTTTACACTAAGCTACCTATCTCACTTGTTCGCTAGGTAAACCGCGACGGATTTTTTTGAAATTTTGCAAGGACCTTGCTGGGACCCTAACCTACCTTGGGGTTAAATTTGGGCCTTTAAAACTATGATTTGGTTGGGTTTTGTACAAACATGGACGGTTTAGGACACGGTCAAAATGGGGTGTCTACATCAGCACAGCCATATTTTGATATTTTCACAAACCATCCTGTCTTTTAGTATTTCAAGAGCTGTCAAAAGGTTATTACTTTTCCAAATAGCTCTCACGAGCCAGTTAAAGAAGAAAAGACAGCTGGGTTTGTGCAAATATCAAAATTTTGTAAAAGATCTTGATCAAGTCGTGTTATTGTCATATCTTTTGAATATGGACCAATTACCAATGGGTGACAAACATTAGGCAAAATTATCAACATGACCCATGCTTTTCAAAAATTATCAACGGGGGACAAAAGAGGTCTTGTCAGTCAAAGCTGGACGAAAATGCCCTTTGGCATCCCTTTGGCATTTACAACACATTTTGTCCTTTTTTTTTTCCTTCTTCCCTCTTCTTTTACTTTTCCATTATCACATTTTTTTTATTTTTTACCCTACTAGTCATCTTCCTCCTTGTTCAGCCACCATTGTTGCTGGCAAATCTTGAAAACTTGAATGTTGAGTTCTTACCTCTTTGTATTTAGGTTTTGTTTTTCTTTTTCTTTTTTTAGGATTTTGCACTATTTTTCATTCCTCTGTTTTTTATTTATCTTGTTTAGGGTTTAAGCGATTTGTTTTTTAGGGTGAGTTTTGGAGATAATGCATGGATGGCTTCACTCACTATTTTGGAAGACAAGTGGTTGTATAAGAAAAAGTTGATGGAATACATGAATGGATGGCTACACATTTTTTGATTTACTTAAATTTTTTTTTTTTGTAATACACAAATTGGGATGTAATACATGAAGCACATTTAATGAAAACAACATCCATTTCTTTTGTTATTTCTATCATGAGCAGAATTGTAATGCTATTAGAAGAGTTGCTATAGGCAGGGGGTTTTGTAGCAGAAGGGGTTTATCAACTCTCTGGAAGGGGGTTAGTAACTCTCAAAAATAGGGTTACCAATTTTCGAATGGGCTTATCAAGTGCTTGAAAATTGGTCGAGGGTACTGGAGTTTTGGAAGAGGGTTTTCAAGTCTCTAGGATTGGGGTTATCTAGTATAAAAATGGGGTTACCAATTTCCGAATGGGGTGATCAAGTCCCTGAAAATTGGCCAAGCGTACTAGAGTTTTGGAAGGGGGTTTTCAAGTCTCTAGGATTGGGGTTATCTTGTATCAAAAATGGGGTTACCAATTTCTGAATGGGCTTATCAAGTCCTTGAAAATTGGCCGAGGGTACTGAAGTTTTGGAAGGGGGTTTTCAAGTCTCTAGGATTGGGGTTATCAAGTATCAAAATGGGGTTACCAATTTCTGAATGGGCTTATCAAGTCCCTGAAAATTGGCCGAGCGTACTAGAGTTTTGGAAGGGGGTTTTCAAGTATTTGGGATAGAGGTTATCTAGTATCAAAATGGGGTTACCAATTTACGAATGGGCTTATCAAGTCCCTTAAAATTGCCCAAGGGTACTGGAGTTTTGGAAGGGGGTTTTCAAGTCTCTAGGGTTGGGATTATCTAGTATCAAAATGGGGTTACAAATTCCGAATGGGCTTATCAAGTCCCTTATGAACATGTTTTTACTTCCTGTTTTTTCTCACTCGTTCATTTTCATGTTTTTTTCTTTCTACCGTACAATTCATCTTCCTCATCCTTCATTGAAAGTGAGAAGGAGAAATGCAAAACCCTAAAACAAATGAAAAAAAAAACCTAGATATTGAGAGATAGATGGAAATGAACTCACGTTTCAAATTTTCGAGTTTTCCCTCCTCCAATGGTAGCTAAATGATGAAGAAAATGACTGGTAAAGTGAAAAAAATAAAGTTGAAAATGAAAAAGTAAAAAAAAAAAAAGGGAAAAAAGAGAGAAGAGGGAAAAGTGGAAAAGCAAAACGTGTTGATTAAGAAAAGGGCATTTTCGTCCAGCTTTTAATGACAAGACCTCTTTTGTCCTTCGTTGATAATTTCTAAAAACCATGGGTCATGTTGATAATTCCACCTAATTTTTGTCCCCCATTGGTAATTGATCCTTTGAATATCAAAAAGGAAACTGATATCCTCACTCCTATATTTTGATAATGGCACTACTAATTTTGTTTCAGACCCTTTGTGGGAAATGATATATTCACTCCCTTTTCTTGCCGGCCTAGTCCCTTGTAATGTAGAAAGAGTTGTCATAAGTACACTAGAGGGGTTGACCCGGAAGAAATGGGTGAAATATTAACTACCTTTTGTTAATTAGTTTTTTACAGCTGTTATATAATTGGTTTCTTTTTGTTAATTACATGTCATTTCTCATTCTAATGACCGTCCTGGAAATTGACTTGCCCCTGGATATAATTTTAGGGATTTGCTAGGGAATTTTGCGACAATGCCTTTCCTTGGCTGACTTTTTTTTTTGGCGTGGGTAAGCTGGGATCGAACCCCTGACCTCTTGGCTGAGGCAAAAGTCTGAATTTTGCATGAAAGAGCATAATAGGACAAAATGTGCTTAAAAGTGAGCCTGTGTGGCTGCTCCCTCATGAAAAAGTCAGCCCGAAATTGCCTAGCAAATCACATAATTTTAGAGGATGATTTTTTCGCCCCCTTAGGATTATGCGCCTCCCTATTCAGCCTAAAATTCACGTTAAAGGAGGGCCGCATAATCTGACAGGGGGTGAAAAAATCATGTCCCTAATTTTATCTTATAAAAGACAAAAAAAATAAACTAAAATAAAAGGAGACGGTTTTTTACGTCCCCTGTAAGATAATGCAACGTTAACGTGAATTGTGGGCAGACTTTTAACGCTTTTTTTATCGTCAAAATCACGTTCAAAGTGGGGCGCATTATCCTTTAGTGGTGGTGATAAAACCATCGCCCAAAAAAAAGGCATTATTAGCTCTTTGGGATTAGATGATTCGCGTGATTTATGGGAACAATGTCGATTCCTGGTCTGAGCATAGGATATAATAGATTATAAATTTATAGAACGCACATTAATTATGAGAGCCCCAACTATAGCTGGTTTTTAATGGCACCCTTAAGCTTAGCACTCGTCTTATAAATATCAATGAGAATGGGGCTCAAAATAGATTTGGTTGAAACTTAATTTTTTGTACACGTATCTTGCTATATTTTAGAGTTAAATGTTACATCCTAAGAGTTGGTTGATTTCTCTATTGTGACATTGAGTAATTTTGCCATAAACCAGTTGAGCCAGATTTTCAATAATATCCTTCCACGGGAGGTAGAGTGATTCCATTACAAATGGGCTGGAGAGATTCCCTATCACATCTCCTATTACGGTGGTCTTGGAAAGGAAATGTAGCAAAAGAAGAAAGGAGCTGTAGAAAGAGAGAAGATGTGAACGTTAAAAAAATGCCCTTATTCCACTACTCTCTGAGTCTATGGTGCACATCCAAATAGAGATCTTTTAAAGAAAATGATGAACAAGCTTTAACCTGAGAGAAGAAGAATTAGAAAAGCTACTCTTAAATATTCTAGTGGGAGGACTAAAAGGGGTAAGAGAGAGAAGAAGATCTAGAGATATCTTTAAGAGATTTGCTAGGAAAACGGGAACCTGTGTTGGGAAAAAAACGGGCATCAATGAATGGAGCCCCGTCCACTAAAAGACAAAGGAAGAGAGTTCAAATCCCCATAAAAGCAATAAATAGACCTTTAAAAATGTCTCATGTCCATCCCGTTTTTATTTTCCAAATGTAATCCTGTTTTCAAAGTGTTTTCCTATCTTTAATTAGGTATTTTGAGAGAGAGAGAGAGAGGCATTGCATTATCTTCTACAAATTTAGGCAACGAACAGAAACAGAAAATGACTACTATTTAATACGGACTAACAACTGAAGACACATCCCACAGTACACTTCTTTCTCTTAATGATCAAGGAGCTGCAAAGACAATATCTACCAGCTTATAGTAGCTTAATAAGATACTCTAACAGGTTGTTTGTTCATAAACCAATCTCGATCTTAATCCCTTCAATAGTTATCTCTTCCCCCTTTCCGGCTTTGGGAACTATAATCACCTCTACATCATCAATAGACTTGGTAAGGGGTTTGTTTGTTAAAGAGCCTGCCATCTCTTCTACTGCGAATGCAAGAGGGGGAGAAGATAGATGGGTTGGTGGTGGAGATTAGAGTAGAGAGAGGCATTGGGGCGTTGAGAGGCATCTTTTGAAAGTTTGGGGATATTTGCAGCCGTATATGTAGAGGGAGAGGGAATAGGGAGTGGTTGATTTCGAACGTTACTGGTCACATGAATGATAAATGTGCTTTTATTGCTTACTTTATCGTGGGATGTACAAATTATTCTATTTTAACATGATTTTAAATATTATATCCTAAATTGATGAAGTTTTACTGGTTTATTTGGACATGGCTTATTTTTCCATATCGTTTAAACACTGTATGAATATTGTGGAAATGATTTTGGGGGCTCAACCTATTTACATTGTGGCCCATCAGATGGATGGTTTGGATCATCCTATGGTGTAGTTAGTACAGTTCATTTTGAAAAATACCTTGATGGGCCGAGTAAAAAAGACATTTTCCAAAATCATCTATATCGGAATATATATGGAAGTGCACGTATTCTTTTAAAAACAAATTGGGGTTCACCTTGTTCAAATATATAAACCATTCAATTGGTAGGTCCCAACGTAAATATACCGTACCTCGAAAATCGTCTCCATTTGATGATCTTAACTCTTCAATCCATAGAGATTTCTATATGGTGTAGTTTATCTATAGATGAAAGGGTTAAGATCATCTGGAGCTGATTTTGGGGGCCTAGTAACATTAAGCCCAATTGTAGGCTCCACCCATATTTTTCAAAATGAATTGTACAGCACACACCATAGGATGAACCAAGCTGTCCATTTGGTGGGCCACAACATGAATAAGTTGTACCTCCGAAATCATTTCCAAGGATGATCGTAACCCTCCGATCTATAGAGGTTTCCATAATATGCAGTTTCTCTTTAGATCAGAGCACTAGGATCATCTTATGGAAATGATTTTTTGGGACATAACCATTTATGATCTGGCCCATCAAATGGACGGTCTGGATCATCCTATGGTGTAGGCCGTACACTGCATTTTGAAAAACATGAGTGGGCCCTACAAGGATTTACATATATTAACTATTAGGCACAAAACCGTTCATGTTGGAGAGAGGTTTGTATACTGTTGTAGCAGTTGTGAAGAGTAGAGGGTTGGGGGACATCACTGCCCTTTACAAACAGAAGTTTTTATTCTGTGATTAGAGAGTATTTGGAGAAGTTATTTCATTTCATGGGTGATTTCATTTTTTTTCCTCTTCTCTTGAATATGCCATGGTTGACTTTGGTTCTTCTAATCTCTGTGTTGTTTGGGCTTCCACGATGACACAGCAGATGAACGGTCTAGATCTTGAACTTATGAAAATGATATTTTCCTAGAAAAATGCTTCATAGAAAATAAGATTCTAGGGTCTCAACATGCCCTAGGCAGTAGTACCAGCCAAGTAAAAAGGAAAATGTACTACCTTGTACGACATTGTACTAATAAGAAGATGTTCGTAACCTTACCTTATTTATATATTTCTCACCCATTAGTGACTTCTTCATGAGCCGAAAATTGCCCTCCAAGTCCATCTTGCCTATCTCTTCCAAAGGCATTGTACTGGGAAACAAACTCATCGCTACATTTTCCCCAACCTAAGACAATGTTGCCTGACTGAGAGTGCATCCACAAAGCTTCCAAAATTTTCAATATCACATTGATATAAACATCAAACTTCACAAATACATACCTCCTACAAACTCTTCCACTTTTTCCTCTTTACACACTTTCTATTTCACTTCCATACACCTAGAATTCGTATCCGCCCTAATATTAGCTCTAATGATGGAGATTAGTGTTCACACTCGGACTAACCTGTCTGCCTTTTTAAAGCTCCCGAGCCATGGAAGACCGACGGCATCTGTGTAAGTATACCATAACTGGAGGAGGAATAGGTAACCTTCAATTTATCTAGCCATGATTATGTCTGAAAAAGTTTGAATAGGAAAAATATTTCTAGACTTTTTTACTTGAATTACATGAAAGGAAAAACAAAACAAAAAACTTGAACGGACCCTCTTCAATTTTTACTTAGAGGGACATTCAAGTTGTGATAGTTAGCCAATGGATCAATATTCATAAAGTAAAAGGCACAATTCCTTCTTTCCATTAGTTTTTTTTTTTGGGGTAATATGTCGAAATTATTAGCTAAGAAGGTTTCTAAATTGAAGAGTGCCCTTGCTAAAAATTGAGCTACAAAGGCGCCCCCATTGGACCATCTCACTAAAGTGCATTTATTTATCCTTTAATTATATGAGAGCCCCAACTATAGCCGGTTTATTAATGGCACCCTTCACCATACCACTCTTTTGGATAATTTGGGTATTCTCGGTCTTTCTCTCTTCGTTAATTTGATTCATTGCTATTCAGAAGAGAAAAAAAAAAAAGAGAGACAGAAAATCTCGGAATTAGTAATTTCTTTGCTTATTGTTCATAGGTTTTCAGAAAGTCAGTGGGGAGATGATATTTTCACCCTCTCTGCAGTAAGCATCCTCCCCCCTCCGTCTTGTAACGTGAACAGTTGGCAACTTTAACACTTTTTGAGGGGGGTGGTGAAAAAATTTTAGTGCACAAAAACAAAAGATAATTATTAAAAGGCCACCTACTAAAAGAGAAGAAAAAAGCTTTCTTGCCCACATTTCTAATTTCTACTGATCGATTATTTTATCTTTTCACATTTCACTTAGCATTTTATTATTACTTGTTGGATCTGTCACATCTCCTTGATAATTTAAAAAAGAAAATGTCCCTTTCCTTTACGGTATCCCCTCTGCTTTTGCTTCAACTTTTCAAGATATTACTCTCCTTTGTTATCACAAGTAGGAAAAGTTGTTCTTGTTCCTTGGGTTCTTGACAGTACCATTTGCATCATCATTTTCATTCGGATCTTGCTCATATCTCTTTGTGTGATCTGTAGAAAGTGTGCTTTCTTTTCATTCCTACCCAATGTATATATACAAGAAATCTGCCCCATATATCATGGAATTTTTAGTTACAATGTATACGAGTAAACTGTTGGGCAAACTTTGAGTCCTTATCAAGATAAGCATCCCCATCCCCTCCCCGCAGGGAATATCTAATCCCCGACCCGCCCCGCAGCCTACGGGGACAAAATCCCCGCCATATCCCCGGTTCGGGATTCCCTCGTTTTAGACTTTTAATTTACTCTTAGCGCCCAATCGATTAGAAATTAGAATCACGAGGGAAGATTTAGAATTTAAATTTTAAATTAGTTGTTTTTTTATAATGCAAGGACAGCAATGTACTAGTATTGAACCGGGGCGGGGCGGGTGGGGGAGGAGCTAAAATCATCCCCGTCCCGGCCGGCCCCTTCCCTGCAACGGAGAATTTTTTTGTCCCCGCCCCGTGCGGAGCGGGGTGGAGCTGATCCCAGTTTCTCCGGGTTAAATTGCCAGACCTAAATGCATCTCATGGCTAATTTCGAGAGAGAGACGCATTGCATAATCTATTACAAATTTAAGAGATAAAGAAAGACGCATTGCATATTCTATTACAAATGTAGGCATAAACCAACCTAACAGGTGGTTTCTCTTATTCATAGGGCAACAGAAAACAGCAACTATTCAAATACGGACTGTTAACTAAAGACACATCACACACACGTCTTTCCCTTATTCATCAGGGGGGTGCAAAGGCAATATCTCCCACCTAATATTAGCCTACTCATACTCTCTAACACGTGGTTTCTTCATACACCAATCTCGATCTTAATCCCTTTAATAGTTATCTTTTCCCCCTTTCCCGCTTTGGGAACTATAATCACCTCCACATCATCATCTCCCTCGGCTCCAAGATCTTCCAAAGCTTCATTCAATGGCAATCTAAGCAGTGTGTTCACTTTCATGTTTTTCATAACATTAGAATGGGGAAGATGCACCGAGCTCCCAATAAAGTTACTAGATGCTGGCCCACCAAATTTCTCACCCTCAGCATTGATGTAAACATCAAATTTCACAAACTCATCCCTACTAAGCTCAAGATTCACAACCAAAATCTCTTCCTCATTCTCTTTTTCCTCCTTACTCCTAGACTTCTTAGGCCTCTTAACAGTGGCCCTAATGATGGAGCCCAGTTGGCGTGGGTTGCTCCCAAACTCGCCAGCCTTCTTCTTCAAGGTTTTCGCTAACGCTTTCTTGGTTGGGAGCATACTAGTAGTAGTAGCAGTAGTTGTGGTGGTAGGCTTAGTCTCCCATAGGATTTCAACATCTTGGTAACCATACCTCAATTTCGAAGGATCGAGTGCATCGGAGACCTTCACTTGAACCAATTCAGCATTCTCATCATAGAACAAAAATGATGAATCTAAGTAATCAGTATCAGTGAAATCTATTCGATTCTTCCCTGATAAGGTCTTCCATATTGTCCAAAGCCGATCCACGTTACTGTGATGAGCGAAGAAAATCGGGTCACGGGCCGCAGAGTAGAGGATCCCCATGTCTTCTCCATTAGGTGTATTTGGGTTTGGATTTCCAGTCCATGCGTGTACTATATTATGCGGAACATTTTCAACTGAGCCAGCTCCCGGTTCAGCTGCAGTCCCGGCACTATATGCTGCACCAAAAAAGAGGGAAGGTGTTGTCTTTTGTACAACTTGTTTATACATGGTAGCGTAATTACTTAGAATAAGTTCCGGATCAGTCAAATCAGTCGTGGTCGTTGAAGCAAGATTGATTAACGTAGGTGGCTGGTGATTGGCATTGCGAAGACAGTCGTAGAGTGGCGTGAGCTTGTCAACGAACATGGCAGGCATGGTCATTCCGTCGGCTGCATCCCAATTCCAGAAAGGGATAGCTAAAGTTTCATCATTGAGTAATTTTGCAAGGATCCTTTCATAGAAGTACAAGTACCAGCGATGCCAAGCAAAAAAAAGCCATGAGGCGTGGACCTGGAGTTCGACTGTGTATCCAGCCTGTGATTCCAAAAACAATATGGCTACACCAACTTAGAAAATGTTAATAGAAATAAGGGGATTTGCTAGGGACCATCATATCGCAGTAAGAATTTCGTGGGCCGGATGTTGCATGAGAGTGCAGCCACCTCAGATGAATTAAATTAATAAGACTTGAAAAGTGAGCCTATGTGGCTGCTGTCTCATGCAAAAAGCCCGCCCACCTTGGAAATGCCTTGTGTGAAGGTCCCTAGCAAATACAATAATCCAAGTTATTATGGATGTTATTTTTTTAATAAGAAATAGGCCACGGGTATTGTCCCTACTATAATTGTAATAGCTTTTGACAGCTGGTTAAATAGTTAAATAATAGCTTTTGAGATCTGCCAAAGATCTACTTTAAGATTTTGAATATCGAAAAGGAAACTGATATTTTGAGTTTCAACTGATTGAACTTCCATTTGTTAATAAGTTTTTTTACAGCTGTTAGTTATTTTTTTGTTAATTAGTCATTTCTCTTACTAATGACGATATAAGTCCTTAAATTTTACTAGTCGCCTATAAATAATTTGGGATTTGCTAGCGTCCATTGGAGAAGGCATTTCGCCGATGGGCTGTTGCAATTGATAGCAGCCACCTCGTGAATGAAGACAAAATCTGCTGAAAAGTGAGCCTCGTGTGGGTGCTCACACATGCAACAACACATCCGTCAAAATGCCTTATACGCTAGCAAATCCCATATATTTTTATGGATTTGCTAGGGAATTTTCTAGAGATGGCTATCCAAGTTTCCGTGGCTGCAGACTCTTGCATGTAGACCTGGCAAAAAGTGACCAGGACCCGCCCGTAAATTACAGGTCCCGTTTGAAATTGACCCGCGGGTCCATCCGGCCCGTCAAAACTTAGCCGGGGCGGGTGGACCCGCGCACCTGGCCCGCGGCTGCCCTGAAAAGGTTTTATTATGACACCTTTTGGGGCTTTTTTTCTGTAATTGTCATAACTTTTACTTTTACCATGTATTTTTTTCTTGCTTTTTCTACGTATTTTTTTTCCTTAATTGTCATAATTTAGAACATTCTTATGATTTTTTTTTTTGTAATTTTTCTACTTTGCTTCCATTTTTTCATAATTTCTCATTTAAAGTACCATGGTTATTATTTATTGGCAGTTTGCACCGAGCGACAATAAGACAAATCTCTCAAACAGTCAACAACATAAATGGGTTGCGAAGGTGGCTAGCAATACCCTATACAAATAAAAAAATCTTAAAAGATATGTCAAAAATCCGGGTGGCCCGCCGGTCGACCCGGCCTTTTCCAGGTCTACTTGCATGAGAGCAGAAAAAGACAAAAAACTGCTTAAAAGTGAAAAAATCAGCCTAAAATTGCCTAGCAAACAAATTCCATAATTTTAACATGGTGGACGTTCGAAGATAAGAAAGTAGGCATTATTGGCTGTTGGGATTAGATGATTAGCATGATTTATGGGCCATAAGAGAGTCAACAAGGACCCACTAAAATTCCATTTTTTTTAGAAAAAACCTGAGTATAAGCACCATCGCAGTAGGCGCAATGAACGTTGGCTTGTTGCGTGAAATTTCGTGGGTCTGTAAGTGGGAGCTCCTTCATGAGGGCTACCGCCTGGTTATATTTCTTAATCTCGTCAGCAGTAAGAAGGTGTGCCGCTTTTCGTTCACGCATTAAAGAAGATGAAGATGGGAACTCCCATTGCTTGATTTTGCTTGTAGTGCTGGGAGGGCAACAGTAGGTGGGAGGGCCATTGTCAGTTGCAGTCTTGCAGGTGGTGAAGTCCGGCGGTGTGATCGGTGCAGCCTCGGCTCGGCCGAGGGTCGCACCATACAGACCTCCCAACCCTAGGAGAACATCTCTTCTGTCTAGATTATTAAGAGATTTGTCTGGCTTTGAAGACTTTGTAATGGGTTTGTTGACTTTGTTCGAGGGTTCGTCTCTTGCACTACGAATGCAAGAGGGATGATAGGTGGTGGAGGGTGGTGGGTTTTTTGAAAGGGAGAGGGGGTTTGTCTTTTTGGAGAAGATAGAGGGATGATAGGTGGTGGAGATTAGAGTAGAGAAAGGCATTGTAGGGTTTTCTGTTGATGTATTGAATGTTTGGGATATTTGCAGCGGTATAAATAGAGAGAGAGAGAGAGTTTTATCGTACCATGTTTTCATATTTGCGCTCATGTATCTTGTCTTTTAGCCTTTTATTGTCAAGTTTTTATATGGTTGCTGTAGGCCTTGCACCGAATAATTTGGTGGGGGTGGGGGCGGGGGGCCATTTTTGGCGAACAGATCTACTCATTTTTTTATTCCAGTTAGTAATAATCTATGCAGCTTCAACTTCTCCCGGTCAACGCAATTTTAAAAAGCGAATAGCCTATTCCTCCGTATCTCAGATGGGTTTCACAATTATCGGAATTGCTTCCATAACTGATATGGGAATCGGGGGGGGGGGGGCATTTTGGGCTGAACAGACCTACTCATTCTTTTATTCCAGTTAGTAATAATCTATGCAGCTTCAACTTCTCACGGTCAACGCAATTTTAAAAAGCGAATAGCCTATTCCTCCGTATCTCAGATGAGTTTCACAATTATCAGAATTGCTTCCATAACTGATATGGGAATCAATGGAGCAGGGGGGGGGGGAAATGATTGCAAGGCCTTATTGTTGTAAGCACAATATAATTTCTCTTAATTGTCATCTAAGTGGCAAGGCCTTATTGTTGTAAGCACAATATAATTTCTCTTAATTGTCATCTAAGTGGGGCTTTTGGGAACAGTAAAAACCCTTTTACAGCTCTTTAAATACTAAGAGGGCAGTGAGATTTTCAAACACACCCCCGCAGTATGCATTCGCTCTCCTGTCAACGTGATTTGACGTCAAAAAGCGTTGAAGTTGCCAACTGTTCACGTTATAAAGGGGCGCATGCATACTGCCGCGGGGAGCGGGGGGGGGGGGGGGGGCGAGTCTAGAAGTTGGTCAAGCATGCAGTCAGATCAACTGGGTGGGGTGCTGCACATGTTTCAGGCATGTAGTGGGAGAAAATCAGGCGATTGAGGCTCTGTTTGTTTAAGTTTGTGACAACCGATAGTGAGTGGGAAACCAATTATTGGACTCAAAATTATGTTTGAATTTGAGTCCAATAATTGGTTTATCACTCATAAGCAGTTGTTATAATCTTAAACAAACAGGGCTGAGTGTTTTTAGGAATTCGTTGTTATAAGTAGAATATATTAAATAACACCAACTCTAACATCTTAAGCTTTTGGAGTAATTGGTTGTTTCACATGGTATCAGAGCAAAGGTCACTGGTTTAAAACTCCTTGGTCCTGTTCGTTTAAGATTATGCCAACCGATTGTGAGCCTGAAACAAATTATTGGACTCAAATCTACGTTTGATTTTGAGTCCAATAATTGGTTTTGGACTCACAATTTGGCTAGCATAATCTTAAGTGAACAGAGCCTTGATATTAATGGCCAAACCAAAAGAGGAGTCACATGTGCCACGTGTAGGCCAACCCAAAGGGGGAGGCCACATGCGAGGGACAGTGTTATGGTACAAAAGAATATTAAATAAAACCAAATCTAACAGCTTAATCTTTTGGAGTAAATGGTTGTTTTCACATTAGTGGTAGTGGTTTTAATGTGAAGGAGGGATTTGTAATGGGCACGAATTCCCATTCAACTAATGCAATTGCATGTGGAGGTTGGTTTTTTTCGAAGAAAACTGCAATCTTCCTTTTTGTTTAGTTTCCTAATTGTTTCTCCTCAAAATAGATAGACCGAAGAATAAGAAGGGGAGTCCTGAGCTAAGCTACATGTGCTTGACGGGCTAGATTCATCTACACATTAGGCACGATCACTAGATCAAGTACGCCCTAGTGGACATTAAGCTATTAAGGTAATTTTCTCATATTTATTGTTTGGCAGGGCTAACAGTGATGCTAGATGCATCACTAGTGCAGCATGCCCCAGTGCACATGCCCCAGTGGACATTAATTTAATCTGAGGATAAATTAAACCAGGACTTTTTATACCCATAAATCACAGCCTTAGTGTGGGTTGCACTCGGGCAATAATCAAAGCTATTGATGGCCGACTATTTTGTCTGTAACGGTGGAAATACATCAGGTGAAGTATCTTCCTGCACAACAACAGCTCTCCCTGTTGACAAATGCTCCACTTCAGAGCACATTTTTCATCATCTCTCATTTTCCTGTCTTTCTTTAATGGCAAATGGTACGAATACAAAAGATATTTGGACTACACAGCCAAAAGTCGGGGTCCATCCATCACGGGATAGTCGAATCGGATCCACCTTTGTCTCGGTTAAAATCCTTTAAAATCCCCGGCTGGTGACCTGTCTTATCTTAGGTCAGGCTAGGCCAGGGAAGAAAAGCTGAAAATGAAATGTTATTTGTCTTCTACCTGCATGGTTTTTTAATGTGAGAAATTATAATAGTGAAGGCCCCCTCAAACGTACCACCCGTCATATTTTATACTGTAAGCATATTATTTTTTAAAAAACCACCCTTTTAAGCAAAACCAAAGACCCTCACTTTTGCAGTTAATTACAACTCATGCCATCATCCTTTAAAGTATAGAATAAACCAAAATAACTTTCGAATTTACGAAGCCATGCCATTGGCCGAATGTGTATTTTCGCCCCAAATGGAAAACAAGCCATGTTCCCTCCCATTCCACCACCCAAATCTTCCATAAATTGCCAAATTCTTTCAAAGAAAATAAAACCACGACCTAGATACCATTTCCCCACAAAAAAAATCCAATTTTCCCCCTTTAAAACTTTCCCCAAATTCCCAAATCTCTGTCAAATCCCTAACTTCTACCCAAACCTCATATCACGTTATCAACCAGCTCGTTTTCACGCCCATTTCTTCCAAAACCCAATCAATTCAATTTTTTTAAAAAAAAATCCCTAATTAATACCCTAAAAGAAGTAGTTTTTCCTATTTTTCAACTATAAATAGCCCATCTCCCAACCCTCGAAAGCACGAAATTCACAAGAGCAAAGCCTCCCACAAAGCTTTCACGCTCTGAAAACGTTTGCATTTTTTTTCATCATTTACACCGGGGCAGCGGCTTTGACGCCGTCTTAACTGCCTTCAAACATTCCTCAAGTGATTGACGTCAAGAAGCGTAAAAGTTGCCCACTGTTCACGCCAAATCAGGTTTCTAGGGGGGCGCATGCTTAATGAGAGGGGCGGGGGGGGGGGGGTGTGAAAATATCATCGCCCTGTTCCAAAAGCTTAAGCCATTAGAGATTGTGTTATTTAATCATTTATGCTTCAACACAGAGGAGGTGGGTGAGCCGAATGTGATATGTTTGACAAGAATCCAAGCACTCAAGTCACGTTTCATTTGTGTGAGAAAGAGAAAGGGGGGTCAAAAAAAAAAAAAAACAAAAAAGTCCCTATCTTAATGGTCAGCTTTCAAATAATTACCATATGGCTACCTAACCCAGAGCAGAACCGAGCAAATCACATGTCACATGGCGTAGCTACAGGTAGTTCTGTTATTTTAAGTAAGAAAAAAACGAAACTAAGATAAAAGGCAAGAAGTTATCGGGTATATTGGGATATCATCGGACTTCATATCAGTTATTCAACCCTCACGTTTTTCGTTTGGGGGGCCATGTTTGGATACCAACAAGATTTAGATTTGAATTTAGTTTATATTTTCAACTAGATCACAATCTGTTCTGCAAGAAATTATTTGGAAATCAATATTTGTGGCAACTTCCTTCACCATCGCTGCTCCTCAACGTTGCTCTGGCAGCAGCGAGACACCCCTCCCTCACTCCCTCTCTCTCTCTCAAAACATGATCATGAAGATGATTGATGTGTTTTGTATCCAAAACTCAAATCCAAATCAAAATACAGATGCGTGAGGTAACATATTTAGGAAAATGATAGCCCCCCCCCCCGGATAATGAACATATTTCGCACATGGGTTTTTCTCTTAACCTTCCAACATTTTCATTAAGACGTTTGGTAAAGATTTTCTATAAATCCCTAAATCAACATCACATATATCACATCACTGACACTAAGTCCTCTAAACTTAGTGCGTTCTTTTGATCTTTCAAAAGTATTAAACAGTATCGTTAATTTTCAACAGCGGGACTTTTTCACAGTGAGACCATGGCAAATGAGTTTCTCCGCCGGACCAGTAATTTGTACGAAATTTTGCTAAATTGTAGGCGGGTATCCTTTTAACAACCGAATCCGAGAAGTAAATCCTTTTTATTTATTATTAATAATATCATTAATATTTATTGTTAGTAATGACACACTATCTTTTGTTTCTATAAGAAAAGTGAATATTCTTTTTAGAAAAATAAAAATAAAAACAAAAATAGCCTAAACCCATTCCATCATATACAAAAAAAAAAGGAAAAACCCAAAGACCACTACCAACACTATCATCCATCCCCATCCCCTCCCTCTCTCTCTCTCTGCCTTTGTTATAAAAGGAAGAAGAGGATCTCATATATTTTAGGGTTTGAGAGTTAATTTTGTGAAGATAATGTAGAGGTCTAGTTTTAGGGTTTGGAAAATTCATTCGAGTAAGTAGGAGAAAAAAGATAAAGTGCTGCAATAAAATGTTCAAATTTACCGGATAAACGGATACGGATAATATCCGAATTCGAACAATATCTGACGGATACGAATTCGGTACTAGATATTAAATATCCGTCGAATCCGAATCCGAATTTGGATAGTGTATACTGTAATCGAATTCGGATATAGCCATATCCGCTCCGAATTCGATCCGTTTACACCCCTATGGTCAGCTTTCAAATAATTACCATACGGAGTGTTCCTTTCCCTACCGTAACTAGCTACCTAACCGAGAGCAGAATTGAGCAAATCACATGTCACATGGTGTAGCTACAGGTAGTTTTGTTATTTTAAGGAAAAAAAAACGAAACTAAGATAAAAGGCAAGAAGTTATCGGGTATATTGGGATATCATCGGACTTCACATCAGTTATTCGACCCTTACGTTTTTCGTTTGGGGGGCCACGTTTGGATACCAACAAGATTTAGATTTGGATTTAGTTTATATTTTCAACTAGATTAGATCTTTAGATTTCCAAATCAGCTGCAACAGAGCAAAAAATTCTGATTTTCAAATCTGTTCTGCGAGACATTATTTGGAAATCAATATTTGTGGCAACTTCCTTCACCATCGCTGCTCCTTGCTCCGGTAGCAGCGAGACACCCCACCCCCCCCCCCCCCCCCCCCCCCCCATTAAGACGTTTGGTAAAGATTTTCTATAAAAATCCCTAAATCAACATCATATGTATCACATCACTGACACTGAGTCCTCTAAACTTAATGCGTTCTTTTGATCTTTCAAAAGTATTAAACAGTATCGTTAATTTTCAACAGCGGGACTTTTTCGCAGTGAGACTATGGCAACCAGTAATTTGTACTATAATTTTGCTAAATTGTAGGCGGGTATTAAAGTCATTTAGGATATATGGGTCAAGTAGTGGGCCCTTAGTAAACATTTATGCTTTTCAACATGTTACATGTTTCTTACTTGAATCTTCCTTGTGTAGTTGTGTTATGTGTGAGAACAGATGTCAATGGACCAAGGATGGTCCTGATGGATCTAAATGATCCGAGCATTTTTTTTTTTTTAAATGATCAAATTATATTATTGCGAGAGAAACAAATCCAGAAGGTCTAGGGAAGAAATACAAGCCAAGAAATAAACAAAATCACAGACGACAAAGAAAAATCTACACTGCAGAAGGAAATATGGGTCGAGTAGTGGGCCCTTAATAAACATTTATGCTTTTCAACATGTTAAATGTTTCTCCGCTACCCAACCACTGTCTGCTATTAGCCAAGTGACGAACGTTTGGAAACCTGATGAGCCAATCTCCTTCCACTACCAAGCTATCCAATAGGTTACCGACGACGAGCCTCGTACCCTGGACTCCTGGAGAGCCACTCTAACCTTTGCCTCATTAGAATCCTTGAACCCAAAGGGACCTGAGAATGCTCATTTGGTCTCTTGCTCCTCATCTCGAAGCAAACCTCCCACGACATCAAGGCCGGGGTTTCCCATACTTGACACATCAGAATTTAATTAAAGCCGTCAAGGGTCCGACGACTTCCATCTAGGAATTGGTGGATCCTTTATTTCTTAAACTTGGCAAATCTACTTCCAATTTGTAATAAGGTAATAGGTAGAATAGAATTTAAAGGGGGAGAGGGCCCTCATCAGGATTATAACAGTGTCCATTGGATTCATAACCTATGGTCAGAAATTATTGCGGATCTTGACCTAGATATTGCCTTAAAATGCAATGGAGCTACCTAGACCTGTATTTACTGTTTAGGCCCAAGTTGGTCCGATGGATCTAAAGGATCTCAGCGTTGATGGACTGGATTTGGATGCAACACCTGGATTTGAACAGTGTCCATTGGATTCAAAACCTAAGGTCAGAAATCATTTCGGATCATGACCCAGTTATTGCCACAAAATGCAATGGAGCAATCTAGATCTGTATTTAGGCCCTGTTTGTATAAGATTATGACAACTGACTGTTTGTATAAACGAACAGGGCCTTCGTGTTGGATTTTGATTTTAAAAATCATGAATTTTGAGTCAAAATAGAGTTTTGGAAAAAGCTTTTTAAAGACGTTTTGGAAAAGAAAAACTTCTTTGAAAAAAGTGGCTTCTTAAGAGAGAGAGAGAGAGAGAGAGTAGTTTTGCGAAGAAAAGATAATCCCATATTGCTTTGAAAAAAAGTGGGAGAGTGGTTTATATAGCTTTTCCCACTTCTTTTCTTTGCTTTAGTGAACAATGGGTTATAAATGGGTGGCTCGCACAAGCGCTGCGTGGGCAATAGGGTGCACAGTGGCGCTTTTTCACTTTCAATTCGTCTTAATAACAATTCTACTTTTTCATTTTCAGGCAATTCTACTTTATATCGTGGGTATCCTCCCTCGCCTAACCCCCTAACTTTGTAAAGCATAAATAGGACTTGGAGGAACACTCTGAGGAGCACTCTGATAGACGGTCCAATTCAAAGTTATCCTAACCCATACTTAGGAAGTAGAATCCTATTGTACAAGAATACCTTTCATACTTTTCTTCATTTATGCTATTCATAAGGAATATTTTGGTAACATTTAACTAAGAATCCTACACAAAAAGCCAAATAAAATTTCATTTTCAGCTTTTGTCTCGATGATTATGATTATTCTCGTCCAATTCAAAACAGATCATCACACAGACTTATGAAGTAGAATCCAAAAGTAATGTTAAAAGGATCAAGAGTCACAGGATCTGAATGGATTTTAACCAAGATATAGGTGGAACCGATCCGAAATGTCCTTATCATCTATGTATGGACCAAGACTTCTGGCTGTGTAGTCTAAATTTCTTGCGTTTGTACCATCTGCCATTAAGGAGTGATGGAGAAGGAAAGCACATGAAAAACTTGCTCAGAAATGTCACGTTTATCCTTGTGGACAACTGTTATTATACGGAAAGAAACTTCACCACATGTATACTGATCAACTCTTTAAATAATGTCGGCCACATATGGTGTTGCCAGGTGCAAGTACCATGGTTTTAAATTTCGACGAAATTTCGGATTTCGGTGGGACTGAAACCGAAATGTTCTGAAATTTCATTTTTCACCATTTACCAAATTTCGGACCGAAATTTCGATTAAATGGCATTATTTATTTTTTTAAAAAAGTCTTACAAATTTCGGATGTCGCCGAAATTTCGGTTTTCGGTGGAGTCCGAAACGGTTACTGAAACTGAAATTTTAAACCATGGGTGCAACCCACTCCGAATTGATTAAGAGTGACGATAAAACGTGTTCACTGGGGCTGTGCTTGTGGGGATAGCAAACCCTTGTTTATTCTATCCTCAAATAAGCTTTATGTCCCCTAGGGTAGGGGTGTAAACGAGCCGAGCTTGGCCAGGCTCGGCTCGGCTCGTTAAGCTCAAAAGCTCGGCTCGGGCTCGAATCAGGCTCGGGCTCGGCTCGGCCCGGTTAGGCTCGGCCAGGCTCGCAAGCTTACCGAGCTTTTTTTCACACCCCTCATCTTCCCTGGACAGCCCTATATAGCCAATCAATTCCTTTTAGTGTTGCTATTACATCGTTAATGAACTATTTGGTGAGTATAATAGGAATGAAATTGAAATTTTTTGGCTGATTTTCAATCAACGTAAATTGAAATTTATAAGATTATGACAACTGACTGTTTGTATAAACAAACAGGGCCTTGGTGCCTTTCATATTTTTGTTCACTTATGTTTACTCATGAGGAAATTTTTTCTACTTGAAAATCCTACCCAAAAAGACAAAAAAGCATTACATTTTCAGCCTTTCGTCTTGATAACAAATCTACTTTATATCTCTGGTATCTTCCCTCCCCTAACCCTTGCCCTAACTTTGTATAGCATAAATAGGACTTGGAGGAACACTATGAGGAGCACTCTGATAGACGGTCCAATTCAAAGTTATCGTAACCCATACTTAGGAAGTAGAATCCTATTGTACAAGAATACCTTTCATACTTTTCTTCATTTATGCTATTCATAAGGAATATTTTGGTAACATTTAACTAAGAATCCTACACAAAAAGACAAATAAAATTTCATTTTCAGCTTTTGTCTCGATGATTATGATTATTCTCGTCCAATTCAAAACAGGTTTTGCCTGCAGTTTCTCCTCTTGAGTATAGGTTTTTCTTTATAATTAGAGTTAAGATCCCTAATCCATATTTCTAATTCATTGACAAAAATACCCTTTCTAAAATAAATTATACAATTGGGTAATTTCATCAGACAAATCCCAGATTGACACCCTCCTCCTTACATTCTGCACCCATGCAAGATATAATGAACCCTTGGGAGATGATAAATTCGCACCCATGTAGGGATTATTCGCAGAATGTAAGGGGGAGTGAAAATATCATCGCCCATGCGTACCGTCTACTCTATATATTCATTAATCCATTTGCTTGGTTGGGTTTCTGACTCGTAGCGCCATTTATGACTCCTTTCCTAAGTCAGTGATTGTTATTAAGGAGTAGTTCCTTCATTTTATTTTATCCTATTCAATTAGAATATTTCATGCTATTCATTGAACCATTGGCTTGCTCCCTCTTTTTTCAAGAATTCATGAGTGCACCCAACCCCCCAAAAAAATATAAATAAATAAAATAAAGAATACTACATCTACACGTGCGCAAGAAGGCAATGAAGAGGTGTCAATCGTAAGGAGACTCAGGACTAGGGGTGTAAATGGATGTTCGAAAATTTGATTACTGTCCGCATCCGAATCCGTTTAAAACGAATATTATCTGTATCCGTTTCAAGCGGATATTATCCGAATCCGTTTATGAGATATCCGGCTCTTAGTGGATGACCATAAAAAAAAAGATATCCGGCTCTTAGCGGATGTGAATCTGGTAAATGATATATCCGATCCATTTGACATCTGAATCCGAGAACTACATCCTTTTTATTTATTATTAATAATATTATTAATATTTATTTTTAGTAATGACACAATATCTTTTGTTTCTGAAAGAAAAATGAATTTTCTTTTTAGAAAAAACAAAACAAAACAAAAAGTGTTTTGGGTGGGGAATGGAGTAATCTCTAATTTCAAGGGGATTCTTGGAGTTTGACATGGCTTCTTTATAAAGCAACAAATGTGGGTTGTAGGATGAAAGCGACAAATTGATGATAGTTATTGAAAGAACATGGCGTAGCTTCTAGAGAATTCTAAAGTAAAAATGTCATCTAGGTCATTGATGGTAAATGGATGGCTCGGATCAATTTTTCAACTTAGGGTTATATAAAAACCCAAAATACAACTAAAACAGGGGACATATTGCCAGGAGAAGCAAGAGAGAGAGGAGAAAGGAGGAGGCCGAGACACCATCTCCGGCATTCCTTGGTGCCCCCAACCCCCACCAAAATCCACCGCCGCCCTTCTCCACCTTCTCATGGCCACCTCCATCACCGCCAGTCACCTCAATCTCTAACCCAATCCCCATCTCAATCCTCATTTTTCTTCATCTTCCACCATCAGCACTCCCACTTCCCCTGATCAAAATAGCCCAAACCCATTCCATCATATATACACAAAAAAAAAAAAAATCCAAAGACCACTACCAACACCATCCTCTCTCTCTCTCTCTCTGCCTTTGATTTAAAAGGAAGAAAATGATCTCAAATATTTTAGGGTTTAAGAGTTAATTTTGAGAAGAGAAGGCAGAGGTCTTGTTTTAGGGTTTGAAAATCCATTCGATGAGTAAGAAGGAGAAGAAAGATAAAGTGCTGCAATAAAATGTTCACAATTACCGGATAAAACGGATATGGATAATATCCGAATTCGAACAATATCCGTCGGAATCGAATTCGGTAATAGATATTAAATATATGTCGAATTCGGATAGTGTATGTTGTAATCGAATTCGGATTTAGCCATATCCGCTTCTCATTCGATCCGTTTACACCCCTACTCACGACTAATTATTTTTTTCAATAAAATGACCAAAACGCCCCCATTCAAGGGCTAAATTTTCAAAAACTATCATAGATGGCCGGATGAAGTCAAGGCAGAGATCAGAGTCTCTCCATCAATGCAGCGAAAAGTTGTCCACCAACTACCAGACATGGATCCACCTTCACTTCATCAGGAAATTGACAAACAAGAGAGGGTGGAAAACCTGAGCCAGGGGTGGAAATATCATTTCCCTGGGACGATCTTGATACAGAGTGGTTGGTTTTATTCAAAGGATAAATTTTCCTGCCTGTCACTCATTACATTAATGCATAAAAGTCCAGTTATACGAAAACAGCCTCTTGCAAGGAACAGATAAAAGGAATGGCCAATCCGCTGTGGAGTCTATTCAAGAAAAGGAAAGGCCAAACAATGGATAGTACACGCGATAGATTTGGTGATTTTGATGCCTGCCTTATTCAAGTAATGGACAAAGACTTAAAAGCTACAACTACCCGTTTGACGAGTAGTTAATAGTCAGCAAAACGTGATTCCGCGAAAAGAAGGGACGGTAAAAATTCGAGTTTAATAGGGTACTGGTTAAAAAGAAGTTAGTAAAAAAAACTGAAATACAGAAAACTGAGTAGTTAATAGTCATTGCACGAGTAATTAATAGTTAGCAAACCACTCTATTTCGTTGTCCCTTTTCTGGATGGGCCATGGATCAAAATCCATTCCTAATGGACGAATCTGACCGTCCAATTTGGCGCCAATTGGAATTGATTTTGCTTAATGGCCCATTTGGTTTGTATCATTAAGCTAATGGCCGCTACTTTTTCTTTACCTGCTCATATATTTCCACGTAAAATTTTTTACCCAGAATTTATTTAGGAAGAACGAGTTATAAGAGGATGGCATAGAAGCTTGTCTCTAACCCAAGATGCAAGAAGAGGAAAAATAAAATCCATTTACCCATTTTACAAAGAAACAAACAACCTTTATTTCTTTGAAAAAAATATGCGCATAAGAAATTTTAAGGATGAGATTTATCCCATAAGTGTTCTTACATGAAGATTGCACGTATTTTCTTACGAGCAGGAAAAAGTACAATAGGGGATTGAGATGGGGATTGGGTACAATATTTTCAACCATCACGTTTTCCCTGGGGTGGGGCTATCATTTCCCTAATTTTATATTGAGAATTGCTAGCGTCCATCGCGAAAAGGGTTTCCGCAGCTGGTCTATCGCACATCAGACTAGCCACCTCATTAATGAAGACAACAGCTTTTGTCTCCATTCACGAGCTCGCTGGTCTGAGGTGCAACAGACCACCCGCGAAAAGCCTTTTGCAATGGACCTTAGCAGATCCCTTTTATTTTTGTTAATGAACATATTTATTTTAAAAATCGACTACCAATAAATTATTTGCTCTTATAAAGCCAATCAATTCCTTTTAGTGTTGCTATTACATCGTTAATGAACTATTTGGTGAGTATAATAGGAATGAAATTGAAATTGAAATTTTTTGGCTGATAACAAATCTACTTTATATCTCTGGTATCTTCCCTCCCCTAACCCTTGCCCTAACTTTGTATAGCATAAATAGGACTTGGAGGAACACTCTGATAGACGGTCCAATTCAAAATTATCGTAACCCATACTTAGGAAGTAGAATCCTAAGGTACAAGAATACCTTTCATACTTTTCTTCATTTATGCTATTCATAAGGAATATTTTGGTAACATTTAACTAAGAATCCTACACAAAAAGACAAATAAAATTTCATTTTCAGCTTCTGTCTCGGTGATTATTCTCGTCCAATTAAAGATAGATCATCACACAGACTTATGAAGTAGAATCCAAAAGTAATGTAAAAAGGATCAAGAGTGACGACGGGATCTGAATGGATTTTAACCAAGATATAGGTGGAACCAATCCGAAATGTCCTTATCATCTATGTATGTACCATCTGCCATTAAGGAGTGATGGAGAAGGAAAGCACATGAAAAATTTGCTCAGAAATGTCACGTTTATCCTTGTGGACAACTGTTATTATACGGAAAGAAACATCACCACATGTATACTGATCAACTCTTTAAATAATGTCGGCCACATATGGTGTTGCCAGGTGCAAGTACCATGGATTTTAACCAAGATATAGGTGGAACCAATCCGAAATGTCCTTATCATCTATGTATGGACAAAGACTTTAGTTTTGGCTGTGTAGTCTAAATTTCTTGCTTTATTCTGTACCATCTTCCACTAAGGAATTTTGTTTAAAAGGGGTTGATAACCCTTTTTACTACTCTTTTTACACTAGGGGGTGGTCCAAGTAACAAATGGGGTTCCAAAAAAGAAGTGACATATTTTGCCTCCCCCTTTCACTCCCTAGACAACCCTTTTAGTGTATATATTAATATATAATATATATATTTAAACATATTAAATTCTTAACGAGTCGAGCCGAGCCGAGCCTGGCCTAACTCGGGCTCGGCTCGGCTCGGCTCGTTAAGGATTCGAGCCGAGCTCGAGCGAGCTTCCGAGCCCGAGCCAAAATTGACACCCTTAAGCTTGGTTGTAACGGTTTGGACTTCATCCGTAAGAAGTCCGGTTAGTGAAGCACGGGAGGGCATATTTCGTGAGTGGATGTAGGCCAGTTTGTGCCGAACCACTATAAAAATTCCAGGGTACTCTTTCTGCTCTCTTTATCCCTTTCTTGTTTTTGGGTTTGCATTTTATTGTTTATTTTTTCCTTTGCATTAATTTTCTAAATATCTTTTAACAGGGGTAAAAGTTTTTAAAACCCAATTCACACCCCCTCTTGGGTTGCCACCTGGGCTAACAAACATAAATATTACCAAGAATAACCATTCAAAAAAAATAAAAATACAAAGAATAAGAACATTTGCAGCACATGCCGCAACTCCAAATACCCGCCTTCGGATGCAACAATCAAACCTTTGTATTGTTCATTCCATAGGAAAGGGCAGCGGCAATAGACTCATTGATGATTCTAAGCAAATTCAGCCTAGCAATTCTCTCAGCCAAAATCGAAAACAGCAAGTCTATAAGAAAGGGCTCCTCTCAGACGGACTATATGAAGTGAAGAATTTGGCATCACTTCGATGGGTACTCTACATGTTAGTATTAGTTTTTGAACTCTCTCTCTCTCTCTCTAACAAAAGAAAAACATATTAGTATGTTCTATTTCTTGTAGTCTGTGTGCGTACCATCACCATTCCAATCACCTTGATTTTGAATAAATAAAGCAACAATTTAATATGTTTTTCTCTTTCTTATAGTTTGTGCGAGGAGTGAGGACCATCACCATTCCAATCACCCTGATTTTCAACAAAGAAACCGCTAAACAGTATGTTCTCTCTTTTATTTGAATGATTGTAAAAGTTTCATAGAAAAGTGGTAAGCAATGTTTAAAAGGCAATGATAGCATGGCCAGCTAAATAAATGACAGAAACACCTAAACCCAAATCAGAAAAAAAAAAGCTCATTTATTTGTCTTGGGTTTTCAAACTAAGCAATATATGAATGAACAGAGTAAAGCATAAATTAACCCCATTTATAACGTCAATATAAGTAGAGTTAACATGTAAATCAAAGAGCATATGAACAAAAACCAGGAATATACATGTATTCAACTATTTTAAAGATAATTTCCCAAATGAATCAATCGCTGAAACCAAGTAAAGTTTCCACGGATGACTTCAATAGGTAAAAAGTAGTCATAATGATTTATATTTCTTGGGCCATTAAAATCTTTCATTTTTTCATTCTGTTCATAACATATATATAAGAAGCAGAAGTGATAAATCGACCCCCAAATATCTTAAATCGCCCCCCTATGTGCCTTTCTCTCTCCTCCGGGGTCAGAGAGAGATAGACACATAGGGGGTCGATTTAAGATATATAGGGGTCGATTTATCATTCCCCAAAATTAGAACTAACAACATAAAAACTATCCTATTTTAAGAAACCTCTGGTACATGCCCAAAATTAGAGCTGCCATCAATAAAAGTGTCTCAATTTTGGGCTCTAAATAAAAATTATTTATGAAATTTGTCTCACCAAGAAAATGTAACCACCCTTTTTGCCTTTGCAGCAGATATAAGAAAAGGTCGGAAGGTACCATCATTGAAACAAAAATTTCTCACCCAAATATTCAGCCACTTCCTAAAGTTTCATGTGTGTGAAGTTCTAACTCTTTCCATGCCTCTAAACAATTAAACTACTGGGATATCTCCCAAAACCTCTTAATACTAATTCTAAGATGTTTCTGTTGCTATTGTGTTTTAGAGGGTATATGACTATATTCAGCATTTCACATACATATAATAATCCAATAGACTGAGAGAGAGGCCACAGAAGAAAGCTTGGTTTCTCATGCCCTGTAATTTGAGCTGAAGCAAAAGCTCTCAGAATTCCTCGTCGGACCGTTTTGGTATATCATATAATATATATGTAAAACAGAATCCTGGAAGACGTGGGTGTGCCACGTGGCACCCCAATCTATACCCAGTTTCCTTTCTCCACAGATTCACGATTAAAAAAAAAAGCTATTTAGATAAGAATAAGAGGAATACGATTAGAATTAGAGGCTTAAGAGATGTCTAATAGGAAAATTTTCCACTTTACATGAGTATAGTTTCTTAAACGCCCCATGCATCGCACGGGTCTGCAACTAGTTATAGTTGGGGATTTAATATCGTGGACAGCCGTGCATGCTTGTGAAGCCTAAAAATCCAGTGGGGCCCACATTGATCCAAACCATTCATTTGTTGGGCCCTGACATAGATTGGGGGTGCCCATAAAATCTACTCCATAGGATGATCCTAACCCTCCGATTTTGTGGAGGTTTAAAATGGACAGCACAGAAGCAAGATTATCTGTCAGGGCCCAACAAATGAATGGTTTGGATCTCCTAAACATTGTTGGCCCCACTGAAATTTTAGGCTACATGTGCATGCACGGCTGTGCACCATAGTAGGAAACACCAACTCTAACCGCATAAGGAGCAATTGGTTGTTTCACAAGACTCTCCGTACAGTATCCACTGTTTCCTTTACATTAAAAAGGGAATTGATAAATTTGCACCCCCTCTTCGATATTTCGCACCCCTTGAAAGGAGGATGTGTGGCAGACTTTAAGAATTTTTAACGTGAAAGAGGTGCGAATTATCCTACAGGGGATTCTTATTTATCATTGCCCTAATAAAAATCCGTATGTACGGCTAACCCAAAAGTGAGGGCCACATATGGCATGTGTATGGCCCACCCAAATAAAAAGGGGGTTATAGCGAAGGAGGGGAGTGTTGAAGTGTATATGATTAAATAACAGCTAAAGCTTTTGAACTAATGGGTTGTATGAATCACAAGACCTTGCGGAGCATATGCCACTGTGCACCATAAGGACTCCAAGTGATGTTATTCAGGCCGTATGTGAGGATTTCTACTCCGGACATTGCGTAGTGATTGGCGAAGGTGGTGTCTTGGTCTTTGAGTACTTCTTTAACTACGGATGGGGAACTTAGTACGATGCAGAGCTTGGTGCCGAGTCTGAGCTTCATGATCGGGCCGTATGTTTCGGCCAGTTTGGAGAAATAACTGTGGAGATTAGGTTTGAGAAACGGAAGGTTACCCATTATGGGTAACCCTCGTGGGCCCGGCGGCAATGGCAATGTGCTCTTGCTAAATTTCTTGATCATCCATGACACCCAAGAAATCACAACAATCGAAAAGGAGAAAGCAAGTATTACGTTCTGTGAAGGATTTGATTGAAGGGAGAGGGTTGGAAGAGCCATGGTTAATCTGAGTTGGAAGGCTCAGATATGATTGGGTATTTAAAGGAGATGGAGAGTAATTTAGTCTTGTGATTGTGTGTATGTTGGGGCACTTGGTCTCAATTTTTAAACTATAAATTTGGGGGCGAATGCGTACGGAGGGTGAAAATATCATCTCTCAAAATATATTGGTTGATCATTTTATTGTCCATCTCTGAATGTCAGCAGATTGTTTTAAAATAAGAATTGGCAGATTTGTGGACAAACAACATCTGTCCATTTTCCCTCCCACAAATGGACACCCTAAGTTGACCCAAAAGAGCTGATTTTTGGTACACACCATCCATGATGGGGCCTTTCAAATGAATGCTTAGGATCACTCAAAAAATGTGGGTCCACCCTTGTCTCTTACACTCGAGCGCAGGAACCTCTCTCTCTCTCTCTCTTTTCTTTTTCTGTGAGAGTTGAGTTGGGAGCAAACCTAACCGAGTACTGAGTTGAATCGCTTAATAAAGCCCTATTAAGTCAAGATTTACACATCAGCATTACTCATTTACCATTAACTCCTCTGTTGATATCTAACATCTATCTCTATGACAAACTATTTGAGGGTAAAATCGTAATCTAATATACGAAAAGTACCGACCCGGGTACCTGTCTATGACAATTACGAAAAAAACTACCAAGAAGAGGTACAGACATATGACAATGATGAAAGAAATACTTTAGATTACTCATGCAAGACACTTGCAAAATATTGACGGATTCCGGGCACCTGAAGAAGAACAACAACTATGGAAACCTCTATCAATTGGAGGGCTAGGATCAACCTATGGAAATGATTTTACAGGCACAACCGATTGATATTGTGTTCCATCACATGGACGGTTTGGATCAACCTATAACCCGCTATAGATCGGAAGGTTCGAATCAACCTATGCAAATTATTTTTGGGGCACAACCTATGTAGGCAGTGGCCCATCTAATGGATGGTTTGGATCATGTTGAGTTGGGTGTCTTGAATACAAACCCGTTTAGGGTCCGAAATATTGTGTGCGACCCGGATTAGGCCCGTTTATTCGCCTGGGGGTCCGGGGCCGCTTGGCCCGGCCCGTTTTATGTGTTTTTCAGCCCGATAAGACTAACTTAAAGCCCGCTTTATATAAAGGGGCTTTTAGGGCTTATTTCAAACGCAAGTATTGCAAAGAGGGTTGAGAGCTCTAAAGAGGGGAAAAGGGTGTGCTAGGGTTTCTAGAGGGTTTGGTGAGAGAGAGACCGTTCTTCTCTTGTAATCTCTGAATCTTATAGTGGATTTTCTTGTCGCCTCTGCCGTGGAGTAGGCTTTTGCCGAACCACGTAAATCTTTGTGTCTTTGTGTGATTGCTTGTGTTTATTCTTTTGTTTTACTTTGCCATTGAAATCACATATTGCTATTTGGGGTTTTTTCACAACAGATCATCCTATGGTACGGGCCATACCGTTCATTTTAATAAAGTGAGGAGTGCGATCATCAAAATACGGTGAGTAGTGCTATTATAAAATATGGTAGTGAGGACATTAGCACTATATATAATTTGAAATCATCGTTGTTACTTGGATGTTCCCAAATGGGTCGGGTTCAACCCGAATTTGGGTTGGGTCGGGTTAAGCTTTTTCGCAAATCGGGTTGGGTTGGGAAAAATCAACCCGAATTGGAAATCGGGTCGGGTTGGGCTGTCGAGCAACCCGACCCGAAACCCGAATTTGGGTTCCATCTGAAGAAGTTCTTCTGTATATGTGTTTTTCTTTTTCAACATTGAAATAGTCTCCACAGTTCACAATGGACGGGTGCGGGCCATACCGTACTTTAATAAAGTGAGGAGTGTGATCATCAAAATATAGTAGTGCGGATAACATTTCCCTTTTTTGGTCAACAATTGGTACCATATCAAATCGGGTCAACCCGACCCAACCCAGCCCGAATTGGAAATCGGGTTGGGTCGGGTTGAAGAAATTGAAAATCGGGTTGGGTCGGGTTGAACCCAGTCGGACTGAAAATCGGGTTGGGTCAGGTTGGATTGGAAAATATGGGTTCCTCGGGTTGGGTCGGGTTGAGACCCAAGTTGCACTCCTAACGATGACAAAAAAAATAACTTTTCCTTATTCACTATGTGCGGGTCAAATTACGGAAAGTTTGATATTACGAATGCACCTGTAAAAATATTGACGAATTCTGGGCACCTTAAGAGGAACAACAATTATGGAAACCTCTATGATTGGAGGGCTAGGATCAACCTATGGAAATTATTTTACGGGCACTACCTATTTATGTTGTGTTCCATCACATGAACGGTTTAGATCAACCTATGATGTGGTCTGTACAATTCTTTGTCGCTCCGTGCATCGCACAGGGTTTTTTTAGTCTTTCGTTGTTTGTTTACTGAGTGAGTCCTTCTGAGTAGGTGTGTGTGGGTTGTTCCAACTTTCAATTTTAAAATGCGCCCGCCTTCTTTTAACATGAATACTGAAATTAGGAAGACTAAAATAGGGACTTTGTTGCCTGTCATTATTGTTTATGTGGTGAGCAGTGAGCTATTTCAACCGAAACCTTACCAAATTTCAACCGAAATTTCATTTTCCCTGAAATTTTAGGAAAATCCCAAAAAATCATGAATTTTAATATTATTAATATTCTCCCAAAATTTCGGGCTAAATTTCGATAAGTTCGGCTGAAATTTTAGTTTGAGATAAAATATCACTTATTAGGTTTTGTCTAATTTCGACCGGAATTTCAGTTTCGGTGAGGACCGACCGAAACACATTCCGAAACCGAAATTTAAAACCTGGTTTGTGACTACTCTTTTACACTAGAGGGCATGTCTCAAGTAAACAAAGAGGGTGGATATATCATTTCCCAATTTAAAGTCATAATCTCAACTAGTGGAGTCCCTGATCAAAAGATATTATTTATTAAAGAGAGGTACCTCGAAGCTCACCCTTGTCCGGGTGCTTCCTAACACTCCCGTCCACTTGATATATAATATCAAAACAGAATTTCCTAACACTCCCTTTCTCATGGCTGTGACAAATAATCAAGAAGATAAGGTAGACAGATCGATTCCCCTCGAAATGCAAAAAATCTGTGTAAATTACCAAGTCGCTGGTCAATTTCACTTCGTCTCTATTTTCCAGATTAAATACTGTTTTCGAAGTGTTTCCCTAAAAAATATGGGTTTTGTTAACCAGTGCATCGGGGGCACTCGTTAAGGTGTGTTGAAAATGTAAATTTATTAAGAAAAAAAGAGTCAAAAGCCATGTAAAACTCTTAATCCCTATAGCTCTGTTCACTTCTTTTCCCTGGTGCTGTTTTCCCTGGAAAACAGCCTTTTTTTTCCCTGACAAGACCTTGACAAGACAGAATTTCTGTGTTCACTTCTTTTCCAGGGAAAACTATTATCAGATGTGGAATTTCTTATTTAAAGGTTAAAAATGACATGGAAATTGACTTTTCCCCTGTTACTTGAGATTTGCTTTCCAATTAAATATATCGGAAAGAGGCTTTCCATGGAAAACGAAGTCTTTTCCTCTTCATTCCTTTCCCTTCTGCCATGTCACCTGGAAAGGAAAGGAAAATGAAATCCTTTCCTTTCCGGGGAAAAGAAGTGAACAGAGCCTATGTAAATTTACATTTTCAATTCACCTTAACAAAACCTAAAAAATATTTATTTTCGGTAAAGAACAAGACAATGGTGAATAAACTAGAAAGAGGGGTGAAAATGTCAACTGTACGAAGTGAAAATCAGTTGCTGACGTTGTCGTCTGTTGAATTAATTTGAACTGTTGCCATTTGATCGGACGTCTAGCATTGGCTTAGTGACCCCACAAATGCAAAAAATATCATATGAAGATGATAATGACCAAAGGAAAGTGACCCCACAAATGAAAAACTACCATGGTGGTCATTTTCCTGCATTGGCTTTAATTGTCAGCAACACGGGATCCCTAGTGTTTTCGAAGCTCCAAAGTCCGAACATGAGAACTACGTACAAGATTAAAGAGACCAATAGAGCCTCATCTTTGGACCGTTACCTGATAAATTAGAAAAGAGAAAATGACTGAAAAAAAGGGCTTTGATATGACAATGACCTGCCAAGGGGGGAGACTTGGAAATAACCAATCTAGAGTGATGGTGACTGGTTTGCGTCTGTTTAGGACAAAAATACCCTCATTTTTAAAATGCCCTCTCGCTCTCTCTCGCTCTCTCTCTCTCTCTCTCTCTCTCTCTCTCTCATGGGATGATCCCAACCATCAATTAGAGGGTCACAATGCCTCTCTCTCTCTCTCTCTCTCTCTCTCATGGGATGATCCCAACAGTCCATTAGAGGGCCACAATGCCTCTCTCTCTCTCTCTTGGGATGATCCCAACCGTCCATTAGAGGGCCCCAATGCCCACCTCTCTCTCTCTCATGGGATGATCCCAACCGTCCATTAAAGGGCCACAATGCCCCCTCTCTCTTATGGGATGATCCCAACTGTCCATTAGAGGGCCACAATGCCCCTCTCTCTCTCTCATGGGATGATCACAACCGTCCATTAGAGGGCCACAATGCCCTCTTTCTCTCATGGGATGATCCCAACCGTCCATTAGAGGGCCATAATGCCCCCCGTAGGTCCGTGCACCTCTCTCCGGTAGCCTCTGATTCTGAGCGAACCTCCTCTCACAGGTTTGTAGTCTCTTACTCTCAGTTGTTTAAACCCCTTTTTTTTTTAGAAATCTATGGTTTAAAGCCCTAAAGTTTGGTTTAAACCCCAAATTTTTTCCAAAATTTTCATAGATTATTGGTTTAAACCCCCAAGTTTGGTTTAGAAATTCAGTTTAGAAAACCCTATATTTTCCCAAATCAGTTGAAAAAACCCTATATTTTGAAAAATCAGTTTAGAAAACCCTATATTTTCCCAAATCAGTTGAGAAAATCGTATAGTTTGAAAAATCAGTTTCGAAAACCTTATAATTTTCCCAAATTAGTTTAGATTCAAACCAATAAGTTAGGGTTGGTACTCTCTCTCTTTCAGTTTGCAAAAATACTATATGATAATGACCAAAGGAAAGTGACCCCACAAATGAAAAACTACCATATGAAAATGACCAAATGGTGGTCATTTTCCTAGATTGGCTTTAATTGTCAGCAGCACGGGATCCCTAGTGTTTTCCAAGCTCCAAAGTCCGAACATGAGAACTACGTACAAGATTAAAGAGACCAATAGAGCCTCCTCTTTGGACCGTTACCTGATAAATTAGAAAATCAATGCTATTCTTCCCACGTGTAAAACCGTGCAAATCGAGAGAATCCAAAATAGATGGGTCCATAGGTCGATAAAATATCTTCCATTTTATGTGTATTAATTAATGGCATTACAGGCCATTAATGGTGGGGCCACTCCATAAAGAATACCGCCTGTATTTTAATCTACATTATTGGCATTACTGGCCAAAATGGTGGGACCTACTCCAGGACTGATGTTAAACAAACCCCCTGTTTTAACCATGGCCACCCATTTATTTTCTTTACGACGGTTTACTTTAGTTATTAAACCTTAGTCAAGGGCTGCCCAGGAAAATAAAAGGCTGGATAACCCCTTTTAGAGACTTGGTAACCCCCATTTTGTCCCTCCCTAACAAATTTTCAAAATTGTGTCACTCTTTGGCAATTCTCGTATTTTGGTGTTCCCTAACTTCTACCAAACCTTCTATCACCTTATCAATCAAGCTCGTTTTGACGCCCATTTCTTCCAAAACCCAATCAAATCAAATTTTTTGGTGCCAAGTGCAGATTATCCACTTGCTTTCTTGACTATAATCATCAGATTTAAACCTTCACTTGTAATAAGTCTTTATATCCAAATTACCTCATTTGGCTTGTATCTTTAACAGTTTAACCATAGACTTGTC
This sequence comes from Tasmannia lanceolata, assembly GCF_043159265.1. Lineage (NCBI taxonomy): Eukaryota > Viridiplantae > Streptophyta > Magnoliopsida > Canellales > Winteraceae > Tasmannia > Tasmannia lanceolata. Next base: position 12,905,910 of record NW_027518714.1, on the reverse strand, counting down.
TGAAGTTTATCACTGATCTCATACTTCACAAATTCTAGAGCAATTATGTGGTTACATGTCCATCAGTTAATAAAGTATTCAATCCATACTATCTTGAGTTGTACGCTTGCCCATGGATCACAAGCACAACCACTAACTGCTCTCTGCTATTATCTCGCTGCTATTATCTCGCTGTTGCATTTAACTTCGATAAATTTCAATCCTTTGTTACTTTGCATCACTAGAATCATACACTATTAAGACCTCATAATTGTTACATAAGTAGTCTCTACTCTCTGTTGTTTCACTATTACTTTAGATTGCTTCAAATATTTAGTCACCTGTTGAACTTAGGACACTCAGGTCTTTGAAAATATCTTACATAACTAATGTCCAACATATGCGAATTCTGCTAAAATTTGTACTGATTCTCTATCCCCAAGTTGGATATTCAGATCTCATAAAGAACAATTTTACGGTCTATAGTCATACTTGCCAAAGCCTTGTGACAGTTTACAGTACAAGCATTGATATATATAAAAAAAGAAAAAGAAAAAATCCTCGCTGCCGGTCACTAATCTCATCACTGCTCATTTTAACAGCAAAACACCGCAACTAAACTTGATAATTGCTAGGACAGCCCCAAGGGATCCCTCCATTGCCGCATGTCGACCTTGCATCTCGCCATTCAAACAAAGCTTGCCAGAACAGGTTGGTACGCCTTTATCTTGTAATCTTCATTAAGTGACCCAAACTTTAAAGCCCCAACTCCTAAGAGATTAAATTTAATCTAAATCCAACCATTAGCTCCAATCCAAACCGTTAGAACCCTCTTTGACTGGACTCCAATTTAAACTTTAAACTTTCAAAACTATAAGTTTTCATATACAAAAGCAACATCTTAAAAAGTGTGTTGCTGTTGGATCAAATATCAAGGGTGGTACCGTTTTGACGGTACTTGACGGTCGACACCATATAAAAACTCTTTGAATTCCTGTGATAACTCCAGATTCGTCCCCGATTTTACCAAAACTACTAGGGACCATATCTCTCTCGTTTTAGCTCTGATTCACTCGTGTTCGGATCCGTTTGATTCGTATAGACGAGATGAATCCATCTAATCTAATTTCACACTCGAATCGACATATAATTTTTGTAAAAGTAATCTAAACTTTTAGGTTTAACCTTTCAAGATAAACTTTTCTAAAAACCAAAATGATTCGATCTTGGGCTCGTTAGGGATTCCATAACAAAGTGAATCCTAAGGAACCCTAGATCAGTCCTAAGGCCATCATAAACGAAATCAAACATTCACTCTCATCTTTTTAAGGTTACAGAATTCTTGTTTTAGGGTTTCTAATAACATAAATCTATAAAGAACATAGGTCTCACCTTGATCTTCACTCTCTAATTCTAAAACTTTGTTGTCTTCTTTTTCCAGACGAAAATCTTCTCTTAGGGCTGTAGAAAACGTGTTTAGGGTTTTAATTAACTCCCAAGAGATGTATTTACAGGCTTTCTTGGAGAAGCCCTAATTAAATAAAACACAAGAGGGACAAAAACGCCCCTCCCCCAAAGGGAAAAATGAATTTTAGTTTTTTTTTTTGTTTTTTGTTATTTTTTTTTTTTTGGGGGGGGTGTGGGCGTCGGGGTGGGTATTTACAGATATATTTTTTGTGCCATTAAAAATGCACTTCGGTGAAATGGTCCAATGAGTGCACCAGTATACAGTTAGAGCTCTTATATTTTATATCCCCACTGCCAACATTTTATATAAATTATTAGATAATACTAAATGTTAGAAAATAAGTCTATCTCCTCCATCGCCCTTTTTTTGGTCTGGAAAACACTTATTTCCTTTTTTATTAGACATGCACGGATATTCCTTTTGATTGTTTCTAACAAAGACATTTTATCTGTGTTTCGAGTAATCTGGGCCAAGAAATGGATGTATTTAACCGAAGTTTTCTTGACTGTAATAGTTATGAAAATTTCCATAATTGCCCATTAAAAAAATAAATTTTTTCCATAATATGAAATTCTCTGCAAGGAAGCTAAAAAGTTACAATTCATTCGCCTCAATGCTTGTCTATGTGATAATGAATGAGGGCTTTACTCCGAAAGGAGATGATATGTACTAAACCGGACTTGGATATAAGTTTTAACCACATCATTTGTATACATGATGATATAGAGATTATCATCAATAATTTTAGCATTAGTCACATCTCTATTGTTTTCGCCGTCTTAGAAAAATCGAATATCGAAGGTGGCTGGTAGGGGTGGACATGGTTCGGTTCGGTTCTGGGGTAGACCTAGAACAGAACCATATGCAATCGGTTCCCAGAATTTGGAACCAGAACCGAACCACTTATTTTTGGAACCGAACCTGAACGGTTCAGTTCGGTTCGGTTCACGCAACCTTTATTTTATAAAAAAAAATTCCATTTATTGGATGAATGAATGGAATGCACGTAGGGGTGAAGCCAGGAATTTACACTTGGGGGGGGGGGGGGGGGGGCAGACTGGGCAGACTAATTTAGACTGCATTTTGGGGGGCCGGTTATCATTACTGGCGTTCATGAATGCCGGTATATCACTTTCTGCTTTTAGCGGCATCCAGGAATGCAGGTAAAAACCTTTTTTTGTGCCAAGTGCAGATTATCCACTTGCTTTCTTGACTATAGTCATCAGATTTAAACCTTCACTTGTAATAAGTCTTTATATCCAAATTACCTCATTTGGCTTGTATCTTTAACAGTTTAACCGTAGACTTGTCTGAAGTTTATCACTGATCTCATACTTCACAAATTCTAGAGCATTTATTTGGTTACATGTCCATCAGTTAATAAAGTATTCAATCCATACTATCTTGAGCTGTACGCTTGCCCATGGATCACAAGCACAACCACTAACTGCTCTCTGCTATTATCTCGCTGTTGCATTTAACTTCGATAAATTTCAATCCTTTGTTACTTTGCATCACTAGAATCATACACTATTAAGACCTCATAATTGTTACATAAGTAGTCTCTACTCTCTGTTGTTTCACTATTACTTTAGATTGCTTCAAATATTTAGTCACCTGTTGAACTTAGGACACTCAGGTCTTTGAAAATATCTTACATAACTAATGTCCAACATATGCGAATTCTGCTAAAATTTGTACTGATTCTCTATCCCCAAGTTGGATATTCAGATCTCACAAAGAACAATTTTACGGTCTATAGTCATACTTGCCAAAGCCTTGTGACAGTTTACAGTACAAGCATTGATATATAAAAATAAAATAAAAATCCTCGCTGCCGGTCACTAATCTCGCCACTGCTCATTTAACTGCAAAACACCGCAACTAAACTTGATAATTGCTAGGACAGCCCAAAGGGATCCCTCCATTGCCGCACGTCGGCCTTGCATCTCGCCATTCAAACAAAGCTTGCCAGAACAGGTTGGTACCCCTTTATCTTGTAATCTTCACTAAGTGACCCAAACTTTAAAGCCCCAACTCCTAAGGGATTAAATTTAATCTAAATCCAACCATTAGCTACAATCCAAACCATTAGAACCCTCTTTGACTGGGCTCCAATTTAAACTTTAAACTTTCAAAACTGTAAGTTTTCATATACAAAAGCAACATCTTAAAAAGTGTGCTGCTGTTGGATCAAATATCAAGGGTGGTACCGTTTTGACGGTACTTGACGGTCAGGCACCATATAAAAACTCTTTGAATTCCTGCGATAATTTCAGATTCGTCCCCGATTTTACCAAAACTACTAGGGACCATAACTCTCTCGTTTTAGCTCTGATTCACTCGTGTTCGGATCCGTTTGATTCGTATAGACGAGATGAATCCATCTAATCTAATTTCACACTCGAATCGACACATATAATCATTGTAAAAATAATCTAAACTTTTAGGTTTAACCTTTCAAGATAAACTTTTCTAAAAACCAAAACGATCCGATCTTGGGCTCGTTAGGGATTTCATAACAAAGCGAATCCTAAGGAACCCGAGATCAGTCCTAAGGCCATCTTAAATGAAATCAAACATTCACTTTCATCTTTTTAAGGTTACAGAATTCTTGTTTTAGGGTTTTTTTTTTTTTTTGAAGAAGACTAATCTCGCCACTGCTCATTTTAACTGCAAAACACCGCAACTAAACTTGATAATTGCTAGGATAGCCCAAAGGGATCCCTCCATTGCCGCACGTCGACCTTGCATCTCGCTATTTTTGTTTTAGGGTTTCTAATAACATAAATCTATAAAGAACATAGTTCTTACCTTGATCTTCACTCTCTAATTCTAAAACTTTGTTATCTTCTTTTTCCAGAAGAAAATCTTCTCTTATGGCTGTAGAAAACGTGTTTAGGGTTTTAATTAACTCCCAAGAGATGTATTTACAGGCTTTCTTGGAGAAGCCCTAATTAAATAAAACACAAGAGGGACAAAAACACCCCTCCCACAAAGGGAAAAACGAATTTTCGTTTTTTTTTTTTTGTGGGTGGGGTGGGGGTGGGGGTGGGGGTGGGTATTTACAGATATATTTTTTGTGCCATTAAAAATGCACTTCGGTGAAATGGTCCAATGAGCACACCAGTATACAGTTAGAGCTCTTATATTTTATATCCCCACTGCCAACATTTTATATAAATTATTAGATATACTAAATGTTAGAAAATAAGTCTATCTCCTCCATCCCCCTTTTTTTGGTCTCGAAAACACTTATTTCCTTTTTTATTACACATGCACGGATATTCCTTTTGATTGTTTCTAACAAAGACATATTATCTGTGTTTCGAGTAATATGAGCCAAGAAATGGATGTATTTAACCGAAGTTTTCTTGACTGTAATAGTTATGAAAATTTCCATAATTGCCCATTAAAAAAATAAATTTTTTCCATAATATGAAATTCTCTGCAAGGAAGCTAAAAAGTTACAATTCATTCGCCTCAATGCTTGTCTATGTGACAATGAATGATAGCTTTACTCCGAAAGGTGATGATCTGTACTAAACCGGACTTGGATATAAGTTTTAACCACACCATTTGTATACATGATGATATAGAGATTATCATCAATAATTTTAGCATTAGCCACATCTCTATTGTTTTCGCCGTCTTAGAAAAATCGAATATCGAAGGTGGCTGGTAGGGGTGGACATGGTTCGGTTCGGTTCTGGGGTAGACCTAGAATAGAACCATATGCAATCGGTTCCCAGAATTTGGAACCAGAACCGAACCACTTATTTTTGGAACCGAACCCGAACCGAACCGAACGGTTCGGTTCACGCAACCTTTATTTTATAAAATTTTTTCCATTTATTGGATGAATGAATGGAATGCATGTAGGGGCGAAGCCAGAAATTTACACTGGGGGGAGCAGACAAATTTAGACTGCATTTTGGGGGGCCGCTTATCATTACTGGCGTTCATGAATGCCGGTATATCACTTTCTGCTTTTAGCGGCGTCCAGGAATGCAGGTAAAAACCTCTTTTTTTGTTCTACTTATAAAAGGAACTTTGCAAGTCATTGGGGGGGGGGGGGGCGCAGGGCATGGGCCCCTCACGCTATATGTGGCTCCGCCCGTGAATGCATGGGCTCATTTATCATACTGTGGAAATAATTTCTTTCCCATTTATTTGAGGAAGCATGTTTCTATTTCTATGAAGGTGCTTAAGGGTTTGACATATTTTCATCAAGCATAAGTAAACCATTCTCAGTGAACCGTTATGGGGAGGAGGGTGATTTTATCCGTTAGGGGTGTCATCACTCTCGGTTCTAGGTTCCAAGAACCCAAACCCAGAACCGAACCAAGTGCAATCGGTTCCCAAACATCTGAACCGGAACCGAACCATTTAAATTTGGAACCGAACCAAATAGATCGGTTCGGTTCTTCGGGTTGAACTGGAACCATGTCCACCCCTAGTGGCTGGTGCTTGTCATTGCGATATTTGTCATAGATTTCCAGTCGGTTAACGTACATGATAGGAATGCTCATTCCGGCCCGCGTATCCCAATCCCAAAAAGTGAGAGCGAAAGTTTCATCTTTCATTAATTTTCCAAGGATCCGTTCATAAAAGTACAAGTACGAGCGATGCCAGGGAAAGAAGAGCCATGAGAAGTGGACCTGAATCTCATCCGAGGATCGAACCTGCGATTTGAAAAAAAAAAAAAGGTACACCAACTTAGAAAATGTTAATAAAAATAGGGAAATGATATCAGCACAACCATGCTTTAATAATTTCCCTAACTCAGCTCGTCTTTTCCTTTCAATCTTTAACCGCTCTTTAAATAATAAAAGACGAGAAATTAAATGATGCCCGACCATCAAAATGTAAAGGGCCGAAGGAGACAAAACCTGCTGCCTTGGTTTTTTAACCAAGGAAAAGTAAAAAACGGTGCTTTCCTTTGGATTAAAAATCAAGGGAGAGGGGGTTTGTCTCTCTCCGCCCTTTATTTTGTCGGGCATCATATAATTTCTCATAAAAGACAAGATGGGTTTTTGGAATTGTTAAAGAATGGTTCTGCTGATATCATTTCCCTAGAAATATGAAATAATCCAAGTTAATTAGTTGAATGTTGATAGATCAATTTTATTTAATGGTAAAAACTAGGCTACAGATATTATCAGTTGTCACTACCATGTTTTGATAGCGGGCCAACCTATCACCTTGTATTTTATTTATTTTTAATCTGCTGCTGAGAGCTTTTTGGGAACTGTAATAGCTTTTGACAGCTCGTTAAACAATAAAAAAAAAGTGAGTGAGTTTGGCCCATTATCGAAACATGGTAGTGCCAATATCAGTAGCCAAAAATTATTATCTTAGAACATAAGTAAATTAGAATATATTTGTAATTGAAAAGTGAGGGATGGGCCTATATTGAAAAATGTGATGCCAGATCCTGATCTAATGATGACAAATGGCAAGTGGTAAAATTGTATAAGCACAGGGGCAGTAGGCGCAATGAATTATGCGGGTCTGAGGGTCGAGCATCTTCGTGCAGCCACGGCCGAGCCAAGGGTCGCACCATATAGACCACCCAGCAACCCTAGGAGCACATCTCTTCTGTCTAGATTAATAAGTGATTTCTCTGGCTTTAAAGACTTAGTGAGGGGTTAGTTCAAGGGCTCGCCATCTCTTCTACTGCGAATGCAAGAGGGATGATAGGTGGTGGAGGGTGGAGGGCTCTTTGAATGGGCGAGAAGATAGATGGGTTGGTGGTGGTGGTGGAGATTAGAGTAGAGAGAGGCACTGTGGCGTTGAGAGGCATCTTGGGAAAGTTTGGGGATATGTGTAGCCGAATATATAGAGAGGGAATGGGAAGGAGGAGGGGTTGATTTTGAACGTTAGTGGTCATATTGAATGAATGATAGATGTGCTTTTATTGCATAATTTATCATGGGACGTAGAAATTATACTATTTTAACATGGTTTTAAATTAGTATTATTTGTCGGCCTCCCCTTTCATATCTACTAGTAAAATGAAAAAAACTAATGATTCATCATGGACTCTGTGAAGGACAGGGAAAGACTTCACATTTTAAACACAATGTCAAGAGTTTAAATACTTTTTATGAGAAACAGATCCTGATCATTGAAGAAGAGAGTTTAGATATCATTATCCTTCAGTTTATTACAAAATAGAATTACATTGAAATAGAATATTATATCCTAAATTGATGAAGTTTTACTGGTTTATTTGGACACTAGTGGGACCAACCGTGCGATGCACGGGTTGGAAAATTATTTTCATTTGAAAAGAAATGCCAAGAAATTAAGTTGATAGAGTTAAAGATGATAGCAATTGCATGTTCCTCTATCCCCCTATCTAGCTGATTTTCTTTCTTTCCTAGTGCACCTGAGTGACAATCTGATGCTGCGGCTACCTATGGCTTGGGCTGGGGTACAATAAGATTTGCATGGAAAAAAGATTTGTAGTTAGAAACAGAGGAAAATATACGAGAGGAGGAGAGGGAGAGGGAGAGGGAGGGGGGAGAGAAAGAGCGGGAGTCATATTATGACCGGAGGTGTGATTGAAAGAGATAGTGAGAGAGCCTTGGAATTAGGGGTGCAACTCGGGTCAGGTTGGATCGGGTTGAGGCCAACCCTAACCCAACCCGCCTCTAAATCTCTCAACCCTAACCCAACCAATCTAACCCGAAATCGGATCAGGTTGGTTCTGGTTCACCTTGGGCCAAACGGAAAAAATACAATAACCTAAAGAAAATCAAATAAAAATAGAGGACGGAGGTCCGGTTCGGGCAGGGTTGCCAAGTCCTCAACCCTAACCCAACCCAAAATTAAATCAGGTTGGCTCTTCCCAACACTAAGCCAACCCAACCCGAGGAAATGGCAACTCAACCCGAGCAAAACTCGGGTTGAACCTGTCATGTTCGGGTTGAGCCCGACCCAAGTTACACCCCTACTTAGAATAAATGGGAAAGCCTTTATGGGAGTTTACGATTAAATGGGGAGATAAAAGCATCCCAAAATCTTCACATTCATAGGGCCCACCTTAGTGGCTGGAAGTGTTCATCAAGTGGGCCCCTAAAATTTAGCATGGTGTGAATAAATGGGAAAGTCTTATGGGAGTTTACTAAATCTTGAAAAAACATATAGCCCACACTTAGTTACGTTCGAGAGATAAAGATAAGGAAGGAATTTTTTAATGCCAAAGATAGGGAGTTAATTTTGCTAGAGAAATAGTTGGCGTTAAAAGGAGTGAAATTGTGTGTAGAGAGAGAGAGAGATAGAAATTCGGGATTCACAGAGATCTTCCTTTTATTGAAATCGTTTTGCATTGTGTGAAAAGGATGCCACGTCCGATATTAGCGGATGAGGCCACCTCAGCGTGAACAGTGAAAAACCCATCCTACTATATTATAATAATAGATGGCTTATTTTTCCATACCGTTGTAAACACCGAATGAATATTATATCCTATGGAAATGATTTTGGGGGCACAACCTATTTACATTGTGGCCCATCAAATTGATGGTTTGGATCATCCTATGGTGCGGTTCGTACAGTTCATTTTGAAAAATACTTTGATGGGTCCAATGAAAATGAATATATATTACTTTGATATGTCGAACACGTAAATATTTTTCCCCTCTGTGGAGTGAAACATCCTCTTCTCATGATTCATGAATATATATGCCATGGTTGACTTGGGTTCTTCTAATCTCTGTGTTGTTTGGGCTTCCACGATGACACAGCAGGTGAGCGGCCTAGATCTTGCACTTATGAAAATGATATTTTCCTAGAAAAATGCTTCATAGAAAATAAAATTCTAGGGTCTAGTAGGTTTATGATTTTCCTTGAAAAACAAGAGAGGTTTTTTAATCTGGAAAAAATTCCATGGAAAAATGGGTTTATCAAAATTCCGATAAATATTTTCCCTAATCTAAACATCGCCTAGGTAGTAGTACTAGCCAAGTCACAACTCACAAGGAAAATGTACTACCTTGTACTAATAAGAAGATGTTCGTAACCTTACCTTATTTATATCTTTCTCACTAATTAGTGACTTCTTCATGAGCCGAAAATTTTCCTAAGCCCTCCAAGTCCATGTTGCCTATCTCTCTTCCAAAGGTATTGCACTGGAAAACAAACTCACCGCTACATTTTCCCAACCCAAGACAATGTTGCCTGACTGAGGGTGCATCCACAAATTAAAGCCTCCAAAATTTTCAATTTCACATTGACATAAACATCAAACTTCACAAATGCATACCTCCTACAAACTCTTCCACCTTATCCTCTTTACACACTCTCTTTCTCTTCCATACGTCTACAATTCTTATCCTCCCTAATATTAGCTCTAATGACGGATATTAGTGTTTGTACGCCTTTTTAAAGCTCTCGAGCCATGGAAGACCGACGGCATCTTTGTAACTATACCATAACTCGACGACCAATCGGTAACCTTCAATTTCACTAGCCATGAGTATGTCTTTTTTTGCCCTCTTTTTTACTTTAAGCTCTGCTTGGATTGCATGATTTTTTATTTTGTTTTTGAAAATTTTTGAAAAGGAAAAATATTTCTAACATTTGTTCTTGGGCTAGTGTAAACTTTGGTTTCACTATTTGAGAAGAGGATTTTCCGGTGTTGTGAAATCCGTCTTTCTCTATATGGTATTAGAGCCACAAGGGTGGTAGTTGGTGATTATTAAGATTCCTTTGGTGAAGAAGTTCAATCGGTGCTTTGAAGATGGATATGAGTGGACGGGTTAGTGGACTCGGCATTGAGTTGCTAAATCAATCAAATTACAAGATATGGAGAACATGTATGGAGTCTTATCTTGTGGGAGAAGATTTATGGGAGGTTGTTTGTGAAAATGCCGTTGTAGCTCCGGAAGATACACAAGAAAATGCGGATGTATTGAAGGCGTGAAGGATGAAGAATGCCAAGGCCGAATTTCTTTTGAAGATGTCTATTTCACATGACTTGTTTGAGCACATCATTGGGTGTAAATCGGCGAGAGAGATTTGGACTACCCTTGATGGATTGCTTAACAAGAAGAATATGACTCGTCTACAAATGTTGGAGAATGAGTTGGCGAATACTACACAAGGTAGTCTGTCTATTTCTCAATTCTTTTTTAAGATTAAGAATATTTTTTCGGAGATTTCTCTATTGGATTCGGAAGAGCCTATTTCGGAGGCACGAATGAAGCGGCATATTATTCGTGGGTTGAAAAAAGAGTACATTCCATATGTTACGTCGATTCAAGGGTGGGATCGGCAACCTTCTTTAGTGGAGTTTGAGAATCTTCTTGCTTCACAAGAATCTTTAGCTAGACAAATGGCGGGTTGTTCAATATCCGGGAGTGAAGGAGAAGCATTATTTTCAAGCAACAAGAAGTCTTTCAACAAATATAAAGAGAAGAAAAAAATTTCAAGTAAAGGTGGAGATGAAGGAGGATCATCCGTTATGGGTAATGGAAACCGAAAGGGTATCATGTGTTACTGATGTGGTAAATTTGGGCATATACAAAAGAATTGTTGTGTGAAATTGAAGGATAGTAATGTAGCCGAAAAAGTAGATGATCCAAAACATGAAGAAGATTGTGGTAGATGTTTCGTGGCGGAAACTACTACGGTGGGTGCTTTGGCCTCCATCAATTTTGAGGATGATTGGATTGTCGATTTCGGTTGTGGGCATCATCTTATCGGTGACGAATCTAAGTTCTCAAAGTTCTGAAAATATGAAGGCAATGGTGCTATCATCACAGCAGACAACACCATACATCCGGTAGAGAAAAAAGGGGTCATCACCATTGGTGGAGCGAATGAGGATCCTATTACACTTAAGAGTGTGTTTCATGTTCCCGGTATGAAGAAGAATCTTTTCTCGGTCGCAAATGTGGTTGATGCGGGAAATTATGTTTTGTTCGGGCCTAAGGAGGTGAAATTTCTTCGGAATATTTCAAGCTTGAAGGCAGATGTTGTCTACACCGATAAGAGAGTTAAAGATTTTTTTGTTTTATCGGCTTCAACCTTATATATTGATAAAATGAGTACAAATGATGGCGCTTCAATTTGGCATGCTAGATTGGGTCATATTAGCATGGATAAATTGAAGGTCATGGTGATTAAGAATCTAGTGAATGGGCTACCAAATTTGAATTCTTTTGGTGGCGGCAAGGTGTGTGAGGGTTGTCAAGATGGTAAGGCACATCGTATTCCATTTGACAAGTCTCTTTCAAGGTGCAAGGCCCCCTTGGAGCTTATCCATAGTGATGTAATGGGACCTTGTAGGACACTTTCACTTTCCGGCTTCCGCTATATGTTGTTATTTGTTGATGATTTTACTAGATTCACTTGGGTGTATTTTATAAGGGAGAAATCCGATGCATTGTCTAAGTTTGTTGAGTTCAAGAAGATCGTTGAAGGTGTACTTCACAAGAAGATCAAGCGGTTGAAAACCGATAATGGTGGGGAGTTTACTTCCGATGAATTTTCTATGTTTTGTCTTGATAATGGTATCCAAAGGGATCTCACTTGTGCCTATACGCCTCAACAAAATGGAGTGGCGGAGAGGAAGATTAGTCATCTTGTGGAAACTTGTAAGAGTTGGTTGTATGTAAAGAATTTACCCAAGGCCTTATGGGTGGAAGGTATGGCTTGTGCTACTTATGTGATTAATCGGGTGCCTCTTGGTCCGATTAATATGAAGTCTCCTTATGAGTTGATGTTTGGGGTGAAGCCTAGTATCAAGCATTTTAAGGCTTTTGGTTCAATTTGCTATGTGCATGTGCCGAATGAAAAGAGAACCAAGTTGGATGCTAAGGCGAAGAAGTGTATTTTCATTGGGTATGATGAAAGGAAGAAAGGTTGGAAGTGTATGGATCCTACAACTCATAAGTCCATTGTTTCAAGAGATATTGTGTTTGATGAAGTCTCTTCTTATTATGGTTTGGATGGTGTTTCCACTAATGGTGTGGGTGTAAGTGAGCACATCCTTGTTTAGGTTGAGCCTCAAGCAACAATGAACTTGCCTTTGACACCAAATGCTCCAATGGAATTTGGGTCTTCTTCTTTGCCGATAGATGAGCAAGGTGATAGGTAGAGTGATGTTGCATGTCATGTTCAAGAAGATGAGCAAAATGAAGAAACTAATGTAAAGGAGTGTAGTGCATCACATCTTAGAAGATAAAAAAGAAAGATTGTCAAGCCGGAACAGTATTGGGATGTAAACATGGTGGGCACTTATTCTTGTTTTCTTTCCGATCCATTTGATGATAATGTGCCTTCTTGCTTTGATGAAGCAAAAGGGGTGAGAGAATGGAATGATGCTATGAATGAGGAGATGAAGGCACTTGTGAAAAATAAGACTTGGGATCTTGTTCCTAAGCCTAAGGATGTGAATCCGGTTACATGTAAATGGGTGTAAAAATGGAAGCGGAGAGCGGATGGGAGTGTGGATAGGTTCAAAGCAAAGTTGGTGGCTAAAGGGTTCTCTCAAAAGTATGGAGATGATTATGAGGAGACCTTTAGTCCAGTTGCCAAGACGACTTCCGTTCGAGTTGTAATTTCATTGGTCGTTTGTTATGGTTGGAAATTGTTTCAACTTGATGTGAAAAATGCATTTTTGTATGGTGAGATTGACAAAAACATCTACATGAAGCAACCGCCAGGTTACAATTCAAGTGACCATCCGACTAATGTTTGCAAGCTCAAGAAAGCTCTTTATGGGTTGAAGCAAGCTCCAAGGCCATTGTATGGTAAGATTGCCGAATACTTGCAATTTTGCGGTTATTTTGCTTCTAACTCTGATTCTAGTTTATTTGTGAAGAAAGACAAAGGCTTCCTTGTCATTGTGCTTCTTTACGTCGACGACATGATAGTTACCAGCATTTGAACAAGATGGGCTCTGCTCTATTTTTTTAAAAAGTATGTAGACCTCTGTACATGCACCATATAATCTGCATTTATTAGAAAATTCGTTCGGACCCACCTTGTTCGATGATCCAAATTGTTCATCCGCGGGACTTGATGTAAATAGGCCTTTCCCCGAAAAACATCTCCACTCGTTCATTTACCATCAGAAATATTGTTCTTGAAATCCAAATACTCAGGGAAAATGGCGGAGAGACGCAAAAATAGGATGCGACCTTGGGACAGCAATTAATTTATGACTATGTCTTGTTGGTTTAATTAGTGAGCTATGTTCATATGAATATCTCAATTAAAAAAAATCAAATTTTGGGTATTGGTAAATGAGATTAAACGATATAGATAGGTATCCAATGGATAAATATTCGTAAGCTGAAGGCACTATTCAAAAAAATCAAATGTTGGGAATTGGCCAATTCGTCGATCAATTCCACTTATGTCTTTATTTTCTAAACGAATTTCTTGTTTTGAAAGTGTTTTCCTAAAACTTTTTAAGATGAAGCCTTAAGTGGCTCACGTTGCCCAATTCCCATTTCTATACATAATTCCATACCAGTTTGTCCCAACGTACTATTCAGTCTATTCCATGGCTTATCCAATTGTCATACATGTGACGCAACCGTGTAGGTTTGACTTAGTCTATGTGTTATTTTACTGGTAAGCATGACTCGGTTATTTGGGTCATTTCTTAATTTCTTCTGGGTCTATATGTAATGTAGCAAAAGAAGAAAGGAGCTGTAGAAAGAGAGAAGATGTGAACGTTAAAAAAATGCCCTTATTCCGCTACTCTCTGAGTCTATGGTGCACATCCAAACAGAGATCTTTTAAAGAAAATGATGAACAAGCTTTAAACTGAGAGAAGAAGAATTAGAAAAGCTAGTCTTAAATATTCTAGTGGGAGGACTAATATGGGTAAGAGAGAGTAAGTTAAATTTGTTTGGTTGCTGGGTTTTTTTTGTTCCTTGGAGTTATTTGGGAGAGCAAGTTAAATTTTGGTCCCATCTCATATTTGGTTGCCTTTTAGTACTAGGTTTATTTTAATCTCACTCTTGTAATTATTACTTGTGAGGTGAATTTTTTAATCCGACTTTTGTAATGATTGCCTTTTCATCCCATCCCTAGACAACCCCAGGAACAAAAATAAACTCAGGAACCAAAAATAAGCTTGAGAAGATTTTTTTTTTCTACCCAACAGTTCAAGCAACCAAACAAAGGTTTTTTTTTTTCCCACCATAATCCAGTCAACCAAACATGGAATTTTTATTTTACCAGGATACTTCTAGGACTTTTTTTCCCCCACCTATCTCCCAGGGTATTTTTTTTCTCCCACATAACTCCCAGGAACAAAAAAAACCCGGCAACCAAACAGAGCAGAGATTTGCTAGGAAAATGGGAACCTGTTTTGGGAAAAAAAAGGGGCATCAATGAATGGAGCCCCGTCCACTAAAAGACAAAGGAAGAGAGTTCAAATCCCCATAAAAGCAATAAATAGACCTTTAAAAATGTCTCATGTCCATCCCGTTTTTATTTTCCAAATGTAATCCTGTTTTCAAAGTGTTTTCCTATCTTTAATTAGGTATTTTGAGAGAGAGAGAGAGAGAGGCATTGCATTATCTTCTACAAATTTAGGCAACGAACAGAAACAGAAACAGAAAATGACTACTATTTAATACGGACTAACAACTGAAGACACATCCCACAGTACACTTCTTTCTCTTAATGATCAAGGAGCTGCAAAGACAATATCTACCAGCTTATAGTAGCTTAATAAGATACTCTAACAGGTTGTTTGTTCATAAACCAATCTCGATCTTAATCCCTTCAATAGTTATCTCTTCCCGCTTTCCGGCTTTGAGAACTATAATCACCTCTACATCATCAATAAACTTGGTAAGGGGTTTGTTAAAGGGCCTGCCATCTCTTCTACTGCGAATGCAAGAGGGGGAGAAGATAGATGGGTTGGTGGTGGAGATTAGAGTAGAGAGAGGCATTGGGGCGTTGAGAGGCATCTTTTGAAAGTTTGGGGATATTTGCAGCCGTATATGTAGAGGGAGAGGGAATAGGGAGTGGTTGATTTCGAACGTTACTGGTCACATGAATGATAAATGTGCTTTTATTGCTTACTTTATCATGGGATGTACAAATTATTCTATTTTAACATGATTTTAAAATTATATCCTAAATTGATGAAGTTTTACTGGTTTATTTGGACATGGCTTATTTTTCCATATCGTTTAAACACTGTATGAATATTGTGGAAATGATTTTGGGGGCTCAACCTATTTACATTGTGGCCCATCAGATGGATGGTTTGGATCATCCTATGGTGTAGTTAGTACAGTTCATTTTGAAAAATACCTTGATGGGCCGAGTAAAAAAGACATTTTCCAAAATCATCTCTATATCGGAATATATATGGAAGTGCACGTATTCTCTTAAAAACAAATTGGGGTTCACCTTGTTCAAATATATAAACCATTCAATTGGTAGGTCCCAACGTAAATATGCCGTACCATGAAAATCGTCTCCATTTGATGATCTTAACTCTTCAATCCATAGAGATTTCTATATGATGTAGTTTATCTATAGATGAAAGGGTTAAGATCATCTGGAGCTGATTTGGGGGCCTAGCAACATCAAGCCCAATTGTAGGCTCCACCCATATTTTTCAAAATGAAATGTACGGCCCACACCATAGGATGAACCAAGCTGTCCATCTGGTGGGCCACAACATGAATAAGTTGTACCTCCCAAATCATTTCCAAGGATGATCGTAACCCTCCGATTTATAGAGGTTTCCATAATATGCAGTTTCTATTTAGATCAGAGGGTTAGGATCATCTTATGGAAGTGATTTTTTAGGACATAACCTATTTATGATCTGGCCCATCAAATGGACGGTCTGGATCATCCGATGGTGTGGGCCGTACAGTTCATTTTGAAAAACATGGGTGGGCCCTACAAGGATTTAAATATATTAACTATTAGGCACAAAACCGTTCATGTTGGAGAGAGGTTTGTATACTGTTGTAGCAGTCGTGAAGAGTAGAGGGTTGGGAAACATCACTTCCCTTTACAAACAGAAGTTTTTATTTTGTGATTAGAGAGTATTTTGAGAAGTTATTTCATTTCATGGGCGATTTCATTTTTTTTCCTCTTCTCTTGAATATGCCATGGTTGAGTTTGGTTCTTCTAATCTCTGTGTTGTTTGGGCTTCCACGATGACACAGCAGATGAACGGTCTAGATCTTGAACTTATGAAAATGATATTTTCCTAGAAAAATGCTTCATAGAAAATAACATTCTAGGGTCTAGTAGGTTTATGGTTTTTCTTCAAAAACAAGAGAGGTTTTTTATTTTGGAAAAAATTCCATGGAAAATGAATTTATCAAAAACTCAAAAATTAATTTTCCTTGGAAAAAATTCCAGTAAATATTTTCCCTAATCTAAACATGCCCTAGGTAGTAGTACCAGCCAAGTAAAGAGGAAAATGTACTACCTTGTACGACCTTGTACTAATAAGAAGACGTTCGTAACCTTACCTTATTCATCAGCCGAAAATTGCCCTCCAAGTCCATCTTGCCTATCTCTTCCAAAGGTATTGTGCTGGAAAACAAACTCATCTCTACATTTTCCCCAACCTAAGACAATGTTGCCTGACTGAGAGTGCATCCACAAAGCTTCCAAAATTTTCAATATCACATTGATATAAACATCAAACTTCACAAATACATGCCTCCTACAAACTCTTCCACTTTTTCCTCTTTACACACTTTCTATTTCACTTCCATACACCTAGAATTCGTATCCTCCCTAATATTAGCTCTAATGATGGAGATTAGTGTTCACACTCGGACTAACCTGTCTGCCTTTTTAAAGCTCCCGAGCCATGGAAGACCGACGGCATCTGTGTAAGTATACCATAACTGGAGGAGGAATAGGTAACCTTCAATTTATCTAGCCATGATTATGTCTGAAAAAGTTTGAATAGGAAAAATATTTCTAGACTTTTTTACTTGAATTACATGAAAGGAAAAACAAAAAAAAAAACTTGAACGGACCCTCTTCAATTTTTACTTAGAGGGACATTCAAGTTGTGATAGTTAGCCAATGGATCAATATTCATAAAGTAAAAGGCACAATTCCTTCTTTCCATTATTTTTTTTTTTTTGGGGTAATATGTCGAAATTATTAGCTAAGAAGGTTTCTAAATTGAAGAGTGCCCTTGTTAAAAATTGAGCTACAAAGGCGCCCCCATTGGACCATCTCACTAAAGTGCATTTATTTATCCTTTAATTATATGAGAGCCCCAACTATAGCCGGTTTATTAATGGCACCCTTCACCATACCACTCTTCTTATAAATATCAATGAGAATGAGGCTCAAAATAGATTTATTTGAAAAACTTAATTTTGTACAAGTATCTTGCTATATTTTTAGAGTTGAATGTTACGTCGTACGAGTTGATTGATTTCTCTATTGTGACATTGGGTAATTTTGCGATAAACCGGATGAGTTAGATTTTCAATAATATCCTTCCACAAAAGGTAGAGTTAGAGTGATTCCATTACAAATTGGTTGGGGCGATTCCCTATTACATCTCTCCTATTATCGTGGTCTTGGAAAGAAAATGTAGCAAAAGAAGCAAGAAGCTATAGAAAGAGAGAATACGTGGACTTCAAAAAGATGAGCTGGTGTACGTTTTTAATCTGTAGGGAAATACCCCATACCTCTATGGGTGTTAATTTCTCGGTCGGGATATAGTTTTTACCTACAGATTGTACTCCGTAGAGAAAGCCTGGCATCATAGAATAAAAAAGAAGAGACATCCACTTAAAACCTAGGAAACAAATGATTAGCCATCGAGGATTCCACACCTATACTCTCCCTTCAACTCGTTTAAAAAGTATTGAATGGAATATTAAATCATAGAATAAATAACAACAGAAAGGGAGTTCTCGGGTGCAATCGGGATAGCCGACTCCAACGAGGCAGAAATGAGAGCGGTGCATCGAGGAGTTAGGTTGTTGATGGATCACAACATTCGCAATAAGGTGATTCCTTAAACGTGATTAGATAGTTGAAGGAACTCGCCCGAGTCAACTCCTTTTTGCCATAATAAAAAAAGTTTGGGTTGGGGTTGTGATTAATCATTTGATATTTAAGTACGTCTATGTACTTAAATAAGGTCATCCTTTCTGGAGTTTTGATAGAAGAATTCCTCTACCAATGTAGTCAACCCCATTTGTTAGAACAACTTCCATTGAGTCTCTGCACCTATCGTTCTTTGGATTCTCGCTTTCTGAACCGTTATTTTCAAAAAATGAGATTTGGCTCAGGATTGCCCATTGGCCGTGTTCTGCGTTGCACCACATCCGCATTTCATATTTTGCCCTAAAAAGTCAATAAACTCCTTTGACTCTCCCGAGTTATGACTGCATCAACCGCATCCGCGCCAAGTCGACGAGAATTTTTCTTAGCCGCCTTCTGCTTCACATCCGCATTTTTAAACATTGGGATGCGTGCCTCATCCTTGGAGATTTGCAAGATGGGTTGACGAGATCTCGGATTGGGTTGAGGAATCGTCAATCTCATCTCATGATGTGAGAAGATCATCCAATATCGAGGCCGATCGGCTAGCAAGGGAGGGTGAATCTAGGGTGGAGTTGGAATTTTTTGACTTCCTTCCGTTTAATGTGCTTGGGATTCTGTTGTTTCTTGTCTATTTTTCTCTTATTCTAGTTTTTGTATTGATCTTTTGGATAATTTTAGTATGCTCTGTCTTTCTCTCTTCGTCATTGCTATTCAGAAGGAAAAAAAAAGATAGAAAATCTGGGAATTAGTAATTTCTTTGCTTATTGTTCATAGGTTTTCACAAAGTTAGTGGAGATGATCTTTTCACCCTCTCTGCAGTAAGCATCCCCACCCCATCATAACGTGAACAGTTGGCAACTTTAATGCTTTTTGACGTCAAATCACGTTAAAATGGGGGCGAATTCGTACTGCACGGGGGTGAAAAAAATTTAGCGCCCAAAAACAAAAGATAATCATTAAAAGGCCACCTACTAAAACAGAAGAAAAAAGCTTTCTTGTCCGCATCTCTAATTTCTATTGATCCATTATGATTTCTCTTTTCACATTTCACTTAGCATTTTATTATTACTTGCTCGTTCTGTCACATCTCTTCTTTCCTGGATAATTTAAAAAAGAAAATGACCCTTTCCTTTACAGTATCCCCTCTGCTTTTGCTTCAACTTTTCAAGATATTTCTCTCCTTTGTTATCACAGTAGGGAAAGTTGTTGTTGTTCCTTGGGTTCTTGACAGTACCATTTGCATCATCATTTTCATTCGGATCTTGCTGATATCATCATGACCGAAGTAATTACGGACATCTCTTTGAGTGATCCGTAGAAAGTGTGCTTTCTTTTCATTCCTACCCAGTGTATATATACAGGAAATCAGTCCCATATATCATGGAATTTTTAGTTACAACGGATACGAGTAAACTGTTGGGCAAACTTTGAGTCCTTATCAAGATAAGCATCCACATCCCCTCCCCGCAGGGAATATCTAATCCCCGTCCCGCGCCGCAGCCTATGGGGACAAAATCCCAGCCATATCCCCGGTTCGGGATTCCCTCGTTTTAGACTTTTAATTTACTCTTAGACCCCAATCGATTAGAAATTAGAATCACGAGGGAAGATTTAGAATTTAAATTTCAAATTAGTTGTTTTTTTTAATGCAAGGACAGCAATGTACTAGTATTGAACCGGGGTGGGGCAAGCGGGGAGGAGCCAAAATCATCCCCGTCTCGGCCGGCCCCTTCCTTGCTACAGGGAATTTTTTTGTCCCCGTCCCCTCTGAAATCAGGGAATCCCCGCCCCGTGCGCAGCGGGGTGGAGCTGATCCCTGTTTTTCCGGGTTAAATTGCCAGCCCTAAATGCATCTCATGGGTAATTTCGAAAGAGAGAGAGAGAGAGAGAGACGCATTGCATAATCTAATATAAATTTAAGAGATAAAGAGAGAAGCATTGCATATTCTATTACAAATGTAGGCATAAACCAACCTAACAGGTGGTTTCTCTTATTCATAGGGCAACAGAAAACAGCAACTATTCAAATACGGACTGTTAACTAAAGACACATCACACACACGTCTTTCCCTTATTCATCAGGGGGGTGCAAAGGCAATATCTCCCACCTAATATTAGCCTACTCATACTCTCTAACACGTGGTTTCTTCATACACCAATCTCGATCTTAATCCCTTTAATAGTTATCTTTTCCCCCTTTCCCGCTTTGGGAACTATAATCACCTCTACATCATCATCTCCCTCGGCTCCAAGATCTTCCAAAGCTTCATTCAATGGCAATCTAAGCAGTGTGTTCACTTTCATATTTTTCATAACATTAGAATGGGGAAGATGCACCGAGCTCCCAATAAAGTTACTAGATGCTGGCCCACCAAATTTCTCACCCTCAGCATTGATGTAAACATCAAATTTCACAAACTCATCCCTACTAAGCTCAAGATTCACAACCAAAATCTCTTCCTCATTCTCTTTTTCCTCCTTACTCCTAGACTTCTTAGGCCTCTTAACAGTGGCCCTAATGATGGAGCCCAGTTGGCGTGGGTTGCTCCCAAACTCGCCCGCCTTCTTCTTCAAGGTTTTCGCTAACGCTTTCTTGGTTGGGAGCATACTAGTAGTAGTAGCAGTAGTTGTGGTGGTAGGCTTAGTCTCCCATAGGATTTCAACATCTTGGTAACCATACCTCAATTTCGAAGGATCGAGTGCATCGGAGACCTTCACTTGAACCAATTCAGCATTCTCATCATAGAACAAAAATGATGAATCTAAGTAATCAGTATCAGTGAAATCTATTCGATTCTTCCCTGATAAGGTCTTCCATATTGTCCAAAGCCGATCCACGTTACTGTGATGAGCGAAGAAAATCGGGTCACGGGCCGCAGAGTAGAGGATCCCCATGTCTTCTCCATTAGGTGTATTTGGGTTTGGATTTCCAGTCCATATGTGTACTATATTATGCGGAACATTTTCAACTGAACCAGCTCCCGGTTCCGCTGTACTCCCGGCACTATATGCTGCACCAAAAAAGAGGGAAGGTGTTGTCTTTTGTACAACTTGTTTATACATGGTAGCGTAATTACTTAGAATAAGTTCCGGATCAGTTAAATCAGTCGTGGTGGTTGAACCAAGATTGATTATCGTAGGTGGCAAGTGATTGGCATCGCGAAGACAGTTGTAGAGTGGCGTGAGCTTGTCAACGAACATGGCAGGCATGGTCATTCCGTCGGCTGCATCCCAATTCCAGAAAGGGATAGCTAAAGTTTCATCATTGAGTAATTTTGCAAGGATCCTTTCATAGAAGTACAAGTACCAGCGATGCCAAGCAAAAAAAAGCCATGAGGCGTGGACCTGGAGTTCGACTGTGTATCCAGCCTGTGATTCCAAAAACAATATGGCTACACCAACTTATAAAATGTTAATAGAAATAAGGGGATTTGCTAGGGACCATCATATCGCAGTAAGAATTTCGTGGGCCGGCTGTTCCATGAGAGTGCAGCCACCTCAGATGAATTAAATTAATAAGACTTGAAAAGTGAGCCTATGTCACATGCAAAAGCCGCCCACCTTGAAATGCATTGTGTGATGGTCCCTAGCAAATACAATAATCCAAGTTATTATGGATGTTATTTTTTTAATAAGAATTAGGCCACGGGTATTGTCCCTACTATAATTGTAATAGCTTTTGACAGCTGGTTAAATAGTTAAATAATAAAAGACAAGGTGAGATCTGCCTAAGATCTACTTTAAGATTTTGAATATCGAAAAGGAAACTGATATTTTGAGTTTCAACTGATTGAACTTCCTTTGTTAATAAGTTTTTTTACAGCTGTTAGTTATTTTTTTTGTTAATTACTCATTTCTTACTAATGACGATATAAGTCCTTAAATTTTACTAGTCGCCTATAAATAATTTGGGATTTGCTAGCGTTCATTGCAGAAGGCATTTCGCCGAATGCAACAACCCATCCGTCAAAATGCCTTATACGCTAGCAAATCCAATATAATTTTACGGATTTGCTAGGGAATTTTCCAGAGATGCCTCTCCGAGTTTCAGTGGCTGCAGACTCTTGCATGTAGACCTGGCAAAAAGTGACCCGGACCAGCCCGTAAATTACAGGTCCGGGTCACTGATTGGTGACCCGTTTGAAATTGGACCCGCCCCGTCAAACCTTTTGGGGCTTTTTCTCTGTAATTGTCATAACTTTTAATTTTTCCATGTATTTTTTTCCGTCATTGTCATAACATTTGCTTTTTCTACGTTTTTTTTTCCTTAATTTTCATATTTTAGAACATTCTTACAATTTTATTTTTTTTGTAATTTTTCTACTTTGCTTCCAGTTTTCCATAATTTCTCATTTAAAGTACCATGGTTAATATTTATTACTATTATTTATTGGCAGTTTGCACCCAGCGACAGTAAGACAAATCTCTCAAACAGTCAACATAAATGGGTTACGAAGGTGGCTAACAAATCCCTATACAAATTAAAAAAATCTTAAAAGATATGTCAAAAATCCGGGTGGCCCGCGGGTCGACCCAGCCCTTACGCGCCGGGTCAAAACCGGCCCGGCCCGGGCTGGCCGTTTGCCAGGTTTACTTGCATGAGAGCAGAAAAAGACAAAAAACTGCTAAAAAGTGAAAAAATCAGCCTAAAATTGCCTAGCAAACAAATTCCATAATTTTAACATGATCGACGTTCGAAGATAAGAAAGTAGGCATTATTGGCTGTTGAGATTAGATGATTAGCATGATTTATGGGCCATAAGAGAGTCAACAAGGACCCACTAAAATTCCATTTTTTTAACAAAAACCTGAGTATAAGCACCATCGCAGTAGGCGCAATGAACGTTGGCTTGTTGCGTGAAATTTCGTGGGTCTGTAAGTGGGAGCTCCTTCATGAGGGCTACCGCCTGGTTATATTTCGTAATCTCGTCAGCAGTAAGAAGGTGTGCCGCTTTTCGTTCACGCATTACAGAAGATGAAGATGGGAACTCCCATTGCTTGATGTTGCTTGTAGTGCTGGGAGGGCAACAGTAGGTGGGAGGGCCATTGTCAGTTGCAGTCTTGCAGGTGGTGAAGTCCGGCGGTGTGATCGGTGCAGCTTCGGCTCGGCCGAGGGTCGCACCATACAGACCTCCCAACCCTAGGAGAACATCTCTTCTGTCTAGATTATTAAGAGATTTGTCTGGCTTTGAAGACTTTGTAATGGGTTTGTTGACTTTGTTCGAGGGTTCGTCTCCTGCACTACGAATGCAAGAGGTATGATAGGTGGTGGAGGGTGGTGGGTTTTTTGAAAGGGAGAGGGGGTTTGTCTTTTTGGAGAAGATAGAGGGATGATAGGTGGTGGAGATTAGAGTAGAGAAAGGCATTGTAGCGTTTTCTGTTGATGTATTGAATGTTTGGGATATTTGCAGCGGTATAAATAGAGAGAGAGAGAGAGAGAGATTTATCGTATGGGAAATGATTTCAGCACAACTATGTTTTCATATTTGCGCTCATGTATCTTGTCTTTTAGCCTTTAATTGTCGAGTTTTTATATGGTTGCTGTAGGCCTTGCACCAAATAATTTTTTTTAGGGGTGGGGATTGATTGCAAGGCCTTATTGTCAATATAATTTCTCTTAATTGTCATCTAAGTGGCTTTTGGGAACAGTAAAAACCCTTTTACAATCTTTAAATACTAAGAGGGCAGTGAGATTTTCAAACACACCCCCGCAGTATGAATTCGCTCTCCTGTCAACGTGATTTGACGTCAAAAAGCGTTGAAGTTGCCAACTGTTCACGTTTTAAAGAGGCGCATGCATACTGCCACGGGAGGAGGGTGTACGAGCGAGTCTAGAAGTTGGTCAAGCATGCAGTCCGATCAACTGGGTGGGGTGCAGTACATGTTTCACGCATGTAGTGGGGGAAAATCAGGGGATTGAGGCTCTGTTTGTTTAAGATTGTGACAACAGATAGTGAGTGGCAAACCAATTATTGGACTCAAAATTATGTTTGAATTTGAGTCCAATAATTGGTTTGTCACTCATAAGCAGTTGTTATAATCTTAAGCAAACAGGGCTGAGTGTTTTTAGGAATTAGTTGTTAAAAATAGAATATATTAAATAACACAAACTCTAACATCTTAAGCTTTTGGAGTAACTGGTTGTTTCACGTGGTATCAGAGTAAAGGTCACTGGTCCAAAACTCCTTGGTCCTGTTCATGTAAGATTATACCAACCGATTGTGAGCCCCAAACAGATTATTGGACTCAAATCTACGTTTGATTTTGAGTCCAATAATTGGTTTTGGACTCACAATTGGCTAGCATAATCTTAAGCGAACAGGACTAAGGAGTTTTTTTCGATTACACGAATTCCCATTCAACTAATGCAATTGCATGTGGAGGTTGGTTTTTTTCGAAGAAAACTGCAGTCTTCCTTTTTGTTTAGTTTCCTAATTGTTTCTCCTAAAAATAGATAGACCGAAGAATAAGAAGGGGATTCCTGAGCTAAGCTACTTGGCTCAAGATCATATGCTTGACGGGCTAGATTCATCTACACATTAGGCACGATCACTAGATCAAGTACGCCCTAGTGGACATGAAGCTATTAAGCTAATTTTCTCATATGTATTGTTTGGCAGGGCTATTGATTTTTATAGGTCATCTTTTGGAGAACATTAAGTGGTCACATGCACAACAGTGATGCTAGATGCATGCAAATAATCAATGGCTGGGATAGATAATCTGTTCTTGGAATTGGTTATCCTGCATGCGAAAGTTTATTTATCTTGAATCAACCCCGGGTACTCTACTCGGCCACTAGTGGACATTAATTTAATCTGAGGATAAATTAAACCAGGACTTTTTATACCCATAAATCACAGCCTCAGTGGGCACGTTTTTCTCACCCAGTCATAACCCATTCAGTGTGGGTTGCACTCGGGCAATAATCATAGCTATTGATGGCCAACTATTTTGTCTGTAACGGTGGAGATACATCAGGTGAAGTATCTTCCTGCACAACAACAGCTCTCCCTAGACAAATGTTCCATTTCAGAGCACATTTTTCATCATCTCTCATTCTCCTGTCTTTCTTTAATGGGAAATCGTACGAAAACAAAAGATTCGGGATCCATCCATCACGGGATAGTCGGATCGGATCCACCTTTGTCTCGGTTAAAATCCTTTAAAATCCCCGGTTGGTGACCTGTCTTATCATGGGTTAAATTTTAATTAATGAAGAAGAGTATGAAAGGCATTCTTGTACCTTCATGGTTTTTTAATGTGACAAATTATAATAGTGGAAGTCCCCTCAAACGTACCACCCCTCATATTTTATACTGTAAGCACATTGTTTGTTTTTTGAAAACCACCCTTTTAAGCAAAACCAAAGACCCTCACTTTTGCAGTTAATTACAACTCATGCCATCATCCTTTTAAGTATAGAATAAACCAAAATAACTTTCGAATTTACGAAGCCATGCCATTGGCCAAATGTGTATTTTCACCCCCAAATGGAAAACAAGCCATGTTCCCTCCCATTCCACCACCCAAATCTTCCATAAATTGCCAAATCCTTTCAAAGAAAATAAAACCACAACCTAGATACCATTTCCCCACAAAAAAAATCCAATTTTCCCCCTTTAAAACCTTCCCCAAATCTCTGTCAAATTCCTAACTTCCATCACCTTATCAATCAACTCGTTTTCATGCCCATTTCTTCCAAAACCCAATCAATTCAAATTTTTTAAAAAAAATCCCTAATTGATACCCTAAAAGAAGTAGTTTTTCCTATTTTTCAAATATAAATAGCCCGTCTCCCAACCCTCGAAAGCACGAAATTCACAAGAGCAGAGCCTCCCCACAAAGCTTTCAAGCTCTCAAACCATTTTTTTCATCATTTACACCGGGGCAGCGGCTTTGACGCCGTCTTAACTGCCTTCAAACATTCCTCAAGTGATTGATGTCAAGAAGCGTAAAAGTTGCCCACTGTTCACTCCAAATCAAGTTACTAGGGGGGGCGCATGCGTAATGGGGGGGGGGGGGGGGGATATCATCGCCCTGTTCCAAAAGCTTAAGCCATTAGAGATTGTGTTATTTAATCATTTATGCTTCAACAGAGAGGAGTTGGGTGAGCCGATAGAAATTAATGAGGAATACAAATGTGATCTGTTTGACAAGAATCCAAGCACTCAAGTTACGTCTCATCTGTGTGAGAAAGAGAGAGGGGGTCAAAATTAAAAAGGATCAATTATCAATGGGGGACAAAAATTAGGTGAAATTATCAACAGGAACTATGCTTTTCAGAAATTATCAACGTGGGACAAAATATGTCTTGTCAATAAAAGCTGGACGAAAATGCCCTTTTCTTAAGCAACACGTTTTGCTTTTCCACTTTTCCCTCTTCTCCCTTCTTTCCCTCTTTTTTTTTTTCACTTTTTCATTTTCAACTTTATTTTTTTCTACATTACCAGTCATCTTCTTTATCATTTAGCCACCATTGGAGGTGGGAAAACTCAAAATTTTGAAACGTGAGTTCATTCCCATCTATCTTTCAATATCTAGGTTTTATTTTTCATTAGTTTTAGGGTTTTGCATTTCTCCTTCTCACTTTCAATGGAGGATGAGGAAGATGAATCGTACGGTAGAAAGAAAAAAATATGAAAATGAACGAGTGAAAAAAAAACAGGAAGTAAAAACGTGTTCATAAGGGACTTGATAAGCCCATTCGGAATTTGGTAACCCCATTTTGATACTGGATAACCCCAATCCCAGAGACTTGAAAACCCCATTCTAAAACTCCAGTACCCTTGGGCAATTTTAAGGGACTTGATAAGCCCATTCGTAAATTGGTAACCCCATTTTGATACTAGATAACCCCAATCCCAAATACTTAAAAACTCCCTTCCAAAACTCTAGTACCCTCGGCCAATTTTCAGGGACTTGATAAGCCCATTCTGAAATCGGCAACGCCATTTTGATACCTGATAACCCCAATCCTTGAGACTTGAAAATCCCATTCCAAAACTCCAGTACCTTCGACCAATTTTCAAGGACTTGATAAGCCCATTCAGAAATTGGTAACCCTATTTTTATGCTAGATAACCTCAATCCCAGAGACTTGAAAACCTCCTTCCAAAACTCTAGTACGCTTGGCCAATTTTTAGAGACTTGATCACCCCATTTTTTATACTAGATAACTCCAATCCTAGAAACTTGAAAACCCTCTTCCAAAACTTTAGTACCCTCTGCCAATTTTCAAGCACTTGATAAGCCCATTTTGATACTAGATAACCCCAATCCCAAATACTTGAAAACCCCATTCCAAAACTCTAGTACCCTCGGCCAATTTTCAGGGACTTGATAAGCCCATTCTGAAATTGGTAACCTCATTTTGATACCTGATAACCCCAATCGTAGATACTTGAAAACCCCCTTCTAAAGTCAAAATATGTTGTATATGCCAAAGGGTATTTTCGTCCAACTTTTACTGACAAGACCTCTTTTGTCCCACGTTGATAATTTTTAAAAAGCATGGTCCTGTTGGTAATTTTGTTAAAAAATTGGGAAAATGGTAGGGTATGTGCATATTTTGCCCCGTACGAAAACATTGAATACCGAATGCGTGCTTTTGATCTTTCAAAAGTATATCACATCACATATATCACATCACTGACACTAAGTACTCTAAACTTAGTGCGTTCTTTTGATCTTTCAAAAGTATTTAACAGTATCGTTCATTTTCAACAGCGGAACTTTTCCGCACTGAGGAAGTCTATCCATGTCCTTTCAACATGTTACATGTTTCTTACTTGAATCTTCCTTGTGTTACGTGTGAGAACAGGTGTCAATGGACCAAGGATAGTCCCGATGGATCTAAATGATCCGAGCATTTTTTTTTAAATGATCAAATTATATTACTGAGAGAGAAACAAATCCAGAAGGTGTAGGGAAGAAATACAAGCCAAGAAATAAACAAAATCACCGACGACAAAGAAAAATCTACACTGCAGAAGGAAATATGGGTCGAGTAGTGGGCCCTTAATAAACATTTATGCTTTTCAACATGTTACATGCTTCTTAGTAGGGCTGCAACTCGAGCCGGGTTTTACCCGACCCGCATTGACCCGACCCGAAAATAACCTGGGTCGGGTTCAGGTTTCATGGGTTTCAGGTCGAGCCGGGTTGACCATTCAAAAGCCCGCATGAATCTCGGGTCGAGCCGGGTTTGAAGGGGCCCGACCCGACCCGACCCGAGTTACATAAGTTATAGTATGTTCATTTTTTTCTATTGTTAGTTAAAGTTAAAAGTGAAAACCCACGCACCCACTGTTATTGTATGTGAGTGTAATTTCTGCTTCTATGAGTTTAGTTGATTCAAGCGTTTGATTGTAATTATAACATTGTTTGATTCAAGTGTAGTGTGAGTGTAATTACATCATTGTTTGATTCAAGTGTAACGTGAGTGTAATTTCTACTTCTATGAGTTGAGTTGCCTTGCCAAATAAGAATTTTCCTTAAAAAATTGCGTCAACGTGAAAAAACCCGACCCGACCCGAAATTTATCATGGGTAGGGCCGGGTTTGGGAATCGTGGGTTTTCCGAAAAAAACCCGACCCGAGATATTTCTCGGGTAGGGTTGGGTTCTCCAAAACCCGACCCGCCCGACCCGAGTTGCAGCCCTATTTCTTAGCTACCCAACCATTGTCGCTATTAGCCAAGTGACGAACGTTTGGAAACCGGATGAGCCAATCTCCTTCCACTACCAAGCTATCCAACAGGTTACCATCGACGAGCCTCATACCCTGGAGAGCTACTCTAACCTTTGCCTCATTAGAATCCTTGAACCCGAAGGGACCTGAGAATGCTCATTTGGTCTCTTGCTCCTCATCTCGAAGCAAACCTCCCACGACATCAAGGCCGGGGTTTCCCATACTTGACACATCAGAATTTAAGTAAAGCCGTCAAGGGTCCGACGACTTCCATCTAGGAATTGGTGGATCCTTTATTTCTTAAACTTGGTAAATCTACTTCCAATTTCTAATAAGGTCATAGGTAGAATAGAATTTAAAGGGGGAGACGGCCCTCACCAGGATTATAACAGTGTCCATTGGATTCATAACCTATGGTCAGAAATTATTTCGGATCTTGACCTAGATATTGCCTTAAAATGCAATGGAGCTACCTAGACCTGTATTTACTGTTTAGGCCCAAGATGGTCTGATGGATCTAAAGGATCTCAGCGTTGATGGACAGGATTTGGATCCAACACCTGGATTTGAACAGTGTCCATTGGATTCGAAACCTAAGGTCAGAAATCATTTCGGATCATGACCCAGATATTGCCACAAAATGCAATGGGGCAATCTAGATCTGTATTTAGGCCCTGGAGGAACACTCTGAGGAGCACTCTGATAGACGGTCCAATTCAAAGTTATCGTAACCCATACTTAGGAAGTAGAATCCTAATGTACAAGAATACCTTTCATACTTTTCTTCATTTATGCTATTCATAAGGAATATTTTGGTAACATTTAACTAAGAATCCTACACAAAAAGCCAAATAAAATTTCATTTTCAGCTTTTGTCTCGATGATTATGATTATTCTCGTCCAATTCAAAACAGATCATCACACAGACTTTATGAAGTAGAATCCAAAAGTAATGTTAAAAGGATCAAGAGGGATCTGAATGGATTTTAACCAAGATATAGGTGGAACCAATCCGAAATGTCCTTATCATCTATGTATGGACAAACACTTTAGTTTTGGCTGTGTAGTCTAAATTTCTTGCTTTAATCTGTACCATCTTCCACTAAGGAATCATAGAGAAAGGAAAGCAAATGAAAATATTGCTCTGAAATGCCACGTTTATCCTTATGGACAACTGTTATTATACGGAAACAAACTTCACCACGTGTATACTGATCAACTCTTTAAATAATGTCGGCCACATATGGTGTTGCCAGTTGCAACCCACACCGAATTGATTAAAAGTGCGTTATGGGATAGCAAGCCCTGGTTTATTCTATCCTCGGATAAGCTTTACGTCCCCTAGGGTATACTACGAGCAGGGAACCAACTACGGAGAGTTGATTCAAGATAAAATTACAAATGCAGAATAGTTAATTCCATCAACAACTTATCCAATGATTTCTATCCCTATGTGATGGCGTCTGGATCCGGGTCTGCGATCGCGCGGTCGGTAGAGGGCCTCCGCGGGGTCTGCAATCACAAACAAAAGGGGGTCAGGGGGTCCAGGGTGGGTCCCGGACGACCACTTCGACACCCAAGTCAGATCCTTCGACCAGTCAATATAAAGAACAACTAGAAAGGGAGGGGGTTTTGATCAGGGTTACCAGGGCCGGTGCGCGGGGACATTTCTGGGTGCATAAATGAATGAGTCGGAGAGGACTAGCAGGGAGGGCAGGATGGGATTCCTGGCCTCCTCTATTGTTGCCTCACCTCTTTTTCCGGTATTGCGGGGTGGAGGATGGGTGAATTCCCTGCTTTCAGGGGCAAAAAGAAAAAAGGGTCCCCTTCTTCTTCATTTCCCTCCCCTTTTAAAGGGAGGTGTGCGGCCCTTTTCATCATTATGGAGGGAAAAACTTCCTTTGCAGGATTGGGCCGTCCCTCTGCCTCGCCGGCGCGCGTGGCTTTGGCGGCCATTTCCTTCCCTAATTTGTGATGATGAGGCCTGGGTGGTGGGAGGGCGACATGTGTCATGAATGTGTGGTCTTTGCCGTTTTCCAACACCCTTCTTCATGATGGTTGGGCTCTGCTCGTGCATGGATGACACGTGGCGATATCTGGGAGCGTAGCCGTATTTGTGCCCCATCACTATGAAGTCATGATTCAGGAAGTCATTGAATCTTTGCATCGGCGGCTTATGTTGTGTCAGAACACTAATAGTATCTCTGTTGTGCAAGTGACAGGAACTTAACGTTCTACAATAGATGACCTATCAAAGCAATACTCCGATCAAACAATTAAAAAACAGCAAACATAGGAAAAGAGAAGATGATTAAAACAATGAGACTTTTAACTGAAATTATGAAAGAGGTTGTGTTGGGTAAATTATGAGAAATGGGTAAAACACATCCGAGGCATGTTTTATTGTTTTAAGACAAGAATGCCCCTTACTTGCTTTTCCCTCCACCTTTCTGAGAAACGGATCCCAATGCATTTCACAAACCCAATTCACCTTTTTTTACCTTCTTCTTCCCCACGCCAAGTGTTGAAAGTCCATTCCCCTTGGTAAAACTCCATTGTATAGCCTCATTCTAGGGTGATTTCAGCCCATACCATAGGATGATCCAAATTGCCCAATTGATGGGCCACAACGTAAATAGGTTGTGCCCCAAAAATCATTTCCATTGGATGATTCTAACCATCCGATCTAAAGAGGGACTCACATTATGGAACTTCTATAGATTGGACGGTTGGGATCATCTATGGAAATAATTTTTGGGACACAAACTATTTATGTTGTGGCCAATCAATTGGGCGGTTTGAATCATCCTATGGTGTGGGCTGTACATTCCATTTTGAAAAATACTGGGTGAATTTATCACTGCCCTTCTAGAAATTGTGTTCAATTACATAAATACGCTTGGCTTTTGAACCACTACTTAGTGGTTGCAAGGACTAAATACCGATTGATACCATTTGAATAGTGGTTTTGATCTTCTACATAGGGTCGTCAGTGTATTTCCACATTCAGAACCACTATTCATACCATTTGAACCACTACTTAGTGGTTGCGATGACTAAATACTGATTCTCACATATCAACAGTGGTTCCGAGAACTACATATCCGTTCTACACATTTAAATAGTGGTTTTGATTGTATATAGAGGGCGAGACAGAGATAGCTAAACAAAAACATAGAGGGCGAGACAGAGATAGAGAGATGATGACAATACATCATAGCATTGTAAAGAAGATGATGACAATAACAAATCCCTAACAAAATCATAACAAATCCTTAACAAATAAAGAGGATGATGACAATACACCGTAGCATTGTAAAGAACATGTTAAACCTAAGCAAAAATGGACCTACCAGAGAACCTTAGGTTTCATAGCCAAAGAAAATAAAGAGAGCCAATAAAATCTACATGTTCTTGGTGCGACGGGGTCGGTTTCGGTGGAGGAATGCCCCTTTTCAAAAAAAAAATCTACATGTTCTCAAGGGGGGTTTCACGGGTCTTCAGTGGAGTTTTAATGGAGTTTTACGAAAGTCAATGGAGTTTCAGCACTTGGCACAGGGAAGAAGAGGGTAAAAAAGGTGAAAAGGGTTGATGAAATGCATTGTGATCCTCTTCGCTCCTCGACTTCTCCCCTCCAATAGGAAGTACCCCATTCCCTCTCTCTCCTCCTCAACATGAGCTGCCAGATCTTTTCCTTTTGTATTCAAAACTCAATTCCAAATACAATACATGAGGTATCCAAACGGGCCCTTAGGATGCCGACCGTGAGGCCCCTTAGCACGCCAACCGTACCACCCTTCATATTTGATTATGTAAGCCATGGTTTGTTTTTTAACAACCACCTTTTAAGCAAAACCAAAGGCCCTCACTTTTGCAGTTAATTACAACCCATGCCATCATCCTTTTAAGTATAGAATAAACCAAAATAACTTTCGAATTTACGAAGCCATGCCATTGGCCCAAAAAAACGAGATTTGCTTCTCAAACGTCTATTTTCGCCCCAAATGGAAAACCAGTCATGTTCTCTCCCATTCCACGAACCTAAATCTTCCATAAATTGCCAAATCCTTTCAAAGAAAATAAAACCACAACCTAGATACCATATCCCCACAAAAAAAATTCAATTTCCCCCCTTTAAAACCTTCCCCAAATGCCCAAATCTCTGTCAAATCCCTAACTTCTACCCAAACCTTCCATCACCTTATCAATCAAGCTCGTTTTCACGCCCATTTCTTCCAACGCCCAATCAAATAAAATTTTTTAAAAAAAAAACACTAAATGATACCCTAAAAAAAGTAGTTTTCCCTATTTTTGAACTATAAATAGCCCATCTCCTGATGGGGTCCGAACTCAGCGATGGGGTCCGAACTCAGCAACCAATTGGCTGTTGACACGTGGCCCTCACAGGGACCACTGCAAAGCCAACACCTGTCCCTGCTAGGTATGACACCTGGACCAATCAGGGACTTCCACCTGCCCCTCCTAGGTATGAGACCTGGTCCATACAGGGGCCACCACCTGTCCTGGACAGGTGGCTCAGAACCACTATAAATAGCCTTCACTTGTGCTAAGGTGAGGGATCTAAAAATCAAAACCCTAAGCTTTTGCTCTGACATTGCTCTGCACTCCTGCTCATACTGACTTGAGTGTCGAAGCGCCCGTCCGGAGCACCACTCCGGGTTGGTCCTCTGACCCTTTGTCTTCTTGTCTGTGCCCTTGTGCAGCGCAAGACTCCACTAGCCCTTCGGCCATGGCGTGTCAGATCAGCCCTTCCGGCCCTACCATAACCTGTTACCAATTTTAGACCTAACAGATTTGGCGCCATCCGTGGGACCCCGCAACAAAAAGCTGTTCGGAACCTCACTCAAGCAATGGTAGGGAAAAACGGAAAGCATGTACCAACCTCTCGGACGACCCGGGCTACAGCCCCCCGCGAAGGAAGAAGCGAGCGACTGGCCTCGCAGATAGAGGTCGGGGCGGTAGGGGAGCGAAGTCCGACTCGCTCGGACCATTCAGACCCTACCCCGACCCCGAGGGAGATGCGGGCCCTTTTCCAGGAAATGACTGCTGTGATTGCGCAGTTCAGGAATCCGGCCCCCGCACTCCAGCAGCACCTAGCCGAGGCTTCTCAGCCCACCCAGAGGAGGGGAAGCTCCCGCAGAGAGCACACGCCCCCGCCCCAAGAGCAGACTCGTCACTCTACAAGACGAGATCATCTCTCTCGGGACAAGCATGTGCGCCCCGAGCCTCGCCTACATCGCCGGTCACGATCTCCCTCCGTACAAAGGCATGGCAGCAAGAGAGACGCCACGCACGGAGAGGGATCGCGGCACCGGCGAAGGAGTCCGGCCAGTCAGTCCGGATCGGCTATGAGCCCGCCAGCAAGAAGAGAGAGGCCCGTCCACCGGGCTGAGGAAAGAGAGGACCCGGTGTTGCGAAGGATCCAGCAGATCGACCACCGGATTGAAGAGCTCGCCAGAGAGCAGGGCCGGCCTGCCTCCCGGATCTTCACAAGCGCTCAACCATTTTCGGACAAAGTGCTCAGCGCGGAGGCCCCCGCGGGCTGGAAGATGCCGCAGATTTCGCAGTATGACGGGACCACCGACCCCGTGGACCACTTGGAGACTTTCAGGACCACAATGCTCCTCCACGGGGGGTCGGATGGATTCCTTTGCCGGGCATTCCCCACCACGTTGACTGGAGTAGCGAGGGACTGGTACTCGCGGCTCAAACCCAGGTCCGTGGATAATTTTGATGATTTTGGGGACAACCTGGCCCGTCATTTCATGAGCAGCAGAAGACCCAGGAAGACGGCGGCTTCGCTGATGGCCCTCAGGCAGGGAGATGACGAGGCCTTGAAAGTGTTCGTTGGTCGCTTTAATAGGGAAGCCCTTCAGGTTCCTAATCTGGATCCCTCCGCGGCCACGAATGCCCTTCTGACCAGCGCCCGATCAACTGACTTCAGGCGAGCGGTGGCCCGGCGCAATCCGCAGTCCCTCGCAGACCTGATGGCCGGGGCGGAGGAGTACATCTCGGTGGAGGAAACTCTTGCCGCCCTGGACTCTGCTAGCAAGAGAAGGCCTGAGGAGAAGAACCCTACCAAGCAGCGTAGGGATGATAAGTCTCAGAAGAAGGAGAGTAGCCCTTCCCGCAGGGAGAGAAGCCCTTCTCGAAAGGGGAGAAGCCCCCACCCGAGAGAGCATTACACGCGGCTGACCGCGTCCAGAGCACAGATCCTGGCAACCATTCGGGAAGAGAACTTCATCCGGTGGCCGGAGAGGCAGACCTCGTCGGCAAAAAGAAACATGTCCCAGTACTGCAGGTTCCACAAGGACCACGGCCACGACACCAACGCGTGCCTTCATTTGAAGGAGGAGATCGAGCAGTTGATCAGCAGAGGGTACCTCGGAAGGTACTTGAAAAATGATGACAACAAAAGAGAGCGCAAGGACAAGCCGAGGCCCAGAGGCAGAAGCCCCCGGGGCGCTCAACCTCTAGGTGACCGCATTCAAGCTCCGGCCCCGGCCAGCCTCCCTCCTCAGGTACCTCAACCTCAACCTCATGGTGTTATTGGTACCATTTCAGGAGGGCCGACCGCAGGAGGAACCTCTTCATCAGCCCGCAGGACTTATGCCCGGCAGGTCAACGCCGTCCATACCTGCAGCAAGAAGGCCAGGCTCGAGAACGAGATATCCTTTTCAGATGCAGATCTCGACGGTCTGATCCTCCCGCATGATGATGCCCTGGTCATCACCATGCTGGTGGCGAATTGGGAAATGAAGAAGATCTTGGTCGACAACGGGAGCTCCGCAGACATCCTCTATTATCACGCCTTCGAGCGGATGCTGATCGGAACTGACCGTCTGAAGCCGGCCAACTCTGATCTGTTCGGGTTCTCCGGAGAAGTTGTCAAAGTTGAAGGGCAGATCGAGCTTCCAGTTCTTATCGGGGAGCCGCCCTGCCAGTCTGTCGCCATGGTGAACTTCTTGGTGGTAAGGGCCAAGTCGGCCTACAATGCTATCCTGGGTCGCCCCGGCCAGAATCTCCTCCGAGCCGTTCCCTCCGCCTATCATCAGAAGATGAAGTTCGGTACACCAGGGGGCGTAGGGGAAGTCAGAGGGGACCATCCCCAGTCGAGGCAGTGCTATGCAGCGGCACTGAAAGGGAAGAATGCGTCCGAGTCTCTGTCGATCGAGCTGTTTGATCTAAGGGACGAAGCCCAGATCACAGTAAACGAGCCGGCCGAGGACCTTATATCTATCCCGTTGTATAGCGGTGACGACCAGAGGGTTGTTCAAATCGGCTCTGCCCTGCCAGAGGCCGCGCAGCAGGATCTTGCTCAGTTCCTCAGAGCCAATGCAGATGTCTTTGTCTGGGCTCCTTCAGACATGCCCGGCATCGACCCTGCAATTAGCACCCATGAGCTCGGGGTTGATCAGACCTGCAAGCCCGTGAAACAAAAGAGGAGGCACTTTGCACCGGAGAGGCGAAGGGCCATTAGAGTGGAGGTGGAAAGGCTCCTGAAGGCCGACTTCATCCGCGAGATCCAGTACCCGGACTGGCTCGCGAATGTTGTGATGGTGAAGAAGTCTAATGGGAAGTGGAGGACCTGCATAGATTTTACAGATCTGAATAAGGCCTGCCCGAAGGACAGCTATCCGCTCCCAAAGATCGATCAGCTCATCGACGCTACTGCAGGTCACGAGCTGCTAAGTTTCATGGACGCCTTCTCAGGATACAATCAGATCAGAATGCATGAGTCCGACATTCCGAATACATCCTTTGTAACCGATCAGGGGACTTATTGCTATCGAGTTATGCCTTTTGGACTGAAGAACGCAGGAGCCACCTACCAGCGGCTCGTCAACAGGCTGTTCAAAGAGCAGATCGGCCGCAATATGGAAGTATATGTGGACGATATGCTGGTCAAGAGCAGAGCTGCCTGCAATCATGTTGCCGACTTCAAAGAAGCGTTTCAAGTCTTGAGGGAGCACAACATGAAGCTCAATCCGACCAAGTGTACGTTAGGCGTCGGAGCAGGCAAGTTTCTGGGCTTCATGGTAAGCCAGAGAGGGATAGAGGCAAATCCTAAGAAAATCAAGGCGGTGATGGAGCTGACTCCGCCCAGAACTATCAGAGAAGTACAGCGCCTGACCGGATTAGTAGCTGCCCTGGGGCGATTCATCTCTAAGTCCGCAGAAAGATGCCTTCCGTTCTTCAACGCAGTCAAAGGTTTAAAAACCGCGCCCTGGACTTCGGAGTGTCAAGCGGCATTTGAAGAGCTGAAGCAGTACTTGTCCTCTCCGCCGTTGCTGTCCAAGCCAGAGCCAGGAGAAGAGCTGATTCTGTATCTCTCAGCGGGACCTTTGGCAGTTGCAGCAGTACTGATCAGAGAGGAGTACCACCAGCAAAAGCCGATCTACTACGTCAGTAAGGTCCTCTATGATGCAGAGACGAGATATCAGCGAGTCGAGAAGCTCGTATACGCCCTCGTTATGGCGGCCAGAAAATTAAGGCCGTATTTCCAGGCGCATACGATCAAGGTCCTGACGGGACAGCCCCTCAGGCAGATCCTCCACCGTCCAGACACTTCAGGCCGACTTGTGAAGTGGGCCGTGGAGCTCAGCGAGTTTGACATCAAATATCTGCCCAGGCCAGCAATCAAAGCTCAGGTTCTTGCAGACTTCATAGCTGAATGTACCATGCCAGATTCAGACCCCGGGTCAGAAGCAGCACTTCCTTCAGAAGCAGAACCGGTTATATCCGAGCGGTAGATCGAAGCCGAAGCGGTTCCCCTTCCCGGGCTTGAGAGTGCAGCTCCTCCGACCAGCCCGTTTCCATGTTCTGAAGAGCCGCTCTGGGAGGTATGTGTTGACAGATCTTCAAATAAAAGTGGCAGCGGTGCCGGACTAGTTCTCACAGGACCAGATGCCTTTGTCCTGAATTATGCCCTGAGGTTTGGATTCCGTGCGTCAAACAATGAGGCAGAGTACGAAGCGCTCATCGCCGGAATGAACCTCGCCATTCAGGCCCGCGCTCAGAGACTGAAGGCGTACTGCGATTCACAGTTAGTCGTATGTCAGATCCAAAGAGTATATGAGGCCCGAGAAGAGCGAATGATAAAATATCTGCAAAGGGTCCGTAGCCTGGTGTGGAACCAGATCCGGGACGGGCGTGAGGGGACGGGCCCCCGCGCGAGTCTCTCTAGATCGTCCACGTGAAGGAGAGCCCCCACCAAGGAACTCTCGAAAGAGTGCCCCTCACAGCATGAGCGGCGATGTAAAGTGAGATACCTCTCGATTCGGGGACTAGCCCAGATTCGAGGCGTACCTTAAACAAAGAAGAGTCGCCATCCAAGGAAGTGGGCCCTGGATCCCATGCTGTGCTCTGTTGCAACGGATAACCAGAGATATAAAATAGGGTTCGTGCCTGATGACGAATGGGGAAGGGATTAGGCGCCCCCAATTCGCCCAAGTGCTAGCACCTGGTCTCTTATGCCATTTATTATTAATTTTGAATAGTTTTGGGCGAAAATCATGCGAAATGGGAACGAATATCTCCGAGATTACGTCTAGCTAATCATGCATGTCTCGGAGATGAATAAGAAGCACACACAAAAGAAATGAAAGATATGTCGCCTAAGAATAGCTAGGTTATGAGTGCCATGCCTAATTGGTGTCTAAGTTCTGGTGGACAAGCACATGCATGTTACAGCTAAAGGTATAGGATCTGTACATAAAAATAAGAAAACACAGCATAACACACAACACGACACGACTCGACACACGACCCGACACGACAAACCCTAGACTCTAATGCAATACTTGACTCGGACCAGGATGGCCATCCATCCTAGCTGCACTACGTATCCCGGCCTCGGGAAGAATCAGAGCCAACGTAGTTCGGTGCCCTATTCTAAACTACGATGCCTAAAACTCTAGGACCGCTATCCTAGACTCGATCCACTAGACTCGACTGATGTTTAAAGCTTTTTGTGCGATTGCTTAAATTCAAGTGGATTGTAATTTTTAGGACTCTATATGCCCTAACTAATGCAAGTTGATTAGCCTTAAGCTAATGCAGGTGAGCCCTATATCCTATGTGTATCTAGGCTGTGCATTCTAAGGAAAACCATGGGTTGACTATATGCTTCCTAGTCTAGCCATCGGTTCGACTAAATGTCTAACCGATCGACTTGAGGCCTCCTAACTCTAGGGACACTCACACGACAGGACACACCACATCAATACAAATCAAGACCGACTCCTAACTCTAAAACACCCTAAATATCTAGGACAGACTCCTAACTCTAGGGGAAGATCTTTTTGAAAAGGTTTTGAAGTTTTTTGTATTTTTTGGAGGTTTTGAAGTTATGAAAAATGGTGAAAGTTGTGAGAAATATTTACAAAAAATGGTGACTGAAAATGGTGAAAGGGTGTAAAAATGGTGTCTAAAAATGGTGACTGAACTCAGGGTGCCAGCAGCACGCCTGAGCTGCCTACGTACCCCTCAGCTAGGGATCAAGCCATCCGTAGTTCGGACCGAATTCCTAACTACTCTGCACATGACTCAAGATTTTTTGAGATTTTTGATTTTGATTATGTTTTTGGATTTTGAATTGTTTTTGAGATGTTTTTGAATTTTCAAGTGTTTTTTGGAATGTTTTTGTTGTTTTCAAGTATTTTTGAAATGTTTTTATTGTTTTTTGACACCAGAGAATAAAATCCTATCATCATACGGGTAGGGAGACTTCTGGAATCCCGCAAAGGTTGGATAGCATCCTATGCTTTGCGGGGGAACGAACAGGAAAATAACTCGGCAAGGGTTGGACAGCATCCTATACCTTGCAGGAGCGGGTAAAGATCACGACTTGATGAGAGGATGGACAGAATCCTAACCCCTATGATGATAGGAAAAACTCCTGGACTGACTGAAGGACTGACTCCTGTGCTGAAGACTGTTATAATTACTATTCACGACTACTATTCACGACTACTATTCACGACTACTATTCACGACTACTATTCAAAGCTACTATTCAAAGCTACTATTCAAAGCTACTATTCAAAGCTACTATTCAAAAGTACTATTCAAAAGTACTATTCAAAAGTACTATTCAAAAGTACTATTCAAAAGTACTATTCAAAAGTACTATTCAAAAGTACTATTCAAAAGTACTATTCAAAAGTACTATTCACAGTAGGACCTACCAAGTACTATTCATACATCGGCGGGCCCCACACAAACGGGTCCCACATCGGCGGGCCCCACACAAACGGGTCCCACATCGGCGGGTCCCACATCAGCGGGCCCCACATCAGCGGGTCCCACATCAGCGGGCCCCACACAAACGGGTCCCACATCGGTAATTGGAAACGAAATAACAATTAAATATTCCACCGAAAGAAAAATAATAATACTTAATTAATAGTAATCATCGCGGTCAAAAAAATTAATAATTTAATAATATTAATAACCGACAAAAATAATAATTTAAATAAAATAATCATTACGGTCAAAAAACAATAATTAATCACCGACAAAATTAATAATTTAATAATATTAATCGACGAAAATAATGATTTAATAATATTAATCGACCTGGTACTGTTCACGCAACCTTTACTATTCACGAAAATAAAAATTTAATCCTATTACTATTCAAACAGCTGTTACTATTCTCGATAATTTAATATTAATAATCAACGAACAGTCAAACATGCAATGATGAAACGACAAAAAAAATTAAAAATAAATAAATAAATAAACATAAAAAATGAAAATACCTGAGCGTAAGGGTGGCCGGAGTTGGGGCCGGATTCCGGCACAGCCGGTCGGAGGTGGTGATGATCGGACTCCGACGAAATTTCTGTCGGAGAAGAAGATCCTTCTCTCTCTCTCTCTTTTCTCTCTGCAGATCTCTCCTTCTTTCTTTTTTTTTCTTTTTTTAAAAATAAAATAAAAAAAAAAAAAAAAAAAAAAAAAATAAAATGAAGAAGAAGAAGTTGGAAGTGGGGTGGAGGAGATGGTGGTAGGGCTGGAAATGGCCGAATAATGGTGGTTTGGGTTTTGCAGAGGAGAAAAGGGGAAAATGAAGGAGAAGGTGGAGATGGTTCGACGGTGGTGATCGGATTCCGGCAAGCTTGCCGGAATCAATGGAGGTGGTGGCTGTTGGTGGTTGTGATTGGGTGAAAGCTCGATCGGAGGTGGTGATGAGGGAAAATATGGGCGGCTCCGGTGGGATGTGGTCGGAGGAGTTGGGTTGCAGAAATAGGATGGAGGCAAAGATGAGGTGGTGGCCGATCCGATCGGAGCTCCGGCACCGTTGCCGGAGGAGAAGCTCTCTCTCTCTATCTTTTTTTGTCTTTTACCAATGAGCTCTCCCCCTTTCGTTTTTGATTTTTTTTTTATATAGGTTAAAATAACCTGTTGATATCCCCGCACCCCCATTTGATGGGCGCACAAAAATGATAAGGCGCGCCCGTAACCTTTGTCCCATTCGGTCCAGGTTCGGCCCCACCCAGGATAAATCACCCCCCTTCTGCGCATTTACACTACAGCACCGTCTTAGCTCGTTTGCTAGGCAAACGCGATCGGATTTCGACGAAATTTTGCGGGGACCTAGCTGGGACCCAAAGCTAGCCTAGGGTTAAGTTTGGGACCCTAACTCATTGATTTGATGGGGATTTTTGCAAAACTGGAAGGGTTTAGGGCACGGTCAAAATGGGGTGTCTACACCTGGCCAGTAAGTTCGGAAGTTTTGAGGTCATCAGAGTCCCCCGGACTGAAAATACAAAGGCTGATGTGCTCTCAAAGCTAGCGGCATCAGGCTACACCGCTCTCAGAGAAATCCGTATGGAGTTCCTAAAGACCTCCAGTATTGATGGCCAGCCCGTCGTAGTAATGCAGATCGACGATGAGCCGTGCTGGATGGATGAGATCATCAGATATCTGCGCAGCGGAGAGCTCCCCGGGGAGAAAAAAGAGGCCCGTAAAGTCGTACAGCGGGCAGCAAGGTTTTCACTTGACGGCGAGACTCTGTACAAGAGATCTTACACCCTCCCGTACTTGAAGTGTCTCCGGCCAACCGTTGCCCTGTATGCCCTGCGAGAGACCCATGAAGGGATTTGCGGAGAACATCTTGGGGGCAAGGCCCTCGCCATCAAAGTCCTT
This sequence comes from Tasmannia lanceolata, assembly GCF_043159265.1. NCBI lineage: Eukaryota > Viridiplantae > Streptophyta > Magnoliopsida > Canellales > Winteraceae > Tasmannia > Tasmannia lanceolata. Next base: position 12,863,568 of record NW_027518714.1, on the reverse strand, counting down.
CTAAGAGGCCTGTACTGGCCTACATTGAGACAAGATGCACTGAGCCTTGTGAAGAAGTGTGAGAAATGTCAGAAATTTTCTCCCGCCGTTCACCAGCCTGCCGTGCCAATGGCTCCGATCATCAGCCCTCTCCCTTTTGCTGTCTGGGGAATGGACATCTTAGGTCCTTTTCCGCCGGCCTCCGGAGGCCGCGAGTTCGTCATTGTCGCCATCGACTACTTTACTAAGTGGGTAGAAGCTGAACCTCTGGCCAAGATCACCGAGCAGAACGTCCAGAACTTTTTCTGGAAATCAGTGGTGTGCAGATTCGGGATACCCCGGGTCCTCATAACAGACAATGGCAAACAGTTCGACTCAAGGAACTTCAGAAAGTTTTGTGCAGATCTGAAGATTGAGCAAAGGTTCACTTCCGTGGCACACCCTCAGACGAATGGACAGACTGAGGTGACGAACAGGACTCTGCTGCAGGGGATAAAGAAGAGACTGGATGATAAGGCCGGACGCTGGGCTGATGAGTTGTACCATGTGCTCTGGGCGTATCGGACTACCCCACGCACTGCAACGGGTGAGTCGCCTTTCAATCTCTCCTTCGGAACAGAGGCTGTAATCCCGGTTGACATCGGCATTCCTTCCCCAAGAATTGTTAACTTCAATGAACAGCTTAATGGGGACGGGCTCCGTGTCAACCTCGACTTGCTTGAGGAAGTCCGTGAGGAGTCACAGATCAGAGCCGCAGCATATAAGCAGAAGATGTCTAGATACCATGATACGAAGATCCGACCACGGGAGTTCCGCACTGGCGACCTACTTTTGAGGAAAGCGGCCGTCTCCCAGCCAAGAAGGGTGGGCAAACTCTCCCCGACTTGGGAAGGGCCGTACCGAGTTAAAGAGGTCATCCGTCCAAGAAGCTACCGCCTAGAGGCACTTGACGAGCAGCTATTACCGCATGCCTGGAATTCCAGAAATCTTCGAATATACTATCAATAGCCTTTTCTTTTGCCTTTGAAGGCCTGTAAAGAATCTCTGTAATTAAATTTCAAAGAGAAATAAAGTGGAGTTGTCTCTGAACTGTGTCCCTCACTTTTGAGTCACTAGTATATGCCAGCTCCCCCATAAAAAGACTCTAAGTGTTTGCAGACTTAGCTCTCATTCTAAGTGTTTGCAGACTTAGAGAACGGCAGTGGTGCACTCCGGCGCGTCCAATTTGGTGTGAAGATCAGTTCCAACCACATGGACCCGCCCTAGTGGAAACCACCTCAAAGACCTGCCCGGCCTGGCCGCCCAGAGCCTTAGCCGGACAGGATATGGCGCAATCGCTAAACGCCAAAAGACCTGCCCGGCCTGGCCGTCCACAGCCTAAGCCGGACAGGATATGGCGCAATCGCTACGCGACAAAATTCTGCCCGGCCAAGCCGCTCAAAAGGCTTAGCCGGACAGGATATGACGCGTTCGCTAGAAGACACAATTCTGCCCGGCATAGCCGCCCAGAAGGCTTAGCCGGACAGGATATGGCGCAATCGCTACACGACAAAATTCTGCCCGGCATAGCCGCCAGAAGGCTTAGCCGGACAGAATATGACGCATTCGCTACACGACAAAATTCTGCCCGTCATAGCCGCCCAGAAGGCTTAGCCGGACAGGATATGGCGCAATCGCTACGCGACAAAAGACCTGCCCGGCTTGGCCGTCCAGCGCCTTAGCCGGACAGGATATGGCGCAATCGCTACGCGACAAAATTCTGCCCGGCCAAGCCGCCCAAAAGGCTTAGCCGGACAGGATATGACGCGTTCGCTAGAAGACAAAGACCTGCCCGGCATGGCCGTCCACAGCCTTAACCGGACAGGATATGACGCGTTCGCTAGAAGACAAAAGACCTGCCCGGCCTGGCCGTCCAGCGCCTTAGCCGGACAAGATATGGCGCAATCGTTACGCGACAAAAGACCTGCTCGGCCTGGCCGTCCAACGCCTTAGCCGGACAGGATATGACGCGTTCGCTAGAAGACAAAGACCTGCCCGGCATGGCCGTCCACAGCCTTAACCAGACAGGATATGACGCGTTCGCTAGAAGACAAAATTCTGCCCGGCAGGCCGTCCAGCGCCTTAGCCGGACAGGATATGGCGCAATCGCTAAACGCCAAAAGACCTGCCCGGCCTGGCCGTCCAGCGCCTTAGCCGGACAGGATATGGCGCAGTCATTAGGCGACAGAGGATCTGCCCGGCCTAGCCGCCCCGCCCAGGAGATCTGCCCGGCCACGACGCCCAGGAGGTTTGGCCGGCCAGACTTCTGATTCAAATTTCGACCGGACTGGATTGCACAGGGGCTCCTGCCCGGCCGTGCTCCTTCAGGCCAAGTTTCAAGGCCGGACCAGGCCGCCCAGAGGCTCCTGTCCGGCCGCGGTGTTTTCTGGCCCCTGTCTGAGGCCGGCCTCAGCTGCCTTAAGGCCGGCCAGATGCTGTTTTAACCCTCTTTTTGCTTCCCCTAGCCGCTGTCACGACTCGGAGAACCAGGGGGGCAACTGATGGGGTCCGAACTCAGCGATGGGGTCCGAACTCAGCAACCAATTGGCTGTTGACACGTGGCCCTCACAGGGACCTGTAGACACCCCATTTTGACCGGACCCAGGTTCGCTGTGCTCGGGCGAAGCCCCATTTAATCACCAAGCTAGGATCCCAGATTGTATCATAAGATGGATTGGGGTCTCACCGAGACCCCCGCCAAATTTCATCAAATTCCGAGCCAATTTGGTAAATAGGACGAGCCGAGAGAAGGTGCGCGGTATAGATCACAAGGAGGGTGATTAATCTGAAAAGGGGGCTGTCCATGGGGAAAAGGAGGTAAAGATTTCTTTTTCGGGTATAAGAGGGGTGAATCAGCTCGTCTGGGACGGAGCTGATTCGCGCGCTCGTCAAAAATCCGCGCGCCTCATCAAGTGAGGGTGCGGATATCAACCTGTTTGTTTTGATATATATTAAAAAAAAACCAAAAAAATAGAGTGAGATATATTCATTTTTTTTTCGTTTTAAAACAGAGGAAAGAGAGAGAGAGAGAGAGAGAGAGAGAGAGAGAGAGAAGAATTTGGGTTTTTCATTCTCCGTTCGTCTTCTCCGATCTAGCTCCGGCGAGCCTTCGGCCGAGCTCCGATCCCCTTCATCTCTTTCTCGTCGATCAATCGAGCCATCAACCTCGCTCCCCGGAGCTTCGGCCAGCAAAGAAATTTCAGATCTGAGATCTGAGATCTCGGATTTGAGAGAGAGAAGGAGAGTAGACTCATTTTTCTCACGGAAACTTAGAGAGAGAGAGAGAGAGAGCTCGCCGGCTTTCGCTTTCTCCGGCAATCTATGCCGGAATCCGGCAATTAGGTTTTTCTTTGATCGATTTCTTTGTTCTTTTTTTTTTCTATTCTTACTTTTAATCTCAAAATTTGATTTCAAAAGCTTTTTAAACCATAAAACCCTAATCCTCTGGATTTCTTTCTCCGATCAAAATCCGATCAATTTTCCGACGGGATCTTGTTTTCATTCTTTCAGTTTTTTTCTTCCCTTTGCTCTTATCCCTAGCCTTGAACCCTAGCTCCTTCTCAAACCCTTAGATCTGTGGCTTATAGCTGAGATTTGTTTGTGAGAGAGAGAGAGAAGGAAATTTCCAGATCTATTCCTCCGATCATCCTCTCCGGTCGAATAATCGGAGCTCCGGTCACTTTACTATGAATACCAGATTTCGCCAGATCTGGTGATCTTGAATCTGATTAGACAGATCTCCGGTGTATTTCTCCTCTTGCGATCATCTCCGACAAATCTTTTCGTCTGCAATTTTGGTGACAAATTCCAGCAGGTATGCAATTAATTTTTTTTATTTTTCATTGATCAACTTTTTAAGTTTCATTGATTGATGTCCTAAGTTGTGTTTATCTCCGAATGAATGAAATTAAGTAAGGAAGGAGATTAAAGGAGTAATTTCTTTTATTTGATCCGGAAATTTAGAAGGTTATTATAATCCGTGCATTTTCTGTGTATGACAAAATTTATGTGAAATTGTTTTAGCGGATATTGTTTATTCTTGTCTTATATTTAACTTGTTTTAAAATCTGAGGAAAAGAACAGGTATTAGAAATGATGAAAGACTTGAATGATAATTTCAGCTGTATAAGATGAGAAAGGAGGAATAGTCTAGGATTTTACTTGATTATCACTTGAGTTTCTTCTTGATTAGCTGTGTGAATAGATTCAAAGATTATTAGCCTAAAGCCTGACTAGAGATGTGAGGTTCTCAATTTTGGCAGTTAATTATTTTTCTTGAACCTATGTTTCAAATTATTCAAATTCTTCATGGTTGGGCAAGATCTGTGATATTCGTGATTGTCAATATCTTATCTCTGTGTGGTCCAAATGTAACTGGTTAATGCATGTTTGGCTCTTACTGTCATATGGCATAAAGGTTTTTTTTTAAATGCATGATTAGGTATTTTATCTTTTGAGAATCAAGGCATTACCACAGGTAAGAATCAGCTGTCTATTTTTAAAAGTTTGGTTTTCAATAGAGTTAAGGTTATATGCTTTGTAATTGTGATTTTTGTGGGGTAAAAGGTACATAACTGCTGTCTATCATTGCATGGATGCTGCCCTGCAATGAGTAGTTGCTGTCTCACAGGTTATATACTTTGCAATAGTCATTTTAGCTTGTTTAAATAATTTATAGTTGCTGCCCTGCAATGATTAGTTGTTGTCTCACAGGCTATATACCCTGTGGTAGTCATTCTAGCTTGTTGAAATATTATATGGCTGCTGCCCTGTAATGAATAGTTGTTGCCTCGCAGGTTATATATTCTGTAGTAGTCATTTTGGCTTGGCGAAATAATATATGGTTGCTGTCCATCAATGCATAATTACTGTCCTACAAGTTATAGGCTTTGAAATTGTAATTTAGTTAAGTTTGCATGATATGAAATATTGTCTTTGGGTAGAACTCATTCTTTTGAGTGCTCTGAATATATGAAGCAATTGCCGAGTCTTTTGGATGCCTTCAAGTGTTGGTTCTTTATTCATCCGGGCGATGAAGGCGATAGCCCAAGCCCATCTTTAGAGGACTCGCTCAATCCAAGTAGCGCTCCCCTCTTTTGTTTAGTAGTCCTACCCAACCTTTTGGATTTCTTTAAACCATTTTTTTTTTAAAAAAAAAGAACCCTTCTCTGGGCAATGATGGCGATAGTCGGAGCTTCCCCTTTAGAGAGACAATTTAGGTCTCTATAGAGCTAACCCAGCTTCTTAGGACTTGCTTAGTCCAAGTAGTGTTCCCCTTTCTATTTAGTAGACTTTCCGAGTCTTTTGGACACCTTTAGATAGATCTTTTCCTTCATTTAGAAGACCATTGTGGTCTCATTAGTGAGGTCCTTCACTTAAGGGCAATGATAAGGTTACTTGGAGCCTGTCTTTGTGTTTTGTGGCTCACAGTGTTTTCGCACTTGAATCTACATAAGTTGATACTCTTGTTAAGCACTAAAATTTTTACAAATTGGGAATATTATTGAATATATTGAAGATTTAGCACTTCTCTTATATTAAGCATTTGAGTTAGGTTTTGAAGACGGTAATAAATGGATTATTCAGGTGAGACTATCTTGAGGCTTATGATATTTATTTCTCTTTTATTTAAATAAATTGTTTTAAGAAAGAAGGAGATCAGATGACTACTCTATTCGATATTATCGACATGAGTACTGTCTGATTTCAAGGCGGGATTAGAAATATTATCATGTGTATTATGATATCAGATGATTACTTTAGCATCATCTGATTTCATCCCCATATTAGGGTGGTGTTTGTGTTTGGGCATAGAAGTGTTTGATATTGTTTTTGCTTTATTAGGCTATCCAGCGGCTGGTCTGGACTAATTAATGTTTATCATTTTATGATTGCTACAGGTTGTGCACTCTTTCGTTATAGATCATATTTTGCTGATATTTGATTTGTTTTTATAATAATTGATTGAAAATTTGAGATTATCTGGTATCCTTTTTCCTCTCTCTTTGGATAGACTAGCGCAGTCTTCTAGACTTCTTTAGATACTAGAACCTGTACTAGGAGGCATATTCTGTCTCATTAGGAAGTCCTCCTTTGGAGGCAAGCCTCATTTTTAGCTTAACCTCAAGGAGGTTGCTTTGATTTTGATAAATGGTGTACCTATAGGAGGCATGCCTTGCCTCATTTAGAGAGCCTTTGAATCATTCGTTTGTGTGGTGATGTTATCGGGAGAGTCTTTGACTCATTTGATCTTTATTGATGTTATTAGGGAGTCATCTGTCTTGGCTTTGTAAGTAATTAGCCTTTAGAAGGCCTGCTTGGCCTCATTTGTAGAATCCTCTCTGAGGTTGCACTCGATTTGTTCCTCTGTTAATTAGAGACCAATTTGGTCAATTAGTTGTCTTAGCCTTGCTTACCCCTTGCAAGGGCAATGATAAGGTTACTTGGAGCCCATCTTTGTGTGTGTTTAGGAGACCCGCCCGGTCTCATTCTCTCGCTAGTTCTCCTCTTTGTGCTTCGTTTGGTTTTAGAAGAACACCCTACTCGGCTTGGCTTCATACCCCTACCCTTATGGGTATTGGGTTGCACATTTGTTGCACCCTAGGGCTAGGTAGCTGTCCGGCCCGGCTGGGTGTTTTACCTCTGCCTAATGTGCAAATTCTTGTTCCTTTTCTTTTAGAGAGTCTTTGACTCATCTATCCTTTAGTTGGTGTTAGTGGAGTCTTTGACTCGTGTTTCCTTTTCTTTTAGAGAGTCTTTGACTCATCTATCCTTTAGTTGGTATTAGTGGAGTCTTTGACTCGTGTTTCCATTTCTTTTAGAGAGTCCTTGACTCATTTATCCTTTTAGTAGGTATTGTTAGAGTCTTTGACTCATATTCCTTTTCTTTCAGAGAGTCTTTGACTCACTCGTCCTTTAGATAGCAGTATTAGAGAGTCTTTGACTCATTTCCCCTTTTTTCTATAGTTGTTTTTAGGAGCTTCTCCTTAGTGTTGTCGTTACTCTTGTTTGTTGGAGACTTGCCCAGTCTCATTGGAGCTTTACCTTCTGGGTTTTAGATCCTTTTGTCATCTTTGATAGTTAGCTTGCTTGGTTTAGGGGTTTCCCCTGTTTGCCTTAGGGTTTAGCCCTAGGGTTTTGCTTTGTGTGTTCCCTTAGGTCTTTGACCAAAAGGGTGAAATCATAAATTAAAAATCTAAAAACATCAGAAATTTGAAATCCAAAAACATTTGAAAAACTTTAAAACCCAAAAACATTAGAAATTTGAAACTCAAAAATATTGGAAAAACTTTAAAAACATCAAAAACATTAAAAAATATCAAAAATCTAAAGTGTTGAATGTTTTAGAGGTAGCAATTAGGAGAGTTCGTTTCGAACTACGTTGGCTTGATCCTCTTCCGAGGTACGTAGTGCAGCTTGGGATTTACATCCCAAGTCCAGCCAAACTTTTTTGTAAATAAATGTTTTAAACCTTCTTCAAAAACCTTTAAAATCTTGTTTTCAAAAGATCTTCCTCTAGAGTTAGGAGTTTCTCCTAGATAGAGAGTTTTAGAGTTAGGGTTTTTCTTTTGATAGGTTGTTTGATTGTTTGTTTGCTGTGTGCTTGTTTTAGAGTTAGGGGTCTGTCCTAGAGTTATAGGAGCGCCTCCATCCGGTCAGTCGGCGATCCACATCGCCGAGTGATGACTAGAGTAGGATACGCTAGTCCACCTTTGGTTTTCCTTAGGAAATACAGCCTAGTTACACATAGGTTGTAGGAATCACCTGCATTAGCCTAGGGCTAATCTGCATTTAGTTATGGCATATAGGGTGTCCTAAAATCCATAATTCACTGGAATTTAAATAATCGTATAATAAACTTTAATAATTGGTCCGGTCTTTTAGATCGAGTCTAGGATAGAGGGCTAGGTGTCTTAGGCATCCTAGCTTAGAATAGGCGCGAAGAACTACGTTGCCTTGATTCTCGTGGAGGCGGAGATACGTAGGCTTCTTTGGATGAATACCAGATCATCCGAGGACTCGGGCTAATGTTTTAGAGTCTTAGGATTTATTGTGTTGTTATTACATATTTTGATGTGTTTTCTTACTTTCTCGTACTGATCCTATACTTTTAGCTATAGCTTGCATGTGTTTGCACATCAGAACTTAGACACCCATTAGGCATGTCACTCATAACCTAGCTATGCTTAGGTGACACATTCTTTCATTTTATTTTATATGTGTTTATTATTTTTATCCTCAGGAAATGCATGCTTAGGTAGACGACTCCTGAGGATTGTTCCCATTTCACTTGATTTTTACCCAAACTTCTTTGGAGTTAATAATAAATGGCATAAGAGACCAAATGCTTGCACTCGGACGAATTGGGGGTGCTCTCAGACCTTCCCCATTCGTAACCAGGCACGAACCCATATATATTTCTGGTTATCCATTGCACAGAGGATTTGATTTTAGGGTTCCATGGTATATCCATGGATGGCGACTCTGAGTTTATTTTAGGTATGTCTCGGTTTCGAACCTCGGTTCCGGATCAAGACATATCTCTTTGTTTTTACATCGCCACTCGTGCTATGCTATGAGGGTGGCATCCGTTTCGAGAGTTCCCTGGTAGAGCTCTCCACACACGTGGATGATCCAGAGGGTGCTAGGGACCCGTTCCCTCGCCGCCTATCTCATATCGGGGTCCACAGGCCCACTGCAAAGCCAACACCTGTCCCTGCTAGGTATGACACATGGACCAATCAGGGACTTCCACCTGCCCCTCCTAGGTATGAGACCTGGTCCATACAGGGGCCACCACCTGTCCTGGACAGGTGGCTCAGAACCACTATAAATAGCCTTCACTTGTGCTAAGGTGAGGGATCTGAAAATCAAAACCCTAAGCTTTTGCTCTGACATTGCTCTGCACTCCTGCTCATACTGACTTGAGTGTCGAAGCGCCCGTTCGGAGCACCACTCCGGGTTGGTCCTCTGACCCTTTGTCTTCTTGTCTGTGCCCTTGTGCAGCGCAGGACTACACTAGCCCTTCGGCCGTGGCGTGTCAGATCAGCCCTTCCGGCCCTACCATAACCTGTTACCAATTTTAGACCTAACATCTCCCAACCCTCGAAAGCACGAAATTCACAAGAGCAAAGCCTCACACAAAGCTTTATCTAAATTAATTCGTGTGTCTATGACTTGTTTCATTTTTTGAAATCAAATATTATTTTAGGGTAACATTCTGTCAAGGCTTGCCAGATTTTACCTCCAATAGACTTACATATAAATTAGCTATTCAGTTCTATGTTGCTCGAGATTTTATTCATTGCAAAACCCATATTTCATATCAGTTCAGCACTAATAAAGTGTAGACTGTTTTGGTGCCAAGTGCAGATTATCCACTTGCTTTCTTGACTATAATCATCAGATTTAAACCTTCACTTGTAATAAGTCTTTATATCCAAATTACCTCATTTGGCTTATATCTTTAACAGTTTAACCATAGACTTGTCTGAAGTTTATCACTGATCTCATACTTCACAAATTCTAGAGCATTTACTTTGCATCACTAGAATCATACACTATTAAGACCTCATAATTGTTACATAAGTAGTCTCTACTCTCTGTTGTTTCACTATTACTTTAGATTGCTTCAATATTTAGTCACCTGTTGAACTTAGGACACTAAGGTCTTTGAAAATATCTTACATAACTAATGTCCAACATATGCGAATTCTGCTAAAATTTGTACTGATTCTCTATCCCCAAGTTGGATATTCAGATCTCATAAAGAACAATTTTACGGTCTATAGTCATACTTGCCAAAGCCTTGTGACAGTTTACAGTACAAGCATTGATATATAAAAAACAAAAATAAAAATCCTCGCTGCCGGTCACTAATCTCACCACTGCTCATTTTAACTGCAAAACGCCGCAACTAAACTTGATAATTGCTAGGACAGCCCAAAGGGATCCCTCCATTGCCGCACGTCGACCTTGCATCTCGCCATTCAAACGAAGCTTGCCAGAACAGGTTGGTACGCCTTTATCTTGTAATCTTCATTAAGTGACCCAAACTTTAAAGCCCCAACTCCTAAGAGATTAAATTTAATCTAAATCCAACCATTAGCTCCAATCCAAACCGTTAGAACCCTCTTTGACTGGACTCCAATTTAAACTTTAAACTTTCAAAACTGTAAGTTTTCATATACAAAAGCAACATCTTAAAAAGTGTGCTGCTGTTGGATCAAATATCAAGGGTGGTACCGTTTTGACGGTACTTGACGGTCAGGCACCATATAAAAACTCTTTGAATTCCTGCGATAACTCCAGATTCGTCCCCGATTTTACCAAAACTACTAGGGACCATAACTCTCTCGTTTTAGCTCTGATTCACTCGTGTTAGGATCCGTTTGATTCGTATAGACGAGATGAATCCATCTAATCTAATTTCACACTCGAATCGACATATAATTATTGTAAAAATAATCTAAACTTTTAGGTTTAACCTTTCAAGATAAACTTTTCTAAAAACCAAAACGATCCGATCTTGGGCTCGTTAGGGATTCCATAACAAAACGAATCCTAAGGAACCCTAGATCAGTCCTAAGGCCATCTTAAACGAAATCAAACATTCACTCTCATCTTTTTAAGGTTACAGAATTCTTGTTTTAGGGTTTCTAATAACATAAATCTATAAATAGCTTCACTCTCTAATTCTAAAACTTTGTTATCTTCTTTTTCCAAACGAAAATCTTCTCTTAGGGCTGTAGAAAACGTGTTTAGGGTTTTAATTAACTCCCAAGAGATGTATTTACAGGCTTTCTTGGAGAAGCCCTAATTAAATAAAACACAAGAGGGACAAAAACGCCCCTCCCCCAAAGGGAAAAATGAATTTTAGTTTTTTTTTTTTTTTGTTATTTTTTTTTTGGAGGGTGGGGGTGGGTATTTACAGATATATTCTTTGTGCCATTAAAAATGCACTTCGGTGAAATGGTCCAATGAGTGCACCAGTATACAGTTAGAGCTCTTATATTTTATATCCCCACTGCCAACATTTTATATAAATTATAAGATAATACTAAATGTTAGAAAATAAGTCTATCTCCTCCATCGCCCTTTTTTTGGTCTGGAAAACACTTATTTCCTTTTTTATTACACATGCACGGATATTCCTTTTGATTGTTTCTAACAAAGACATTTTATCTGTGTTTCGAGTAATCTGGGCCAAGAAATGGATGTATTTAACCGAAGTTTTCTTGACTGTAATAGTTATGAAAATTTCCATAATTGCCCATTAAAAAAATAAATTTTTTCCATAATATGAAATTCTCTGCAAGGAAGCTAAAAAGTTACAATTCATTCGCCTCAATGCTTGTCTATGTGACAATGAATGAGGGCTTTACTCCGAAAGGAGATGATATGTACTAAACCGGACTTGGATATAAGTTTTAACCACAGCATTTGTATACATGATGATATAGAGATTATCATCAATAATTTTAGCATTAGTCACATCTCTATTGTTTTCGCCGTCTTAGAAAAATCGAATATCGAAGGTGGCTGGTAGGGGTGGACATGGTTCGGTTCGGTTCTGGGGTAGACCTAGAACAGAACCATAATCAATCGGTTCCCAGAATTTGGAACCAGAACCGAACCACTTATTTTTGGAACCGAACCCGAACCGAACCTGAACGGTTCAGTTCGGTTCGGTTCACGCAACCTTTATTTTATAAAAAAAAATTTCCATTTATTGGATGAATGAATGGAATGCACGTAGGGGTGAAGCCAGGAATTTACACTTGGGGGGGGGGGGGGGGTGGGGTGGGGGGGCAGACTAATTTAGACTGCATTTTGGGGGGCCGCTTATCATTACTGGCGTTCATGAATGCCGGTATATCACTTTCTGCTTTTAGCGGCGTCCAGGAATGCAGGTAAAAACCTTTTTTATTTTGTTCTACTTATAAAAGGAACTTTGCAAGTCATTGGGGGGGGGGGGGCATGGGCCCCTCACGCTATATGTGGCTCCGCCCTTGAATGCATGGGCTCATTTATCATACTGTGGAGATAATTTCTTTCCCATTTATTTGAGGAAGCATGTTTCTATTTCTATGAAGGTGCTTAAGGGTTTGACATATCTTCATCAAGCATAAGTAAACCATTCTCACGGAACCGTTATGGGGAGGAGGGTGATTTTATCCGTTAGGGGTGTCATCACTCTCGGTTCTAGGTTCCAAGAACCCAAACCCAGAACCGAACCAACTGCAATCGGTTCCCAAACATCTGAACCGGAACCGAACCATTTAAATTTGGAACCGAACCAAATAGATCGGTTCGGTTCTTCGGGTTGAACCGGAACCATGTCCACCCCTAGTGGCTGGTGCTTGTCATTGCGATATTTGTCATAGATTTCCAGTCGGTTAACGTACATGATAGGAATGCTCATTCCGGCCCGCGTATCCCAATCCCAAAAAGCGAGAGCGAAAGTTTCATCTTTCATTAATTTTCCAAGGATCCGTTCATAGAAGTACAAGTACGAGCGATGCCAGAGAAAGAAGAGCCATGAGAAGTGGACCTGAATCTCGTCCGAGGATCGAACCTGCGATTTGGAAAAAAAAAAGAAGGTACACCAACTTAGAAAATGTTAATAAAAATAGGGAAATGATATCAGCACAACCATGCTTTAATAATTTCCCTAACTCAGCTCGTCTTTTCCTTTCAATCTTTGACCGCTCTTTAAATAATAAAAGACGAGATATTAAATGATGCCCGACCATCAAAATGTAAAGGGCCGAAGGAGACAAAACCTGCTGCCTTGGTTTTTTAACCAAGGAAAAGTAAAAAACGGTGCTTTCCTTTGGATTAAAAATCAAGGGAGAGGGGGGTTCGTCTCTCTCCGCCCTTTATTTTGTCGGGCATCATATAATTTCTCATAAAAGACAAGATGGGTTTTTGGAATTGTTAAAGAATGGTTCTGCTGATATCATTTCCCTAGAAATATGAAATAATCCAAATTAATTAGTTGAATGTTGATAGATCAATTTTATTTAATGGTAAAAACTAGGCTACAGATATTGTCAGTTGTCACTACCATGTTTTGATAGCGGGGGGGGGGGGGGGGGGGGGGGGGGGCAGACTAATTTAGACTGCATTTTGGGGGGCCGCTTATCATTACTGGCGTTCATGAATGCCGGTATATCACTTTCTGCTTTTAGCGGCGTCCAGGAATGCAGGTAAAAACCTTTTTTATTTTGTTCTACTTATAAAAGGAACTTTGCAAGTCATTGGGGGGGGGGGGGGGGGGGCATGGGCCCCTCACGCTATATGTGGCTCCGCCCTTGAATGCATGGGCTCATTTATCATACTGTGGAGATAATTTCTTTCCCATTTATTTGAGGAAGCATGTTTCTATTTCTATGAAGGTGCTTAAGGGTTTGACATATCTTCATCAAGCATAAGTAAACCATTCTCACGGAACCGTTATGGGGAGGAGGGTGATTTTATCCGTTAGGGGTGTCATCACTCTCGGTTCTAGGTTCCAAGAACCCAAACCCAGAACCGAACCAACTGCAATCGGTTCCCAAACATCTGAACCGGAACCGAACCATTTAAATTTGGAACCGAACCAAATAGATCGGTTCGGTTCTTCGGGTTGAACCGGAACCATGTCCACCCCTAGTGGCTGGTGCTTGTCATTGCGATATTTGTCATAGATTTCCAGTCGGTTAACGTACATGATAGGAATGCTCATTCCGGCCCGCGTATCCCAATCCCAAAAAGCGAGAGCGAAAGTTTCATCTTTCATTAATTTTCCAAGGATCCGTTCATAGAAGTACAAGTACGAGCGATGCCAGAAAAAGAAGAGCCATGAGAAGTGGACCTGAATCTCGTCCGAGGATCGAACCTGCGATTTGGAAAAAAAAGAAGAAGGTACACCAACTTAGAAAATGTTAATAAAAATAGGGAAATGATATCAGCACAACCATGCTTTAATAATTTCCCTAACTCAGCTCGTCTTTTCCTTTCAATCTTTGACCGCTCTTTAAATAATAAAAGACGAGATATTAAATGATGCCCGACCATCAAAATGTAAAGGGCCGAAGGAGACAAAACCTGCTGCCTTGGTTTTTTAACCAAGCAAAAGTAAAAAACGGTGCTTTCCTTTGGATTAAAAATCAAGGGAGAGGGGGGTTCGTCTCTCTCCGCCCTTTATTTTGTCGGGCATCATATAATTTCTCATAAAAGACAAGATGGGTTTTTGGAATTGTTAAAGAATGGTTCTGCTGATATCATTTCCCTAGAAATATGAAATAATCCAAATTAATTAGTTGAATGTTGATAGATCAATTTTATTTAATGGTAAAAACTAGGCTACAGATATTGTCAGTTGTCACTACCATGTTTTGATAGCGGGCCAAACTATCACCTTGTATTTTATTTATTTTTAATCTGCTGCTGGGAGCTTTTTGGGAACTGTAATAGCTTTTGACAGCTCGTTAAACAATAAAAAAAAGTGAGTGAGTTTGGCCCATTATCGAAACATGGTAGTGCCAATATCAGTAGCCAAAAATTATTATCTTAGAACATAAGTAAATTAGAATATATTTGTAATTGAAAAGTGAGGGATGGGCCTATATTGAAAAATGTGATGCCAGATCCTGATCTAATGATGACAAATGGCAAGTGGTAAAATTGTATAAACACAGGGGCAGTAGGCGCAATGAATTATGCGGGTCTGAGGGTCGAGCATCTTCGTGCAGCCACGGCCGAGCCAAGGGTCGCACCATATAGACCACCCAGCAACCCTAGGAGCACATCTCTTCTGTCTAGATTAATAAGTGATTTCTCTGGCTTTAAAGACTTAGTGAGGGGTTAGTTCAAGGGCTCGCCATCTCTTCTACTGCGAATGCAAGAGGGATGATAGGTGGTGGAGGGTGGAGGGCTCTTTGAATGGGCGAGAAGATAGATGGGTTGGTGGTGGTGGTGGAGATTAGAGTAGAGAGAGGCACTGTGGCGTTGAGAGGCATCTTGGGAAAGTTTGGGGATATGTGTAGCCGAATATATAGAGAGGGAATGGGAAGGAGGAGGGGTTGATTTTGAACGTTAGTGGTCATATTGAATGAATGATAGATGTGCTTTTATTGCATAATTTATCATGGGACGTAGAAATTATAATATTTTAACATGGTTTTAAATTAGTATTATTTGTCGGCCTCCCCTTTCATATCTACTAGTAAAATGAAAAAAACTAATGATTCATCATGGACACTGTGAAGGACAGGGAAAGACTTCACATCTTAAACACAATGTCAAGAGTTTAAATACTTTTTATGAGAAACAGATCTGATCATTGAAGAAGAGAGTTTAGATATCATTATCCTTCAGTTTATTACAAAATAGAATTACATTGAAATAGAATATTATATCCTAAACTGATGAAGTTTTACTGGTTTATTTGGACACTAGTGGGACCAACCGTGCGATGCACGGGTTGGAAAATTATTTTCATTTGAAAAGAAATGCCAAGAAATTAAGTTGATAGAGTTAAAGATGATAGCAAATGCATGTTCCTCTATCCCCCTATCTAGCTGATTTTCTTTCTTTCCTAGTGCACCTGAGCGACAATCTGATGCTGCGGCTAGCTATGGCTTGGGCTGGGGTACAAGACGATTTGCATGGAAAAAAGATCTGTAGTTAGAAACAGAGGAAAAGATACGAGAGGAGGAGAGGGAGAGGGAGGGGGGAGAGAAAGAGCGGGAGTCATATTATGACCGGAGGTGTGATTGAAAGAGATAGTGAGAGAGCCTTGGAATTAGGGGTGCACCTCGGGTCAGGTTGGATCGGGTTGAGGCCAACCCTAACCCAACCCGCCTCTAAATCTCTCAACCCTAACCCAACCAATCTAACCCGAAATTGGGTTCTGGTTCACCTTGGGCCAAACGGAAAAAATACAATAACCTAAAGAAAATCAAATAAAAATAGAGGACGGAGGTCCGGTTCGGGCCGGGTTGCCAAGTCCTCAACCCTAACCCAACCCAAAATTAAATCAGGTTGGCTCTTCCCAACACTAAGCCAACCCAACCCGAGGAAATGGCAACTCAACCAGAGCAAAACTCGGGTTGAACCTGTCATGTTCGGGTTGAGCCCGACCCAAGTTACACCCCTACTTAGAATAAATGGGAAAGCCCTTATGGGAGTTTACGATTAAATGGGGAGATAAAAGCATCCCAAAATCTTGTAATTCATAGGGTCCACCGTAGTGGCTGGAAGTGTTCATCAAGTGGGCCCCTAAAATTTAGCATGGTGTGAATAAATGGGAAAGTCTTATGGGAGTTTACTAAATCTTGAAAAAACATATAGCCCACACTTAGTTACGTTCGAGAGAGGGAATGGGAAGGAGGAGTGTAGACACCCCATTTTGACCGGACCCTAATTCCCCAAAATTGAACCAAAATCCCCAAAATCGAATAAAGCTCCTGAA
This sequence comes from Tasmannia lanceolata, assembly GCF_043159265.1. Taxonomy (NCBI): domain Eukaryota; kingdom Viridiplantae; phylum Streptophyta; class Magnoliopsida; order Canellales; family Winteraceae; genus Tasmannia; species Tasmannia lanceolata. Next base: position 12,847,091 of record NW_027518714.1, on the reverse strand, counting down.
ATATGAGTCCTGAAAAATCCGAAAAATTCCCTGTTATGAAGCTTATTGAGCATTGTTGTAGTTCAAGAAACTCCAGAATCCTGTTTGTACTCTGGAAGAAGAAGCCCCGGTTTTCGTACTCATTTTCTTTTAAATTGCAAAAATTCAAAGTACCCTGAGCTGTGATGGTAGCATCCTACTACTCGAATCCTCGAGTACAGTGAGAATTAGGCAAGTAATGGCAGATGAGTTGGTGTCAATATCAAAGCTTGGGTGTGTTATGGTTATTTTCTAAGACGAAAAGAAAAGGATGATAAACTGTGGAAATTGAAAGGTGGTGCATTATCGGAGCAAGAGAGTGTCGGCATGAAATATTCAAGAGGGGGGGGGGTGAATTGATTTTAACACTAAATTAGCCCTTTTGAAAATTACCTATAAACCCTAATTGGAATTTTTCTTCACTTAATTAAATATTTGGTTAGTGCAAATATAATTGAAAGCAAAATGAAATGCCAAACCAAAAACAATAATGAAAGTGCAAGACAAGAAAGAACACACCGATGTATAGTGGTTCGGGCAAAGCCCTACTCCACTCTTCTTAAGATCGTCCTTAAGGATTTCCACTATTGGAGACCTCCACGATGCCCGGCTCCGAGGCGGTTACACTTCCAAGGGACATTAAATGAGGATGCCCTTATACCTTTACAAAGACTCTCCTTCTCCGCCGAGTTCTAAGCGGTTGCTCTCTAGGGAATTAAAAAAGGAATGCCCTAGCCACCTATACAAGAAGTGAAGATTGAATAGCTTGGCTTCTTCTTGAAAGCTTGATGCTCTTTGTAGATCCTTGATTGCTCTTCAATGATGGTAGTTGCAAGTGAAAGCTCTAAGTATCCCAACTCAAGAAATTTGCAAGTGCAAGGCAAGTTTGGGAAGAAAACAAAATATCAAGCACAAATAGATTGCAAGTTTTCTTTGATGCTCAAGTATGTTTTCAAAATGATCAAGAGGGAGGAAAAAATCCTCTAGATGTTGTATTTATAATCTCTCAAGAGAATATGACCGTTTGGGGGTGGAAATATCAAATTTCACAAATTAATTCAAATCCCAACGGCTATATTCTTACTTGTCGCGAGGTTCTCGGAGTTCCGAGAACCATTCTCGGAATTCCGAGAAAACGGCCAGAAGAACAAAATATTCTACTGGACCATTTCTCGGAGTTCCGAGAAAATGGCCAGAAGCTACTGGACCATTTCTCGGAGTTCCAAGAGAACTCTTGGAGTTCCGAGAAGCCTAAAAATCTGTATATTTTGAGATTTTATTTCTTGTTTGATTTTTGGCTTTTGGAACTCAACTCCTATGATAATTATGGAATGTTTATGAGGGTCCCAATATGTTGGTCCACCACATAATCATTCACTAAACCGTTGAAGTTCTTTAAGTGTTGTGTGAAAACAATTTTGAAAAACATTTTGAAAACGTTTTGCCTTGACTTGAAAATCTAAAGATAAGGGATGTACAATGATACCTATGCAACCTTCAATTCCTCTTTAGCTTTGGTCTTCAATTGATCTTCCATTTTTGTATGCTTGCTTGAGTGATGATGTGAGCTCCACTTAGCTCCTTTGACTCTTGTTGGGTACATCTTCAAGCATGACCATGTTGTGTGTTGATTTCTTTAATGATCAATCATATCTTAAACACAACACTTCAAAGCAAATTGATTAGTATTAAAAAACACAATCAATTATGTTTAGAATCATCAAAACAAGATTGGAGAGTAGACCCTTGGGCTTACACGGCATCAATCTATAAATCAATTAGAGAAGAAAAGATAGTTAGGTTAGTGCCTTCATTAAATAGCGGTGTGCGGATATCAGCCTTTATTTTGCATCAAGAGTGAGAAAAAGGCAAAATGAGTGTGTCAATATCAAAGCATGGTGGATACCCCTTTTGAAAAGAGATGGAAAGGGATCGGTTGCAAGTAGAAAAAGGGGTAGTACATGTTGCAGAGACATGTTTTCAGGTTGCAGACGATGGTGGGAAGGTGACAGTACCTGCGTTGGGGAGGATGGATCGAGATCTCTCTTCAAGGTTGACTAGGTGAGTCAACGGGTTAGCAGCTACACATGTGCATTGGCCGTGTTGATCGAATCGGGAGGAGTCAGAACCAAGGTGATTCGAGGGTGTGTGTAGCTGGTACTTTAGAAGGCCAGTGGTGGTTTGTGGCGATAGCGGACCGGTGGCGACATTAACGAAAAATCTTCAGATGGCTGGGAAATAAGCTGAAGGTGGAGATTGTTGGGAAAGTTGCCTTATTTCCCATCATGGTCGGTGGGAAGGCAAAAGTCAAAAATGGCAAGTGGATGTAGTTGAATGCAAAGGCCAAAAATAGAAATAAGCCAAAGTAATGATTCGTCATGGACACTGTGAAGGACGGAAAGACAGCACATTTTAATTACTTTTTATGTGAAACAGATCCTGATCATTGAATAAGAGAGTTAAGATATCATTATCCTTCAGTTTATTACAAAATAGAATTGCATTGAAATAGAATATAATATGCTAAATTGATGAAGTTTTACTGGTTTATTTGGAATGGCTTATTTTTCCATATACATCGTTTAAACACTATGAATATTGTGGAAATGATTTTGGGGGCTCAACCTATTTACATTGTGGCCCATCAGATGGATGGTTTGGATCATCCTATGGTGTAGTTCGTACAGTTCATTTTGAAAAATACCTTGATTGGCCGAGTAAAAAAGACCTTTTCCAAAATCATCTCTATATCGGAATATATATGGAAGTGCACGTATTCTTTTAAAAACAAATTGGGGTCCACCTTGTTCCAATTTGAACAAATATATAAACCATTCAATTGGTAAGTTCCAACGTAAATACGCCGTACGATGAAAATCATCTCCATTTGATGATCTTAACTCTTCAATCCATAGAGATTTCTATATGAAGTAGTTTATCTATAGATCAAAGGGTTAGGATCATCAGAGCTGATTTTGGGGCCTAGTAACATTAAGCCCAATTGTAGGCCCCACCCATATTTTTCAAAATGAAGTGTACGGCCCACACCATAGGATGATCCAAGCTGTCCATTGATGGGCCACTATGTGAATAAGTTGTGCCTCCGAAATCATTTCCAAGGATGATCGCAACCCTCCGATCTATAGAGGTTTCCATAATATGCAGTTTCTCTTTAGATCGGAGGGCAAGGATCACCTTATGGAAATGATTTTTTAGGACATAACCTATTTATGATCGAGCCCATCAAATGGACAGTTTAGATCATCCTATGGTGTGGGCCGTATAGTTCATTTTGAAAAACATGGGTGGGCCCTACAAGGATTTATTATGAATATTTGGAGAAGTAAAGTGTACTGCCCTTTACAAACAGAAGTTTTTATTATGTGATTAGAGAGTATTTGGAGAAGTTATTTCATTTATGGGTGATATTATTTTTTTCCCTCTCTGGATTGAGAGACATCGTCTTCTCTTGAATATGCCATGGTTGACTTTGGTTCTTCTAATCTCTGTGTTGTTTGGGCTTCCACGATGACACAGCAGCTGAACGGCCTAGATCTTGCACTTATAAAAATGATATTTTCCTAGAAAAATGCTTCATAGAAAATAAGATTCTAGGGTCCCAACATGCCCTAGGCAGTAGTACCAGCCAAGTAAACAAAAAAATGTACTACCTTGTACGACATTGTACTAATAAGAAGATGTTCGTAACCTTACCTTATTTATATATTTCTCACCCATTAGTGACTTCTTCATGAGCCGAAAATTGCCCTCCAAGTCCATCTTGCCTATCTCTTCCAAAGGTATTGTACTGGGAAACAAACTCATCGCTACATTTTCCCCAACCTAAGACAATGTTGCCTGACTGAGAGTGCATCCACAAAGCTTCCAAAATTTTCATTATCACATTGATATAAACATCAAACTTCACAAATACATACCTCCTACAAACTCTTCCACTTTTTCCTCTTTACACACTTTCTATTTCACTTCCATACACCTAGAATTCGTACCCTCCCTAATATTAGCTCTAATGATGGAGATTAGTGTTCACACTCGGACTAACCTGTCTGCCTTTTTAAAGCTCCCGAGCCATGGAAGACCGACGGCATCTGTGTAAGTATACCATAACTGGAGGAGGAATAGGTAACCTTCAATTTATCTAGCCATGACTAACCTGTCTGCCCAACTATAGCCGGTTTATTAATGGCACCCTTCACCATACCACTCCTCTTATAAATATCAATGAGAATGAGGCTCAAAATAGATTTGTTTGAAAAACTTAATTTTGTACAAGTATCTTGCTATATTTTAGAGTTGAATGTTACGTCGTATGAGTTGATTGATTTCTCTATTGTGACATTGGGTAATTTTGCTATAAACCGGATGAGTTAGATTTTCAATAATATCCTTCCACAAAAGGTACAGTTAGAGTGATTCCATTACAAATGGGTTGGGGCGATTCCCTATTACATCTCTCCTATTATCGTGGTCTTGGAAAGAAAATGTAGCAAAAGAAGCAAGGAGCTATAGAAAGAGAGAAGACGTGGACTTCAAAAAGATGAGCTGGTCTTTTTAATCTGTAGGGAAATACACCATACCTCTATGGGTGTTAATTTCTCGGTCGGGATATAGTTTTTACCTACAGATTGTACTCTGTAGAGAAAGCCTGGCATCATACAATAAAATAGAAAAGACATCCACTTAAAACCTAGGAAACAAATGATTAGCCATCGAGGATTCCACACCTATACACTCCGTTCTACTCGTTTAAAAAGTATTGAATGGAATATTAAATCATAGAATAAATAACAACAGAAAGGGAGTTCTCGGGTGCAATCGGGATAGCCGACTCCAACGAGGCAAAAATGAGAGCGGCGCATCGAGGAGTTAGGTCGTTGATGGATCACAACATTCGCAATAAGGTGATTGTGGAAGGTGATTCCTTAAACGTGGTTAGATAGTTGAAGGGATGCAGCCCACTGTTTAAAAACTCTTGACTCGACAAGGAACTCGCTCGAGTCAACTCCTTTTTGCCATAATAAAAAAATTCGGGTTCAGGTCGTGATTAATCATTTGATATTTAAGTACGTCTATGTACTTAAATAAGGTCATCCATTCTGGAGTTTTGATAGAATGATTCCTCTACCAATGTAGTCAACCCCATTTGTTAGAACAACTTCCATTGAGTCTCTGCACCTATCCTTCTTTGGATTCTCGCTTTCTAAACCGTTGTTTTCAGAAAACGAGATTTGGCTGCCGTGTTCTGAGTTGCACCACATCCGCATTTCACATTTTGCCCTAAAAAGTCAATAAACTCCTTTGACTTTCCTGAGTTATGACTGCATCAACCGCATCCGCGCCGAGTCGCCGAGAATTTTTCTTAGCCGCCTTCCGCTTCACATCCGCATTTTTAAACAGTGGGATGCGTGCCTCATCCTTGGAGATTTGCAAGATGGGTTGACGAGATCTCGGATTGGGTTGAGGAATCGTCAATCTCATCTCATGATGTGAGAAGATCATCCAATATCGAGGCCGATCGGCTAGCAAGGGAGGGTGCATCTAGGGTGGAGTTGGAATTTTTTGACTTCCTTCCGTTTAATGTGCTTGGGATTTTGTTGTTTCTTGTCTATTATTCTCTTATTCCAGTTTTTGTATTGATCTTTTGGATAATTTGGGTATTCTCGGTCTTTCTCTCTTCGTTAATTTGATTCATTGCTATTCAGAAGAAAAAAAAAAAGATAGAAAATCTGGGAATTAGTAATTTCTTTGCTTATTGTTCATAGGTTTTCACAAAGTCAGTGGGGAGATGATCTTGCAGTAAGCACCCCGCCCCCCCCCCCCCCCCCTCTCTCATAACGCGAACAGTTGGCAACTTTAATGCTTTTTGACGTCAAATCACGTTAAAATGGGGGGGGGGGCGAATGCGTACGGCAAGGGGGTGAAAAAATTTTAGGACCCAAAAACAAAAGATAATCATTAAAAGGCCACCTACTAAAATAGAAGAAAAAAGCTTTCTTGTCCACATCTCTAATTTCTATTGATCCATTATGATTTCTCTTTTCACATTTCACTTAGCATTTTATTATTACTTGTCCCCTCTGCTTTTGCTTCAACTTTTCAAGATATTTCTCTCCTTTGTTATCACAAGTAGTGAAAATTGTTGTTGTTCCTTGGGTTCTTGACAGTACCATTTGCATCATCATTTTCATTCGGATCTTGCTCATATCATCATGACCGAAGTAATTGCGGACATCTCTTTGAGTGATTTGTAGAAAGTGTGCTTTCTTTTCATTCCTGTTAGGCCTAAAATCGGTAACAGATATGGCAGTGACGTAAGAACTGAGCTGGAGGACCCGAGGAGCAGAAGTGAAGGAGATAAGGAGTTGAGTCCTGCACAAGGAGCAAACGAGGTCAGAAGACCAACCCGGAGTGTTACTCCGGACAGGCCCTTCGACACTCAAGTCAGTATGAGCAGGAGTGCAGAGCTAGTTTTTAAGAGTGGTGGGTGAGAGGTTATTACCCTTGTTTATGAGCTTTAGAAGCCCTTTTATAGAGGGAAACATGGGGTAGTTGGGGAGTTATTGCCCCAGGACAGGTGTCGGCCAGCTATAGGTTCGAATTCACCTACTCTGCGGTAATTACCAAACTACCCCTGCTGACGCGGGGTCTGCGGTGGGCCATCCTCGGACCACGTGTCGACAGCTAATAGGCTGCTGTTTTTATACCCCATCAATTGCCCCCAGTTCTCCAAGTCATTGTGGTGATTTGGGGAAGTGTGGTGAGTTACATCTCTGTTCGGTGGGAGTCTGTCCGGGCTGGGAATCAGTCCGGAAATTCTATTTGTTCGGGCTGGGAATCAGTCCGGAAATTTCGTCTGTCCGGCCTGGGAATCAGTCCGGAAATTTGTCAGTCCGGCCTAGGAATCAGTCCGGAAGCTTCGTTAGTCCGGCCTGTGAGTCAGTCCGGAATTTTGTCTGTCCGGCTTGGGCCAGACTGGTTTTTGTCGCGTAGCGAGAGGCGTCATATCCAGTCCGGCTTGGGTCGTACTGGGTTTTGTCGTGTAGCGAGACGCGTCATATCCAGTCCGGCTTGGGCCGGACTGGTTTTTGTCGTATAGCGAGACGCGTCATATCCAGTCTGGCTTGGGCCGAACTGGTTTTTGTCGTGTAGCGAGACGTGTCATATCCAGTCCAGCTTGAGCCGGACTGGGTTTTGTTGTGTAGCGAGACACGTCATATCCAGTCCGGCTTGGGCCGGACTGGTTTTTGTCGTGTAGCGAGACGCGTCATATCCAGTCCGGCCCAAGCCGGACTGGTTTTTGTCGTATAGTGAGACACGTCATATCCAGTCCGGCTTGGGCCGGACTGGGTTTTGTCGGGCACAATCGCTTTAAGAGCTATCCCTCACCCGTGCTCTTCCTGGGCTCGATGCTTTCGTGCAGAGCGGGACCGCGATCTCCGGCGGCGGTGAGGTTCTGTGTGGGCGTGTCGGGCTCTGGAGTGTTGAACTTGTCTCGTGGAGTGGTGAGTCCGGTCTTCATGGTGGCGTGCTGACTCTCCTCTGCGAGCGCGCGACCTTTCCTGTACAGGTCGTGGAGCTTCTGAAGGGTGTTGGGGAGGCGCTTGGAGTAGTTGTTGGTACTGACCGACGAGAGCCGTCATCTGCTGAAAAAGAGCTTGCACTTGACCCAGAGTGGGTGCGAGATCGAGGTGTCCTGAATGAGCTGGGCTCAACTCGGCTGTGGCAGAAGGAGCAACCACCTGTGAGGTGATTCGCTCACTCCGGGTCCTACAGGGTGGCACGGCTCGAGTAGTCCATGCGGTTGGTATCCGAGCGTTCGTACGTCCTGCCATTTTGTTTATATGGGATCTGAACAGCTTTTAGTTCATGGTCCCACGGATGACGCCAATCTGTTAGGCCTAAAATCGGTAACAGATATGGCAGTGACGTAAAAACTGAGCTGAAGGACCCGAGGAGCAGAAGTGAAGGAGATAAGGAGTTGAGTCCTGCATAAGGAGCAAACGAGGTCAGAAGACCAACCCGGAGTGTTACTCCGGACAGGCCCTTCGACACTCAAGTCAGTATGAGCAGGAGTGCAAAGCTAGTTTTTAAGAGTGGTGGGTGAGAGGTTATTACCCATGTTTATGAGCTTTGGAAGCCCTTTTATAGAGGGAAACTCGTGGTAGTTGGGGAGTTATTGCCCCAGGACAGGTGTCGGCCAACTATAGGTTCGAATTCACCTACTCTGCGGTAATTACCAAACTACCCTGCTGACGCAGGGTCTGCGGTGGGCCATCCTCGGGCCACGTGTCGACAGCTAATAGGCTGTTGTTTTTATACCCCATCAATTTCTAACCAATGTATATATACAAGAAATTAGTCCCATATTTCATGGAATTTTTAGTTACAATGGATACGAGTAAACTGTTGGGCAAACTTTGAGTCCTTATCAAGATACGCATCCTCATCCCCTCCCCACAGGGAATATCTAATCCCCGTCCCGCCCCGCAGCCTACGGGGACAAAATCCCCGCCATATCCCCGGTTCGGGATTCCCTCGTTTTAGACTTTTAATTTACTCTTAGAGCCCAATCGATTAGAAATTAGAATCACGAGGGAAGATTTAGAATTTAAATTTTAAATTAGTTGTTTTTTATAATGCAAGGACAGCAATGTACAAGTATTGAACCGGGGCGGGGCGGGCAGGGAGGAGGTAAAATCATCCCCGTCCCGGCCGGCCCCTTCCCTGCTACGGGGAATTTTTTTTGTCCCCGTTCCCCCTAAATCAGGGAATCCCCGCCCCGTGCGGAGCGGGGTGGAGCTGATCCCTGTTTTTCCGGGTTAAATTGCCAGCCCTAAATGCATCTCATGGGTAATTGAGAGAGAGAGAGAGACGCATTGCGTAATCTATTACAAATTTAAGAGATAAAGAAAGACGCATTGCATATTCCATTACAAATGTAGGCATAAACCAACCTAACAGGTGGTTTCTCTTATTCATAGGGAAACAGAAAACAGCAACTATTCAAATACAGACTGTTAACTAAAGACACATCACACACACGTCTTTCCCTTATTCATCAGGGGGGTGCAAAGGCAATATCTCCCACCTAATATTAGCCTACTCATACTCTCTAACACGTGGTTTCTTCATACACCAATCTCGATCTTAATCCCTTTAATAGTTATCTTTTCCCCCTTTCCCGCTTTGGGAACTATAATCACCTCTACATCATCATCTCCCTCGGCTCCAAGATCTTCCAAAGCTTCATTCAATGGCAATCTAAGCAGTGTGTTCACTTTCATGTTTTTCATAACATTAGAATGGGGAAGATGCACCGAGCTCCCAATAAAGTTACTAGATGCTGGCCCACCAAATTTCTCACCCTCAACATTGATGTAAACATCAAATTTCACAAACTCATCCCTACTAAGCTCAAGATTCACAACCAAAATCTCTTCCTCATTCTCTTTTTCCACCTTACTCCTAGACTTCTTAGGCCTCTTAACAGTGGCCCTAATGATGGAGCCCAGTTGGCGTGGGTTGCTCCCAAACTCGCCCGCCTTCTTCTTCGAGGTTTCCGCTAACGCTTTCTTGGTTGGGAGCATACTAGTAGTAGTAGCAGTAGTAGTGGTGGTAGGCTTAGTCTTCCATAGGATTTCAACCTCTTGGTAACCATACCTCAATTTCGAAGGATCGAGTGCATCAGAGACCTTCACTTGAACCAATTCAGCATTCTCATCATAGAACAAAAATGATGCATCTAAGTAATCAGTATCGGTGAAATCTTTTCGATTCTTCCCTGGTAAGGTCTTCCATATTGTCCAAAGCCGATCCACGTTACCGTGATGAGCGAAGAAAACCGGGTCACGGGCAGCAGAGTAGAGGATCCCCATGTCTTGTCCATTAGGTGAATTTGGATCTCCAGTCCATTTGTGTACTATATTATGCGGAACATTTTCAACTGAACCAGCTCCCGGTTCCGCTGTACTCCCGGCACTATATGCTGCACCAAAAAAGAGGGAAGGTGTTGCCTTTTGTACAACTTGTTTATACATGGTAGCGTAATTACTATGAATAAGTTCTTGATCAGTTGAATAACTCGTGGTGCTTGAACCAAGATCGATTATCGTAGGTGGCTGGTGACTGGCATCACGAAGACTGTTGTAGAGTGCAGACGTCTTGTCAACGAACATGTGAGGAATGGTCATTCCTTGGGCTGAATCCCAATTCCAGAAAGGGAGAGCGAAAGTTTCATCGTCGATTAATTTTGCAAGGATCCGTTCATAGAAGTACAAGTACCAGCGATGCCAAGGAAAGAAGAGCCATGAGGCGTGGACCTGGAGCTCGACTGTGTATCCGTCCTGTGATTCCAAAAACAAGATGGTTACACCAACTTAGAAAATGTTAATGGAAATGGGGAAATGTTACCAGTACAACCATATTTTGATATTTACACAAACCTAGCTGTCTTTACTTCTTTAATTGGCTCGTGAGAGCTTTTTTGGAAACATAATAACCTTTTGATAGCTCTTTAATTACAAAAACACAAACTGGGTTAGCAAAAATATCAGACTATGGTTGTACTGATATCATTTCGAAATAATGTAATAATCCAAGTTAGTTGAATCTTCATGAGGGATGCTGGCTGCACTATTGGATCCACGCCATCCTAAGTGCATTTATAATGGCACCGTAACCGTATAAGCAAATGACGTGGACCCAATAGTGCAGCCCTTGTGGAAGGTTTCTACAAGGGCTCTTGTGAGTTTAGCATCCCTCAATCTTCATAGATCGATTTTATTTTATTTTTAGTAAAAATTAGAACATGGATATTGTCACTACAGTGTTTTGATAACGGGAATTGTAATAGCTTTTGACAGCTGGTTAAACAATAAAATACAAGGTGAGTTCGGCCCATTATCAAAACATGGTAGTGCCAACATCAGTCGCCAAGAATTGTTGTTTTAGAAAAAAGTTAGAAATTATAATATAGCAGTGATTGAAAACTGAATCATCGGCCTACTGAAAAATCTGGTACTAGATATTGATATACTGATGACAAATGGCAAGTCTTATTATTGTCATATCTATTCCTCAAATCTACTTTAAGATTTTCAATATCGTAAAGAAAACTGATATACGCAGTACTATATTTTGATAATGGCACTACTAATTTTGTCTTACACTTATTTAAGGGAAATGATATATTCGCCCCCTTTTCTTCGAGGCCCACCTCATTGTAGTGTAAAATGAGTGACATAAACATGGTTTCAAACCAAAAAAAAAAAAAAACGTGGTTTCAAATTTCTAACAAAATCAAATAAAATAATATTTTATCTCGTACAAATTTTCGAACGAAATTGCCGAAATTTGGGTAATTTTGGCTGAAACTTTGGGAAAATATTAAATAAAAAATAAAGTCCATATTTTTTGGAGATTTTCCTTAAATTTCGAACTGAAATTTCAAGGAAAACAAAATTTCGACCGAAATTTCAAAGTTTCGGTCTAAATTTTGTAACGTTTCGAGTTTACCCAATTTCGGTTTTGGGGTATGGTTGACCGAAACCGAAAATCTCAACTTAACGAAATCAAATAAAATAATATTTTAACTCGTACAAAATTTCGAACGAAATTACCGAAATTTCGGTAAAGTATTAAATAAAGAATAAAATGCAATTTTTTTTGGAGATTTTCTCGGTCGAAATTTTGTAACATTTCGAGTTTACCCAATTTCGGTTCAGGGTTGACCGAAATCCGAAATTTTGGTCGAAATTTAAAAACCTTGGTCATAAATACACTAGAGGGGTGGCCCAAGGAAGAAAAGGGTGAAGTATAGACTTCCTTTTGTTAATTACTTTGTTTTTTTTACAGCTATTAGTTATTTTTTTGTTAATTAGTCATTTCTCCTCCTAATGACTATACGAGGCCTTGAATTTGACTAGTCGCGTATAAATAATTTCGGATTTGCTAGCGTCCACCACATGAGGCATTTCACGGATGGGCTGTTGCATGTGAGAGCAGCCACCTTGTGAATGAAGACAAAGTATGCTGAAAAGTGAGCCTAGTGTGGCTGCTCTCACAGTCTTGGAAATGCCTTCTGCCCTAGCAAATCCCACATAATTTTATGGATTTGCTAGGGAATTTCGCAGAGATGCCTTTCAATGGCTGACTTTTGCATGAGAGAGCAGAATAAGATAAAAAAATATGCTGAAAAGTGGAAAAATCAGCCCGAAATTGCCTAGCAAACAAATCCCATAATTTTAACATGGTCGACCAAAGAAAGCAGGCATTATTGGCTTTTGGGATGAGATGTGATTAGATGGTTAGCATAAATTATGGGCAATAAGAGAGTCAAAGCAAGGCTTTGAGATGAATCAAAAGTAGGACACACTAAAATTCCTTTTTTTAATAAAACCTGAGTATAAGCACCATCGCAGTAGGCACAATGAACGTTGGCTTGTTGCGTGAAATTTCGTGGGTCTGAATCTGGGAGCTGCTTCATGAGGCTCACGGCCTTGTTATATTTCTCCACATACTCCATATCCTTAGTAACAAGGTGTGCCGCCTTTCGTTGACGCATCGTGGAAGACGAAGATGGGAACACGAATTGCTTGATTTTGTCAGTGTTGGGAGGGCAACAGTAGGTGGGAGGGCCATCATCAGTTGCAGTCTTGCAGGTGGTGAAGTCCGGCGGTGTGATCGGTGCAGCCTCGGCTCGGCCGAGGGTCGCACCATACAGACCTCCCAACCCTAAGAGAACATCTCTTCTGTCTAGATTATTAAGAGATTTGTCTGGCTTTGAAGACTTTGTAATGGGTTTGTTGACTTTGTTTGAGGGTTCGTCTCTCCCACTACGAATGCAAGAGGGAAGGTAGGTGGTGGATTGTGGAGGGTTTTTTGAGAGGGAGAGGGGGTTTATCTTTGTGGAGAAGACAGAGGGATATGTGGAGGAGATTATAGTAGAGAGAGGCATTGTGGCGTTTCTTTTTATCTTTTGAATGTTTAGGGTATTTGAAGCCGTATAAATAGAGGAAGAGTGTTGTAAATATCAAGCCTGTTTGTAAAAAATGTGGTGGGTATAACTCGAAAGGAGGCGGGAGACAGAGCAACTGGGGTGGGGGTGTTGCACGTGTTTAATGCAAGTCTGTAGTGGGAGAAAAACAGGGGATTTAGGGCTCATTTGGATGCGGAGAAGATTTTGATTTGGATTTCTCACATTTGTAGTCCGTTTCTGTGTTGTAATTTGGATCGGGATCAAATCCTTTGATTTCCAAATTAGCTAGTGACAGTGAAAAAAATCATACTTTAAATCAGATTTCCAAATATGCTGTGGAAATAAATAATTAGAAATCCACATATCTGGCAGTTTCCTTCACCCTCTTTGCTCCTCAACCTTTATCCTCCGGTAAGAAGTAGCCCCTTTCCCTCTCTGTCTCTCTCAACATAAGCTGCCGGATCTATTCATTTTGTATTCAAAACTCAATTTCAAATCCAAATACAAAATATGACGTATCCAAACGGGCCCTTAGGGTTTTTAGCAATTAGTTGTTAACCGTACAAAAGATTAAATAACACCAACTCTAACAGCTAAAGCTTTTGGAGTAAATTTGTTGCTTCACATTGCATCAGAGCAAAGGTCACAGGTTTAAAACTCCTTGATATTAAAAATTCACAACTAATGGGCAACCCAAAAGTGGGTCACATGTGCCTTGTCTAGTAGACCAACCCTAAAAAAAGGGGGCCACACATGAGGGGGCGTGTTATAGTAGATCAGATTAAATATCACATGTGCCACGTGTAGGCCAACCATAAAAAGGGGGGCCACACGTGAGGGGGCGTGTTAAAGTATAACAAATTAAATAACACCAACTCTAACATCTTAAGCTTTTGGAGTAATTGGTTGTTTTCACATTAGTGGTGGTGGTTTTAATGTGGAAAAGGGATTTGTAATGGGCATGAATTCCCAATCAACAAATGCAATTGCATGTGGAGGTCGGTTTCCCTCGAGGAAAACCGAAGAACAATAAGGGGATTTGTAAGCTAAGCTACTTGGCTCAAGATCATATCCTT